>NC_134514.1:21381651-22004932 GCF_027942865.1 Odontesthes bonariensis | reverse complement strand
CGTACTCGATAATGTCCCTGTTGGTCATCTGTCCATCATCGTATAAAGCCCGCCCTGGCAATCTGATTGGGTCGACCGATTCTTGGTCGGGCATAATGATTTCCCAACTGAGCAGAGCCAGACCGAACATCCCGACCAAAAATTTTATGGGCGGGGCTAAGTTCGGCTGGCACCCAGGCTAACGAACTATATCTAAAATAACAATTCTCTGTTTCTGAAGCGGCTGGCTATAGTACTAGGACTAGACATGTCCGTTCGTGTTTATTTCAGTGGATGTTGCTATAAGGACTTTTGTAGAACTACATTTGTACAAATACACAGTCTTCCTGCGCCAAGTAGTAGGTCTTGGTGTAATGAAATTAGGCTATGTTACGATCGCTTCCAGAATTATCTTTTTAGGACTGTTATTATTACTATTTGGGTGTGTGTGTGTGACTGTGTTCACCTTCTCATGCGGACCCAAGACAAATAAACCGCAAATTGCCTCTGGTGGGTTTATGACAGTCTGGCTAGACTGTCGCCTATTTTCTACGGAGCTCCCCCTACAGCTTTGGGGTGTGTATTGCATGGTAAACAAACCCGTATTACTGAGCCCTGCTTTAAAACAAGGGTATACGCTCAAAAAGACATTGAGAATTTTAAACTCTCCTTCAGAAGCGAGTGCGTAACTCACCATTGGGAGAGTTTTTACTTCCCCAAACCTTCAGCTAACAACAAGTTCAATATGTTGATCCAAAAACGCTTTAGTTGAGTATTTTGCTGAGAACTGATTCGGTGGTGCAAACCTCAAGTGTGAAAAATATACATAAACAATATATCTCACACTCAGTTGCTGTTGCAGCCGGTGTGCAGGCTCTGATCTGTTAATAAGGCAGCTGTGATGGATGTAGTGTACAATGTGGATGTCGTGCAACTGGTGGGAAGCCAGTCTTATGGGACTTGTGTTCCAGATCGGGCAATGGCTTGAATCTGGCTGCAGGTTTTTAAGCTGCATCCAAACCTCCAAACCGTCATTACTGTCCATCTTTCATCGCGAGATCCGGACCATTAATAGATTATAAAAACACAACTGGGTGTCACATCCATCTTCGTCTTTGATCTACCGCTTGTTGACATTACTTGACAACATTAATTCACAAAGCCTGCCAAGTTGAGAACACGCATCCAATTTAGTTGTTAAACCATCTGGCTGGTATTTAACCGCAGCCTGCTGAAATATTGTTCACTGGGTATCTGCAAAGAGGCAATCGCTGCAGATATCGTGGAAGAACCTAATTTCCTGCTAATTACATGCTATAAAGCACACGTGACAGCTTTAGAGCAACACTCACTGAAGGCTTCTTTCACTTATTTGAGGGAGTTTGAAAACCAATTAATCTCACAGTTACGGGATTAGTATCAGATTGCCCTCTTTGTGCCATGTTTTAAAGTTTTTTTTTCCACAGGTTGTTCAAATTAACTGAAGAATAACTCTCTGAAATCTGGTATTTCCCCATGTCTCTTTAAATGGGTTTATCCAGGTGAAAAAAAAAAAAAAAAAAAATCAAGTACATGTCTGATTTCTGAAAATCAGAATCCATCAAGACATCTCAAACGATGCCTTGATCTTCTGTCTGAAAAAGCTAAACATAAATAATATGGTCCTTAATCAACAACACTTGGCTCTTCGTAGCCAGGAATGACAAACCTGTCTTACAAAATCCCCAACTCGACAACATTTGATCGACAACGTAATTCTCCAACTTTCCGGTTGCAATGAATCAGCCCCGGGAGGTCGCTCTTGAACAGAAAGCGACTACCCGGTACTGCGATCGATCTGCATGGATGACACACAAACCAAGCTGCAAAACTAAGCTTAACACCAACGACAAATTCTGTCAAGCAGCGAACAAACTTCTCAAAAGAGGCTTTCAAGCGTCTCGCTATTCAATCAATGGGGTGAAACTTTAACAATATTCACCTATAATATCAGCATTTCTGTATGCAGTCATTGTCCTGGATCCTCGCGTCACGACTTTTAGTATCTGACAACAATGTACCGTTTTGTTTTTTTTAACTTTATTTTCTTTTACACATGATTGAGAGAGAAGTCAGATACACCTATGAATGTTTCAGTCATCACTTTATCTCTGCAGCTGTGTCGGCCTGTGATCCGTGTTAGTCTTACTTTGTTGATAAGGTGTTCAGTGACGACTTCCCGTAGGCCTGTGTACAGCTTCTCTCCATGTTTGTGTAGCACCATGGTATAGGCATTCCTGTAAAGTTCCTCAAAGCTCAGGCCACTGTTGTTCTTCCTCTGGATTTCCTGGATGGCGTTCTTCAAAAGGTCCCAAATGTTGTTGACATACTTTTCATCCATCGTCATCTGCAAAAGGTAGCCAGCAATGGATTAAGTTAGATATGGGTCACTTGTCTGCATTTGTGCCAAAACTTAGAACCATATGACCCTGTTCCTCAATAAGAAGCTACTGATGCAAAAAGACTTTGCCTATGGGCAAATGTGTTCATATGGAATAAATGTACAGAAGAAATAGTACTTTTCCTAAATAGTTGCTCTCTAAGCTTTGATCACTAACTTTGTTATTGAGGATGAGTCACTTAAATGGTACTGCAGTGTACCCGAGGTCACAGCTCTTCCTAACTTCTCAACACCCCAGAACTCTACAAGTTCCCACATATGTAACATCATGCTGGGAAGAGGACTTACTGTCAGAAAAACTCATTAAACAATATGGTTTAATGGATAGATGAGGTATAAAAAAAGAGATATAAAAAGACATGTTGGCTGTTGGACTAAGCTGTTGTAGCTATTGAGCTGGAAGGAATGAAAGCTGTAGCTGAAAGGAACTTTTAGGGTAAAATGTATTTAATTTCAGGAGCTGCAACTGACTACAGTTTATATAGAGAGAAACAATACAAAAGTGATAATCACAATAGGACTGAATTAGTGGTACAGCACTGTCATCTCACATGTAGATGGTTCTGGGTTCACCCACTAGTCAGCTGAGATAGACTCCAGACCTGTTGTGCCTCTCTGAGGGATAAGGCATTGCATAGCTAATGGATGAATGAATAATACATACAAGTTGCACCTTTAAAATGTAAAAACAGAAAGATGACATTTAAGCTACAACTTGCAACAAACTTTTTTTTACCCTTCGACAGTGATTTAAAGAGAAGTCTTTCAGGTTATTTAAATATCCAGAGGCTATATTGTTGCTACAGAAGCTCAGTTTTTATTCGGTCCAATCATTTAACCACCCAAAAAAGGTAGTTCTACCCTGCAACACTACTAAGCAGTGCAGTGTTGTCATAATGTATAATTCAATAATATGGCACAACATCAACGCTTTAAACAGAAACGGTTCATTTCAACATGTCAGTGATCTAGCCAAGACCTTGTTAATACATGGAGAGAAACAGTGTGTGCTTCTTCTTGTCAGACAAGCCCAAACACATGCATGTCAAGATGCCAGTCAAAGTCTGTCAAAACTGGGCCACACTCTGCAGGCACTCGCGTGTGAAGGACCCAACTGTATTAACGCCAGAAAGGTGCGACAACATATAAGGCGAATGTCACGAACAGAAAACCTGACATTATTCAAGTATTCAAATAGATAGGTAAATAGTCCTTTGTTTTCCTGGATAACGTAGCTACGCTCTCACTTATGTAGTCGCAGAGAAGCTAATGTCTGATGCAGAAAAAAGGTCAGTTCGTGAATGAAATGTTGAGGCGACTTGCGGTCAAAAGGAGTGCCAGGTGGATGAGGACCGAAATCCAGAACCCCAGTTTGAACCATTAAATAACTGCAGATACTGAGCTACCCTGTACTTAACCACTGATGCAAAACCACATCTAGGTTAGCAGGTTTGGTTGACCCAAAGCAACCATTCATAGCTGTAAAAAAAACAAACAGATTCCAATGTTTTCCCGGGGTCAACAGAAAATGTTGCTATAATTTTGGCACATGAGCTTAGAAGCACAAACACCATGCATTTTTTTTGTGGAAAGGCTGCCAAACAACAAGTGTCAAGAAGAGAGTGTTAACGTTAGCGTCAGCTTTGGCGACAGAACGTATCTGCTAGCTATCGTCTGGGAAGTTGTAATTAATTTAAATATAAAGGGCAGTAACTGGATCCTAAAACTTTTCATTGAGCCGTTATTATATCAAATGGCTACCTAATCAACCGACCACAAACAGGGGCGACAGGACATTTGAGGGCTGCACTTTGTTTATGGGTTGACAAGTCATATCTGCTGCTCAGCTGGTTAGCCTGCTAGCATTTAGCCAGCAGCCCAGACCACGGTGATAGAGTCACCGCCCGTCGGACAGTCAGACAGCCTACTGCGGTGTACACTTACAGGAAAGGCCCTTATCCTCATTTTGGTGTCCTTCTTGGTGCCGCCTTTGCTGAGATTGGACATGGTTGCCTCGTCCGTGGGCATGAAAATGTTCTTCAGGGAGGGACAGGGGTGACTGCTGGTTTCTGGAGCAGTCGACGAGCTTTCACTCGACCTCTCAGCTCCGTGTCCCGCACCTCAAGTTTATTGTTGACAGCCAAACGCCAAGCCCGATAGTTCTTCATACAGCAATGGCGGACAAGCTGCACTTCTCATTGCGCAGAGCTCACGCACTCCAACTCACGCGAGAAATAAAAAAAACTGTAATCCAGAGATATACCATCTTTTGAAAATAGTTTTTCTTTGTAATTGTTTTCATACGGAGCTGAGCAAAGAGTTTGGTATTAGGGCATTTCTCAAATTTATCTATAATTTAAATAAGTCTACCACACAACATAGGACACATTTCAGCAAAACAAACAAACATTTAAGAAAACACACTGACAAAGTATTTCAGAGAGAGCAAAATGTTATTTTTGACATAAATAACATCAGTGCCAACATGATTCCATCTTTTTCCATCCCAATAGCTTGTCCTTCACCCCCAGGGATCCTTTTTCTCCCATTTCATTATGAGATCTAAACAGACTGGTTGACTCAACGATAAAACTTCTCAAGTCCACTTGACATTTTACCTTCTTCCTTACTCTGTATGCTTTTAAATGTACAGCTCCAAAGGTCCTCAAAAATACCAATGGACTTTTATATGTCTGGTTAAGTTTCTGCTTTTTTCAAGCAAGCTTCTGTTGAACCACTTCTTAAAAAAAAAAATAGAAAAATTAGATAGATAAATAAAGAAGATAGTTTGAAATAAAATCTAGGTCCTTCCTTGCCACAGAATTACAGGCTTGTTTTTAAACAATCTTTCATGGCGAAGGTTTGACTCAACCTGTGTCCTCCGGTGCTCACCAAGCTTCTGTTCTGGGCTACAGAACAGAACTGTTTTTGTTAAACTTGCTTCCTTTGGGTCATTTGATATGTAGATTTGAAGGTGTATTCTATCACTGTTACGTAGATGATCCTTGGCTAGATGTTTCTTTCAAGCTTGATGACGTTTCTGTTATCTGTCAGTTATCTGTCCTTCTGAGCTGTCTGTTCTGCTCCAGCTGGTTTAGGCCAAAAGGAGAGAGAGAGTCTTTCTTGACTTTCTGTCATCTTTAGTGAAACCATCTTTGGGTAATCTTGGTGCTTCTATGGGCCAAGGTTTGGGCCTGGACCAGCATGTAAATTCTTTAGTTCACTCCCAGTTTTACCAACTTGGAAATACAGCTAAATTCAGGACTGTTGTATCTCTTGCAGATGGAGATGATTGCACATGACTTTGTTTAATCTCTTTTGCAATACATATTCTAATCTTTTGGATTGTCATATTTTTCAGTATCTAAACACCAATTAACATTTGATGTGGCTACATTTTTTGTCTAACTACTCGTCAAACCTCAGATTCAATGCTATTCTTTCCAGCACCCTTGCACAGACTTTCTTGGGGAGGCTGAGAAGTGGGATTTTTCCGCAGTTGGAACAATCCAAAATAACTGTCCCCCGACTTCGACATGATAATGTGCAGGTGTGTCAACCCTTATGGCCCAACAACATCCTGAGCCAGAGCCTCTCAGGGTGAATCTCATCCACTCCTGGGGCCTCCCTGCCATGGAGCTGTTTAACTGCCTCAGTGCCTTCAGGCCCTGTGATGGATGAGCCTTCTCATAATTCTCTAATTTCTAACCGTCTTCTACTAAAAAAGTCTTTAGGATTGTGCAGAGTGCAGACTGGCCATTATTTTGGTTTATACTGCATACACCGCATTAAGCAAATGTGTTGCTGGTGTAAGATTTGATCAATATCTTGACATGAGTTTTTATCTTTGTTCCAGGTTCTTTTGGAGAGGCCGATCTGGTTTTGTTTAAGCAGCGTTTGTCTCTAACTCTTTAGACCAAAGTAGCTTGACAGACAATTATTTGTCTCTCACGTTTTAATTTCTCAAATTTTATAATTAACTTCCACACCGAATCTCAACACAAGCTGGAATATCTTCACATTAAAAATCTAATTTCACCCAATCAGATTTAAACATTATGTTGAAATTTAAAAGGATTTCCTCTTGGAAAATGTTCCTGACATGAATTTTCCACCAATACATTTTTTTTCCGACCAGTTTGGTCGAATTTCAGATGATGGGGGATAACTTAATGAAATCCAAACTATAGGAATAATTTTAGGCGGATTATACAGGAACCTGTGTTCCTTCATGTCATGTATTAAACAACATACCTTTGTAAAAAATGTCAAACAACTTGGCTGGTTCAGTTAGCTCTTGGTAAAATCTAATTTGGGCAGGATTAACAACAGGATTACATACTGTATAAACACACTATGTTGATTTTAATCTGAATACACACAAAGTTTAGAGAAATGAAATGATACTCATAATTTAAGATATCACTGTATTGTTGTAGATTATAACTTCAGAGTTCTCAATGTTTTGAATCAACCCAAGATTGTACACATTTTGCCATAGGTCCACCAGATCAACTACAGGTCCACCAGAATTCCTGTGATGACTAAATTAGTGTTTCCGGTATACAAACACAACTCTGGGCTACTGTGTGTTGGGATAATATGGCACAGTAAGGAGAAGCTACAGCATTTATGTGCACACAGAGACCAAAAAAAACTGAAAGAGACCTTTCACCAGTTTTATTCCAAGAAAAGAAAAAGGGAAATTAAATTTTCATCCATTTGACGCCTTCTCAAAAATGTCCATGTTCAGCACACCTGAAAAAGAACAAGACCACCGGTACTCAGAAGTCAACAAAACAATTGATCAATAGAAGACCGGATTTACCTCTCAGTATAAGCATCATTTATACAGTTAGTCTGTGATTTTTTTAATAATTTTTTTTTTTTTTTTTATTAGTGGTAGAATATCATCTTTATATCTTAAATACACATATCATTTTCTTTCATCCCCTCTGTAAAAGTCTAAGCCTGGGGTTATTCAAAAATGGCTTTGAAAGGAAAAAAACAAAAAAAACAAACAAGAAAGAACAGGAAGCAACCACTTTAAATACATTACAGATTGAAATACTTCCCATTGTAATAATGACAGACGATCAAAAAAAAACATTTTCTTTTAAAACTTTGTTATTTACAGCAATTATATTCTTGCCACTTTAAACAGTTATGTCACAGGTGATCGTTACAAGGACATTACATCACAGGTTAGAGTCCTGCTGTTCCTGCTGTGATGAAGAGAAATACAGTAGATAGGGTTTGTACTTCATGGACAAGCCGTCACAATGTATCACAAAAAATTAAATTGGCCTCGTCGACCCTCTGACATTAAAGAGCAAAATATATCTTCAGTTATGTGGGGTTTTCACTTTGCAGCTTGGCCAGGAAGTAGAAAATGTTTGCTTGGCACATTTAGCCCTGACTCTCTAAAACAAACATAGAAGGACAGATACACACTCATTATAGAAAACTGTTAAAGGTCTGAACTCTCAAAAGCGTTTTAGGATTGAAATAGTCACACTCTATTTATTTATTCTTTTTTTTTTGTTCAATGGAAACATCATGATCTAACACTTATTAGCCTTTGGCAACTCAGACCTAAAGCAATAATTTAACAAGAGGCGTAGGTATTTACATAGGTATCTATGCAATATCACAGAGGCAGACACTTCATATTGCACATGAAAAAGGCAGGTACATGTGAAAAATGGTTTAAAAATCATAGAGATGGGAATACCACAAGTGAGAGAAAGAGTCTGAGAAAGAAAAGGAGGGACCTACCTATAAATACACTTGTATGCCCTTTAAAAACTTTATAGTAAGTCCATGAAGCAGAGCAAGGCAGATCAATTATATCCAGCCACGCAAATGTAGATCCCAATGATGGCATGACACATACAACAACTTTTCCCAATTAACCTTCTTCACTAAAGCACCCTCATGAGATTCTTTCAAAGAATAATCATATACTTAAATCATATGATGGCAATACTTTTGCTTTCATCTGCTTCCACTAACATTTTTGGTGCTGCGTGAAAGGACGAGGGGAAGAAGAAATTTTAGTGGATGACTTGAGGTTTGTGTCAGCCTCACCAGCTCTATTAGCATTCCTCTCTTGATCTTAAAGCAACTACCTCCTGCCTTTTCTCTCCAATTCTCTTTCCATGTCATCCACACACCCACTTGTCCGTCCACTCATTCGTTCAGCTGTCCACACGCAGCCCACACACAGTGCTGTTCACGACACAAGTCTCTCTTTACAACGATTCTGTGATTATCTCATCCCTAACTCTGCAGCATTTTCTCAGTGAAACATTTTAAGGTAAAATTAAGTATGGCATTCCGTAAAATCAAACCCCAATGGCCCTGAAGTGTCAGGTTTCTTTCTACGAGGCACACATCTGAGAATTCAACTCTTGTCATTTCCTTTGGAGTGCAGCAATAGTGAGCTGTTGATGCTTTCAGGAAAGAGACTTTTCTATGATGGCTACATCTCTAGTTCCTCTTTTTTAAAATAATTTTTGGGTGCACAAACAAAATGCTTTCATGTTTGCCTATGACACCCGCAGCTGGTTGTACAGATAAGTTAGAATAGAAAGAAGTGAAATGACATGACATCCTACCTCATACAAGTACAATTATCCATCGTCTCAGCATGGTGATCATTCAGTCAACACATCGGTACTATGTCTATAACAAATAGTCAACATACATACTAAACTGATTCTTTATTTCAGTTTTATATATTAAAAGCTCTAAAAAAGGCAGCAAAGATGCGCAATAAGGCAGATCCATATGACTTACTCAGTGACACTCTAATTAACACACCCCACTATAGCACATTTACACAAAAGAATGAGATGGATCTTTTAAAGGGCTTCTGTTACTCTATCTGAAAGTAAACAAAAAAATAATTTCAGAAGTACGAGGGAGTGGGATGAATGGTAAACTGAAAGTGAATATCAGCTATTCAGTGGCCCTTTTCTGAGGTGTAAATGCACACTTGACATAGCGATGTGCAGTGAATATGCACAGAGAGTTTGTTTTTAATGTTTAATGCATGGAGGAGAGTCAGGGATCTGTGACTCTTGCGTCACGGAGGAGTGATTGTCAAAGTGCCCTTAAACCCCAATGAAACAATGAGGGAGAAGGAAGTATGGTTTGAATGCGGTCTAAGGATATGAAGAAGAGTAAAATCCTACATGTTTAAGGTTACAAATGAATGAAATGTACTCTGAAGAGCTAAATACAAAAATGTGTTATGATGGTGTAAAACAGACCAGTAGATGATATTATGTCTTAATAATGGGGAAAATGAACAGTGAGTAAGATAAAAAGAAAAACACACGAGGTGTGCATCCATCATGCATTCATATGCATCAGTTGAGAAGTATGGCAGCCGTGTTTGCTGAGCCATTTGAATCAATATAAGCTGTTATGACACATTTTACTGAGCGTGTAGCACTTCATGTCACTGTTACACGTTGAAGCAGTCTTTGCCGTAACAATGAATGTTTCTTTCCGACTTGTGTTTTTTTTTTTAATGGTATGTCCATGTACATATATGGGTTGATTTTTACAATCTCAATCAGGATCGGTAATGTATGAATGAACTCGTGATTAGTGGTAAAAACCTATTTTTCCAGTATAGCTGCTGAAAAAGATAAAGTCACCATCTCTTGCTCTCCTCAACTGGTAGACACAAGCAACATTTAGCATCTAATCAGTGGTCCAACTCAAATGAATCCCCTCGTTTCTGATCACTGGTCTGTTTCAGTTAGTTTCAAACTTTGTCCTTTCCGTTCTGCGTGGTCTGCCAAGTAACTAAGTGGTTTGACAGCAGATAGACGTCCTGTTTTTTCGGTCGCCTCTTATTGGACCACAGAAAACTTCAGGAAATAAAACGTCAGCAGCCCCATGTTGTCACTGGCCCCTCCCCCCATCTGTGTCGTCAAGGCAACCATTGAGGCAGTGGTCATCGCTCCCGAAAGCACCCTGGGACTGAAGCAGCTCGTATTCCTGGTCCAGGAAGTCCAGGCTGTTGTTGCTAGGCAACCCACGGATGGTGAACTTGTGGGACACTTTGGTCCACTGCTCACGATTTGCTGCCACTCTCTCGTACAGCTCAGTGGCCCCGGGAAACAGTTCAGACAGCAACCTAAGAGAAGAGAAGAGGAGGTGGTATTAATTTGTCTCTGATGGCGAAGTTTGAAGAGAGGCTCACAAATGTTTATTCCACATTAAAGAACACTCTACATATATCATTTCTCACTGGGAATATGCTTCATATTTACAGTTCAAGATAAAGAGATGTGATCATTATTCATGGGGTTAAATTAATCAACATATTTACATTAAAACCTCATAAAATGTTTATTTTCTTAATGACAGGTTTTCTTTTTCAAATGCCAACAAACTGAGTTTTTTTTTTGGCCACTTGGGAGGGGTAAACATAACATATGTTTATCACTTTACAAAGCTAATATTGTGAATGTGTCAGCAAGTACGCAGTCATTTATACTCGTGGCACCATTAGCATTCGGCTGGAGTTGTGTTTGTGTCCGTCTAATGAATGTAAAGTCAGGATTCACACTAATTTGATCAGTTTTCCCCTTCTACCATCTCCTGAGGGAAATATGTGATTTAACTGCTAAAAGCTCTTGTATTTTCATCAGCTAGTCACAGCGGGAAACAGTGTCAGTGAGAGTGAACCAAAACATTTTGCTGAGAGATTGCTGATAATGACGATGCACCATTGAGATGAATGAAATGGAGTACGTTATTTTTGGAGTATTTTAATTGTAGTTGCTATATTATTTATAATCTAAAGATCTTTTCAGTGTGCAAAACTGGTCGTGAGGGTTGTAAAGTAGTGCCAGGTGGTCTGAGTGAGAATGTGAAGCGTTGACTTTTTGTACACACTTGTAGATGGGCATGGCAATATGTTCCATGAAGCTGATCTGTAGTTCTGGGATGTACGCTTTCTCTCTGTCCATCATCTCACTGGGCCTGTTCCCCATGGCTTTTTCCTGCACACACAGAAACACATGTGACGTAGACATGAGTAATGAGCACAGTAATGTGTGAAATAATAAACCACTGACACATACCAGATCTCCTTGAGAGAAAAATTCCTTATAAATCAGCTCCTGTGGACACATAAAGACAGACATATTTTACTGCTCATATGGTTTTATATTCACAGTAATGATGATACAATTTAGTTCAGGTTTTTTTTCTATGGCGTGCACCTCTTCAGGACGAAACAATCAATTTAAAAGTTTGGACTTTTATTTCATTTTAAAACGAGCACAACACTTAACATGCTCAAAATAAGAAAACCTACTCCTTTAATTAGCATTTATATAATTTTTGATGCCAGGCTGGTGTATCACAGTGTTGATTACTGATTTTGTGACACTTTTTGTTTCTCCATTTTGCCACTGCTCTCCACTGCTGCCATTCTCCTTTATTACGTTTGGAGTGGTCTTGAGATGGAAACAAGCCAGAACATTGTTCAACAATGTTCTCCACTGAATTAAGGAGAAATTTGTTTTTGGTTTTGGGGACAAGGATTACAGTGCATTGGTTTTGGGTGTCAGGTGTTAGGAGATTGAGGGCAGGATTTGGGGCAAGGTTTAGGGGTTTTGGTATTGAAAAGGGGGCAGGCCAAGATTAAATGTAATCCTAAAGTGGAGTATGCTCTCACAGAGTAGAATAAAATGGAACAGAGCTCAAAGGTTTTTTCAGCCTACAAATGAGTTTACTGCCCAGTCATTTCTTATTGAAAATCTTTAAAAATGAACTACTGAAATAGGAACAAGTAACTAAAAAGTTAGAGCATGTTCTGTCTTGCAACAAACTAGTTGAATAATGACAACATGGAATGTGTGGGTACACCATCACCTTAACAATTTATCAAACAAAGCCACACATTTACCAGGTTGACATTAAAACTAAATACCATCAACATACTAAAAATCAGGCAGATACAACAGAGTTTAGCTCATAAACTGACAGCAATCTTGCGTGTGGTTTTCCAGCCCTTTGTTTGGTCTGACAGATCACATGAAGTCATCAACAGGCAAAGCAGTAAGGAGTGGTGCATTCGGCTTTTTGGATTGTATCCATCTGAAACACATTAGCACATCTCTCATTGTAAATAGCACTTCAGACAAGGAAGACAATGCATGAGCAAATATCCGAGAGAGAACGTTTGTAAAATTACAAAAGGACACCTTCAACAATGTTTACTGACAAATATTCATATTTCAGAAATTCATTGCAGTAAGTATCTAGTACTGAAAATGACAAGTTACTAGATTCTTACAATATAGATGAACAAAAGAAAATGAACAGAAAATTTGTATGATTGGTAGGGGAAAATTATGATCCCATGACACCTTGGCAGTGCATTGCACTGTATACATTCGTTCTGCATTTGGTTAAGCTTTTTTTAGTCCATGATTGACAACTCACATTCATGCAGTTGGAGGAAGCAGCTAACTCATTTAGAGGTTTTTAATGTCCTTGAATTGCTTTAACAGCTCAGAACTGAATTCACTGCAGAGACATCCACCCAGGATAACTTATAATTGGTTGCATTCAGGTGTAAAAAACACTGGCCAGGAGGTTAAAGCCAATTATTGTAGGTGAGAGTTACAGCAACAGTCTCCCCAAAAGAGCCAACAAAAGCAGAATATTATTAAGAATGTTGGAGCTGAATGTTTCAAGTTTGACTTTGAGATTTTTGAAAATTTAGTCAATTGTTGAAAAATAATGACTCAGAAAGTTTCTGTCGTGTGGAAGCAATTGGTCTGTATCTATAACAGTGTTCCTTTACTTTGAAACAGATACGAACTAATGTAAACTTGAACAAGTGGTTCAAAACAAAATGATCAAAATGCCCTCCTTTAAATTTCTAACACAATATGATTAAAATATAATTTGTCTAGCATGTTTTCTCGTGTTAAACCAGCCCATTTTTTCGAAGGAGAATTTAAAATATTGGTTTGCGGAGCCATCTGATCCGAGCCTCCACTGGCTCTTCAGGGCCATGACTGCAAGCAGCTCTGGCGGCGTGGCTGTGCATACTGATCTACTGAGACGTACCATCAGCCATCTTCTGCAAGTCCTTGAAAATGCGAAGGTGGTGAGCTAGGTCTGTGGCCAGAATTATGTCTCTTATCAAATCCAACACCCTCTGGTAGTCCTAAAAACATGCAAAACAAATATCGTAAGCTTGCACAAACATGTGGCATACATTACATACACAAAATGCATATATTCATAATTTACCTTTCTGGAAAACTTCTCAAAGATGTTGCAGCCTTGAGTGTTCAAAATAGCAATAGCCTGGGCAAAGTGATGTCTCTGTTAAAGCAAACATATCAGAGTGGTAAAATGTGTTAGAAAATTTGAATATACTGTCTCTAACATTTAGTCACATTAGTAACATTTAATCATGCCACCTTGTGAAAAGTATGAGCAATTCATATGCATCTCATTGCTTCCTTGTGGCTATAAAAAGTCCAGTCTGATTTTGACCACTAGATGTCGTAGCAGAACACAACATTGGCAGCTTGCAGATAGAGCAGTTTACTAATTGTGAAGAAGCAAACAGACAAAACCAATGAAAAAAACCGGCATTTTCCAAGTCTCCTTAAAAAGGCAGCCAAGGTTTGTATAGACACAAACCACTTGCTTGAGTTTACCTCCATCACAGATCCCTCTGAGCTGTAGAGAGCAGCCAGAACTGATTGCTGAAAATGAAACACACAAAGAGAATCCTTCAACTAAGGTAGTCTCTAGTCCCCTCTAGGACAGTTCAAATAAACTCTAATATGATTTCTTAAAGAATGGCTTTTGCTGCATATAGTTATGCATGAGTAATGCATGATTAGAGTGTACCAGAGCAAGATGGTTTAGCAGCAATGCAATCTAATGTCTCACTGGAGCATATTCACAGATGAAAAGATGAAACTAAATAATATAACTGGAAAGATACCCAGAGCTGTACTGCAATCAGTGTAATTGTGTGGATTAATGTTCTTATTTAATGTCCCGTTCTTCCTGTCTTTCACGATGTTTGATAAAACACCTTCTAATAAAGAGGGAAAATAATAAATGCTCTCACCGAGGCCACTTGGAAAGAATTGTTGGTGCCACGGTGGTCCAGGTCATGGCACATACAGGAGACAAAAAGAGCTAAAATCTCTATATCCCTAGATGAGAGTAGGGAAAAAATAGAATAATTTTGGGATCAGCAAGGCAAATGCACTTCTTAAGGTTTTGGGAGTCTCACACTCACTCGAGGTAGTTTGACAGGCCTAGGTTTTTGTAGAGCAGGTAGCAGAAGTGTGAGACAGAGAAGGCGTGCATCCAGTTGTGGTAGGGAGGGTCCCTGTAGCCTTTTTTCACCATCAGACAGAACCTGTCACAAAGGCGGCAGTTTAATTATGGCCTACATCTCACCTCGTTGCCAGTGACACATTCAAATGTACTATAAAAGTGTTACATCATTCCCCCAATTTTTTTCAGCAGGTCATTTCTTTTTGAACATTTTGGTTTGTTTATGCAGCTCTTTCTTTCAATACAAAGAGCAGAAAGAATTACTGAAAAATGCTGCTATATTACGTCCCTACAATGCTTCATGTCATTCTCCATCACAACCCATCCATCAGTCAATGTTAAAAAATTAATTTTGACCCCGAAACTAAGAGTATATTTCAACAATTTTACCCTCAGTTTTGCCTCTAAGTCATCTATTTGCATCTCTCTTCTGGCAGTATTATGGTTTTCAATCTTACAAGTGTTACTGACTGACAGGACTTATTAGATCACAAACATTTGCATAATTCAGCCCAAAAGCAAAGCCTATGTGCTGCAGCAGCCTATAATATGGTTGACAAGAATATGAGGAGAAAATTATTAAATATGGAGATCTGATACCAAAGGATAGAAAAGCCACAAGTACACCAGAAAGTAGAATCAATTTTATGATGTGCTTGAAGTAAATGGCAAACACACGTGCAAACACATGATTGATAGAGCTGTCAAACCTGGCGAGAGTCGGCATGTCAATCTTGTACGTGGTGATGAAGCCCATGTCTTCAAACATGCTGAGGACGCACTGCAGACAAACATAACAGGAGCAGTCTTTTAATTTCATTGTGCTATTTTCTCTTTTTGTCTTGCTCTTTTTGTTTTCAGCACCCCTCCTTCCCCTCTTTCTCTCACCATGGGCGTGGTGTCATCCGGCAGGGAGC
The DNA here is from genome assembly GCF_027942865.1 of Odontesthes bonariensis. Classification (NCBI taxonomy): domain Eukaryota; kingdom Metazoa; phylum Chordata; class Actinopteri; order Atheriniformes; family Atherinopsidae; genus Odontesthes; species Odontesthes bonariensis. Next base: position 21,989,248 of record NC_134514.1, on the reverse strand, counting down.
GTGGTTGGTATGTGAACTCAGCGTAGCACGGGTGAATCTCCTTTACTGGATCAATCCCAGTCACCAGGAGCTTAGATACCTCTTCCTCTGAAACCTGAAGCAGATGCATGCTGAATCATATGAGGTCAAAAATATAGACAGTGTCAGGAAATACCACGGGTGTCTGATAGCTCTGGATTTACCTTCATATGGTACATCATCATTTCGTTGGCCAGATGGGACCTGAACTGAGCTTCGTGGACTTTCTTGTAAAGCAGAGACTACAGTGACAGATAGATCACAAGCAAAAGCAACATTAAAGCATCATCTTTGCAAGATGAATAGCTACAATATTATACTGCAGAGACTTCACTTTGACAGAACTATTGCAAAGATAATTTCATGGAAAGAAACTGTTTGATATTTGTTACTTTTTACTTCTATGTAGCCTACTATTGTTCTAACTGTTCTTAAATCAAATAAATGAATCTGTGTTCCAGTTAGCAAGTGCATTTTCATTTCCAATGGGCTTCTCAGAGTCTATTTGTTTAGTTTGCAAAACAGCAAAACTTCACTGACTGCTGCTTAGATTTCGTCATCATAGCTCTGCTTCATACCATCAACAGAATACTGTACACTGTGATACAACACAGACATTGATGAATAATGAATTTGGTAATGTTTAAATGATTAATGAGCTTCCTTGAAGGCAATTATTTTCCTAATCACATATCTTTATAGTTTGTAGATACACTGTTGAATACCTGCAGTCATCCAAAGGTCAGACTCCACAAGTGCTACTTGATATGAAGATGAATTGGAAACGTTGAATGAAATATTCCACAGCCGTACCGTGGCTGTCATTAAACACTCCTCTTTTTCTCTTCCTTCTTTCTCACCTCTTTTGCTCCATCTTACATTCCTTTTTTCTTTAGTCTATTCAATCTGCCTTTCCCTTCTGTGTTCTTTCTTTGTTTCATTCCTTCTTTCATTTAAAACTTTCTTTTCTCTTCCCTTGCATCTTTTTTCTGTCTATTCTTCTTTTCGCCCTTTTCTTTTCCCTCTCTCCCTGCCTTCTCTCTCACGCTCCACTCTTTGGACCTCCTCTCCTATGTTCTGTCATTCCTCTCCTCGTCCTCCTGCTCTTGCTACTTTTCTTTCCTCCTTCCAAAGCAATTTAGTTCCACGTTTGAGTCATATTTTAAAAAAAAAAAACTGTTTTTAAGGGGAGTGGAGAAAACTGACGTGAGATTACACGTTTGCTTTGCAAACACTATGAAATCAATGTCAGCAATAACCAGTTTTGTGAATGAGGATAAAACTGCAAAACATAGCAGACTCTCTCGTTATTTTAAACATCATCATCCTCACAATTATCTGAGCCACCAACTAACAGCAGTTCAGTTGAATGTGTATTGATGAGATTGCAGCAGTCGTACAACACAGTCAAACAGCACAGCACCACCCAGACTGAAACTCTTCAAATTTCCAATGAGAAATTGCTCTACTTTGCTTTGACTGCACATTTTGCTCCTGCTGAATGGATCTCATTTAGCTAGACAGGCTCAATCTTTCTGACTGCATTAGCAACACATCTACCATGAAAAAGAAGAGAGTCCTAATGAGGGATAAACTGTAAATGCTTATTTCTGACATTTTTCTATTACATTCCCAGGACTCAGGTCAATCAAAGATCAGAGGAACACATGGCACAACCATATTAACTTCTGAGGATGAATCAACTTTGAAGATGGATGTTTAGAAGAAGAACTGGTGCATTTATTGCCCTCGATATTTAATTTCTAAAATCAAGTTTAGAGTTTATTTACTTCATTCTCAATGCATTTCATTTCTAAACATTTTTTTGTTGTTTCTAATATCACTAAAAGGTGGACAAGTTGAGGGTTTAAAAAAAAAGAAAGAAGAAGATTCAAAAGTTTAAAAGAGTGGGAGGAGAGACTTACGTGGGCGATGCTGATACCGCAGTAGATGGAGAAAGCTGTGGCCAGATCCTCATCAAAGCGGTTGAACCACGGCCCATTCATTTTATTCACTAACTCAGCCACGCCAATCACCTCTACAGGACAGATGGTTCAAAGACAAGGAGGATGGAAAGAGGAGACAAATGAGGGAAGAAAGTGAGATATTGAAGGAGGAATTCATCTCAGGAGGGAAAGCAGCAAAAAGGATGGAGGTAGCAAAATTTGGTAATGAAGTAAAATGGGAAGTGAAAGATCAGAGTTGAGGATGAGAAAATGGGGCACAGAGCAAAACAGTTAGAGGGGAAGTGTAAAATAGGTCTGCCAACTTAGATTCATTTCACAGTGCGGTTGATCCTAATTGAATTAAAAGAAATCAGAATTTAGACAGATTTCTGTATAGATACAAATCACACTAAACGTAAAGTTCCTCAACACAGAAAAAGCTTGTTTAGGCAGCACTGTGAGAATGGTGCAGAGGTTCCTGAAAACTCTGACTGAAGAAGGTTTAAAGTGCACTTCAAGCACTTCAACATTTAGGTGCAGGGATATGATGTAACCACACTTTGTGCTATTCTGAGCAAGACTCAGGGTGAAAATGCAGCTTTGCAGTTTAAGATAGAAGTTGAAGAGAGGTTATAGTATACGCTGGAGGTAACTCATACCAATGACGCAATGAAACTGAAAATGTGACAGTGATGAAAAGCCAACATTGTTTATGTAAACTAACACACGGATCTGCTTATTGACAACTTGGCCGTACTGATACCAAAGTTCGTTTTTAATGCAGCATGTTGCAGAAACAGTTTCTCTAAACATCTGAGAGATAATGAATGTGTCATATAAATACTGATAAAGCTATTTTCTTAAGATTGCATATTTAATTTCATGTAGCATTTTCCCATCATATTTTTGTGCATTTAATTACTACCGTAATCCCTTTTAACTGTACACAACTGAGAGAGGAAACAGTTTGTTGCGTTGGCGTTGTTTTTGGTGTTATATAAACCAAAAAGTAAAAAATACTGATAATAAGAAATCTTGTTACATTTGATTTGAGTGAAAACAAATTCAAGGAAAACAACAGAGTAAAGGTATCCTAGAATTTCGATGGATAAAAAGCTGATTCTTAGAATTTGTGTGATTACACTGACAAACAAACTAAGAAGGAGAATTGGTTTGTTTTATAAGAACACATCACGTGTTTCTCTGCAAAAACACTTATCAGGGCAATTTTTCTTCCATTATAGTTTAATGGTGCATGTACCCTCAGCTGTTATTTTGAAGCCTTTTGCTTTTTATGTGTACTAAGCTTTTTCAGCTGTGAAAGTTAGAATAAAACTCAAAATCTGAGCTCTATGATTCAAATGAGTAGTCCTCACTGCCTTTAGGCACTGTTAGACATCTATAGATTCTTTACTGTTATTGTCTTAACCCCTGTTCATTACTTGGCTGCTTATGTGAGTCTGTATCGAGCATGTTTAATTGATTGTATCACAGAGGCTTTTAGGAAAATTGATGAAGCCAGTTTTACTTACTGTGCAGCTGCAACCTGGAAAGACGTTCAAAGCAGTCTAAAGTTTTATTCATTTTAACCTTTGGGCATTCTAAGCACTTAAACATTTTACTTTCAGCTGTTTTTGGCCATTTTGGCGCTCATATCTCAATGGATGAAGGACAAAACGTGTCAGTTTCTTGTTACCATTGTTCTCATCTTTGATGGGGAAGCAGAGGATGTTGCGAGTCCTGAATCCGGTGCTGTCATCGACGCCGCGGTAGAAGAGTGGATGGGAGTAGGCGTCCTTAATGTTCAAAATCTGACCAGTGGTTGCAACATGGCCTGCAATGCCCTGATCAGCTGGGATACGAAACTCCTTCTGCACACCCACAAACACATCCACACACACAACTGTTTATGTCAGCTTCAGAATTTCCTTTAAAAACGTTTTTCTTCACTTGACAGTTGACAAACGAGAAAGACAAGAAATGCTGCAGCGAGTAAGGGGATGACATGCAGCTGAGTCTCCCAGCTAGTGGGCTAAGTCTGTCACTTGCCAACTTTCTAATAAATGCATAAAATGCCCCAATTTTTCCCCCTTTTTCTTGAAGTTGCAAAAAAGTGGATGCATCTGGGACAAGTAGGGCACACGAAAAAAGGCATGATAAGCAATTGTATATTCAAAAACATTCACACAGAGAAATGTGCATCTATAGATGGGTGACAAATGAAAGGAAAAGCTGACACAGAGTGACCTAGATAGGTGATGGACCACCATGTGGTACCAGAGCAGCTTCAGTAAGCCTTGATATTAAAGTCTCTTGAACTTAGAGGAATGATCAGTTAACATTCCTACATTACATATTCCCACATTTGGTTGAGTCTATAACGTTGGTCCATAATCATCTATTTGTGTTCAGTCTGGTAACTGTGAGCACATACAATTTTCATACTAATCAACAAACCCTGTAGAGGCATTATGATCATGGAAGGGACCATTGCCTTTGGATTAGAAATGTTTCAACATAGGATAAAAGAGATAATTTGGGACAGTTTTGTATCCCTTCCCTCTATCAGGACAGGCAGAAGAAAAAAAACCTTCACCGGATCTCCTCACGGGAGGCATCAGGGGCTCAAGTATTTCCTTTAAGTTGTCACCCTTCTGTGCAGATATATGCAAGTCAAAAAATGACTGCTTGTTTGCTTTACCTCTTCGTCACTAACCACACCCCCATCAAAGACCTTTGCTACTAACTCGTGGCTGACTCGATCCAGCAGAAACACTGAACAGCTAGAGGAATAGAGAGTGACAAAGTCAGAGGGGGGATGCAGAACAGAGCAAAGCTGAGAACATTACAAGGTTTTTATCTCATTCCATCTCAGGTCATTTTGCAGCTTTTATTAAATCAGGTGAGTCGGTTAAGAACAATCCCTTCCAAATGAAGATGAAGACATTCCCAATATATACAAAGACAAACACCCTTTTTCAGACACACAATACGATATCTCCATGAGGACAAATCGACGGCTTACATCTCTGCGTCACTAAGGTTCCTGGCCTCCACTATAATTTCCTGTAACAGCACCGAAACATCATCTGAAAGAGTCGGGGGAGGGAACGAGAAGGAGAGGGGAATTAAAAGGAAAACAGAGGACAGAAGCAGAGATTATAACAACAGTACGCGTGGATCAGCTGTACAAGCTGATAAGAGCTTTGTAATCAATGGCTCAGTACAGTAGTGACAATCTGCTCTACCACTGGATCAATTTTTGCACCTGCAATCATGATAAATCAACAATGACATATTCTTCTGTTGGTGCTCACTGTTTGATAAGAATGAAAATGCCCCGGTGTAATTATGTGATATGGCGCTGCCATCATTTTTAATGCCCTTTTGATTTTATGATTAGGATTCTGGGTGTAATCACCTTTACGGTCTGTAATAACTCATTTAATTATGTGCGTCATTCGTTTCACAAGGCGACCGTTTAAATGTCTGTCATTAATGCAAATTGTCCAAAAGTGTCCGTTTTTCACACAGACAGAAAGACAGAGGAGAAAAGACTTACCCAGGTGTGTGAAGAGATTTTTGGCCACTTGTAGGAGTGCCTATGTGGAGAAACAATGGACAAAAAAGCTCCCCTAAAGGCATCTTCATGTACATTTATGTATGCATGTGGCATGTGGGTGGTAGAGAGAGTGAGTGTGTGAGCATGTGCCGTACCTGACACTCCACTTTGAGTTTCTGTTCTTTCTGGAAGGCCAAAGTCGAAGTGAGGACTGTTGAAGTGTAGCAGAAACAGTGCTGGATGGCATGCTCATCTGTCTCTGTGTGTCTGCAGAAGGAAACACATGGTGAAAGGGTGGATCTAAGCATTTATAGATATTTAAAAAAAAAAAATCAAAGCTGAATCAATTAATCAACAAAAAAATGTACCATGATGTGTTATGATAATCATTAAGTCATCATTGATCAATGAAAAACCTTAACATTTCATACTACACGGATACCACAGTTGAGCAAAATTTGATGGGACTCCTTCAGAGGCCACAAAAAAATTTAGACAATCTGTAGTAATATTACAGGACCAAGCAAGAATAAGATTACATATTTTCATATTACTATGATATATACTGTATATGATGACCAAACAAGCTCACCATAGGACGAAACAACCAAAAAAGAATAAGAATTTGCTTGTTTATTTGTAATAGAGTTTGTGGTTTCTTATTTACGTTTTTTGGAGGATTTGAACGTGAACCTGAATGTGCGTGAAGTCAATAATTGTGTAACGGAATATGTAATAGAATTGCCGTGGGTAACAGAGGCTATCTGAGTCATCAGCGAGGTAGATATGATAATGATATGGTTATAACATACATTTCAACCTCTGATAAATAACTATGTTGTGTATTTCCCGTTTTCATTATGCAGAAAACTAAAATAAAAGTCTGGAGTATGTAAACATAGTTCATTACTTTTAATATCGGAATCAATCACAACTTCACTCTCCTCTTATTTACAGCCTACACAGAGCAAAGGGAGAACTTATCACAATCATATTCTTCAGATTCATTAAAATCCGCAGGTCAGAAACTTCACAGACAGACCCAAGCAAATCAAACGCAGCAGAGCAAGTGAGCTAATCTGTTATTCCTTTCCAACAGCAACAATGAAGCTTACTCTGCATCTGTCCATCATCCTGTTGTTTTCTCTGAGGTCTCTCCAGGTGTGAAATCCAATCTAATGTTTATTCTTGTTCTATGTCTTGCCTATACTCTTTATCTCTTCTACCTTACTTCTTCTAACAGCTTGTTTTTATTTCCAAACATTAATCTAAAATTCATTCCTGTGGCTCAACTTTATTTGTAAAGGTAATGCACTCAAGGCACACAATTTTATGATGTGCCCCCCAACCCCCATCTTTTATTCTTTATTCGTTATGATGAAAGAGTGTTGTTATTTAGTTGTTAGTGTGTTATGTGATCTTGTAAAGCAAAATGAGGCTATGCTGGGCAGGAAACCAAAGTTGACAACTGCATTATCTGAGCCCCTGGACGCTCCAGGGCAGAAAAAAGGTTGGTGTATTTCAAACACCACATAGGTTCACACACTTCCCTTGGGCTGCTTTAAAAAGACAGCTAAGATACTTTACTAGAAGCTAAAACAGATACTAAAAGAATGAACTTGACCATTAAGGCAATGATAGAATGTTTGAAAGTACAGGAAACTGAACTATACTCGTGTTTCCTGCAGCGAGTTTATGTGAACTTCAAAATGTTTGACAGCATTAAAAAGGTAAAGCAATGTCCTTAGTGAAGGGCAGTTATTGCCTGCAGTTAACTGTCCTTGCCTACAGAGAGCGGTGGCATGTTATTGTGTAATTGACAGGAGCCTTGAACAGGCTCCAGGGTTTACCAGCCCCCCAGCTTAGACTCATAGGAATCTTTACAAAGTAGACAGGAGCCTGGAAATGCAATGTATCATGGAAATCTGTATGACTGACACTTTGGAGACTTATGCAGAACAACAGTGAGGCTGGAGAATGATTTTCTGTGGTAACAGCTAGTTATTTGCACTCATGACAGAAAATAGTATCCATCTCCACAGGTAGAATAGCAGCCAGTGGGAGTCCATTTCCAAAGACGGGAAATTTGATACAAATAGTTAAAGAGCACACAATACATTCCACATGGAAAATGGTACTTAAGAGAAAAGACTATGTAAGAATGTGCATACCTTGCTTGGTGTTTTGTGATGCTGCAGTAAGACTGCCCTCTGTTTAACAGACATTTTGAGATAACACTGCAGTCAACTTATTTGTCAGCTGTTGGTCTTGTACATCCTGCTGCTAAGCATTCGAGTTGATTTGAGATAAACATTTTTGTGCTGTACACAAAACCTTAAAGGGATTTCTTTTAACGTATAAAAGGCCTTCTCTGTCTTCTCAACCCGTATCTGTGAGTGAGACAAGACTTACTGTGTTTGTTTCAGTCTTTTTATCTGCTAGCACCAAAACTGAGTTATGAACTTATAACTGGTGCCAGACTGTGCTATCACGCACCTGTGTCTCTTGCAAATTTTGCATCTGAATATGTATTATATAGGAGAAAGGGATGATGAGTTTAAAATCTGTGAGACTGTGCTCGGAGCAAAGACTGGGCTTATCACATTATATGGATAGTTGCAATCATAATTCTGTTGCTGTTACTATGGTAATGAGATGCCAGCTCTATCATGAGAGCCACAGGCAGAGGGAGAAATTAGTAGACATGAACCCCTCTCATCTTTCTCATTTGAGTGCATGCATGTGTGTGTTACATGTGTAGAAATAATATAATTAAAAAATTAATTTGCCAAAATCTTAAACGAAGACACAACAAAAAATAATAAGCTGGAGTACGCTCTTACAGACCTCTGCATTTAGGAGATAACGGCATTGTGTTTCTGGCAGCTCACAAACACACACACGTACACACAAATACATGCCAAAACATGATGCCAAACCAGGCAGCCAAGCCACCCGCTGCTGTTAGACTCATGACCTGACTCTAGATCATCACACCGCCATCATCATCACAGCCATCTGGTTGCACACATACTTTTTGCTCACAGACACAAAGAGGGGGCAATTGGACATGAGTTTGAAAGAGCTGTGGTGCCCGATCAGGGAACACTTTTAGTCTGTCCAAGTCCCGACGGTTGGTGGAAACTGCACAGCTTTCAAACAGACAACAGCATATATACTTTTTTTCCTTTTTGTGTAACATTGCCCCATCGATTTGTAAGGCGAGACAAATCTCAGTGTGGTGAAAAAGGGCTCCAGACTATATCCTGCTACCATTGATGGAGTGCTATCAGCAGCCTGGTAAGTTGGTAGGTTTTTCCAGCATTCCCAATGAAAGCCGAGTAGCTGGGTGTTTTTGTAAAACTATTTTTCTGGCAGGTTTAGAGGGTGGATTTTTGGAAATCTGGTGAAAAACCTCAGTGCAAAACGAATGAGAGCAGAATCTGATGGGAAAGCCAAGGTACTCAGAAACTGGATCAGAGCACTGGTTGAAAGAGGGACATGTAGTCAGAACAACTGTGAGAAGCGAGCACTTAACAAAAATAAGAAGTCATTTATGAAGTTATTTTCACTACAGGAGACTTGAAGTCCAGTGGGAAATGCTTATTGAACCTTTGAAGATCAGTGCACTTCAGAGACACACTGAGTAAGTCGGTCACACACAGCTTATGACTGATGAAATGAAGAGCACAGTTTCCCTTAATTGTATCATTAAGTGCTGCCCCTAAGGACAGTCATCATCATAAACAGTTCCTGTTTGAATTAATTTAACAAATTAAACATTTTGATATCATCCATGTCAGTTCAGTGGTTAGACCATCTATTCAGTTGTGCCATTTGTGAATGCTCACAGCCTGTGAAGAGATTCAGTGCTTTTTTGTGCGCATTTTTATGCATGTTGTGCTTTTAAATGGTCTTAATTTTGAGTGTAACTTGAAAACTAATAACCTGCAATACTGTAAGCAGCATGCGTTTATACTCCTTTGATATAAAGGGTGTGCATTCATACCTCCATTCAGTTCGATAATTCAAAAAACATTAGCTGTCATTGTAAAGCGTTAACAGCATGGCCATGTGTAATACCTCATGCATTTTAGATGGAACTGCCATTTTTATCATTGGGCCCAAAGCCTCCTGGCATTCCTTTAACCTTAAATCACCAATTCTTTTTGCATATATAATCATAGCTTAAAGCCATTAATTTGGAAACTGTCATAGCACTTGCTATTTTTCTCTCAGACTTAGTTTTTTTGCATGTGTTTTGACCGGTTACTTGAGGCAAATGTACATCTGAATGAACACCCTAGCTAGCATATAATAACAAAAAACAGGGTATAATGACAACCCAGCTGCGGAAGGTTTAGCATTTGTATGCTAAGCTTTGGCTCAAACTCTAGCTAGGAGCTAGTTGAAAAAGAGATGCATATATATGCATGTTTCCTATACACAAAACAGTATTTATAAATCAAAACTATATTCTTCAGACCGTGTGTACACACATTTTTTAGAGCACTTTAAGGCTCTTATTGACAGTTCTTATTATATACTCTTCTTCAGTTGTGGCTCTGACCTTGCTGATGAATCTTTAAGAAAAGAGCAAGTATTTAGAATAAAGTTTTATACTTTGGTACAAGGTGAATTTTTGCACTGCTTTAGGCTCCATAAGACTGTTTAAGTGCTCTGCCTGTAGGTCTGGATCTTCCTCTTGATCATGTGCAAGCATTGCTGAAAGACCCAATATACAGGAATATACAAGCTATACATCTATTCATTGCAGACAAAGCAGGAGCTGTTGGTGTCCTTCACCTGTAGGCCTGGTGCTGTCCCAAGTGAACGTATGCACTCTTTGGACTCTCATTTGTAATCCAAGCATTTCTTTTTTTTTTACCTCAAGAGGATCGTTTGCTGGGATCATACAGAAAGATTTATGTTACTTTTCTCCATTCAGAAGATTTTACTCTGTTCATCATCACCTCTGATGACTGTCTCAATGTCACGTTCGGTAAAATTGAGCTTCCTCTCCTTTCTTTTCTGTTGCTTTCATTGTCATGTGTATTTGGTTGAGGTGCATTCAAACTGTGTTTTTTTTAACGCACAAAAGACAAAGTAGGGATGTGTCTGCATCGATTCAAGGCTAAAAATGGGAGTGGAAATCAGGATGGAGCAAGTCCAATATCATGATGACTGAGATTTATAAAAGAGAACCATAAGTACACGTGACTTGGTGAAAAGAAAGCCTTTGTGTTTCCACACAGTTTTATGCAGCTGGCCCCAGGGCTGCTGTTGGGTCTTAGTCCTGTAACTAAGCAAATCTGCTGTAACTCCGCTGTAACTCAGCAAATCTGGATGGCTCATACAGTCAGGCCCATCCCAAAAATCACTGTAAGCTGCTGTCACATAAATCTTTATATCTACCGCAGATTGACAACCATTGGTTTTTATATGTATTATCCTTAAGCCACCTATAAGGAAGTCAGTGTAATTTCTCAACAGCTGCGAGGTTAAAAACGGGATTACAGTGAGTGTCTCTTTTTAGCGTGAGAGCCCTACTTTGCAGGAAATGAACGCACAAACAAAAGGAACAGCAGACATACCTCTGCCCACCCTGCTTGTTGAAGGCACATGCTAGTGCCACCACATGACCAGTGGCCCTGCTGACCACAGGGACGCAGAGCATGGAGGATATTTCACAACCCAACATACTGGACAGCTGCCTGCGCTCCTCCTGAGAGGGGGGGCCAGGCAGAAAGACGAGAGTTAGATAAATACAATGGATGGATGGACGAATGGGTGGATGGAGAGACAGAATCTTACGGCAGTGATGTCTTGAAGAGTGATTGACTTCTTCTTCTCGACAACTTGACCGAACCGTCCAAACATCAGCTGAAGGGATGAGAGACACGGTGATGAGAGACATGGTGAGCAAAGGGGATAATGAGTACAAAAGACTTGAGGAAGAAACTATCCCTTTTGAAAGATTCCCCAGAGATTTCTTTTGAAGTAAAATATATAATAAATATAATTGCTTTTTCAGAGTGTAGCTTATTATCTTACTTATCAGCAGCACAAATAGCCCATGTAAGGCTTTCTGTGTGGCTTCGAATCTCTCCACACCAACTAATATCGAGATTTCACACATCATTTAGCCAGGGGGACACAGTCTATGCACACTATAATGAAGAGCCTGTTAAAAATGCTACTTTTGCATCACAAGCATGGACAGGAGACTTGAAGAGACTCAAAGGAAGCAATTACTTCTTCTGCTCAAATTTCTTAATTATAGTCTCTACTGATGATTAGAGATGTTCACATGTGGGAGCTTTATTCGTTCTTGCCGTCAAAAAGACATGACGGATTACAACACTTGCATTTTAAGTAAGCCAATCATTATTTACTACAAACGTCCTTGGATTTCTTTGTTTACTAAACCATGAGTAGGGGGGATCTTATGAATAACTATATATTTAAAATAAATGACTGACTGAATGAGGACACGATGAAATAAATCAGCAATTAATGTATGAGCAAATGTTTTCACTGGGAATATCAAAAATAAACAGGCAACTGCAAATAAATAAATGAATGTTCATATGAATATATAATTGTTTTTCTTTCTCACCGGGAAGCTGATCTCCTCTTCCAGGACTTTGTCTGCAACCACCTAAATGTCACAGAGGTCAAAGATCTAAAGTTACTCAAATGTTAATGTTGAATTCATTCTTTGGTGAGTGAGTAAGTGCTAAGATGGTGGAAGGCTGAGTGTGTGTGTGTGTGGCCAGGGGAGAGTTGGGAGAGATGAAGGGAGCGTTGTGTGAGGGAAATTGGTGTGTTGTTTTTGTGTGGTATTTCAAAAGCAGATAATAAAAACAAATGTGTACCAGAGCGATAAAAATGCAAGGGGAAACATGTGCATGTGCGTGTACCTGGCAAAATAGCTGGTGGTTGTCCTCGGATACCAGTAGCAAACAACAGCACTGTGACTGCGTCTGTTGCTGCAGCTGCAGAGGAACGCAAACATAACATCAGACAATCACAAAATATTACTCTGACAGATCCAGTCGGTGTTTTTAAAGCACTTTTTATGATTGTCTTTTATGATTGTTTGAAGATAAGATCAGATTAAACAAACCAGTGAGCAATGAAAATGACTGCAGCTCGGGTGTAGCAAGAATTTAGTGTTTTCTTCCATAACACCATTGAATTGTAAATTAAACTGTACCAAAAACTTTCTATTATAATAATCAAATATTGTTACACAGTACAATGTGGGATACATTCTATTAGTATTAGCATTCTTTGTAAAGCTAGCCACAGCTTGCTATGAATTGTCCAAAATGGATATTGACAATAAGCAACTTAGCATTTATATACGTATACATACATACTACACAACAAATAAATGTGCATTAACACACACTCAATAACACAATAACAATGATTTTTCAGTTATTGCTCATGAAGTTTCTCATTTAATATTTGATTGTCTCATTGAAACACCGAAAATGAAATAACATACAATGAAATAGCTTACGACTTATGACATTAAGCCACAACTAAATAGGAGAAAGTCACTTTTTGTGTCAATGTGTTTAAAAGAGGTGGTGCATGTGCTCTCAGCTTCCCTAATACTGCTATTCTGTACGACCTGCAGATTTTCAGCCAGTTTCCTGCCGCTGCGTGGGATGAGGAATGCTTCATTCACATTCATAGACTGTAATACACTCTTAGATGTGAACACACCTGTATGCACAATGGCACAAAAGCTGAGGGTACACGAGCATAAACATGTGCACGGGTACGCGCGCACACACTTACGAGAGCTATTTATCCTCGCACAACATTCTTCTCTGTAATCCACAGATCTGGATGAAGAACAAGCAGGACAGGAATAAGCTGGAGCCACTGCCAACACACTCGCCCATGTGCATACACACACACAGCACAAATATGCGCACATAAGACATGTTGCCGCACCCACATACAATAATAAGCCCCATCATCCCCTTATTTTCCAAAATTGTGTTAATCCCAAAAGAACTGCTCCGAGCTCCTCTTCTCCAAACTGATGATCCTTCAGGAGCAACAATCCCCTGCTCCTCCTCTCCCAAACCCATTTTTACAACAATATTCAGGCCAAACATATCATGTCTGAGTCAAAGTAGTTTACAAAAGGGATGCATTCCTGATCATTTTCCCCTCCTCCAGTCTTTCTCCCTCAAACAAAGAGTAATTGCTTTGAATTCAGGTTTAAGAGACATTGAGGGATGAAGCAGTACAGGCTGAACCTCCACAGCACAGCACACACTGAGCACAGCCCCACTGAGTTGGTCCCAAGGTAGCTTAGGTGCAGGATGGGTCAATAAGCTTGGCTTCAGCAATTAAACCGAGAAATGACAACTAATTCATACATGAATTGTTAAACAGACCATGCCCTCTGGAGGTATTTATCTTTTCTTCTGACAATTGCAGTTCTTTTTTTCTCTTTTGGGAGAACATAACAGAAAGAACAAAAGCAAAGCAACTGTAACTAAGAAAGAAAAAGATACTAAGAATACCTGAACTCTACAATGTGATTTAATTTTTTTGTATTTTCTCTCTGCAAATTCAGTTTCCAGAGAAATAGTTTGATGACTCGTCTGAGTTTGCTCTTGTGAAATTTTCTCTTTTCTCATTAAACATTAAACTTGGATAATGTCTCGTCTTGCCCACCTCCTGGAAAGTATTCTTCTCTGGGCTGGAAGAAACCTGCCATCTAATGTCTTCTGTGAAAGTTTTTCTTTTTTAAAGAATGTAACTTAGTGATGATTTGAACTCTATGTTCCTGTCATCTCTTGGTTGTACATATTTTTTAAATCTTTTTTATGTATTTGTTTTATTTTTTCAGGATGGCCTGTCTCAGTTACATTTGGAACTCCTTCGACTGCAGGTTGTATGCAGCAAACTTTTAAGAGCAAATGCAACTCGCCTTCAAATGAACTAGAAAAGTTTTACCTGCTAAACTAACAGAAACAGGATGAAGTAGAAGCCCACATTTGTCTAAAAAAAGCTTTCAAGTCAATATACCTGTTTAATCTTTCTTTCTGTAAAATATTAGCTACCTAATAGAGTATATATGAACCAATTGTAATTGTATCTAACAATATCCTGAAAATTACAACAATTTGTCATTAAAAAAAAGTTGAAAAAAGTTTTTTTTATAACTGTAAAGATGCAAAGCTTCTCATAAAACAAGACAAGGTAAAGCAGCAAGGTTTGAAAATCAAAATGAATCAGCTGGTAAAATAGTTGTGATTTTTCTGTTTTTTAAAAAAAATTAATTTCCCCTCTGCTGAAGAAAGATTCTTGATTTTTAAGATTCAGACAAACTTTGAACTAACTTCCCATCTCATCAAAAGCTATGAAATATTCAAAAGAAGTCCTTCACGCTGTAGATGAAGATGAATCATGTGCATTCATCCATTAGGCTTCCCTGGAGCTCTTATGGACTGAGGCTTTGTCCCTCTGATGCATTATAACCTTCAAATCTCCCCTGTTCCCTCTGGCTTTACCCCCTTTTCTCTCATATTTTCTTCATCTGTGAATAACTTCATACGTTTGGAATTGTAGTCAATTTCTGCTCGTCGATCTACACCTCTCTCTCTTCTCATTATTCTCATCTGCCTTTACAGAGAGTCCTTCTCACTGTTTATATGAGGCGCTTGGGTTGTCCTGTGGGGAGATTGATGAAGTAACTGCATGATAAAAAATACTGTGACAGGAGGAGGGGAAGAGGTCACGGGGAGGGATATTTTGCATGTACTGTGCGTATTTAGCTCAGTGTGTGCACGTGTATGGTGGTGCGTGCAGGAGTGTATGAGTGATCTCAGCCACTTACATAATTGATGACTTTGAGCTGCAGAGAAGCTGCATCAAGGTCATAGAGCTCACCTAAAAGAGGAGAGGGAGACAACGAGAGAGTGAAAGTGACGGCAGGGAAACCACAGAGGACCAAGGGCAGATTGGTGTGAAGGAAGAATGCGAATGCAGATCATATAAGCAAGTGGACAGAAAGCAATCCGGGGAGGATGCACTCACACATCCAGGTCGGGGAAGAGTGAACAGGAGCGGGTTAACACAGGGGCTAATAGCAAAGACAACTGACGGAGAGCTGCCTGGACTGCAGGCAAGAAACGACTGGAGATAGCTGAATAGAAAAGCAGCGAGGTGAGATAGAGGTGGAAAAACCTGAAGACAACAAAGGAAACTCATCTTTGTTGACAATTAAGTGGGAGTAAACATTGTTGATGTGTGTGCAGGGATGACATGAGTGAGTCCACTTCCATTATGCATGAGATTTTAAAGCATGTGTTTTTGCAAAGCATTCTGTTTTCATGTTGTAACTGTCACACACTCCTTTTGTCACTGACATTCTGAATCTAAATTCACAGAGCTTTTCATCCACAGGGACTCACTCTATTAACACACCTCACCTGTCAGTGTGTGACTACGTATGAAATTTTTGCGTACGGGTTCAAAAGCTGTAGGAGATGAAATGTATGTGTTTGAGAAAGAGTGAAAGAGGAGATTTCATGCATAAACTTTATTCGTAAATCCCCTGCATGTGTGTGCGTGTACATACCACAGAGCTGCAATATGTTGCGGTCCAGCTCGCAGTAGTCCTGCTCCGATACGTTGAGGTGCAGCAGAGCATTGTGGGACTGCAAAGGAGAAGGGCTGAGAGGAGGCCTCTGATAGGATGCCTGAACAGCCTGGACACGTACACACGCCACAGAAGCCTACAAGAAGATACACACAAACAAGCATACACAGAGAAGCACCAAAGTCAGCATATTTAGGAGATAAAATGGTGGGTAAATACTGTTTGAAGTCATTTAGCTATTTTTCATCCTGAAAGCCACCAGCCATGCACAGGATTATCTCCGGAGTATGTGTGTGTGTGTGGTCACAACACAGTTTTGCAGATATATAATATTCCAGGAGGCAGACCTTTTTAATATCCGGCCATTTATTGAAGCTTTCTTTATTCATAATATCTGAAAACACAAGATCACTGTTTAATAATCTACCAAAGGAGAGATATGTACACTTCAAAAAGAGTTTGGAGCTATATTTGATATAAAGGATTTTTTCTGTAGGCGAGTCTAATTTACTTTTCTTGTTTGGCAATGGTGGTCTACTTCTGTGGATTCGATCAACTTGAAAATTACACTTTGTGCTTTTGGATAGACTTTATTCATATGCTTCTAACCAACTGAAACAATACATTCAAGTTGGTTCTTTTGATTTAGTGTACTTCAAAAGTGGAATGCAAAGGTTGAGGCAAAAAGTTTGTGACTGTAAAAAAGCTAAAAACTAAGTGAAGAAAGGGTAGCTTGATCTTTAAAGGCATCAACAAGGCATACAACAGATCTCTGTGATAATTTAAAGACATTTTCTTTTTTTATCTACGTTCTTCACAAAATGTTTGGGGACCATTCTTGGCAATTTCAGTAACACCTCTTTTGCCGAGCAATACATTTTGGAAACACTTTGTAGTGGTATTTCCCTTTTCGTTTTGTATGGAGTATTTTTGTCTTTTCTTCCCTCAAAACAGCGGGCATGCTTCAACTGTCAGTGTTCAGACTGGAGGACATAAATGCCATGGTAAAACCTTCTGCATGAACCTATTCAAGTTGTCCACTGTGTCTTTTGTGAATTCATGATCATGTTCCTGTTTCAAAGACCATTGATTTCTCATTTTCTTGTTGTTTAACAGATGATGGTCTGATCAGCTTGACTTCCACTGTACCTGTTAAGACTTTGTCACCTTCTTATAGTTTAGTCCTGCTTTGTGAGTATTAATTATGATTTTTAGTGGCCGATATTTAGGGATCCCCATGGATGTTTAAAAATATTTGAAATAGCATAGCTTTATAAACTCTGATTCCACAGATCCTGCCCCAATTTTTAAACATTTGTATCAGCTAACCTTACCAAACGATGACTGTGGAAAACCATAGCCTGAAGAAGTTTATTAAGGTTTCCATCTGAGACTTTGTAGTGCAGGGTTCACTTTCTTCTTACTTTTTCTTTTGACAAATAAAAAACAATTCAATCTTCATGCTTGAAACATGTTTAGATCACTTAGCTCGCAAAACAATGTTGTCAATGCAAAACTGCAATGAACTTCAGTATTTCAACATCTTCAGTGCATAATATAGTATAAGATTCAGAGACCGGGGTAATTGCAGAGTGTGATGGGCAATAACAGAAAACATGCGTGTGACCTTCGAGTCCTCAAGCAGCACTGCGTGACAAACCGTCATTCAACCTCGATCCTTATAACCTCATGGGAGTTCTGGAGTTTCTATGTGCCAAAGATAGGAAAGGCCATCTAGGCTGTTATCAGCAAAAGGTGCAAAAACCAGCATCTGTGCTGGTATTGAGATGCGTCAGTGTCAGTGGGATAGGTGCACATGTGTGCATGTGTGAGTGTATCATTGATCCAGAGGCAAATATTGAAAGTTTTGAGAAACATATGTTGTCATCAAAGGTGATGCCTTTTCCCACGAGGTACCTCATCCTGCACTACTTACAACAGTGTGGCTTCATACCTTGATTTTCCTGCCTGCAGCGCATTATGAATGAGAGAATCAGACACGCACTGTTGAGCAGGTGACGGTTTGTATTCAGCTAAAATGGACATAGATTCCTCTGCAAAACGGCAAAAATTTGTATCCTCAATTGGTAAAAAATCAAAAGGTATCATTAAAAGGAAGGGCGATGAGAGACAATGGCAAACATGCCTCTATCCCAACCTTCTTTTAAGTGTGTGGTCATGAAATCTTTATCTTGTTTATCTTGTCTAAATACAATAAAGGCACTGAGAATCTTTTCTTTGGAATTGTGTCTGTTACGTAAGGGTTCAAACAAATGGACCATTGAAAGATTCAAGTTTTCACCGCATTTCAGAACATTTCTGGAAATGGGTTTAGTACGTGACTAGTTTTCGATTTAACAACAACCACTACTTATGCTGTGCTATTTTTCTACAAAACAGCCCGGCGCCAAAAAGGTGTTGAGTAAGCAAAGTACTGCAGGTCGTGTTGCCAAGTATTTTGTTTTTTCAGGGTTGACCAAGAAGAATAGAAAAGACGAGAACTTACATGTTTTCCCAGCACGTTTAAATGCAGTTCTTCTTGATCCGATGGTGGGTTACAGCCAACCTGCAAAACAGAGAAATGAACACACACAGTAGAAACTAAGCAGAGGGCAGTTTTTGTTTGTAGGCTTCACTGGTGAATGCCCTGCTGTCTCAGTGGACTTAATTTAATTTGTGTGGGTTAACTAAAATGAAATCAGTCCCAAAAAAATTTACCTTTTTCAAATAGGAGGTGAAGGTGGTGATGTAATCACTCACACTTGATTTGCTACTTTGGTTGACTAATTTCTTTCAAATCCTTTTGTACATCCTTGAATGCAGGGACTCACCAGTAAGACAGCAAGGATCTTGTCCTGATCCTGATCCAAGATAGGAATTACAACAGCTAAAAGAAAGAAAAATAGGAAAGCATTCAGAGTCATGCATCAATTCAAATAAAACAGTGTTTGGTCCTTCGTTTTAATTAGTTTTCTATGTCCTTGTCCAGCTTTTTTTTTATCTTACTTAGTCTTCCTTTTTGTTCTAATACTCAAGGAATATACAAGGAAAAAGACATGAACAAATATAGATCTGATGTCCTTGGATATGACTGTTTTTTTTCCCTTTTCATTTGATGGCAATACGCGTCATAATAAGCAAAACTCATACAGAACTAACTATCATGCTAACTTTTTTCTGTATCTTTACAGCATATTAATTGGTGTGCTCTTATCCCCAAAGTGCTGAGCAGTCATGCTTTTGTGCTGAAAGACATCTACACATTTCTCAGGTTATTCTCTTACTCTTGCTTTTGAATGCAAAGAAAATGTGTTCAATTTGAAGCACAATGCAGAGTCTGGTAATACTCTTAAATTTTTTATTCTCTCATCACAAACCTTTCATCGCTTTTTTTGGCTTCTTCTCTAATTTTGTTGCCCACATAGCTCCATACCTCTTTCCGTGCAATCATCATCTCCTGTTCGCTACTTGTCTCTCTATCTCCTTTCGTTTGTTTTGTCCTCCCACGCTCCCACATCTCTGTGCTCCTTTGCATGCACAGGCACATGCTCACACATCCTCAAAAACAAGCACACAGACTCAGGTGTCGGTCCTTTTGTCTGTCCATCAGCAACATTCAAGCCATCAGTGGACCCTTCATAAAGCATACAACTTCACCTCTTCTGTGTGCTGGTAAAGGTGCTGCGAGGCAGGTTCTGTATATCTCTGGCAGTTCAGATGGAGGAAGGCCAGCGCACTGACATCGCTTCAGCTGGTCCGCAATATTCCTACAACAAATACAAGAGTCTGACTCAGGTTTGAAAAGGACAGTAACATACTTGAATGTAGTATAATGTAAGACACAGTTTTTCAAACATTGCAGAGAAAATAAGGAGGAGGAGGTTTGAAGGACAAATGTGGCAAATGGAAAAACAATTGTCAACCTTAAAAAACCAGACATGAACCAAAACACTGCTGAATAGAGCTATTATTCATTCTCAAGTTATATGAACTCAATACATACATTTGTGTGTCTGTGTTCTGTTCTGTCATTTGATACAAAGGGCAGCATTTTTATGCTAAAATATGAGACAACGATTTGTTTATTCTGGACCGGTTGCTTCCAAACACACACACACACACACGCAAACACACGCACGCATGAACACACACGCGCGCACACACACACCTTTAGACTCTTATGAATATGGAAAGCAAAAAAGAATCAAAACAGTTTCACTCAAGCATATAGGTAAATTCGACCACTATGCGCTTCACATGATAATCAGCAAAGCTCTTTGGCAGCTACCTACACAGACAAGTGCACAAACTGACAGAAACATGGAGGGTAGCAGCAGTCACTCTATTAAATGCTCACAGAGTCTGAAATCCCCTCCAGCCATCGCAGACAAATCTCTGCATGGTGCACTTATTTCAAAGTGTTCATTTTTTTCAGCTCACTGAGGAACAGTCCAATATTATAATATGGCAAACGGATTTGACCTTTGTGCAATGTATTTATTCATAGCGGCTCACAAGCATAGTCATGAAGCCAATTCAAATGGGCCACGGTAAAAAGCAAACACAAACGAACGGCGCAGTAAGAACAGTACAGTTACTTAATGTCTGTGCACATGTGAAAACGCACTGTATGTGTAAAATGATAAATTGTGCATTAGTACTAATTGCAGTGTGCCCAGGGATGGGATCACTCTGGCAATAATACGTATGTATGTGTAGTTGGCGACATACACTGTGTAAAACATGAACATAATGTCTGAAAAAGTAGCTTAAAATGCAATCCTGCATATCAGAACAACCATTGTGATATCAAATATCTGTGTTATGAATAATATTAATGAAGGTTTTATTTTATTTAGTTATAGTATAATCACAAAGCACACCACTCCAACCAACAGCACTGTCGACACTCAGCTGTTTCTATGGCTTTATGTGTGTGAGCACGCGACATTGCAGGACTGAGCTCCCTCTGTCTGGGATGTGTGAAGTACCAAGGAAGAACGGCAGCGGGTCAATGGGGACATCTTTTTTGAGTGAACCCGTATGTGAAAGGGGCCTGTGAAGGTTGCCGTGCTGACTGATTTCCTTCTTTTCATTTTACAAGGCTGTGTCCTGCATTTGGGTTCTTCATCTTTCTCACTGCTCACAATTTTTAAATATGTTTTCTGAGGGCTAGTTGCTGTATTTGTTAGATAGTTTTGACTAATTTGTTTTATAATCATAATTTGTTCTTGTTGATTAAAGGAATTCATATCCAGTATTCTATAGTTAATGTTTATTTTCTTTGTGGTTTCCAAGTTACTAAATTTTAGATGCAATTTTAGCATTAAGAAGAACAGGTACAGTGCACTTCAAAAGTCAAAAATTGGAAATTAACGTGAATTACACAAGCACAGTTCTAACCAATAAAATATGACAATTTGACAGTTTGATTTGTCATAAGTGCTTAACTATTGATATAAAGAGGAAACAGCAGATGGTGCCCTAATTTACAATTACAAAAATAATCTAATTGTTGCATCGTTCTTAAAATGCTTATTACAATACTTATAGATATTCAGTGACTGTCTGTGTGAGGTGATAACACGATCAGCATTGAGAGAAAACACTTCTCTAATTTAAAGAGCACAGGGGAGCTCTGCTGCAACCGCTGCTGTGATTCATACAACTGTTTGATCATTTGTGCATTAGAGAATACACACAGCTGTGGAAAAAAACAACTGGACAAGACTGGCAAAGGTTGCACATACACAAACGCACAAAAATAAAGGAAAACCCTATCATGGACAGATCATTTCTGTCACACAGTAGTTGTGGTCATGTCTTTGAATGAAATGCCTAGAGGATCATCACCCAACCAGTCAATCATCTTTACAGTAAAGTAAAAGAAAATCTGTAAAGTAAAATATGGAACAAAATGAAAGTAAAAACTTTCATGTATAAACGTTCCTTTTGTTATTTCATAAATGAGAAAACATAAAAAACGGTTGTGCATGTATTTTGTATATGTTTGTAACTGTATCATACATTTTCAGACTTTGATTTGGGTGTCCTTCATTTGCAAAAGTTTAAACGACAACTTGTTTGATTTTGAGAGTTCGTTCAGGTTGTGCATAACAAATAGTTTAAGAGGATAAACAGTCATGGAAGCTGTCTGGGCCAAACTTGTTAGTGCTTTTTGTATGTCTGTGTATGTCTGTGAAAGTCTAGTTAATGGGCTTGTATATATATTAGAAAGTTGGGTAGATTTAGGCCCGAACTACATAGCCTTCTGACTCTCAGATTGGTTCGAGTGTGTGAGTGTGTGTGTGGGTGTATGGCAAGGTCTTGATAACAGGCTTATATAAGCAGGTTGAATTGGAGAGAGGAGAGTAACAAAGTGCCCAGTAGCTCTTTGAATATCCTCACCACAGCTAACCTGTATGCAGCTTTGATAAGAGTTTGTGTGTGGATGCGTATGAGTACACATGTGTGGTCTGTGCTTGTGTACTTGTGCGCTTGTTTCTCAAAAGCATGTTTGTGTTGTGATACTGTGTCTCTGTGGCAATGAGGTGTTGGAAACAGGGTTGTCTGACAAGCAGACAGATTCATCAATAATGTAGTATTGGTTTTTGCCAGCATCTGGGCAGCTGTCGCAGCGGCACACAAGGTTGTAGAATCAGAGCATCAGAGAGCACTTAGGAGAGGAGAGGATAGATGTGTCTCACTGAGGGACCAAGGGCACTGTCATTTGGGTGATTAGCCCTACAACGCTTCCACAGGGAGTGGGATTGAAGGTGAAAGAGAGGTATTGGGCACAGGGGGACAGGAGGTGTGGGGTGAAAGACCAAAATACAGGCAGCTTAGTGCTCAGGGGAAAGGGCAGGCTGAGAGTAAAAGATGGCAAAGAGCAACTCAGGCAGGGAGATAGAAATTTGACAAAATAAGATAGAGGCTGTTAGAGAGATAGAGAGATGTTAAACAAGATGGAAAATAAGAGAAGTAGATTGAGTGAGGAAAAAAGTAAAAGGCGGTAACGAGATAAAAGAGACAGAGAATTTATTTTTCTTTGTGCTTCTTGATGATGAGATCTCTCTCTGTGACACCACTATCTATGTGTTGATGATGAGATTTGGGATTGAGCGGCTCGTATTCATTCAGGTGAAACTCGATTTTCACCTACACAAACAGTTGTCTCTGTTTATGCTTTTTAGCCTCCCTCCTTGTTTTATTGCTTCTCTCGGTATCGCCGCTGCCAATGCAGCAGCATATCAGCACACAGCGGTGATTTACTGGGACAAAACATCTGCTGCTTGCCGCACAGACACAAATGGTACACACCTGATTTTTCCCTCCTTAGGCAGTTCATGTGGCGGGTCATCAGACAGCAGCCTTGAGCTCCCTTCCAGCATGTAGACACATACACACTCCTGGTAAAAAACAACAACAACAAAAGATAAATTAATATTTGTTTGTAATATTAATCAAATTCTAACTGATACAATGCATATGAATTCAGCTATTTGTGAGAGGTATGGGCCTTGTTTCTTGGTGTTATGTAGAAACTGAGACACTGAGTCCCATCTCACCGAACACTAGCAGGATTTTTTTATGTATAAACTGAAGAAGGTTCAATTATGTGCACTTGAGTGTGTGAGCAAATACCGTGCTGGGAAGCAGCTCATGTATGCTGTCTCGCAGGGCCACTCGCAGCGAGCGTGCATCAACAACTGCGGCCAGCCGCAGCAAAGCATCCTGGAGGAAAACACAAACAGATTTCCTGAAGTCTATTGGGTTGTTTGTTTATGATTTCAAAGAGCAGCTCCAAAAACCTGAGACCTGGGCTATAATTTGTTTTCTTTGTGGCTACAAGATTTTCACTGCCACGTCTCTTCTCAGATATTTACCTTTGAAGGCTGCATAGACCTCTGAAACAATATTTAAACTGTGTCACACTTGGCAGTGTGTGGCAGTTAGAGACACAAGTGTGGTTCCTAAAAATGAACCGAACTCAAATGTCATCTGATATCAGTGGAGTTTGTTATGCTCTCCATAATAATCAATGCTTTTGTTTAATTTTGGAACAGTGAAAACAAAGCACTTCACAATTTATTTGGAGAGTTAGGCTGGCAGCTGATATATGAAATGAAAGTGAATGGCGGCTTTCATAGAAATGTTTGAAAACATGGTGGAGATCTTTCTTAATGTGCGTCCTCAAACTGATCAAATTAGGCAAGAAGGAATCCATTCTATTTTACCTGTTTTGACTGATAAAAACCTCTTCCTGTTTGGGAAGTGACCACTCCCACTAACCCTAAATACATATTTTCTGAGCTCAAACGGAAAGTCTGACAATGTTAGCCTGATACAAACCAATGTGTTCAAGTATTCACACTGCATCGTAGCTATGCAGCGCAGAGCTCTGCGGATGCTTGTCGACTTGTTGTAGCTTCCTGGTGCTAGCCGGGGGCAGTGTCAAGATATCCGCAACAACTTAAAAATAGGATACTCTTTTCCTTTTTTTTGTCATTTGTTCGTCCTTAACCGCCATAACCACAGGAAAGTCACAAGTCATATTGGAAAAGTAGTAAATCTATGTCTTGAATGATTGTTTTTAAACTCCATGGTGAATCTTGTAAGGGTTGTCTCTTCCCTTTCCAGATCAAACAAAGATTTCCCCCAATCAGCATTACAAAATAGCATTGCCCAGAGTGAAATGCTGATGACCATCTGTAGGATTGCACTGGTTTAGTTCCCACTAATCCTTTAGTCTGCGTGACCTGTGAGCTGCGCAAATGGACTCCAAAGTGCGCCTATAAACTAGCATTTATTCCTCTTTACAGCAAAGGCTGGGGTCAGCATGAAGATGTCCTGGGGACATCTGACCTCTATCCACAAATCTGACCTCTATCTTCTATCTGTGTCTTTCTCACACACATCTGAGCAAACAGATATGCTAATACTTCAATCAGTCTGACTACTATTCTATGGTTTGCGTATTACTCTCGCCAGTGAAAGCAAAACAAAAAATACTTTTATTCATTTTTTACACTTCATTCTTGTAACAAAATGTATAACAAGGAAATAATGTAATCTGTTGTGTTCTGCCAAAATACTGGTGACCTGTAGCTCAATATTGTTCCTGAACACACAAACCAATGGAGCTGCTGCTCTGCTAATGGGCTGCTTATGCTTTCATACACTATGTAGACACTGTACAAAGAATACACTGTTTGTAGCTGTTTGAGCAGCCAGACGTAAGACAGATGCACTGTATGATAATCATTTTTTTTTAAAACTAGAAAGAGAACTTCAAATCTTGGCAAGTTTCTTGACTGCACACTGGGCTGTTGACCAGGGCTGGTGATTTGCAAAGCAATTTCCCTGTCAGAGAAGAGGGGAGGGGATAGGTTATTTAGATGTTGTCTGACCATTTAATGAATATGATTTTGAAGCATACAAATGCCTTAAAAAGAACAATTCAACTGCAAATTGAGAAGACTGTTTTCCTTTAAAAGCTGTCACTGGTCCTCTGGAAAAAACTAGGCCACAGTAAAGAAATAAACTGCTAACAGAACAAGAAAGCGGACCTCAGGGATTTTATGTCTTAAGGTTATATAAAAAAAGGTATCACTATCCACTAAGATGACAGTCAGGCAGACAGAGAGATCTGCTCCATCTAACAAATTCAACTGTATCAAATGAGATTTAACATCCCATGTGAAACCTATAGATTCACACCAAAAGCATTTCTCTGTGTGCGGTCTACTTAAATCTCCACCAGTTCCAGTTATCACATTGCATTATCATTTTGTGTAGCTCCAGTCTGAGAAAACATCTCAGTGGGACTTAGAAATCTGATCAAAGCAAGGAAAAACAAAGGAAGAAATCCTAAAGGCTTAATATAGAGCAGCGTTTAAAACTGAGTACTGAATATAAATAAGAACGAAAACGATGACGTTGAAAATGAAGCCGCTGAATGCAATGTTCTTCCAATTGTTCAGGCAAAGCTGATGGGCCTTCGGTGGGGTTAGAGGGAATAGCATGTGGCTGCTTCTTTAAGCATGAGCACCTCAAAGGTACTGTGCGCTGCACCTGCTTTCAGGCTTGATGTTTTTCTGTCCATCTATTTAGTAATTTCCGGAGGTGAAGGAGGAGGAAGGTTGGGTTGATAGATAGCAAGTGTATATGTGTGGCGGTGGGTGTGTCAAATGTGAAGGAAGAGAGGGAAAAGATGGAGAGAAAGGGGAGAGTGCTGTCATATGCAGTTAGTGTTGGTCATTATATGTGATTAGATATGATTATCTCTGATCACTCAATCAGCCTGCCAGAGCATGCTGTAATGAAGTTGGGGCTATGCCAGCCCATGCGTGCGAGCATCTGTGCGAGTTTGAGGGTGTGCTACATCGCAAGTCTCGGATCTCAAGATGCTTGTGCTAATCCCACAAAGCAACATTTGATCGAGAGTAGATCTGAACAGCAGACAAACAAAAAATATCTCCGGCTGCTCAGCCTCAGTGCTCTGCAGTTTAGAGTGTGTGTTTGTGTGCGAGTGTTTGCGAATGTATATTACAGGCAATAAGATGTGTGGCTTGGTAAATGTCAGACTCTGTCCTATGACCTTTCACAATCATTTCTTGCCATGTACCTCAAACCATCTGTTACATTAATTTACCTGCCTCTCCACCCATCACTGCACACACTTTTACACACACCTACACATGTTCACGCAGAGATACACACACATCCAATCTCCCACCCAGCAAGTCCTGATAAGATTATTCTCTCGGGTTTAATCGGTCTTGTCAGAAAAATGTCAGCTTTTTGGGGAATTTAAAAGAAGAATGAAACACAGGACTTTAATTAGATCAAAACTGAAGCCTGACAGTTAAAGTTTGAATGAAAACAGCTTTGCGATTTCATTACAACTGGCTGTTTCCTGTCATTTCAGTTTTACTCCCGTAAATGAGGATGAAGCTTTTACCTGGCTTGACCTGAAAATGCCCGAACAAAACACAGAAATAGTAAATGCATGGTCATTAGTTTTGATTAAATCATTTTATTTAATTTTAGAAATACTCTCATAGTTTCCATGTTGATTCAACTCATATCATTACTGTCATCGTTAATAATACTGTCATCGCTGCTCTCATCTGACGCACGTTGTACTGTCCTCCAGACTCTACGTACAGAACAATCTGAATGTTAAATTGCAACAAATGTCACTATGAGTCATGCCTTTTTTCTCTCTTTTGCCTTTGTCCCGTTTCCCCTCGTTCTACCCATTCCTTCCTGTCTTTATGCCACCTCTGTAGTTTTCCACATGTACAATGCCACTCAGACCCCTTACTTTTTATGTTGATCTTTAGGTTTCACCTTCTCTTCCTTCCTCGCTTCTGCTTTCATCAGGGTGAAGGCTGTGCAGCTGTCTTTATTTGCAGCCTTCTTGATCAGTGGCAGCGCTCTGACATTTTGAAGGGTACCTGTGATCAGCATAACTAAACACAAATTCCTCTCTCTTTTATCTTTCTCAGAAGCCCCCCTGAACAAAGACATGCATATTTCCCTTGTCAAATACTCAAACTAGCCAGTTACCCTCGGCTCAAACTCAAAAGCACCTCAGCTGACATTTAAAACTGATCCTACAAAGCTGAAATTCACAAAACTAAAGGCAGTGGATGTTGACTGTTTACAAATTGTCATTGAGAGAACATTTAAAATAATTACACCGAAATTTGCTAACTGTATTTTTCTAGAAAATTACAGAGTAATATATTTTCTCTCATCTCTTAATCTCTATAACATCCTCTCTTTTTTTACCGCTGGTTTTCTCAAGTGTGAGCTGAAGGATACATAGTGTCTAAAGCCTACAAGCTTCTTCTGCAAGCGCTACTGTGAATTTGCTCGCCGGGGTAGCACTTAAGCTTGAAACATCCCTGTGAAGCTGCACGGCAGCTGGTGCACAAAGCCGAGAACATAGTGTTCGGCCTAAAGCTACGCTAGCATGGAAATTAGACTACAGAGAAGTTGTTGAGCAAGGCTGACCTGCTAATAAATGTAAGGAAGAAAGAAAACAGGGGAAAAATGTCATTCTTTCATTCAATCGGTAGCCTGAACTATAGCAGGCATGTATGTGAGTTAATAGAGAGGGAGACAGAAATTTCAGCATAACTCCAGGAGGACATCTCACTGAAAAGTTTAATTAAGTCTACATGGACAGAGCTGTAGCTAGCAGGATAAAGCTCTCTGTAATATTGAGATAATTTCCTACTGAGCAGAACTAGGCCAGATAGTATTTGCACATTCGGCCCACGGTTTCTTTTAGTCTGCTGTGCCTGCCGTAACGGGGAGGTTTTTTTCTTTCCTGGATTCTATATTGTTTGGAGTCGCGGTTAATTTTGACAGACAACTTTCCTGAACTCGCCTGATCTGTACTTTTAATTTGCTTTGGTATTTCCAGGTTATTAAAACTGATTTATTTCCCACAGCTATTTAACGCAGCTCTGCTAGTCAGCGCACATGTTCATTAAATTTCAGAGAAAGCATAACTGCAGAAACTCAGTAGTTAGCTATAGTCGTTGGTGTGGGCCCTCTGTTCTCTGAGGGACTTTACATATGAAACCAGCAACGACCAGAGTGTGCAAGGACTGAGATTTAAGCCCTTGAGGAGCAGAACAGTGATGCATTGAATATGTATAATGTAAGAAAATGCCTCTGGAAATATTTTTGATAAACAAATTAAGTAGGTTTGGTGAAGTGAAGACTAGCAACCAATTCAATAAAGCAGGTAGGAGTGAATGAATGAGTGAGTGACAAAACCGAGAGTATTTTTTCTATTTTAGAGAACATGAAAAGCTGTTATTTTAAAGAAGTAAAGATGCAACCTTGATTCACCACTCTTTTGAAGTCTATTTGAATTTTTTTTTTAAATTTCAAAGTTCAATTTATGTAAAAAACTTCTGAGTAAAAAAGCCACATGCTTCTTCATATTCAAACAACATTAAATTACTCCACCATTGAGGGAACATAACAAAGACAATCTATTTGACACTGCCATTTTCTTTTTATTATGAGGGTTCAGCAGCTCCAGCTCCTTGAGTTGGCCTCTCCTGCAGTGTTGGTCACCTGATGAGCTGCTGAGCAGAGTGAGATCACGGATTTATAAAGAGTGGGAGATAAAGCACAAATATTTCTTGCTATAAATGATCTTGAAAATATATTTCAAAGAATGTCTGTCATATTCAAAGGTCATAAAATGTGCGACAAAACCCCAATCACAATCTGACATGTTTTGTGAGATTGTGATTCAAGTCCTTTTAACATCCATACTGGGGTTGGTTGGGAGTAGAAAAGAGAGAAGGCATGGAAAATTGTCCATTGACATCAGGCCAAAAAAATGAAAAAAGAAAGAAGAAAAAGAAAATGTGAAGAATAAACATGCAAAGTTGTCCTGGGAGTTCTGAGACCTGTGGAGAATCTGAAGCAGCCTTGGGGCCTGCTGGCCAAAAGTCAAAGGATCTAACATAGAAAGTATGGATTTTCTCAGTATACAGTTTTTGTGCATGGTTCAAAAACATTGTTATTTAATATCAGTGTCAAATACCCAAAGCACAGCACACACAGAGATTCATGATAAAGTTGACTCATGTGAGTTTCACTGATTTATTCCAGGGTGATCATAAACAGTTTTGGCTTAGAAATCTAATGGAGGTCATGCCATTTACACATGAGGTTTGCATGTGATTGGCTAAAAGGATCACACAGAAATAGACTTTCCATGGTTGGATGTATAACTTCTTTTGATGATATGACAATACCTGAAAGCAGGTGAAATGATACAAATCCGGCTTAAGTTACAAGTTAAAAACACACATTTGTAATTGACATTGGCATTCAGTTCAGGCAGTTTGTAGACATGCCCCAAATACATTTGAGAAATTGAGTTTTAACATTACCCGCACTGGGTATTTGCTACCTTTTTACCTTTGGGTATTGAATGTATTATACTTCATAATTATCTTCTTTTACTGACATTTTCCCCTTTAAGCAATAAAACCAACCAGAGCCACATGAAAATAAACTGCTTTTAATTGGACACCCCCCTTTGATGTCATTTTAACATAGAACCAAAGCATATCACAGCATCTCTTTGAATTATTTTATTATCTTATAAGAGCCGGTTCAGGATCTCCCTTTTGAGTTATTGTCTTAAATGTTATAGTTGTAATTACAGTTTTTTTTAAAAATAAAATTGGACAATCAGAAGCAGATGATTTGTGATGAGTTTTATCTCACAACTCTTGAACACTCACTCAGCTCCAGCAGACTGAGTTTGAGACAAACTGATAACATTTAAAATACATTTCTTTATTAATGACTAAATCAGAAACTGCAGGAACAAGTATTTTCATTACGACTCCAAAACCAAACACAGATCATTTAGTGCTTGATTACACTCATGAATGTATTGAAAGCAACACACGTCCCTCTGAGAATCAGATTAAATTAGCCAGTTAGCTGAACACTAACATCTTAAATTGATCGCATATGATAATGAGCTATCGCAGGTAAAGAGTTGAACGCAAGGATTAATTGAAGGAGTTAATTGGAGCCTTAAGGGTAACTGCGGTATGTCTTATCTGCCGCATTGTTCACAGGGCATCCAACATCAAGCCAATCTACATTTCAAGAGGCTCGAACTTGATCTAACAGCCAAGAGATGGTTGGTAATGGTATTCCACTTGCAGATGATTAAAGGCATCCTCCCACTGCCTGTAGGGGTTTATTTAAAATCAATTATTTATTTGTACTGACTAGCCTCTCTGTGCAGAACAGCAAATCACTGACTTGCTTACTTCCCCTGCAACATGTTTATTAGTGGAATCTTTTCTCTTTAAAATTTAAGTTCGGAGAATTATTGTTGCCGATGGAGTTTTGCAGGTTGTCTGTCAGTCAATAAAGAAACCGAGGACTGAAGAAGGACAAGCCTAAAGATTAAATTAGGTTGTCTGTGGGGTGTCTGTTTGACAAAAACAAGGCATTGACACACACCTGTACACACACACACACACACACACACACACACACACACACACACACACACACGGTGCGCCTGGAGGGGTGCTAGTAGTGCTGCACTGGGTCCTGGTTGTTATTCCAACAGAGCTGGGTCTCCAGTAGCATCACTAACATACTGGAGACACATGCACTGTAGAATACAGCCAAGCCATGAGGAAAGACCCCCTGATGCACACCCACATGCACACAACATGACACTCATTCATCCTTTTCATATGATAAAAAATTCTCCAACGAACATATACACAAAAAGGCAAAGGAAAGAAGCTAAAACAATAAAAAGTTGTAGTTATGGCAACGATTAGGCTAAGCAGTTACTGATGAAGGACCATATGCATCTTGACGCTTGGTTAACCGACTCCGTTATGTGTGTGTGCACATGTATGTAAGAGTAAGAGCGTGAGGATAAGATGGAGGAAATTTTTCAAGAGTTCTGATTGAAATTCATAAAACTGACACCGGCCAACAGAGCATAATTCATAAATATTTTGTCAGCATGACTCAAGGGGAGTGGATGATAGACAGGCAGAGTGAGGAACAAAAATCCAGACTTGAAAGAACTAGTAGATAGGCAGCAACCAATGGACAAAACAGGGGAACTCAGTCTCTTAAAGACAGAAAACTGTCCGCTGATTAAATTCACACATTGCTCAGAGGAAAAAGACAAAAGCTGCAGCATTATAGGAAATGCCAGTGTGTCAGTGTGAGTCCATGCTGTTCTCTCTGGTCGCTGTGCTGTAATATATCGCAAATCCACAATGAAAATTATTCTTATCTCATTGTGGTAAGAATTGAAGTCACAGTTAAAACCCATTTCAACACAAGCTCATCTGAGAAAAATATCCAACTAAAAGGATTTTAAACCGACTCATATGAAAGTAGACAACAATATTCTGGCAAAGAAGAACGTCTGCTAATTCTCCTCTTAGTCCAAAGCTGGTTCAGCTTCTCCAGAGACAGCTCCTCACGTCAGGTCTTATCAATATTGCACTTTAATTAAACAAGAAAGAGAAAGAAAGACTAAATGTAGCAATAAAGAGCTGTGGGTTTATGAGTTGACTTGTTTAGTCTTTGCAAAACTTTATTATTTAATAATAATTTTATGATGACTTCTCTATAATCACACCATAAACCAACACATTCACTTTCCCGACTCATCATATACTGATGCTCTGTCAGGAGGAGTAATATTTTTAACTCTTTATCATATCTTTAAATGTGTGGCAATCTACAGAATCAAGGAGCGGTGGAAGAATAGGACTCTGGATTAATTTTCACATTACATTTTCTAAAGTAGGTGTTTTTAGGTTTAGACACTAAAACTACTATATTTGGTTCGGGAAAACTTCATGGTTTGGGTGTAAATAGGACCCTCTCCTTTCTGCTACAATCTATAATATCCCGCTTCTTGGTTACCACGGTGACATATCCGACTACAGTGAAGAAAACCTGCAGATCCATTTATTGATAAAATGTTTTTGTCACATGTTGATGGGCTTCCATTTAGATCTACTGAAGCAGGTATTGAAAAATTACACCTGGTAGCCTGTGTGTTGAAATGGAAAGAGGTTCTGACAATGTGTCCATGTGAGAGAAGTTTAGCGTGAGAGCAAGCTGTCTAAACACATCATTGATACTTTGTACCACTGGTATGGTATATTTTGAATAAGCTTCACTTCATCAGGTCAGTCTGCTTTCCTTCATGTGGTTAAATACAAATGCAAAGGGATTGCTTAGAACTTTGAGTGGGTCATGTTTGAGACTGCTGTTTGGAGTAAGTGAGATTAGGGACAGGGAGGTCATAAATAAAGTGAACCCTTTGGAATTACCTGAATTTATGAATCAATCTGTCTTAAAATCAAAGGAGTCAGACCTTCAGCAAAGTTGCAGTTATGCGCGATTTTCATCATTTGAACTCTTTTAACATTGTTGGAGTGTGAAAAAAGTAGATGAACAACAAAATTCAGCTACAATCAGGATTTAGTGAACCACAAAACAGGACTGGAAAGTTGGAGCTCTGAGTTTTCTGTATAAAAGACAAATCCTCCAATCTGAACCACAGATATGTTCAGATCAAAGTTCAAAGAAACTGATCTCAGAGGACTTAAAATATTTTTGATTTGGATAAGTGTTACAGAGTGTTCTCAACGACATGATATTCAGATGTCCGAAGTTTGACTAATTGTGCATTAACAAAGATTATCTAATACCTGTACTGTGGCTGCCTTCCTCAGTACAGTCCACAGACTAGAGCGACAGCTCGAGGCATGAAGTGATCATTGGAGCTGTTTAACAGTATTTAATGTGTTAATCCTATGCAAAACATGCTCTGTGACCACGTGGGTGCATGGTGTTCATAGCAAGATACTGCAGAGGAAACTGATGTTCTCCAAAAACTAGAAATGACAAGCTGAAGCCTCTTTTTTTATATATATATATATATATATATATATATATATATATATATATATATATATATATATATATATATATATATATATATAAAAAACTGTTACTCATTTGATGTCCTAATTATCATATCACAGTATTATCAAAGTATTACTTAAGACTTTGAATCTGTTTTAGTATTCATGCTTTTTAGGTTAAAACAACACATTAAATAAAAACTTATACACCCCCCCACCACCAAAAAAAAGAAGTCTTACCTCATCTATTACCAAATTTTGCCTCGCATGCAAATATCTTGATTTTATAAGTTGACCAAAAGGAAGAAACAAAAACACTGGGTTGTAATTTTGTTGATATGGAATGCCAGACTCAAACAAGATAAGAGTGACAAGCATAAATGTGTTTTTATCTCAGCTTATTGTATGAGTGTTTTCCTTAATTTTTTTAAAAACATTTTATTTGAATCTGATTCAGTTGGACAAACAGTATTAAAGTGCCATGTTGTTTACAAATGAGTTATTGGCTTTAAAAGATATTACAATTTAACCCACTAAGGTTAAAGGGAGGGTTAGGGATTACAGCATTTTATATCCATTGATTTAGCCTGATTAGAACTGTTAAAGATTCTTGTCGATGAGAAATTAATAACCATGCTGTCATCTTGTTGTATATGCAGCTGTTTCTGTATCAGCGAATGAAGGAGTTTCACTGCTGTGTGTGTAATGTCTCCTTTTGTTTCAGGCGACTGAGCAGCATCAGAATCCTTTCCTGCTGGGAGTCACTCCTCGTCATCGCCTTTGGAGGTATTGTTGTCTGTGGTTATTGAAGCGCAGCTAATGTTCCTCATTGGGTGTCATTCCCACACTTACACTGATGATGACAGTGACAACATTGACCAAGCTGGTAATGATCACGGTTATGACCTTTAATGAATTACAGCTATTGACACTTGTATTCACCCTGTGGTCCCTAAAACGTTTGAGTTGGTCACATCCCCTGTCCCCTATATTTTGTCGTGACAGTATACTCAAGAGTAATTTCCGAGCCTTGGCTTTGTGTTTGTTTCTGGTGCAGACTTAGTACTGATGCAGTAAAATGCCAATAACCTTGTCAAATATGAATGGCTCTGATTGTTGTCAGTTCTCACTGAGGGACATGCTCTCCTCTCAAATGTCAACAACTGCCAATCAGGAATGTTTAAATATCATGGCCGCAAAAAACTACCTGTGCAAATGCGGCAGATGTGTCACTCATGACACTGAAGTGATACTTTTGTTGGAGACAATGATACTTTCTCTCATTTCAGCTGCAGAGAGGAGTGAGGAGGAAAAGGGACATTGATGGGAGAACACAAGCCAAATACATCAGTCTGACTCACACAAAGTGTGACGGGGAAGCCACATTAATGATCTCCATTCGTTGTCCACCCCTTCTTTTACAATTGCTCCCCAGCTTTTACTCAAAGCAGCAAACTCTCTTTGTCGCTCTGTTCTCTCTAATGTTTTGCATATTCTCATTATTCACAATTTCCACCCCCACCCTTTTCCCTCTATCTTTGTCACCTGCCTGCTTCTCCATTTATCCCTTACATCCCATTATGACTCTCCCTCTGTCTCCGATTTTTTTTCTGTCTCTCCGGTGCAGGTGTTCGACAGTCACACTGTCGTCATATGGCTCTTGTTCTATTTTAATCTGACTCTTCCGTTCATGAACAGACACCCACAAGCTCTCACCATTCTCCAGGCTCCATCTCATTCTTTATTCCCTCTTTTTTCTCCTCCCTTGGGTCTTTCTGGTCTGTCTATCAAATCTATCTATCCATGGGATTGTTTGGAGTGACTCAGGAATAATGCCTGGACTTTTTAATGCACACTCAGACAATGTAGAAGTTGTTGCTGAATAGGACACTGTAGGTGTAGATGATAATCAAATTAGCTTTAAAACAGATGTCACTTGCACCTTTGGGATTTAAAGAGACTGGCTTTTAAACTCCACGTCTTGGCTGACAGTTTGTTCTAAACAAATCCATCTGAAATGATGTTGCACTTTAATTTAGAGGTACATTCCCACTCATTTGCTGCAGTGTTTTCTCTAAGGCATTTTAATGGTTTACAGGTAGACGTTGACTTGAACTTTTATCCAAATCCATGACCTGAGTTATCTTTCTGCTAAAACCTGCTCCAAGCTTAACCATCAAACCAAAGACAAACAAAAATGAATTTTTATTTTTTATTTTTAACAATGACTTGTGACATTTCAGGGACGGATTATGCTGTCCAACTGACTGAAGTGTCAGATAAAAAAAAAAAAAAAAAAATCGCTTTTCTGTGACATTTTAAAGGGCACTGACAAAATAAATTAGGAGGACTTTTGGTCGAGTATTAAAGAAAACGCCATGTCACGTTGGAATGTCTTTCATGAAATTTCAGCATTTTGGTCCGTTAAGTTGACTTTGCTATGACTAAAAGACTTGATTTACAATACCATAGCAATCTGTTCTCATTGCCTCAGTCCATTTAAGTCGAGCTTCAGCCAAAAGAAGATACCAGCATTTCTTTATCATGTTGATATATGGCTTCTTCCTGCATTTGTGGATGGTACAGTGAACTGTGTTCAAAGACAAAATCATGTCATGTCTCATGACATCATGAGACTCTGCATCTCTATGATTCTATTTTGAAGCCCAATCATGTTAATGATCTGTTGCCAATTAGGCCATTTAGCTGCAAAATGTTGCTCCAACTTCTTTTTGGTACCACTCTCCTAACCTTTCGGAGACGTATTCTTGCTATCACATTCAAGATGAGCTAATGTTTTAAATGAAACAGAAAAATTTAATATAATTATTGATAAAACATTGTTTTTGCTAATTTGTATCTGCATTTTACACAGCAACCCAATATTTTTGGAAATGGGGCTTTTTGAGTGCTTTTTAGTTTAATCTGTTTTTTGGTTGTGGTTTTTTTTTGTTGCTTTTGTACACCTTAAGTGCTTACAGCAACTGGTTGCAGGAATCAGTTGTGTTTGAAAGTAGTTGCAGAGTTAAAAAAAATCTGAGCATCTGAGTTCACTGAATTCATCTTATGTCACATTTCTAAGCAAGACATGCAGGACTTCAAAGCATTTAAAAGACACCCAAGGGATTTGCTTGGCAACAAGTAAATTAGTCTCTTTTGAGGTGGCCTTTAACTTTGAAGTGGCATGACTACGTGTAAAACTGATGTAATTAGGAATAAAAAATCTAGCGAGTAATAAAAATCAAAGGCTTTTACGGTGGTAACACAGAACTGAAAGAGCATATTAATACTCACAGTGGTTAGGGACATTTATAATGTCATATCTTTACAAATAGGGTTACAAAGTCTTTATATTGCAAGTTACTGCATCCAAAAGGCAGCCACTGAGCTTTAGAAGGCATTAACATATTCACCATAACTTGCCAGCAATAATTACTGTTCTCTGTGCCACAGAGAAATCTGGAGACAGATCAACATCATCACACTTCTGCTGAATTTAACATTGCTGTAATTATTGCCCTCTTTTTCAAGCAGACCAGTAATTTTCAGCCAAATCTTAGCTAGCTGCCAGGAGATCAGTGACACAAATATTCCCTCCCTCCATGTCATGCTTTAGCAACCAACAGCTCTCGGAGCTCTTCTTCTTTGGACAAGAAACAGAAAATCAGGAATCCCTTTCTCTATCCGTTCCATGTGTGTGTTCACATTTTCAAACACTTTTTATTTGAACCATGGAGCCTTTCACCCGACTCCCGGCTTCTGTTGAGCACATCAGTGAGTGAACGGCTCGTCTATGCGAGCTCCAACTTCAAAGTGTACACCTGGGGCAGCTGCCGCACATGAATGCAGCAAATTAAAAATGAAAATGTATTAAACCGAATTATAAACACGATGTGATTAGTTCACCCAATTCACACGTACACACACACACACACACGCAAACATGCACAGGTGGAAGCCAACTAATCCAATTTTAATTACTGAAAAGCCATGAATCAAATACAAACATACACACTTTAAGATTCAAAACATTCAAACACACACTGTGCATGAGAAGAAACTTCTAGCATGTTCTGCTAACTTGCACCCGTAGGCCTTGTGTGTGTACTGCATGTATGTCAGTGTGCGCGCGCTCTGACTGAGTGTGTGAGCATTATGCCATTGTTTAGCAGTAGAATAAATTTCCTGTTAAAAATTCCAGGATGGGCTCCACTCTGGGAGCTTCCCTGTTTATCTGCATGTGCTTGTGCGTATTCCTGAACACATGCAAAAATGCACACACAAAAATATGGTTTCACTGGGCAGTACAATGCTTCTGTCTCCCTAAGTTACCCTTAAGTCTCCTTGACATTTCACTCACCTCTCCTTTTCCTCTCTCCCTCACCCCCATTCCTTCCATGCCTCCCCCTCCATCGTTACTTCTACTGGGTCAGTCCTTGTACACACTTCTCTCCGTTCCCATGACCTCCTTTCCTCCTCCTGTGTCTCTCACCTATAAAAAAAAAAAAAAAAAAAGGCCACCTTGACCTACAGCACACGGTCCTAAAGGGCGGCGCCTCAAATCCTGGCTTATGTGAGCTTAAATTTATACTATTGTACTTTCATTCAGCATTTGCCCCTTAAAACATTACTTTGAAAAATATGATACACAAAATCGTGAAATTACACATAGAAGACATAAAACAATACTTTTAATATGAATGTTTAACTTGAGACTGTGAGGATGTGTTTATTCTCATTCTATTCGGAAGAGCGTGCTTGCGGGCTATGCTCCTGTGTTTTATCTAGAATGCTCCTGGATGAATGTGTAGTGTTATGGACTACACTAATGACTGAGAGTTAGATGGACTCATGGTGAGAGGAGGTGTGAACATCTTAGAAGTGAGAATGGGTAAGTAGTAAACCGGGGTGCCGGCTCTGAGGGCATAATTTTTCATCTGTCATCATTTTTCAGGGAGTAAAAATATCAACACTTTTCTCCCATGCAATTAGTCATTTTAAACACCTAACTTTTTAAGGGGTGAAACAGATGCAGAGTCGTAGATTTTCATGTGCAGCCGACGTAAACGTGGATTTATTGTTTGAGGCAGTAAACTGCAGAGATCGTTTTAGGTTTGGTAATGTTCAGCACAGAGCGCGTGGACTTAATAAACTCTTTCTGAATCTTTCCTGGTGTGACATTATCAGTACAGACAGGAGGGAAATTAATAATCTTTTATCTTCAGTGTTTTTGATACATGTACCATTGATCTACTATACTGTCTCTCTTCCATTCATCATGATTCTTTTTTATTGTCTGAATAAAATCTCTTTTCTTGTTATAAGTGGTATGAAAGGCAGCAAACATCCTGGGGGCTAACAAGCATGTTGACAGATACACTGACACCTCGAGAGGCTAGAAAACACTCAGGCAATCACTTCATGTATCTCGTAGTCGACCGACTGAGCCTTTACCTCAAGCTAAAACAAATGATTACCCACTGACAAATTTCGAAGCAGTCATATGAAATATTTTGTGGATCCAGCTGATGATAGGACACAGTGGTGTTGTTGTTTTTCTTAATACAAGTACAAATGTAATATCAATAACTATTCTTTTTGCCACTTTTTGCAGTAGAAATAATTTAGGAATATGTAACTGACACACAGGTAATTAATGCCATGAGCCTAATGTTGTGAAGATTTGCTTCTGAAACATCAGGACATGGATTTGGGACATCTGGGAGAGTCCTGCAGTGTCTGACACCTGGACCTACCCAACCTAGTTATACATTCACTTATAATGTCAGATACTAGTAATGCCTTCCCGATATACAGTAGACATTGCAACTTTTGTGACTAGCCCTCTTGAAATGTACTCATGGGAGTTTCCTACAAAAGTGCAAAATTAATCTAAATGAGTCTCAAAGTAATTTTACTAAGCTTTGCGCTCATCAATTCACTGCATGTTGCAGCACTATTTGCTGCAGATTAAAAGCATGGCTTAACGTTTGCGCTTTACATCGCAGCTGTGCGCAGGACGCACATGATGTTTTAGGTTTGTTTTATGCATGTTCTGTTTTAGTGGACGAAATATAGCCCAGATGTCATGTTGTGTTTTATGGTATACCAGAATGTTTTATCCTCTTTATGGTGTGATATCCAGTGGTTGAGTAGAGCATGAAACTATTTTGTAGTCTGACTTCTTTTTCATCGGGCTGCCGAGTTGAGAATAAAAACTCTGCTCCACTGCATTGTGAATATATTATAGAAGAAAAAAAAAAATGAATGAAGAAATGAAAAAAGAATATTGCCTCAAATTTGTTGGCCACTTTTTTGCTTGAGTAAACTCACCGATAGATATATTTACAATTATACGAATGACCAATTCATGTTAGTCCAATCAAATTCTAAATAGGGTTTAACGATAAGAAATGTTGATTCTGGATCAGCCAACTGACCCTGAAAAACTAAAGTGATTGAAAGAGAGTTGGGGGGGAGGGAAAAACCTCCTAAAATAAACAGCCTTGCAGGTCACACAAAGGTTAAATACAGCTTCTTCCTACCGTGATGTGACGTGACCGTGGTGTAGATAGTGTGATGTTCTCCCCTTCCCTTTAACAAATACACTGGCTATAACACCTATGCTGTTGTAGTGTTGTAAATGTTATATATTTTTTAGAGTATTATACTCTTGTCAAAACATAGGTCTGAACAACTAAAAACAGAGAAAATGCTGAAAAATGACACAAATACAAAAACTACACCACAGCACATTTTGTTATTATAGTGCACTGCCGGCACCGCCGGCACTGGCAGAACAGACAAACAGCCTGAGTTAGATGGAAAGGATCGTACACTGTTTCAGTTGGCAAAGATCATGATTGAGGAAAATAATTAAAACCCCGATAGCATGAACATAATATGGAACAAGCCCAGCAACAGTAATTGGAAGCTGGCAAGATGAGTCTCTTAATTGAAGAAGGTTAATTTGTTGCCACTCTGGTCTTTGGATATGTGAACAATAACTGTTACATCTGAAAAGGAAGATGGCTCAAAGATAAATAAATAGACTTACACTTTGTTCTTGAGGCAGGTTTTTTTTCTTCTTTTTCCTTACTTTGAGAGGATCTTGTTTTACCAGCATTGTTTCTACTGTCAATTGCTCATCTTGGTGAGTTACTAATTTAGGCAAATAATTACTGCTCAGCACTTAGCACTTTGCATATTTGTGTATTTTTTGGTTTCTGCCACAGTCGAAGACAAAATCAAGCCCTAAACTGTGTGTAGCTGAGAATTTGTTTATCTTTGTTTCCACATTGGGATGTGCATGCAACCTGTCAAGCTTTTTTTTTTCTTTATCATTTAAAAAAAAATAAAAAATCATTCATGCTTTTATCTCATCATGTCAGGTCACTGGCATTGGCTTATTTTTCTGCCTCAGTCAGTCAACAATGACCTGGCAGCAGCTGCTGCAGGGACGCTACTGCCAGGCTTTTGACAAATGCTCTCGCAGGTTCAGTGTCGCCCTGTGATTGTCCTCTTTTTATTGGCTTCAATGAAGTACAGATGTGATTTCAAAATCTATTTTATTTTTCCACAAGGTACCGTGGTCAGGGTCGGACATCATTGTCACTG
This sequence comes from Odontesthes bonariensis, assembly GCF_027942865.1. Lineage (NCBI taxonomy): Eukaryota > Metazoa > Chordata > Actinopteri > Atheriniformes > Atherinopsidae > Odontesthes > Odontesthes bonariensis. Next base: position 21,947,983 of record NC_134514.1, on the reverse strand, counting down.
AGTTACTGAATCCACACGTGTTCTAGAGGCTAAAGTCCAACTTTAAAAAAGCGATCAGGGGATAACACCCTTCTAGATGCTGTTGTCTAATCATAAAGATTTGTGTATTAAAAGATTTTTAAAAAATATATGGTTTTATACATATCATGTTTATTCTATTATATGGACATTTTATTTGATGCTTTAGCATAGGACACTGCTACACAGATTCCATTTGTACAAACACTGCTACAAAGTTCATTATATTTGTCATGATGAGTAATGCCAGTAATAGCTGCAGTTGTGCAGACAAATCTCTCCTCAGTCGGATTCCAACTTTACTGTTTACATGGACCCTGAATAAAGTAATCAGAGAAGTTGTGTGTTTAAATGTATTTTTTAATTTTATTGATCAAATGAATGTAAATTGATTCAGTTGATTCACTGGGATCCTTTTTATGTTCCTGCTGTTCTCCCTAATTAAGCATCAATCTCAGCGGCTCATACAACAGGGGCAAAGTGCTAGAGGATCTTTACAGCTTACCAAAAACAGTGCACTTTGTGCTCCTTCACACAGAGAAATCCTGTGGCAGGAATGGTACCAAAAAGCAACATGTGCATGAAAATTTGTGCATCTTCAAACACTCATTTCTGTATCTTTGAAAGTACAATTATGCATCCCAAGTTATGAAAATGTACGCTTTTGTTCTGGTAACCATTGTAAACAGTCAATTTTGAATCACCAGTTTAGTTAAGATACATCTTTTGGATTGTGGGAGGAAGCAGGGGTACCTGGAGAAAAAAAACACAGAGGCACAGGAAGAATATGCATTCTCCACACAGAAAGACCCCAGCCAAGATTTGAACCCTTCTTGTTGCAAGATGACATAATGTAAGCAAACACTCCACTGTTCAACATACACCTAACTATAGTTTAGCCTAACTATGAGCCTATGCTTAAGGTTATCGAAGGTACAATTATGTGCACTTAGTTAACAATGAGGACTTTTGTACCTTTAAAATAAAACAAAGTTACAGAGAATATAAACCTCAGGGTGATTTCTGAGAACTGCCCCTTTAGGTACAGAAATGCAACCCCGATTTCCCTCTGCGAAACACCACGAGGTAGTGGATGAAGGTCTGCAACAAAGACTGGTAGTAAGGTGTTGAACAGAAACAACATTTGCAAATGACACAAGAGCAATCATTGAAACTGTATTTCTTAATGGAGCGGTATGGTCTCTGGGCCCTCTCGCCACCTAATGTGACCTCCCCCAGTGAAACACCTTGACATAAAAAAACATAATTATTCTAACCAGGGAGGAATTATTAAAGTGTTAACAAGGTTTTATTTTCCTATTGATGAGATTATCGAAAGGTTTACATAACCCCTCTCAATTGAATGGAGCCAGACCTGACCAGTTTGTTCTAGCTGACATGGTTTCATGACTCATCTTTATCCTGATTGTGTTATTATTTTGATTATCAGTGGATATTAGGGTCCATATAAATATATACATAAATATATATATATGTATACATATAACTAGTGATGCAAATCTCTTGCTGCTGTTGTGGCACCTTCTGTGAAAGGGTGAAAATAACGATGAAGAAAAGGGAGGAGTAAAAAGAACTAAGAGGGCAGAAATAGAGGTGCCGGGCGTGGAGAGGAGAATGGAGTCATGGGAGGTTGTAGAGGGAGAAGATATGATGAAGATATGAGAAGAGGAAGAGGACGGGACAGCAAGACCTTTTACTAATGAGGCTAACTGTGCGCTGACAGTGGGACACCAGATACTCAATCAATGCTTGCCCCAGAGGTCTCCCTCTCTCCCACACACAAACGCACACTAGCCTGAAAACGTGCATGCTGCATGGGGCCATAACTCTATCTAAAGGATTCCTGCCAAAGATCCACAGTCAGAGAAGACTGGACAGGAAGCCTGCTGCAGCGGAACATAAACGACCGATGGAACACCAGCTCACGCATGTGCACATATACACACACATACAATATAGATCGCATATGTCAGATGATATATGGTCTGACGATGATGCAGTAAAGAGGAGGAACAGTTTATGTGAAGAAAATGCAAAAAAGCCTCAGCACTATGTTACTGCCACAAAGCGAGGTGGTGAAATTGGGCATTTGTTAAATTGTGTCAAAACCAGGAATTTGCTCTGTTACACGTTAGGTTCAGAGTGGATAGAAAGGAAGATAGGCTTGACAATCTGTAAAGCTGGTATTTAAATGTGTTCTGCTGACTAAACGGAAAAGAGATGTAATCTATCAAATGAAAATGAATTAGATTAGGCAGTCTACACACACTTGCATGCGTTTCTGAAACACACACACCAGCACACACAGTTGAGTTCCACTCAGCTGATTGCACTGGAACTGATTGATACGTGGTCTATTGATATATATAGATTGCGCCACTTCACAATAACACACAACCAAAAATACACACAATTGTTTCCAGATGCAAACTTGGTGATACAGTAGACTAATATCAATATTCTTTGGATCTTGCACAGGGCTTCCTCACCAGGGACTTGCAACAGTCTACTTTGAATGTCAAAATTAAACACATCTGCAACATGTATATCTACAAGTGTGAGCATATTTGTTACAGTGATATTGAAACAAGTGAAGTGAAGTGAAGTTCAGGGATGCAGAATTATCGTTTGAGCTTGTCACAGTTGAACAGTTTTTGCAGACATGAGTTAGACAAACATTTTAGAAAGCCAAACATTTACACCTATGTGATCCATACATTTCCAAACACTTCTGACATTTGAAATGTTGGAAAGAGGCCATTCCTTATCCAAAGCACTCAGCAGCTGAAATGGTATTTTCACAAATTTGACAGTGCTGACACAGAGGGTACCGTCCCTGCTGCTATGAAACCATCATGGTTTGTGAGTTTTTGTGTTCTGGTTTTCAACTTTCAACTACGCTCTGGCATCTTTTGCTACTGCAGTGCTTTATGTTTCCTTCTAAATGAAGTCATGGCTGCCCTCATCTGCCTGCCTCCTGTTTGTGAGCCTGCATTTGGGTAATCAACCATCATCAATTTGTGACAAATGTTTCACCTCGTTAACTGCTCTAGCACTAAGAAATTAAGACTAAACTGCAGATGCGGGTGTGTTGCATTTCACAAAACTAGAACTGCACTGACTCTCTCTCTCTAAGTGTGCATGTGTGTGTGGTCGGACAAAGTCAAACACAAAGATTATTGCCAGGCCATTAATTCTCGTCCACAAACATACTCACACACTCTCAAGGTCAACCATTTGAACTCTGTTATCATCGCGGTGTTACTTAATTCCAGCTTAGGTTATGTGTGTGTGTGTAAGTAACTCTCATGTTTGCACGATATATACTTTCTGCTCGCTGGGGAGAAAGTGTTTGAAAAGCAACGACAAAACAGATTACACATGGGTCAAAGGTGTAGATTATATGCGCTATATTTATGTGAGGGTAACACGTGCCATTATTCACCCCCCCCACACACACACAAAAGAACACATGCATATTTTGAAACAATAAGTCTTATGGAAATTATTTAAAAAATATTAGAAAGAAAGTAATAGCACAGAATGGGAGGATATTCACTGCACCAAGACATATTCATATACTAGCAAAGCATGGTTTGACACTCGAGTGTCCCTTAACTCTTTCGGTGCCATAGACGTCAATTTAAAAAAAAACGCTGACTGCCAAAGACGTCTATAGACGTCAATTGCGTTTTTAACGGAGCGGGCTGGGGGACAATCTAGCGGAGTTTGTCACTAAATCTTAGGTTTGTAAACACTAAACAGAGAATATACTGGCAAAATTACCCGCAAGGTGGCAGCAGTGCCACTTTGCACAAAAAAAGAAAAAGCGTGTTTTCTCCGTTTTTTGGGTCAAACAGCTGTTTTTGGTGAAACCAACCTATGTTCTACTGTCTATTACTAAAGGACTGAAAATGGTAGAAACAAACTTTTTTTTCCTGATGAAAGAAGAGAGTCTACTCTTTCGTTTGGTAATTTCGGTGTGTACATAGTCATAAGACACACTTTTCTGTGGGTCTTGGAAAATCAGTCAAAATACTGTAAAACACTTGGCAGTATGGGTGTCTCTGAACTGAAAATGGCTGGCAGCCAATGAGTTAACTTCAACAGTAATAAATTGACCAATAATAGTGATGGAGGTCAATAAGTGTTGACACAGCGACAGGAGCAGAGAGCATTATGGGAACAACTGAAAGTGAGGGGCTGAGTAGGAGAAGGCATGGAAAGGCTGAACACGAAAAGAGAAGCAGGTGGGGAGCATTAGGAGGAAACATGAAACAGACAAGGTGAAAACGGGTGGGGGTGAAATGATTGATGGACAGCAGACCACAGGAGAAGAAAAAAATAAACGAGAAAACAATGGATGGGTGAATAAGAGAGAGTATGTGGGCATCAGTGAAGTAAAAAGAACAACAGGAGACAAGGAGGCACTGGTGGGAAAATAAGACTGGTATATATGGAGGTTTCAAGTGAAAAGAAAGAGACTGTCTAAGTTGGTAGGGTGTTCTTTGGTGTCAACGTTGACTTTAGATGGGTCTTATTTTTCTGAAATTTCTGCATAAGGAGGTAGTGTTGGATTAAGGGGCAGAACTTTCCACCTGCTGACAGTTTTTTCACATTGTTTCACCACAGTTCCTAGAGAGTCTCGTGTGACTCCACAGTTGTTTCTGTTTCACTTCTACTTGCTGTTTTGTTGAGTTTAGACAAAACACGCCTTACTAGTTGGATCGGGAAAAAAATAAATCCATACACCCTGTTACAGTGTTGTTCCCGAAGTGTTTTTTTCTAAAAAAAAAAAACAAAAAAACAAAAACAAAGAAACATTAAAGGAGAAGTTAGTTTTTTTTTTAAACCTGGACCTTATTTCCGATGCACCTATATGCGGATCTAAATATCGTCCGAAGGACGCCGACTTTCACCAAACTGTTATCGGTGAGGAGATGAATGTATTTTAACGTATCTTCTCCTTTAAAAGAGTATTTGTGCTACAGTTTGACACCAAGGGGTCCAACGGGAAAAAGTGAGAGCAAAACCACTTAAACGACAGAAATAAATCTGGAAACATCCATTTTCTTTACAAATGGTTTCAGTGTTGCAACTATGAATTAACGGACTCCTCAAAGTGCTCCACAATACTCCACAATTCAAGAAAGTTTTTAATCTTGCTTGAGGTAATTTTTATCTTTTTTAAAAGAGGTAATGACCTCTTTCATATATTTTTGCATCTTTATAGGATGAAAAAAAGATGTCCTAATTAGCATACGTCCTGTTCCTCTTCGTAATTCACACATGCCAAACGAAGAAGGCTCGGCTCCACATCGCTGTGCTCTTACAGCAAGCCGGTATCATGGAATCAGCTGGGTGACGATGGTACCACCGGTTTGGGTGGTGAGGTCAGCAATTCCAGCTTTATGTGTGTGAGCACACATGAGGTGGGATTATTTTGCCTCTGTATTCTCACACATGACCTGATGCACAACGAAGGTGCATCAGTACTGGCTGGAAAAGCCATGTGTCAAAGATACTACTGTGAACTTTTTGCAAGTAAGCTCTGACAACGAAAACTGACGCTAATCATATCACTCTTAAGCTGTTCTTTGTTCCAGAGAGGAAATGTTGCCAAGACGAGTTAACCTGAAAGAACACTATCATTTACATCATTGAAATAAATTTCTGAAGACTTTTCCCTATGTTGTTGTATCGTCTTCTTCCTCGCGTTGTATCCAGTTATCAAACACAAGGCCTTATATGACACCAACACAAAGCAGTTTACCGAATCCAAACGAGTACCTGTTTTCCCATGTATTAATATTCTTAGAATTTACTTCAAATTTGCTTGACATTTATATGGAAATAAAGCTTACAGGATATTAGGGACCGAAGACAACAGTATTGGGGTGTGAGGTAAGCTCAGGGCTGTATTTAGTCCTGGTTATATATAACCATAATAAGTCTATGTAAAGTAAATGCAATTAGACAAGGTTAGTTGGCAGAAATCACAGAATTTTTTTCCCCCCTGACATTTTCTAAACAAAATATCTAATATGTTTGAGCAAATGGAGACACTTTAAGCGACAAAATTAGACTTTACCAGAACACTATGACCCACTCCTTATCTCATGAGGTAAGCAGCTAGAGACTACAGAAGCTGCAACTCACAAATCCCCCAAATCTTAATCTGGCAGACGAGTTGAGCTGTGGGCAATGCAGGAGCCAGGTTGTTACAGGATGATGAATTCTTGGAAAAGCCCTCGGTACATATGGTAGCTGACATTGTTATGATATATGAAGTGCAACACTAGATTTTGTCTGAGTATCATTATGATCTCAAACTGTACTGCACACGAAAGATAAAGGTACATAAATAAACTATGACCATAGGCACCAAAAGGGGATATAGTTACCAATCAAGCACCTTAAAAGTCAGGTCATATTGGAGGATTAGCTGTTTTTGTAAAGGATGCAGTTATTGTCACAATAAAGCGTAAAAATGAACACAGACATCATTTTATATGATTTACCTCCACAGGATACTAACTGGAGGTGTCTACAATTTATGTCATTAGATTAAATATCTCCTCTGGATAAAGATACAGAGGACTGAAAAGATGAAGTGTGTGTTGGGGCATTCCTCCTGCATTCCAGCTGGCACTTGATAGACTGCCATGGGAACAGGGAGCACCTGTTGATCTGTTTATACTTCTGTCAGTCCCTCAATCAATCCCCTTCACCAGTCTGAAAATTGATCCACATCCACTCCCCCGTTGCTCTTTGTCTGTTTATCTGCAATCTGTCACTGCTTCATCATGTCTTACCCCTCTATCTATATAAGTACATTTGATACAATTGGCATCTGCACATGTTTCTTACCTTAAAGGAGAATCATCCAAAAGCACCAAGAAGACGGGGGAAGCATAAATTGGAGAGAAAAAGAAAAAAAGACTATTGTTAGGACAGAAATAGTTTTCATAATATGTGTAAGTCGGAATTTTTATGACATAATGCTCCAACATTTTCCGCCTCTATAGTGAGACGAGAGCTTTAAACCTCTGCCTGTAACTGACAGATTTTTCTAGAAAAAAAAGAAATATTACGTAAACATTACAATGTGTAAATCATGGCGTTCCACCCAAACTCTTGCTTGGGTTAAAGGTCAAAAGTGAAAGAGCAGCTGATGAAGAGGTCACAGTGTCATCACACACACTTCCACAATGGAGGGAAAGCCGCCCATATCCCACTGACCTAAAGGCACACACGAATATACCACATAAGCACATATGCTAACACACAAACAGTGTGTTTAAACAGCTGTATGATAATTACTCTCCGCTTGAGTATGTGATTAGGTGGTAATTATCATTATCAAGCCAAACGTGGACACATAATTCTTAAATTCACAGCTTTGCATTTGTGTGCGTGGGCGTATACGAAGCATATCTTTGTGTTTTTGAATGAGTAATGTGCACAGGTATACATTCAATTGCATTCGTATGCATGAATTTCAGCAGCTCTCTTCTGTAAATGTGTGTGCGCATGAGTTGCTTCTAACTTTTTTAATAAGTTTTGAATGTCTGTAGCGTCATTATCTGAAGTCTGTCTTGCGTGTACACAAGTGAGTGTGTGTGGGTGTGTGTGTGTGTGCACTTCTCTACAAAAAACTCAATATGGCAGGGTCAGCTCTGCAGAAAATGCTCCATTGAACAGCGATTGCATTCTTCTGCCAAGGACTCTCTGCTTGACTCTTGCCTTTTCAATGGAGCTTTACGTAAAACTGCTGAGCCCACACACAAACATGCTGCACGCGTGCACGCGCACAAGCACGCAAATACACAACTGCGGAACAAAGGATAAAGGAAGAGACTCGGAGCAAGAGAGGAGGAGGTGTGACTAATCTTCTCTTCCTCTGTTTGGAAAGACTGAAGGAGATGAGCGAGGGATGTAAAATCATTTTGACGGGGAGGATTAAGACACTCACACATGCAAGCGCACACACGCACACAAACACACACACCGAAAGGTATGCTCACTTTCTCACACCCAGACAAGCCAGTATCTCTCACACTGATAAACACACTTACAATTTCATAGGAACAAGCACATACAGGTACATACTTGGCTCTCACTTGTGCCTCCAAAAGCAAGCCAAGCCTAACACTCCTACACACTGATATGTTCACAAGTTCCTACTTCAACACATATACAAACGACCCCTTTAGAAATAACACATCTACACTCTTGAACTGATGCTGCAGGATTATATTTACATTTTTGTTGGTGGAATTTAGATTTTTCTTCCCCTTATGATGCAGTATGTCACGCCGTCTTCATTTACCCTTCTAAGGATAACATCCTTACAGTCTCTATGTCATTCAGTTTTCATGTTTTCATGACTGGTGTGGCATGTGATCAAAATGATCCAATTCACACGCTGAACCAGTTAAAGTGAGCAGATTCAAACCCTAAATCAAACTACAGAGAGCAGCCACAGTGCTGGGTTTGTTTGGCCGACAGAAGCAGCTTTTTCATTCAAACTGCTGATGGTGCAAGCTTCCCTAAATGGCTCAGTTTGAGTAAAAGCCTGGAAAAGTCAGGTTGAGCTTTTTTTTTTTTTTTTTTTAAAACCAGAAAAATGATGCAATTATGGATGAAGAAAAAGCACAAAAAATTTAACTTTCCATTTTGTTCGAATTTTTTATAATTTGAACACCAGTATCACTGCACCCCAAATTCAATGTTTTACATGGCTGCACCACAGCAGACATTCTGACTTGAAGAAAAAGAACAGGTGTTAATACCATTAATGATCTCTTAAACTTTGACAATCCCTGAGTCTGCAAGTCCACAGGGTCGTTTGAATTCAGATGGTTTGACAGTGAGCCAACAGACACAAGAACTAAACCCTGAAAGTTACGCAGCTACGTGGAATTTGAAATTATTTCAATTATTTAGACCTGTGGCTTTCCCACTGCTGCATGTCAAGATGTCTCAAATAAAAAAGGTCTACAATAAAAAAATCTATTTTTGACAAATGTCTCATTATTTCATGCAGACTTTTAAAGTTTAAACTGACATTCCGCGGGTTGATCTACGCAGCTTGGATGTGTCAAGATTGACCAACTGCTGGGCCAGACAGAAATTAGGACACGAGTATATTCACCAAAGATTATTAACACCCGTGCTCACAGACACACACCCTTGCATCTTGTCCATCTCTCAGTGCCACAGAAACAGGACTGTTGCCAGGATACAGAGGCTGTGAGTCTGATTCTTGTCAGATCAGTCAGGAAGAGAAATAAAACTTTCTGATCAAGCTGTCACTTTCTAGTCCCTGTGAAACCTCTCCTGATCCATCTTTCATTCTGTGTGTGCATTTGTGTTTTTTTCAGTGTTTGCCTCCAAGTCTTCATGTGTGTTTAAGCACATTTGATGCCTCCCTCTGCCTCAAATTTGTGAAACACAGTTATTAGCGTTTACTCCATGTTCACTGGTACTGTGCAACATAATTATGTTGACATTTACTAGTTAACAGTTATTCAAAAAATGTTTTGAATTATTCCTTTTGTGTGGCTGTGTGTTTTTAGATGGAAAAGAGCTGAACTCTTGAAGCGTCCATCATTATGTGTGAGATTTGTGTTGGAACTGCACACTGAAGTGATAATGAACAGGGAAATTCAATATATGCATGTAAAAAATTAGGGTTGTTTTTGGCTTGTTACAAACAAAGATACGCATGTGGATTTTAGGGCAAGATCAATCCGATGCAAGACATTATAAAGCCCGGCTTCAGCACACAACCTTTTTCACAGCCATTTCAGATAGTATTTCTATCAGGCCTCATCTCTAAGCTCCCCCATATAAATTACGGTGATCATTTTGGAGCTTTGTTGGATGGACCTGACTTGACCTGCAGAGATGGTGGAAAACGAAAGAGAGAGTGGAGTGAAAAAAAAAAATTAGAATGAAAGACGAGGTCTGGTGTTCTCATCTGTGAATATGATACAAGAACATTCATTTCAAGAGGAGAAAACAATACATTCACATATCCGATCAGGTGTATTATGTGCTTCACAGATTCATGGGCACACACAGACAGATAGTGCTTCAAAAGACTTTTTTTTTTCTGCTGTGGTGGAAAAATCTGTAGATGTTCTAATTGGATTTTTTTTTTTTTTTTTATTGCTCATTCTTGGAAGAGTACTTTTGATTAACATAAAGTGACTTTTGCCACACAGTTGTAAAGTATGTAGAACACACTGTCATTGTAACTCTTTGCATTTTTTTCAACAAGAGATATATCATCCCTGTTTGTATTTTGATGCCGGTGGGAAAAAACAGCACCTTTTAGAAGGTTTTCTGTTTTTATTTTTTCTCCTTCTTTTTACAAAAGCTGAGTTTGTCACACGAAACTCCAGAATAACAAAGCTTCCTTTTGTACGGAACCAGCAGGGGGTTTTCTTAAACCTGCTCTGCAGGCTGTTTTAAGGCATTCCTCCAAACACCTCAGATATATTGTGTGAATTTAAAACAGAAATGAAAAGATGTTCGCCTTTAAATGGGATCAGTGGAGGGACGAGATCAGAATGCTTCAAACAGATTCCAAAGAGTTGGCTTAGTTTGCGTAGAAAAAAAAAACTACTTTCAACCTATAGTGGAAACAGGGCTCAATACAGCGCCGCCTCTCTGATCTCAGGGTTACTGTGACTCACAGATCAGTGTAGTTCACTCCACTTATAGGGAGCTGCTACTAATCTGTTACAGCCACACAACCCCCACTCCCTTTTAGCTCTATGTGTGAAGGAGGCAGTGGCACAGAAGGCAAAATTAGGATCTGCAGCACAAGCGCAGGAATAATCATTTACATAATAGCTGTATCCATCAGAACGCTCGTCTAAAAGGAAGAGGGTGCTGATTAATTCCTCTCTATAGGCCTTGATTTCTTTTTGTTTGACTGACACTCACAAAAATACACACCTGGACTCACACACACTATTATGCAAAGTAAAATGTCATAATGACATCCATCATTCCACTACCCATTCCTTATATTTTTCATATTTTACTCCACTCCATTCTGTTCCCAAGGTGATGGCAAATTATATCTCTTAGTCGTTTCCACGGTTACTAAGAGATGGCTAACTGTAACAGGTGCCTTATATCTATGATAACCCCCATTCTCTACTCACTTTCTACTGGTGTTATTATTTTTTGAGGGAACAAAAATACAGTGCAAGTCACAATCATTACTTTCGTAAAGATTTTCAGCTTCCTTTTAAGAATTGTGACTAAGAATGCACTTAGGACATTTCACAGTGATGGGTGCTTCTTCGAGGACAATATTTGTAATGTTTTATAGTTTTCTGTGGAAAATCAAAATGGAAAATGTTTGATATGATATGAGTACACAGGAAGATCTCACTTGGTAAAATATCTAATTGACTTGTTAACCTACGTTCTAAAATTTTTTTTAAAGCTGCCGTCGGCAGGTTTTCAAAATTCCGAGTCTAAAGTCGGAAAATTCGAACTGATACAACTTTCAGGTCCCTCCCCCAACCTCTAACAAGCTCCGAATCGCCCCCCAAACCCCTCCCCCTCTGTGGACGAGGTTGTGCACATGAGTTCACACCAGTGTGAGCGCACACAAGCTGGGGCAGACTCACGCTCAGCAGCGTGTGCACAAGCTGTGATTGACAGGTAGGATTCCTCCACCCTAACTTGATTGGTTAAAAACAGCCGGGAGCGCTCGGTTTTTGCAAGCACGATTACAGGCTTCAGAGGGAGCTACAGATTTCGTTATTTTTCCTAAACAGCCTATTTAATATTCTACTTCCAGAATCCCATGACAGTTCAAGCTAATATGACTAAAAAAAAGTTGCCGACCGCAGCTTTAACATTGAAAGCAGATCCAATTAGCCCTCGTCAGGGATGTGCTATACTGCGATACCACAGTCAAAACAGTAACTAGTGCCTCATCTCATGGCATTTACCTGCATAATTCAGACCCTGGTTATCATAAAACCAATTTGCCCATCTGTTTTTCTTTTTTTTCCTTTCTGTGCAAGCTACAAGTGTGACTTATGTAGGTATGAGTAAAATGACTGACCTTTTCAATGGACAATGGATTAGAAAACCCGAAAAGTTACTGAAATCTCAATCATTTTCTCAGTACGCATAATACGGGCCTACGTGGAACCAAATTTTCTCACTTCACACTTCCGCTGCAGTATTTATAAACAAATGAACATGAAATAAGATTGTGGGGCCCAAAAGTTCTCTGGTTTTCATTTTTATCTGAGTAGCAGCATTGACCGATCACATTAAAGGACAAGACCGTTTTTTTTACATTGGGCCCTTGATTTCACATTATAACATGATGTTCTACTCACCCCTGCTTGTTGTTGGTAATTTGGAGCTGTTCCGAAGATATTCGAGAGGCGTCTGGCTGCTCTCTTGAGATATTCGGCCATGAAACGGTTTCCTATGGGCAATGTTATACAGGCACAAACTATGCTTTTTATAATTTATCAATTACTGTACACTAGCACTGATAACGTGGAGGTGCGTCGCTTACTTAAAAAAATCCGGGTTACTGTAATTTTGAATTTTTGTCGTAAAGTGGGTGTTACTGACGTCATCATCATGCTACTACCACAGACAGCCCACAGACAAACACACACAGACTTTACGACAAAAATTCAAAATTACAGTAACCCGGATTTTTTTAAGTAAGCGACGCACCTCCACGTTATCAGTGCTAGTGTACAGTAATTAATAAATTATAAACAGCATAGTTTGTGTCTGTATAACGTTGCCCATAGGAAACCGTTTCATGGCCGAATATCTCAAGAGAGCAGCCAGACGCCTCTCAAATATCTTCGGAACAGCTCCAAATTACCAACAATAAGCAGGGGTGAGTAGAACATCATGTTATAATGTGAACTCAAGGGCCCAATGTCGAAAAAAGGTCTTGTCCTTTAAGAAAAGTTTGGTCGCATGCAGGTCAACAGGTGTGTGGTTGTTTACAGCTATGGAGCATTAAAGAGCTGGAATCCATTGGATATTCATTATCTGAAAGTTTTCCTGTTCCTCCAAAAGGTTCAGTCAGTAGACAGATGCGATGGCACTAAAGTATCCTTGAGCTAATGAATATGACTAAACAGTATCTTTTCTAACTCTCACAAAGGCTGTTGTCTAATCAGTCATGGATATGTAAAGAGACAAATGGAGGAGATAAACAAAATGATCTGGTCATTAATAAGTCTTAAAATAAGAAAAATGCAAGTTCAGATGAACAACAACCCATGGAATTTTTATAAGTGTAATCATTTATTTCGCAAAAACTGAACCAATAAGGTTAAGCTTTTTATTCTGCAGTGTACTCCCTATTACAGTCCACCTCTGTTCCTCACTATAATCAGTGAGTAACTGTTCATATATGTGCAAACAAGTAAAAAGATGTAAAACAAGTAAAACGTAAAATCAACACAATGCCAAGGAGGAAAGACATCATCAGTTATTTTAGAGAAGCAATTGTTGCTGCTCATCAATGTAGGAAGGGTCCATCATTCTGCAGATAAAAAGATTATTCACAAGTGGAAATAATTCAAGACAGCGTTCAATCGTCAATCAAGCGTTCAGGACGTCTCAGCAACAACACCTCAAAGTCAGACTGTTCAATGTCTCAAAGAATTCACTAAAAAAAACTCCACCGGCCTCAATTAAATGCTAAAGTTCATGACAGTACAATTAGAAATAGACTGAACTGAAGTGCGATTTGTTTTGAGTAGTTGCCATTAGACCGAGTCTTCTCTCTAAACAGAACACTGCAGCACAGCTCAGGATTTTAGAGATGCATGCTATGAAAGAAAAAAAAAAGAAGAGTGGTCATTTTAAATTGCTGTGTACATGCTCCGCGTTCCTCTTCGTTCACTTGCAGCAAAGCAGAGATTTTCACTTGATTTGTGGCAATGCTGCATCTTCTGCAGGCAGGTTTTACCTTAATTACTTTGGTTTACTGCTTTGCTCTGTGACTGAGGCACTTTCTCCAGCTTGAACTCTGCTGCTGCTCTTCCTCCTACCAGAGGAGGAGGGGCCAAACCCAAGACGTCTGAATGTTGCTTGCGAAAAGTAGCCAAAAGGTTTTGCTTAGTGTACCATAGGTGTTGTTAATAAAAATATCAAGGGTTGAAACCAGATTTTCACAGTCCTCAAAGTTGGATTTTAGAGAAGGTATTAAAGCGAAACTGACAAAACTATTCCTAAAGCTACAGAAGCTCATTAATCTTTGTAAGAGTGCACAAGCATTTAACATGTTTCCTCTGCATTATGCAATAGAAGTGAAATAAAATGTGAGAAATTGTTTTTATTGGATTAAGCACAAGCAGAACATCCTCTACTGCAAGCTGTAACAAGAACACCATTTCTGGATATCACTCTGCTCTGTCATCTCTCTGTAGCATAATCAAATAAATCTAATGTGTGTGTGAGAGACTTTGCGTATGTGTGCAGAAACCACAGCTGAACTATGTAGTGGTTCTTGTGCATTGTCCATGGGTACATCTCGGCTACAACAAACAGCCCTGATGCTGTCCCTCCTTTCCATGCTTCTGTCCCTCTCTGCTGCTCTCATGCACCCACTCACAGCCACTCACACTGTTAGACAGAGATGAAGCAAAAGAAAACAAAGATTGAGAGGATGAGATGAGGAAAATAATAGCCACTGTCTCAGTTTGCTCACACGCTCACACATAGTTTCTGTCACAAAGGGCAATGTACCAGCTTGAACGTTTAATAATTCAAATGATATTACATAGGACACTGCTCTTCACTTCCTACCTTCCTCAAGAAAATGTCGCATGTATACGAATTTTAGAAAATTCTTGTGTGTTCTAAAAGCATATGCACAAAGACTGATCACTCTCCAAGGCCTACCTCAGGTAAAGTACACAGTTAATTGATGAATCTCTATTTCATGACTCTGCTTTTATAATATCTCTTCAGTATTTCTATTCAAGGTCTGGAAATGAAAGCAAGCAAAGACGGACTTTCGGTACTAATAAATGCACAAACAACTAAGTAAAAACTGACAACGAAAACATGGGGAGGAAGGAGAGACAAGCAGCATTGTAATTTTTCTGTGGGCCCTGTCAGATTTGCTTAGCCCGTTTCAACCATTCATTATCTCCTTGTTGGGTGGGGTTTGTCTCTACTGGTGGTGTATTTTTACGCCTATGTGCCTTCTGTTTGAGGAAGAATTCTGCTGATCTTGTCCCCACAATTTACTGCAGGCTGCATTTTTACATTCACTTTGATCATTGTCAGCATGTATCATTACAGAACAGTGAACAATCAGTGAACAATGTACCCTGAGGCTAGAGAACTATTAAGATTCTGACACCATAATTACAATGTAGTTTCTCATAAAACTCATGCCAACGTTTTCCCAAAAACTCCTGCATGGGTATTCAGTTTTAGCAACAGTTACATGCAAAGTTTCTGCACTAACCTTTGTCTAACTTCTGGTTTTTGGATGTGTGTGTGTGTGTGGGTGTGTGTGTGTGACTTGCATACCAACTTGGGGTGACAGATTTGGTTAAAATATAATATATTTGGCCAGAATTTAAATTCGCAATCTGAAACACAGCTCTAACTTTTTTACCGCCATGGCCTAGCATTTGGTGTCCAACAAGAGAAGAATGGAGAAAGCTCTTCATCAGGGATTACTTTAATCTCTATATATCTGAGATATTATATCTGGGAAGTCATCGGTCGGTCATGTGACTTTATTGTTTGATGGCTTAGACCAGAAACAGCTGGTGAGTCTCATCATTTTAATCTTTGCCATGACAGATGCGATTGAACACGGAAAGTTGTTTCCATTCCCCCTAATGACTATGAAGTCTTCATAGGCAAAAATTGATTTATTTATCTTTATTGAACTTATTTTTAGATTAGTTTACAGTGTAGCATTGATTTAAGCCAGCCAGTAGTTACAAACAGATCATATTTTATTACCTACTGATGTAGTAGAGACATGTGACTCACATGAAGGGGTGGACAAATATTTCATGTAATAAATTTTCATCTAAGTATCATCTAAAACCAAAACGCCCCAGACTAAATTGAGAAAATATATTTACAGCTTTACAGGTCTCTTGCAACATTTTAAAGAAATCTTTTTTTCTAAAATCTATGGTCCATTTAACAGCTTCTGAGGAGTACAAGGACCCCCAAAAGCAGTTAAATGAACCTCAGCGAAACCACATAATCTGTCTTTTTCACTTCTTCCCCAAACAGCTGCTTCTCACCATGATCGCACAGTGAAGAGTGATCGTGCTGAGATGCAGAATGAGATGGATACGGACAGCCAGGAGCACCAATATGAGGGCAGAGGTGGAAATATCTGGGAAGAGAGAATGAATGAAGAGATTGGCAGGTGCAGGGTTGATAACGTAAAGACATTGGTGGAGATCAAGCAGATCAGCGTTGTCGAAAAGAACCACAGATTTAATTTCCTGGTCAAATACGCAGAGACATTTAGTGGCAGAAGGCATGATGCCTCTAATATTGTTTTATCGGCCCTGATAACCGAAACAAACACAGCTCATCCCTCTAGACCCTCTTTGAGGCAGTCGTCTACACAAAGCCAAGCGCACAAATGCAGTGAATGCACACTGTACTCTCTCTCATACACAAACACGCGTAAGGACATCAAGGCTGTGCATCACTTACCCCTCTTTTCTAGTGCAAACTGACAATTTGGTTCTGTCATTTCCATGGTAACACAGAAAAAGATTGCTTGTGAAGGCACGTCGACATCTCTAAATATACTCACTGACATACACACAGACACCAACACACACAGTTGCTTCAGAGGACATTATATTGACTTATTTTGGCTTTTATTTCCTGGAGACTAAGCCTAACCTTTACTTTATTAAATCCAACCTTTAATTTAAACCTAAACCTTTAAACCTAAACATACGCCACAAACCAACTCTCCACCATAACATGAACTGATTTACATCACAAGGACTTTTTGTTCCCAATAGGTCATAGAGTCCCCACAATGTGACTGTGTAATCAGATTTATAGCTACACATCATGAATAGTACACACACACCCACACACACACACTGATGGAAAAAAGAAGTTTAGAGAAAGTCAAAAAGGACTCTCTACATTTTGTTATTCTTCTGTGTATGTATTTACTTCAGTTAAAGGTTGGGTAGGGGATCTTTTTCTGGAACATTTTTTTACATATTGCTTGAAATACTCTTCACACCCCCATTGCAACCAATTAATTAAAAGTTTTGACACAAATATGAAAAGTTTTAGTGGCCTCTAGAACGTACAATCTAGGAAAAACACTATCCAATCATACTGAACAGACCGTTAACAATGATTGGATTCTGATGCCGTCTATAAAACTGCAATCTGCTCCTCCCTCCCCCTCCTTCCCCCTGTGCACGTACCCTGCTCCGTGAACGAATTACGCGTCCAGAAGCTTGGCAGGAAGCTAAACTAGAGCCAGCTTGGCTAGCACCTAGCATTATTAAACGTATAGTTATCATATACTAAATACTAAATACGGCAACGATCGATGCTTGCTGTCAGAACAGCGCTCGTGCACCTTCGTGCTCGTTCATGTACTCTAGAGGCGTGCCTTCGGGGGGAAAGTGAAGAAAAGGGTTGGGACTTTTTACCTGTGTATTTTCTAAATGCAGCTTCGCTGGACTCCAAATCCAGGATCTCCTACCCTACCTTTAATGTGCGTGCATGTCTGTGAAAGGTAATTTTTTTTCTAGTTGGGAGCAGACAGTTATATATCTTGCAGTGGGTCATGTAGACCTTGCCTGTGGTCGCATAGTGTGACGTCTCACATGAGCAGCTGGCATAGTCTGCACGTGGACACTTAAGGTATTATTGTTCTTCAAAATCTGAGACACAAACCCACACTTGTAGAGACTAAGCAACTAAGCCTTGTGAAAATATGGCAATGTGATGAAATAAAACTGAGAGGGACGCAGAGAGAAAAGAGACCAAACCACCTCCTCATTTCCCCTTCCTCTCCCTTTCTTACTTTGTCCTCTGTGCGTTACCCTGACTCTCCTCTCTCCTTCCGTCTGACTTTCATTTTGCTTACTTGAATTAAACAGCTAATCTAATCCCTGAAGTAACGACATAACCTGTCTTCCCATTTCACTCTCATGCTCCTTCTGATCTCCTAACTGTATTGAATAGCAAAGCATAAGAGACAGATACCGATAAGTTCCTGAACATTTTAGTTACACTGTATGTGACCATTTTTTAGCAGGGGAAAGGAGGGTGATGTTTAAATGCTGTGAGAGAGGGCATGAGCTGTAAAGCAGCAATGCATCCAACTTTTAAACTGATGAGTGACAGACCAGGTTAAAAAGAAACTTATGCACCTCAGTACAGAGTAATGAATGCCCCAGAGGAAATTTACATTTCTACTTTCATTTCAGCCTCAAGTGCATAAAACGTGTATTAAATTATTCATTCTTACCAACCTCGTTCTTTTCTAACAGCTCTATAGAGGCTGAGAGCTTCTTGGTAACAAGTAAAAGGATAGATAATTGGAAAGATGAAGTAGTAAATTGGGGCAACTTTAATCCCTTAAGGATTACTCTTAACCGTCTGGGTTCTGGACATTATCTTTTTTTCTAGTCAGAAAGTTTTTCTTCCAAAGCATGAACACAGAATACAAACAAAACAATTTAAATAAAATCTAGTTGTCAAGTTGATGAGAAATGGTAAAATTGTTGCTCCTTTTCACGCATGTTTTTTTTTTTTTTCTAAACCGTTGCCATGAAGCGATCACCACTGGAAAATCGGGACAATTTAAAACAAAATGACATCGTGTCATTAGTCATGTTCTCACTTGTGTATTGGTGTGTGTGTGTGTGTGCAACAGGCGGCAGCCAGCGCTCCCTGTGATTAAATCATAAATAATTAAAGCATTTAAAGAGCCACAGAGAGAAGGAAAGATGAAGAAAAGCAAGAACAGGGAAGACAAGAGTAAGTGTAATCATGTTCTCTGTGGGGTTCAATTGATTGTTGCAAAAAGCTAATGAATTTATACGGGTAGTCCATCTGAGGTACACTCCAGGTCACCCAGTTTTTTTTCCGCTCCTTCTGTCTGCATTTTGCTTTCTTTCCTTCAATCTTTCTCCCTCTCTTTTTTTTTTCATTTTCCATCCAGTTCAAGCAAACGCTTCTGGCAGAAACAGAAATGATTAAATGCATTCTAATGAAACAGTGGGAGGAAGGTTGACATATCCAATTATTTTGTTTACCTGCTTTTTTTCTCGAGTAACCCAAATAGCTATTTTAGTGGCATTTATCAATTAATATGCTTGTATTTGTAGTTTTTTAAACCACTAAAACACATTGCATTAATTCCTTTGCAGGTATATTGAGGGCATGTCACCAACCATAAATCCTTGCAAAGCCTAAAAATTAAGCGGTTGTGTAACAAGGACCCCCTTTTTTGTTTCTCTCTCGCCTCGCTTCCCGCATCATTTTTTAATCTCAGTAAAATGCGTCACTCTCAGGCTGTAGCAATGTTTGAGACAGTTTATCCAGTGTACAGATTCTGAAGCATCAGCAGTCCGCAGGTCTCTGTGCTTCTGCTTTTTCTCCCCACAATATATCCTGGCCACCAAATATTGCCATTCTCTCAAAGCTGGCAACATCTTTGAAATGTGCACAAAGTGCCCTTTGGCATCGGTGCCTTAACACATTTGCAAAGATGCATTCGATGTGAAGAGCCAATATTTTCCTTCTGAATAAGCAAAAACATCTACATAAATTGGCTTGATGGCTGATGGTGGATCGAATCTCAAAAGCTTTGTCTGGGAAACTTGATTTCCTCTTTTTTCAAACTTAGATTAGGCTTGGAAAAGCTGTGAGACCTTTGCTTTGCAGCAGACACTTTTTCATAACGTTTTGCTGGAGAATAATCCTCCCCTGTTTGTGACAGCCCCACAGGAACTTGTACAGTACTCTTTTTTTGTTTCAACTCCTACTTTGGAGTAGGTTATCACAGCCTGAGAGGAACCTTCTGTTATATAATTGTAAGGTCCAGACTGGGAAAATCCATTTTCCACCATAACTGTATACAACAGGCACCTTCTAAATGTTATATTAAGTAAATTGTGTTCTTTCTTTCTTTTGTTGTAAGATTTACATAATGAAGAAAAATGACTTCCCTGGTGTGTGAAAGATGTCACTGGATCACATGCTATTCCTAACAAAGAACAATGTAGACAAAAGAAAAAACTCAAGCAAAAAAGGAGCAAACAAGACAAATTGTCCCAGTGACGGAGGTAAAAAAAAATCATTTTTGAGACACTGGAAGATTTGAGTTTGTCTTTTAAAGCACTGAACAAGGAATTAACAAACAGATAGACATAGATACTTAGTTCATCCAAGTTTATTGAAGTTGTGCCTGTTGCATGGAGTCCCCGACCATGTGGCACTTCTAACTAAAAAGAATCATGTTTCTGTCAGGGTGAGAGACTGAGGACCCAGAAGACAAACGAGTTATCGTCCCTGGATGGAGTCAGAGAAACGTATTACCAAGTGCTTCCACTCCCTGCTGGTGATGGAGACCGAGGATAAAGGAAAAAATAATCGAAGCCCAGTAGCTCTGATATGAGCAGACACTGGGGAGCTGAGCTGGAGGTGAAACTTTGCCTGTTTCAATCTTTCAGACAGGCTTTACAAGGCGCTCCCCAAGGAGAAACATTCCCTTAACTTGTAATGAACAGAGAAGGGGAAATAAGAGAGAAAGAAAAGGATATTCAAGTGCTAAAAGAAACGGAAGCCTCAAAGAATCTTCTTGATTTCTGCATCAAATTCAAGTCACCAATACTTTATATAACTACTGTACCAAGAGTGCCTGTACATGATTTTCTTCCTTCCAGGCAGCACTGGGTTTCCATTTATTTCATCATCTGTTGAAGAAAATCTACTTCGAGGGAAACATGATGAGCATAAATAACATTTCAAGTGACTTTCAAAATGAATCTCCTGAGCACTGAGTGACTGGAGAGCACTAACTCAATCTTATAAGCACTGAGAAATATAAATTACGTCTCATCTGCTCTGCATTAAATGACAGAATTGTACCAGGATTTATATGAATAAACACGATAAAACTTCCCATTGCAGTTTGCAGAGGGATTAGCTTTTTCCTATGCACAACAGTCACGTCTGAGCCTTAAAAAGTTCCCTAACTCATCTGTTTGTTACACCTGCATGTTTGTACTAATGACAGGTTAATATTAGGAAAGCAAAATTAGTAAGAAGTGACTTTTTATTTGAATCTGGGATCATAATTAACCCATTATAACTTGATTAAACATATTTTTTACCTTTCTAAGCACATAAACAATTACATCTAAATCAACATTGATAAGACTGGGAGCAAAGTTAAATATGTATAGTAAATGCAGAAACTTTAACCACCCAAATGGATTTTACTTCACATTAGGAGCTTGATAAGAGGCTGAGAAATCAAAAAGTTTCACTGGACAATCCTCAGGTTTTAAAAAGCAAGGCCTTTGTTGTAATGGATTAAGAAGCAGAGTGTCTGAGAAAACCACCCCAAGATTTTAAGAGGTCATATTATACTTTCTGGGTTTTTCTCCAGGTCGATGCAGATCTTAAAGTCCTAACCAAAGGGAGTTATTCTTCCCAAGGGAGATACTCCTCTTGGATAGCCTGAAATTTGAAGTTCATATTTTTCTTCGTTTGTCTAACAACATCACCAGGATATACATTTGCAAAATGAGTGCCTGTTGGCTACTTTGGTACCCTTCAAATAAGAAGTTTAAAGTTGCTTCCAATAGAAAGTAAAAGCCAGATATGGTGGTGTCAAATGTCCTTACATTACCTCTGTCACAGCCTCTTGTAATCTTATCAAAACATCCCTCACAGCATTCCTTTCTCCTCCTAAATATCCTCCTGTCTCCTGTCCTATTATCACCCTCTTTCCTCTGTTTTCATCCCTTTTCCCTTACATGTGCCATCTGTGTGTCCTTCCCCTCCCTTTGCCGCTCTCACTTTTCTTCTCCCACTAAGTTAGGAGCCAACAAAATGTGGCGGCATGGTAGAATTGCTGGCCCACCCTTTTCAGACTGGAATCGGCCACCTCTACTAAAGACCTCATTAGCCCGAGCAACACAAGGGCACAAACAGAGACACACACACACACGCATATACAGTGTGCATATACAACACATATTCTTTAAGTCCTTCAGGCACCACCCGTGTATACGCTCATTATGTGAAGAGGGAATATATATTCACATGGTCTTATCCGCCTGCATGCATGTGTTTTGTCTTTGAGAGTTCTCTTTTGTGTGTATATGTTTTTTTTTTTTTTTTTTGGCCAGACTGTTTATTTGTTCGCTTGTGAGAATTGTGTTAGAATGTGTTAGTGTGTGTCTTTTTATAACCTCTGTGTATCACGAGAGAATACCTTCACACCCTCGCCCTGACAGATGCTGTGGCAGCGACTGTAGCGCTGCGCTTCTCGCTCCCTCACTCATGGCCTCCAGCCCACTCATAGACTCATAGACAAACACGACCACAATATACTGCACTTTCACGTACGTACACACACAATCGCATACACCTCATTTGTGCCTCAAAATTCATATAGCCATAGCCAGAAGGATAGAGAAGGGATTGAGAAGGCTGATCAGGGAAAGAAAGGGATAAGGAGAAAATGGAAATGGAGTATTAAGAACAGATGCATTAACTGATCTGTAATTGCCACCTGAGGCTTCACTTTATTGATCTGACCCCTGTATTTTTCTATCTTTCTCCTCCTCCTCCTTTCTTCTCCTCCATCTCCCCCTTCCTGGCTTTCTGTCTGAGTTCTGGTGTCAGATCTCTCATCCATATTCAGCGCTGAGCCCATCTGTGTGTCTCCAATATGCGTGGACCAGCCTGCCTGAGACGCACTGCCAAGCTAACAGCCAGCCAGTGTTAACAAAGAACGCTGGTGTCCTTTTTCGTTTTTGTACAGCCCATTTACTTGTGTCTATGCATTTTGCAACGCATGTCACTTTGGATTACTTGTATGTTGTCGCTTTGTTCGAATCCATCGTGAATTGACTGGAGCTGCATCCCCATGAAGCTGAAAAGATGCGCTGAAACAGGATGTGACAAAATCTGCAAAGGGACATGTGAATTCTTAACGAGAACTTGTGTCACAGAGGGTTAAAGTGCTGTCCATTTCCTGTATTTGTTGACATCACTCTGCAGTATTTTGCTTTTTTTTTGCTTTTTTGGAATCAGCTTGCTGAATGGATCTAAAAACAACTAAGGCAGTACATCACAAACAATAGATAAGAGAACATGACAAATTGCAGGCTTTTGTTGTGATCAAGCCCGGTTAAATACAGTTTCTGAATTTGTACAACAAATAATTGACGTAAGTGGCCCTTTTCGAGGGGAGGAGAGCGAGCCCTGGGGTTCCGAGTGATTATGATTGTGTGTAGACCCCCGCACATGTAATGAGCGACCTTGCGACTAAAACAGCTGGCGTTAAATCATCCGTGGTAGCCAACCCCTGTTATAGTCTTACTCTATTCAGTGGCATCGTGCAATATAGACAGATGCACACACATATACACACAGATATCCCACAAAATAGCGGCAGAGCAGATGCCTGAGTGCACTACCTCATGGGATTATGTGTGCTATTTTCTAAAAAACTTGGGGAAAAAAAAAAAAAAAAAAAAGAGCCTTTCTTTTTTGCCTCAATCCTTGCTCGCCAACTGTCTTTTCCATCCCGTCTAAATATCTCTGTCTTTTCACTTGTCACCCTGGAAAACTCTTTCCATACCAACTAACTTTTCATCTGTCCGTATCACTCTCTCTTATTTCTCCCTCGTTTTTTTTTCTCCATCTCTCTGCCAGTTCAGCACGTTCCCACTCGTCTTGTTATGAAGCCAATTAGTATAACTGAAATGGTTTCCATGGCGACAGAGGTGCTAATAATAACAGACACCCCCACAGCAAGGGCTGCTGAAGAACACACACGGCACCCACACACACAGGCATGAACACACACACACACACACACACACACACACACACACACACACACACACATCCTCAAACACACTGCATGAAGACAAGCATGCAGCAAATAACCACAGAGCCTTTTCAATGATTTAATGAAGTTGCTGTATGTAGATTTGGAGTTATCTTTGGATCAGTATAATTGAACAAAATGATGAAAAATATCCTGCGACATGTTTCATTCAGGCTGGGAGCTGTAGATGGGTATCAGGAGGATTTGTTGATTTTAATATGTATCCAAAATGGGGATTTAATCTCTGATCATAAGATGACATAATGAATATGATACAATGAGTATACAGCCATGTGAAAATTCTATGGTTTTGTTAATGCTAGCAATTTACATACAGCATCAGGACATAAAAGAAAAATTCTTCTGGTCGTGCCTCACTCACATTTATATGTTGATTACAGTTTTTCTCAATTGCTAAAACACTAAACCCTATTGTCTGAACCAAATGCTCAGTTGCCTGAACCCACTGATTGAATCAATCACTCTTTTGGCAAAACCATAAGCTCTTTTCGCCTGTTTAGACACAACTTACCAACACATTTTCATTGTGATGCACCTGTGCTGCATAATGGTGAGCACAGGTGACAAAAGTGACACATAATTAAAGCACAGGTGTCACCACTTGAACACAACAACTCAAAATTGATCACACTTGTGGCTAATGATGTGAGGGAACATATAAGCCAGTTCAGAGAGCACTGGTTTGTGAGGCCCTACAATGGAAGGAAGAGTTCGTATGAGAGGAGGTCGAGGTGGTCAGCGAAGAACAGTAATATCTGATGAAATCAGAGCTACAGTGATCGACCATGTTCTTATCCATGGTATGACCATGAGGGAGGCCGGACAAAGGGTACAACCCAACATCAGCCGATTCACTGTGTCCACCATAATCAGAAGATATAGAGAAGAGAACAGGTAATTACCTTTTTTGACATAGTACAGTATGTAAATGTTGACAGCAATTACTGTATGACATACTGTACTGTACCACAGTATACTGTAAATATGTTTCAGTACAATCACTGTACCAATGTACTGTAGTATTGTAATGGAGGGTTGGTCTAACTGTTTGTAGGCCTAGTATTCCATGTATATTGTTTGTAACTGTATGTTCTCTTTTTGTAGAATTGAAAGACTACCACATGGGGGTGGGAGGACAGGTATGTTCTCCCCACAACAAGAGACCCTAATTGTCGACATGGTCCGAGAGAACAATGCCATTAAACTTAGGGAAATTCAGCAGAAGATAATTGAGGACCATGTCAATTTTGAGGGTATCAACAGTGTCAGCCGCTCCACTGTTGATCGTGTCCTCAAGCGCAACAGACTGCGCATGAAACAGCTATACAGAGTGCCCTTTGATCGCAACTCAGACAGAGTCAAAGAGCAGAGATTCCAGTATGTACAGGTTGCTTTATATCCAGACACATTCAATGTTGATTACTCTTAGTAGTGATTTACTGTAGTGGCCTAAGTCACTTTTTCTGTATCACTTACAAAACTATATCTATTTCTACAGAGGGTTTTTCAACTGGATGCGATGGAAAGAGCCCATGAATACATTGACATGGATGAAGCTGGGTTTAATCTCACAAAGTGGAGAAGGAGAGGTCGTAATGTTATTGGCCATCGGGCCATTGTTGGTGTCCCTGGGCAGCGTGGTGGCAATGTAACATTATGTGCTGCCATCAGCAATAATGGGGTTGTCTACCATCATGCCAACCTGGGGCCTTACAACACTCACCAGCTCCTCATTGTCCTAAATAACATGCGGGATGCTCTGTTAGAGCAGCAGGATGAGCATACCATCTATGTTGTTTGGGACAATGTTAGTTTTCATAGAGCTCTCCAGGTTAGAGAGTGGTTCAATATGAACCCAGGTTTTCTCAATCTTTGCCTTCCACCGTACTCCCCTTTCCTAAACCCCATAGAGGAATTCTTCTCATGGCGGTGGAAGGTGTATGAGTGCCAACCGTACACCAGGGTAAATCTACTGGAGGCCATGGAACTTGCCTGTCGTGACATGGGTGTGGAGGCATGCCAAGCCTGGATACGGCATGCCAGGGGTTTTTCCCCCGTTGCCTGGCCAGACAAAATGTGGCCTGTGATGTTGCTGAAGTTCTGCGGCCTGACCCAGTACGGAGACATGATGCTGTGGCAGAGTGATTCCCTTATTTGTATATTTGTGTACTTTTTTTTTTTTTTTTACATGGGCTTATTGCACACAAGATTTCAGTTTTTTTTTTTTTTTTCTTTTTGTACAAGTGCTAAATGCACTGTTTTTTCGTTTTGCAACATGCATTAAGAATCAACAATAAACATTTATTTCTCCAGCTTCATGTCCTGAGCATTGTGTTTTCTATTTTTCTATGTTGTGTTTAGTGACTGCTCAGTAGTGTTTTTCATTTTGATTGACTCAGGGCACAATTTGACAACATAGTTCAGTTTTGAGCACAGATTTAACTGTTTTGAGGTGAAAGTTTGGTTTTGCAAGAAGAGTCTGAGGTTTTGTGAATGTAGCTTGAAAATTGGGTTTTGTGTTCACAGTTTAGAGAAAAGAAGAGCAGCTTTCAAGAAATGCGTCTTAGCAATCGAGAAAAACTGTAAGCTCATTGAGGTTTTTGGGTATTTGTTTATGCACAGCTCTCCGAAGGTGCCGCCTCAGCATGTAAATCAGGTTGAGGTCTGGACTTTGACTTGATCAATGCAACATCTTGGTTCTTTTGTTTCAGGCGTTCTTTTGTGGATCTGTTGCTGTGTTTTGGATATTACATGATACATTTCCAGCCAAGCTTTAGCTGGCAGACAGTTGGACTCAAATACTTTCATGGTCGACTCAATGACTGAGGTGCCCAGGTCCTGGATGTGCCCAAATCATCAGCCCCCCACCACTGTGCTGACAGTTGATATAAGGGGTTTGTGCTCATATGCTATGATTTTTTTTTTTTTTCCAAACAAGAACGTGTCCATTGTGGACACTTTTGTCCGGTCTGTTCAGAGGGCATTGTTCCAGAAGAGAGGAGGCTTACTCCTGCAAGCCTTCCAAACAAGGCGCACTTGTTCAGTCTTTTTATAAATTTACCGTCATGAACTTTGCAATGATAAGTGAAGACTGTAGAGTTTGAGATGAAGCTCTTGGATTTTTCCATTTTCTTTAAGCATTGCATGATCTGACCTTGGGGTGAACTTGCTGGGATATCCACTCCTGGGGAAGACTGGCAACAGTCTTGATAATAAGCATCAAACTTATATAGCGCTTTTTTGGACACTCAAAGACGTTTAACACGTGGGGGAAAAAAAAACCCAAAACATTTGAGGTGTCTGATACTCAAGAGAACAGTTGAAAAGGACCATCTCTAAGGTTACTGAGTACATATGCTCTAAACACATCACTGATGAAGGCCACTGAGTGCATGTGTCCCAACCAGAGATAGCATATAGTCAAATAAGGAGATTCGGAGGAAAATACATTCCAAAGGCGTGAAGTCCATATGCATTGTTTCCTGACTAGATGCCTGGAGAAAAAGAGACTTAATTAAGTCCGTGTCAGCAGAGTTCTTCATCACTCATCTCCACATTGGCTCGGCGACCATCCCTCTTATTTACTACACATTCAAGGAAAGCCAGTTTGTACAGGTGGGTTTTGATGAGCGATTTGAAATTCTGTAATGAGTCTGATTTTCTGACGAGTTGTGGAAGTGAGTTCCAGAGGGGGAGAGCGACGCCAAAAGCTCGGTCCCCCAAATCTTGAGTCCACTTGTGAATGATCTTTTTCTCTGTAGAATGATGGACTTGCTGATGTCTTTCCTCCTTGGCATTGTGTTAACACCAGCAAACTGCCAAAACTTCTGCTTTT
Source organism: Odontesthes bonariensis (assembly GCF_027942865.1). Taxonomy (NCBI): domain Eukaryota; kingdom Metazoa; phylum Chordata; class Actinopteri; order Atheriniformes; family Atherinopsidae; genus Odontesthes; species Odontesthes bonariensis. The sequence continues at coordinate 21,919,955 of NC_134514.1, read as the reverse complement.
ATGAAGGTGTTCACTTTCAATGATCAATCAATAAAAAAAACCTTTGATCGGCAGCACCTGGCAGCTACTTACACTCTGAATTCTTATGGAAGCACTAAGGGTGTAACTTAGTTTTTTCACACATTGCTTCTACATATTAGCTTAGTTTTAGTTGAAAAACTAATTACACTAATTACATTTCCTGCTAACATTTCTAGGATGAATTAACTTTTTTTCAGTATTGATCCAATTTGATGAGGTACAAAAAAACATTATTGGACAGTTGCTTGATCTATTAACAGCAGCAGTGACTACTGTTTTCGGGGAACATAAATACAAACTCACCTGCTGACACAGACCAACAGATTAAAGCCTTGCATGCTTGGTGAAAAGCAGAAAGCTTGATGCAGGCTGCCTGCATTCTTAAATACTCTGAGAAGAATAAAAATGATTAGTAGTCTGTGTTTGTACTGCATAGAATATCAAGTGCAGATGTGAAAAACAAGCCAGAAAACCATTTTCATGCCGTTGTGACTCTAATGATGCAGTGTACGCACGAGTGTTGAGTGAAAAAATGTCTGATGAAAAGTTTGCTGCTCTAAGCTTTTTGTTCAAAAGATGAGTAGGCAATGAAGAGGCCCAAAATAACCATAAATTATAGCACATAGTTCATATCATTAATTCACTCTACAAAGCAGTCAAACCTGTTCTCACACCTCCTATGGAAATCTGCCATATGGGATCATATGTTAATGAAAGTATCAGTACAGGTGATAAAGTTTGCTGTGACAAATTCTGTTCAATTTCAGGGATAAATCTTCTATTTTGCCCCAGTGCTCCAACCAACTTTCTTTTAGCCAATTGGATTCAGATTAAGAGCAGTGAACACATCGTTGGACATGTTAATAAGAACTTACAATGTGTGTCCGATTTATCAAGGCATCAATGTCTCATTGCTACAACCCCACATCTTTAATACATCTCTTCAGTAGTGGCTCAATAGGGACCTTTTTCTTTGCAGTGACATTTCTAGAGAGGCGATCTTTAAAGGCCTGAAGATATTGAATCTATAAAAGTCACCTAGACTTGACAGCTTGAACCAGTTTTTTAAAGATTATAACTTATTATTGCTGAGTGAAGAGGTAACGTTTTAAAGATTCACACCAATTTGTCCTTCAAACCAAGAGCAGCTGCCTATGTTTTTCCTTCATAACTTTTGACCATGTATGCTTGTAACAGCTGATCTTATGGTTGCTTTGACTAGGTTTGAATTTGACCATGTTCAGCTCTGCCAATGAGTAAAGTACATTAGTGGTACTTCACAATTTAATTCAGTAGCTGCCTGCCGAACATAAATTGTAGTGACTTAGATGTCCACCAGATAAGCTTTTTCTCTAAGTGAACAGTAGCTCCAATCTCTGTGTTGTTTTTTTTTAACATTCATTTTGAATTTTGCAACTTGTGAAATAGCTCAGTTTATCAATATCTCCATATCCGTCACTAACAAATGAGACAATCAACCTTTACTTTACACTATAGTGTTTGTTTGGTTAAGATGTTCTGTTCTGCACTCTGTTTGCAGTGCATTCATGTGCCTGTGCTGCACGTGTCTCTGCATTTGTCTCTTTTAAAAAAAAAAAATGTTTTAAACGGACATCTGAAATAATCGCCAGCCAATAGGGCAAAATAATTGGCCAATGCCAATTATGTCAAAATGGCATTCAGTCGGCCATCTGACTAATTGGTCCGTCACCAGTTTGATTACATAGACGGACACTTAAGGCTGAGTTATACTTCTTTTAACTGCCCTTGCGCTTGCGTCTTGCGCGTATGTTAATGGCTCGAGACGTTTATACTTCATTTTGCTTTGTCGGCGGCTGCGTGTGCTGCGTGGCGATTCACCGCCAGGACAGTAGGTGGAGTAGCGGGTTTTTTCAATGACAAGCCTACTACGATGAAAGGAAATTCACCGCCAGGAGCTCTTTGGCAAGTCTCTCTTCCATAGATTCATGCTTCTTCTTCTTCTTGTAAATAGCCGGTATTTTGTCAGATTTTCAACACCTTGGGGGTCTAAACGACTACTTTCTCGCCTGAAAATGTTTCAAATGTTGCTAAAGTTATATATTTACAGAGTTTAGCCTATAATTTAAGGGAAATCAGCTTTTCAGGCCGGCTGATTTCGGCTCGGGCAGGAGTGAAGTGCACTGTGTGTAAACGCTCTGCATACTGTCAGATCGATCAAGTAGTAGGTGGTTTCGACCACAGCCAGTGGCTTGCGCTTGCGTCTTGCGTGAAGTTTAGAAAATTGAGGTGACACACGCAAGCATGCAAGGGGGGGCTTGCAACCGCGCAAGGGCTTGCGTTGCGGCTTGCGTCTTGCGTTGCGTCTTGCGTTACCGACTATAAAGGCTGAGTTATACTTCTTTTAACTGCCCTTGCGCTTGCGTCTTGCGCTTGTGTTAATGGCTCGAGACTTTTATGCTTCATTTAGCTTTGCCGGCGCTTGCGTGTGCTGCGTGGCGATTCACCGCCAGGACAGTAGGTGGAGTAGCGGGTTTTTTCAATGACAAGCCTACTATGATGAAAGGAAATTCACCGCCAGGACCTCTTCGAGTGGATTCATGCTTCTTCTTCTTGTAAATAGCCGGTATTTTGTCAGATTTTCAACACCTTGGGGGTCTAAACGACTACTTTCTCGCCTGAAAATGTTTCAAATGTTGCTAAAGTTATATATTTACAGAGTTTGTAGCTTAAGGGAAATCAGCTTTTCAGGCTGGCTGATTTCGGCTCGGACAGGAGTGAAGTGCACTGTGTGTAAACGCTCTGCATGCTGTCAGATCGATCAAGTAGTAGGCGGTTTCGACCACAGCTAGTGGCTTGCGCTTGCGTGAAGTTTAGAAAATTGAGGTGACACACGCAAGCACGCAAGGGGGGGCTTGCAACCGCGCAAAGGCTTGCGTTGCGTCTTGCGTCTTGCGTTACCGACTATAAACCAGGCTTAAACCAGGCTTTAGGAGGCTTTTTATGCAACACAAGGCTGGGCTGTGTGTTATTTTCAGTTTTTAGGAGTAGACAATGCAGGATTCTACCCTGCTGTCGAGTATTCTGGCAGCAAGTGTGACGGCATATGTGGACACGCATTTCCGAATCTAGACTGGTACTATTTTCACACTTTTACAAAATTTGATCGAGATGGAAACACTGATTTTATTGTCGAATTAAGGCCTGGAGGCATGAATCAGAAATGTTTTTTTGTCATGCCGTTAGTTTCCAAAGTAGCGTGTAAACCATCAATGATTAATTTTCCTTTACGCATTGATGAGTAGACACCCTGGAACAGAGTAATGTTGTACAAATCTGTACAAAAGTTACCTTGGAGAGGGATTTTTTTTCTTGGAACAAGCATACTTTTAGGGATGGAAGTAATTGTTCTGAGCAAAATGTAGCATACAAAATTGAAATGTGATCAATCAAACTCCATTGTGGGCACTTCTTCCTCATTCTTCCACATAACCACAAATGTGTGCACATTTAGAGCAGTAGATCCTTTATCTCCCGCTTTTCTTGTCCATCAGTTCATATCAAAAACTTCCTGACTAATATAGTGCAGTTAGTTGTCACCGTGATTCCCTAAATGGTCATAGTCTAAATGTGATTTATCTTTACTTATCTGCTCTGACCTGCTGCCTGAAACAAACACATGGACTAAATTACAGCAGCAATTTAGTTAGTTAGGGCCTAAAACAACTTGGTTACTCTTAGTGAAAACATAATGTTTTGGATTTTGAAAAATAATCAACCTTTTCAGCAGTCAATTCTGCATGGTTGGAAAAAATATACTTAGACCTGCAAGTTCAGTTCATTCTGACCAAACTTTTCATAGTCTCCTTTCACCTTCAACCAACTTGGTTTCAAGGTGCGTCCACTGATAATAATGTAGATAATAATGTAGTCCTTATTAAGTGTAAATCTAAAAACTTTCTACCAATATTTTTGCCATACGATTTTTAATTCTGAAGGTTTCTCGGTAGAAAGTTCTCAAGAGAAATAAATTAAACAGAAGCACAGAAAAAACTATTCAGTTACGGCACACTTAAGCTCTTTAATATATTCCTACCTTGCACATTACCATCTACGGGATGGTCATGAGTGGCTTTACTCTAACGAACTATGTGCATTCAACAGCAGTTTCGACCAAACATATTTAAATTATAGGGAAGGAACATGATTGATTATGAAAACTCATCAGCCACTTGTTTGATGACACTGGAAAAATAATGTTGACAGCCAGAAGGTCAGCAATCCACTTCAATGTATATAAAAAGAAAGCTGTATTTCACTGTTATTATGGTGTTCAAGGCACATAAACAATGCAAACAATTACAGTTTTTTAACAGCACATTAGTCTTCACAATATCAAAATAACCCAGACTTTGCCATACAAACAGAGGCCGTGCCCCTGCAGTCTATACCAGCATTTTTATTTCCTTGACCTTTCCTTCGATACTTTATACTCTTCTAAGAAGCTATTTGTTGAGAATAATGTTTTCCAAAAGTAGTTTATTCTGCTGATCATCTCTGAGAGATGAGCTGACAAACACCGAGGAGGCGAGAATGGTTGAAAGAGAAAATGACAGAGGAACGGTACTGAGGGACAGGCAGAAAGAAAGAGGGAAGAAAAATTGTGGCTGGATGGAAAGACAGAATTGATTAAACCAGTTGAAGGTACTGGGGTGAGAAGCCTAGAGACTTTTATTGTACTGTGAAACTGCAGATAAATGCAAGCCGCAGATAAATGCCATCATCAACAAACAGAGTGCTTTTAAATTGATTCGGTTTGAAGGTGCTTAGTGAGAGAGCAAGAGACATAAGCGAGATATAGGCAGACTGGCATCAAAGTAACAGACCAGCAAATGGACACCTCGATTACCTTACTTCAGCTCCACTCATTCCCATAGTCTACAAGGAGGAAAGAACAAAAAATGATTTGAGCACCAGTCAGACTCTGTGCCTTCTTCTCAGTGGGAGTCACTGCCTGTTTCTTATACATACATTCTTTTTTTCTTTTTCTGACAAAGTGCATTTCCAATATTTCCTGTTGCAATTCATTTGAAATCTTTCTAATAAAAAACTTAAAATTGAGCTGCTGCTGTAACTACATGGATTACATCTGTTGATCTGCAAAGATCTAGATCCCGACAAAGGATTATAATGCTGGCTGTGTTTTCATGCCGTCTCAATGAAAAGTCCTCAACAGCTGCAAATATAATAATAATAATAAGATGTGCACGGCAGGGCTAATGATGCTTGTACTGAGGGTTTGGTTAAGATAATTCCCTGAATGTCGCCTACCACAGAACACTGAGGTTTATCACAAGATTGTAAATCTCTTTGTCATTATTTAGTGTTTTCTTTTTTCAAATTGAACAATCTGCCTTGACTGCCTGCTGACTTAATCATTCCTATATGTTTACACCTGTGGCAATACTTGGTCCTCATCCTTCTTACATACAAATTTCCATCTTTCAGAAAATATATGGTTAGTTACTGTCTTCCCTTGCCAGACTAATCCCTGCTATCTGCTCCCAGATTTGGGAAGAAGGATTTTCAAGTATGCTCATTGTGGTTGGAATCACTTACTCACTCAATCAATTCCTCAAATCATCAGCAACCTATTCAAACTAAATTTAAGAGCCCAGTGCATCTATCTGTGTACATGTCCGAGCCCATGGTTCGGGTAGTAAAGTGGTCGCTTCTCATTTTCTTGTAAAGAATAGAATACAATGTATATAATGATAAGAAATGTTATATGAGCATTTGACTGAAAAGAAAACACATTTTAAAACACTTTGTAGAGCCCACATAGGTTAAACAAAATGCAATGAGTCTGGAACATTTATATATGCAGCTATTTCATAATGTCATCAATTTCATCTTTTCAATATTTGTGTGTATTTTTGTGATTAATTGCTATATACCGCATATCTGTTACCTCTTGAATTGTATTATTGTAATTGTATTTATCATGAAAAAACTTTTTCAAGTTAAAAAAATAAATGGCTAATAAAATGGAATATTCAGAAAGAGACTTTTCAACTGGTCAGTTGTGAGAGCAAGCTTAAACAGTAGGGCTTTTCAATAATAGTGACAAAAAAGTTCTTCATAAAATGTGTTTTGTAATAAAAATGACAGAAACAAACAATTATGGAAAAGTGTACTTTGTTACACTATTCAAAGTTGGCATAAATGAAAGCTTTGCCACAAAAAGCTTCCTCAGTAAGTTTTGTTGTATTTCTTTGGTGCCCGCTTGAAGGAGTAGCTCCTTGTCTTCAAGATGGCTGACGTGGATATTTTGTTGGGTTGATGTGGAGGTTTGTTATCCATCCACATAAGATGTTACAAGATGGCTGAGTGAACAAAATGTGGGTCCAGTTGAACGGTCCGAACCGCAGGTCATAGCGAGTCATACTTGTGACAGCCTGTTTAATTGTGCTTGACAAGTTGGAATAACATCTGGAAATTGTGAGGTATAATTCCTGAGACACTGTTTTATCTTGGCTTTCTAATACTGGGTTCTTGAGAAGCAGTTTAACCAATAAGCAGGCAATGCCAGTGAGACTATTTGGCCAATTAGGTGGAGGAACAGAGTGGTCACCAAAACTTTTAATTTGTAACAAGAAAGCTGCGCTTTGTTTTACTTAAATGTAGCTGTAGGTTGCATCACGTCACCTCTTTGCAGCAGGTTAATCTCTTGTGGAGGTCTGCTTGGGGATTGAATGTAATGAAATATTTTCTCATGGGGTCAGTGTTTCATAAAGAGCAGCACACGTTTAGCCCAGAGCAATCACATGATTCTTCGCTACCACAGCATATTAGTAGAGCTGCTTCGTGACAGTTTGAGGAAATGATCTAAATCCTATTTTCAGGAAGAGTCCCTTGACGGTTCTGCAGAAATTGAAGCTCAGACACAAGCCAGAAACAGATTTACTACAACAAACAAACTCAGTGTACCCTCCGTGTGATGAACAGTATTCAGTGCAGACAAAACCAGAGTTCCACGGTAAAAGACAGAAGCCTTGAAAATGAATAGTTTGCAAATGATTCACTGCTATACATGCTCTGAATATATGCACTCGTCTCAATTCAAATGGCCTAAGTGTTCTGTACATGCTCCAAAGTTTCATCTTTTTGTAAAAACAAGGACATGTAAGTGTTATTAGTGCAGCCAGATTCCCGATAAAGCTACTCTCATTTGCATATTTTTCTGCTTCTTTTGTTAGACAGCTAAAAGCATCAGAAATTGTGCCTGGTAACCAGACCATTAAGACTTGATATGAACTAGTGGTCAATTGAAGCATTTCCACAGTCTTGCTCAGCTATAATATAATTCTGATCTTATAACCACAGCATTATCTGACAAAACCACCAATCGGACAACTTAAAGGGGAAGTCCGGGGCATTTGAAGCGCATTTCCATTGCTAGAGGTTGTCAAATACTGATAGTAGGACACAGACAGGTGCAAATCTGCGCTCCCTGTGTGGAGATAGCGCTGTTCGCTCAGCCTGTCATGCGAGGCTAATATGTGGTGGCTAAGGGGCAAGCGCTAACCCTTCCACGTAAAACAACAACTTGCACACTGCAGAAACGTCACACCACTTTATAAACCATCCGACAATAAAGTCACAAGCCTTACCATCAAAACCATATGCATGGTTCTCACATTACTGGCATGGGGACGTTACAAAACAACTTTATAAACAGCATGTAACTCACCGGTTAGTTGTACGCTCGCGCATGTGAAAGCCCAAAAGAGTCAATGGACGATAATCACATATACAAAACAATTATCTTCTCTAGAAAAACTGCGTTCAAGTATTTAAAACATTACAACAATATTACTGGGCATGACAGGCTGTGCGAACAGCGCGATCTCCACACAGAGAGCGCAGATTTGCACCTGTCTGTGTCCTACTATCAGTATTTGACAACCTCTAGCAATGGAAATGCGCTTCAAATGCCCCGGAGTTCCCCTTTAAAGGCAACACCTGTGCAATGAATTTGGCTCAGCTAACATGCACGATTACCTCCCACAGAAAAAGTTTGAAGCGTTAGCATGTCTTGAATGTTTGCTCATACAGTCCACAGAAATGTCGTCAGACATACTTCCATCAAATTAACATGATTTTTTTCAGCCATGCACAAAGATATTGATCCAGTTAAATGCTAAAGCTGAGCTGTAATCTTAGCTCGATCCAACTGCGTATGTAACTGTGCTGACTCCAGATAGCGCTCTGGTGTTGATCCGACAGGCGGATTAAAGGTGGACTAATGTGTAGCATTAGTCACAGCATGTTCAGCTACGGTAATTACTAAAGTACGAAAATGATGGTCCAGTTGGGTGCATCTTAGGAGCTAATTAGTTAATATGCGAAACACATAACTGTAACCTTTCTTCATCTCTTATTTCCCTCAAAAGTATCAGTTACCATCTACAGGTAAAACAAATAAACAGCAACAATGGAAAGAAACCCTGTTTGGAGGTCACTGTTAATCATGAAATTAAGCAGTGAAGTAGATAAAGTCAAGTGATTAAAGAACATTAAGCAATGCTGATTGTGTTGACAGTAACATGTGAGCATATGTACTATCTTGCCAGTCCTCAGACTGAAACTTGGCTGCAGAATATTCATTGGTCAGCTCATTCAACATTAACTAAAGCTAAAATCAGCTTGTAATAATTTGGATTATAATGGATATAAAAGATGGCAATTTAGGCTAAAGAAAAAACATGTTTCAAAGGGTACTTTAATCTTCTAAAAGCACCTCTGCAAAATGATTCCATTCTCTGTCTGTTCTCAATAAGCTCCACTTTGTTTTTTTTTAGTCAATGATGAATGAGCTTTGAAGATGCAATGTTGACAGTGCATTTAGTCCAATTTAAACAAACAGCCAGTTCAGTAATTTGCAGCTGAAATCAAAATAAAAGTTGTGTTCTATAGGGCATAAAAAATACCCTAATTGTACTTAACCAATAATCTCTTCCTGCAGAAAGCTTTATATTGCCTGTTATGAAGGTTGGTAGTCTGAATGTTGTCTGTGTTTTTTTAGGTTGTTTTTCACACATGTTTGTTCTTCTCTATTCTGAACAACACGATCTGTCCATTCCCTTTCTTTTGTGCAGTTACCAAACAAAAATACTGTATATCTAGAGTATTAGTCACTTCCCCTTCTTACGCTCACTCTTGACACTGTTTTTCTTGCTAATTTCATCTCACCCATGCTGATGTTAATTTGCTGGTGACAGGAAAAGGTGAAAGAGTCACTGAAGGGAAGGCTTTTACTCCTGCGCCAGCTCTCAGGGTGTATTACAACTACACACAGATACATACGCACACGCAAACTCAGAAATTCATGGTTATGCATACACATAAGGTACTTACAAATGCAGAAGATTTACAGAAAACTGAGAACTCTGTGGCAATACACGCAGATCAAATTTTGCATGTTGAGATAGAAACGTACCACGGAAACATATACACAAAGATACAAATGCAGATACACTTATTGTTTATTCACACTTTTTTTCTCCATCGTGTTGTTATTGTCTCGATCACAGCTACAAATCACAAGTGCCAATATTGAGGTAATTTCCATAAGAATAAGAGCAAATGAAAATAGCTTATTTGTTCACGTTGTACTGCAAACTGAAGTGATACTATTCAACATTCTGCAGAGAAAAAAAAAAGTCAAATTGCATTTAATCCCTCATTCTTGTATTAATCACATGTCAGTCTAAACCTGTCTGGAGTGAAAATGATGTGCTAGCAACTTGTGATGTTTGGATTTACTTTCATAACAAAAAGGGAATTAAGAGCCAAAAGTTTGAGTATAAGACAGCTGCTTTAGGTGTGCCAAACTAGCCACTAGGCACATATTATTCAAATATGCTTTGAGGAGATGATGATGATTAATGGAAGAAAAAGCCTAAACTACAAATGAACCATTTCAGGCAGTTCGGCATCAGTCTCTTCTGACGGGCAGAATAACCTCCTTTTGGTGTTCTGTAACTTTGCTGACCTTTTTACAAACACATAAATCTGTTTAACACACCAAGGAAAAGGGGAAAAAAAAAGAGGAAAATTAATGAAAAAATAAATACTTGAATATGAATATGGCCTCTTTTTTGTTGTGCCCTCAGTCACATGAACTGTGAAGAGCACAAAAGAGACACACGGGGAAAGTGAAATTTAAATGTTAGAAAAAGAAGTCTCTGCACAACCACCATCTCTTCTCACTTGTTGTACTTTTAAAACACACACCAACACACACACACAGAGGAATGACGGTCCATTCTGACTTCCCGAGGATGAAATTTGAAAACCTTCTGAACTCATACAGAAAATAGATTTGCACACCTACATGTAATCAGTGCATTTTACGCTCACATTTGCTCTCATATTCCTATAAGTATACATGAGCAGAAGCCGAGGACGTACAAACTGAGTGTGCGCATGTGTGTGTGTGTGTGTGTGTGTGTGTGTGTGTGTGTGTGTGTGTGTGTGTAAGAGAGTGGGCGAGTATATGATCTTTGACATTAGGCACTGAAAAGAATCTCATCATGAAAAAGTGCTTGCTAACTCATAAAGAGCAAAAAGGAGAAAGGCAGAAACCTCCACATGCACACCCACACACAGCCGACACTCAAACACAAACACAGCTCGATAGATGCGGATAAAAAGAGAGATAGTGATGAAAAATCCTGCCCCAGGCTGAGGATCAAGCAAACACGCTCTGTTTTTACGGATGATGGTGTCTTGTGTACTGCGTTGTAGGGCCACACTTTAATTATTGAACGCTCTTCATCGCAGCTAAATGACATGTATTTGTCTTTGTGGTGCCTAAATAATGTACAGAACTTCGGAAAAACCGTCGGTTACACCTCAAAACAACAACTTCTTTATTTCCTTTCTTATTTCCTCTCTGTTGTAGGTTCCCACCCTTTATGATAAAAACATATTTTTAAATAGAAAAAAAGAAAAAAAAAAAAAAATCAGTGCTTGACAGAGGAATGAAAATATTCTGTCCACTCGGGACGATTATCACATGCTGACGTCCAGTGTTGTGGCCTCGATTCAGTGGCTGCCCTACAATTTCTCCTTCCTGTCTTGAATAACACTTCCCATCGCCCCCTCATCGACACATCTAAGTGACAGTTGCCGTGGTGATAAACAGCACTGAGGAAGCACAAGAGTTTGACAGAAAAACAGATAAAAACAGGACAATGCGCTCTCTGTGTCTTCTTCACCTCGTCCTTCAGTCTCATTTTGTCTATATGTTTGTTCTTCCTGCTACAGCCATCTCTTACGCACTCTTTTTCTATTTTTCTTGCTGTGATCCATCTCTCTCCCTTTGCCTTCCCCTGATGTGGGTGTCTATGATGTCAGTGGTAATAACAAAGAGTAGGAATGGTGTGTTTTTGTCCATGTCCATGTGTCTGCATGTCTGTTAAATGGCAGAGCTATTTTTATGACACGGTTGAAAGGGGCTAAAGGCTAATGAAGCGACTGCATGGTGATTCTCGTCGTTAGAGAGGGACAACCACAGTGCCCGTGTGTGCTTTGGATTGGTATTGCTCCAGCAGGGTGTAATAATGAAACTGACTAAAATGTAACACACTTAATAAACGGTGACTCACCCAGTGAGCAAATGTAAAATAAAACACGCAAAGCTACCGACAGAAAATGTGGATAGAGCAGAAGCTTCAATAGAGCAGAAGCTTGAATCCAAATTTCGAAAATATGTTTCGAGATGCTTTTCTGAACAAATGTAGAAATCCAAAATTAGAAGGGGAGCAAGAAGTTACAAAAACAACTAATACATTTTTTACTCAACATTATTTTCCTTAAACTTCCTGTAATTTTTCATCTTTGTAGAATTTTGTAGTTTAAATGTACTATTTGGGCAATTAACTTTGGTTTTTGGTGACAGACCCGACATGCAAGGGATGGATCTGACTGACAAACTAAAGCAGCAGCTATGGCAGTCACCTGTGGCAACACAGGAGCATAAACCAAAGTGAGATGTTTGCTCATCATACAGAACCAATGTGGGGTTGTATAGAGAAGGTAGAGTGTTCTCAATTCTGGCAAATTTTGTCCTCTTTTGAAAACAGGTAATATGTGGTTCCAACATCTGTATGTAGGCATAATCGTAGAGATCATTTATTCGCTTGCTGTTTGAATTACACTGACCAGTGTGATGGTACTTCCAAAAAATCCATTTTGCAACAGACGTAAATTTGGTTTATGTATGCTGTCTGTATGCTGTCAACTGGGAGCTTTCAGGACATCAGATTGGGAGCAGTTGTACATATCGGTATAGAATTACAAATTTCTACTCTTGCAACTCCAGCATTTTCCATAACAAACAAGGAACGGGGGTGACATGCAATAGCAGTAAGCTGAAATTTTTGGAAGCTGGTGCTTGTTGAATACTCTCTTTGCGTCAGATGTACAGTTTTGTATATGCAAAAAAATTTGGGGCACTAATTATTTACATTTGTTGGCTGTAAAGTAAAGTAGATATACACAAATAAAATGCCGATTTATGGTGAGACTGACATCAATGAGGTAAAATGAAGGGAAGAAAAAACACTGCTCATAGGAAGAAACCACTGGATCTCAGGAGCAATTATGTGTTATAAAGTCAGTCTCTGCCTCTGCATACTAACAGTTTCATGCTATTGCATTTAGCCTGTGGGAGCTTTGGCCCCATGTTGTCACATAATTGGACTGTAAGATGCTGTCAAACTGTGCTGCCATGAGTCAAGAATAGTAATGAACTTGAGAACATTTTTGACCTTGGAATGAGTAAGAAAACCTTGAGTTTATTTTTAATGACTGATTTTATGAAGCATTGATAAAATCTGGATGATTAACAGTGTTGCCGAGAACTGGGAACATCCTCGGCTCTAAATTAATGTTTTTTTCTTGCCCCTGTCTGTCACTTATGTTGTATAAAATCTGTTATTCTCTCTCACAGTCAGGAACTAAACACCTTATCACAGTTCTGTACATACAGGGATAAAAAAGACTTTTCAGACTGATTCTTTGCCCTTTGCTGTTAAGCAAATTCAAGCTTTTTGAGAAGTGGCTTTGAACCTCTTTACCATGAGAGCTACTCAGGTAAATTCAATCTGCCAAGAGCTGCTGCCTTTTCCTCTTGATTTTACTGGAGACACAAATGATGACATCACAGTGTACTTTGATTCAGATTTAAATTGTTCCTCTTGCTTTCCCTCCTTCTGAATGATCCATTTTTTCCCCAATTAATTTAAATAGATAGAAAGTGTAACTTTTACACATTCTGTTCAAGATTTTGTAATAGTTTAATAGTCAACAGTTAGATAAGGAGGATATATTTATTTTGGATGAGCTACCAAGGAAGCTTGATTCATCAGGTAAATAACCTTGGCTTATTTGTTCAGCTTGTGGGCAGACAGTGCTCAGTGGACATGAACACTATTACATATAACATCTCATAAAACTATCACAGAGGGAGTATTTACCAATTTGAGCAGGTGCAAAGACTGAGATTGGAAGGCTGTGTATACCCGAGTCAACAGCTCATCTAACTCAGATGACTTTATCGGTTTTAACTTCACTTTTGTTTACACTCTTTATTTGGTTACACATAAATCACTTCTTTTGAAGCTTACCAAGTAACAAGTCAATTAAAAAAGTATTAAATCATTGTGCCGTCACAAACAGAGACACGAGACACACATTATCACCACATGTGCACGTTGTTGTATGTTATTTACTTGTATTTAGGAATATCAATGGTGTCTTTACACACCATGTAACATATGACCAACCACACAGGTTATTTACCCAGAATACACTGTTTTTGATTTATTATTGCATCAATGTATTGCAATTGCTCGCTGATTAGCCAAATACATTAGAACCACTGATCGGTAAAGTAAGTAACATTGCTCATCTTGTTAGAATGCAATGTACTGCTGAGCAAAGCTGCATCCTGGTATTCACACAGATGTTACTTTGACACTTACAACCTTGCTAAAAAAATTACCTCCCTTGTGACAACGGACCTCCGCCTACAGCAGGACAGCGGCGGGCCTTGCTTAGTAAGGATTCAATGATCATGATAAAGAGTCTGAGGTATTTATCTGACCGCAAAACTCCCCAGCTATTGGGAACTGATGGTAATTCAGGGAAGTAAGCCCACAACCCACAGGGTCAAAAGGATCTTTCCAGATCTATCTCTCGATACCAGACTTGACTTCTTAAAGCTCTTTTGACACCATGGAGACTTACTATTTGACGGGTGGTCATAATGTTATGGCTAACTGGTGTATTATTTAATCAAGAATTTTGTTTTGGGAATTGATTCCCCCTTGTCATGAAAAACTGCAATGCTAATTCTTTGTTTATGCTGTTGTACCTGCACTAAAATGGATTTCTTGCTGAATCAGTTCTGAGAGTGATTTGAGCAGCCCACGGTTTTCAAATTTCAGCTTCAAGGAAGAATAGTCCAGCTGAGCTAAGAGAGAGACACAGTTTATCTGCTTTAAGTGCCATACATGCATCTTTAATGCCACCCTATCAACTGCAGAGGGAAAAAAAATCCCAAATGATTCCTGTACAATTAAAAGGGTTCACATTAACACAACATATCTATACAGTCTCAAATAAAACAAGTCCCAGCTGGAACATTATTCTCTTATTACTTTTACCCCCTGTGGCACTGTGCTTGTTCCAGTCCATTTCCACCTCTAACAACAAAGGACAAAAAAAGCTGTTGTGCCGTTAATATTAAATCAATCTTGAAACTATATAAAGCTGTGGTTTAAGGCAAGATTTACATTGATATTGGTGGGTAAAAATAGACTGTGCTATCAGTGTTGGTAAAAACATTTTGCACCCGACTTATGTGCGCTTATAGCTTTCACTATTTGATTCTGATGTTGTTTCTCATTAAAAGCAGAACAATTTTGCCACAGAGGGAAGAATCATAACATAGGATTCAATTAAATGTGGAGTTTTTCAGGGCTGGACTGGAAGATGAAATCATCATTTATTTAGTTTTTGTTTTGTTAATGTGGAACTCAGACAACTGAATCAGATAATACGGTGGACGTTCAAGCCGCTCTGAGGAGATATTGAGAGAAACAGGGATTTAAAAAACTCAGAGTGCATTCATTGTAGGAAGGGTTCGATGCACTTGAATGCACCCAAGATGAATGGCTTCGTACAGGAAGGGGGGTGTTTCATAGAGAAGTACAGAAGAAGAATGGTGCAGGAGAGACTGATGGAGAGGAGCAGATTTATAGATTGATAGCTGAGGAGACAGACGCTGTGAGAAAATAGCATATAAAACAGATGGGAGGAAGAGGAACGGAAACACTGAGGGGAACATGTTATAATTCAGAAAACAAATGGGAAGGAGGGGGCAAAAAAGTTAAAGGAGAGAACATATGGAACAAACAGTATGCTGAGAAAGTTGAGTGGAATGAACAAGAAGAAAATAAGTGTGTGTGTGTGTGTGGGGGGGGGGGGGCATATCAAGCAAAGATTTGCAATTGAACAGAAAGAGAACAAAAGAAAATTTGAGAAGGCAAGTAAGAAAGTCAGAGAAAGGAACGAGGACAGAAAATCAAGGTGACAGAAAGAGGGACAGACAGAGAAGACAAGAAGAGTGGGGGAGGGATAGTGGTCCTGATAGATGATGAGTAATGTCAGGTTCATTTCCTGAGGAGCAGAAGAAGACAAAGCCTGTTTAATAACAGTCAAACACACACACTTCCAGGATGCACACCACTGGAAGTACACTGGACATCAGGTGCTTTTTTTGATAAAGGATGTAGGAGTCACAGAATATGGTTAGAATAGGCAACGTGTCATCTCGTTTGGATTAGATATAATAGAAGAGACCTGTTGTTTAGCATGCTGCTTTCGGTTATTTAGGGTGTGTCTATGTGCATGTGCACGGTTGTTTGTGCTTACCGTGTTTGTCCCAGGTGCCTGCAAGTTTAAATGCATTTGATCTGAGGCAGAAATGTGATTTTGTCAGCATAGTAATAAGGGCTCGTAACAAAATAGCATAATAAAAAGATGTAATGTGATCATGATTATTATATTACAGGCAATTTCTGTTTGCTTTGTCTCTGCCTTCCTTTTAATAGTGATCTATGTACGCAGCTGCTGCCAGTCTGTCTGTGTTCCTGTACACGTGTGCATTTTATGTGACTTGTAACTGTTCTTCAGCCCATTTCCCAAGAGAGTTGTACAATTGATGGTTTAATCAATGGCCACCTGTCTGCTATTTGCTAATCAATACTGGGGTAAACATTAAGATTAATTTTTTGAAAGAGGCAGATCATTGACTGTAAAGGCTTGACGGACGAGTGATGTACACCAACTGCATACTGATTGAATGACAGACAGAGAAAAAGACCAACACAAACAGACAGTGGATGAAGCAAAGAGGACTCAGAGAGACAGGTAAGACCGGCGTCAAAAATAAACCAAATAGAACCAAGATCAAAGGATCAGGGAGAAATTGACTGATCTCCTCATACTAATCCCCTGCTCGTCCCTCTTCAGGGTTATTCCCTATTTAATATCAGAGCCCTTTTCACACATGCACTGCAGGCCTAAATTTTCAGAATTATCTACAGGGTCTATACGTGACGATCAGTGTGTCTGCCTGTATGCGTATTTTACCCCCGACGGCTCCTTGTCTGGTGAATGAGAGCACGTCTAACTGCAGCTGGTAAAGTAACTGACAAGTTCCATTTCACAGTAAGTAAATGTGCACGCTGATGTATGTTGCCTTCCACTGTTGCATCATTATGGTGAATATGTGAAAATAGGGTGAAGTACAAATATCAAGTAGTCGTCATTACAGATAAATCGACAGTCTCATCTGTTATGCTCAAAGTTCTGAGAGCAAAACATATTGACTACCTGCCGTGGCTTTGTCTGGTAAAAGACAGGCTGCTGCAGATTTGACCATCTGCAGATGAACTACACCTTGCTGACGAATGCAGGAGTGTAGGAAATTCTATTCAAATGGTGAAGTGTGAATTTGTTTTCAAGCATTTTCAAGTGACAGGAAATGTCCAATTTCAGGAAAATAAGTTAAATAGACAAATCATAACTGCACCAGGTTCCTAACATGGGCCAACAAACAAATGTTACACCAACATGTTTAGTGAATAATATGTCTGCACAAAAATGGAAAAAAAAACATTTGAAAATACTGCAGTGATGCAGGAAGTGGTATAGCCTGAATTCTTGGGCACTTTTGCAACTGGGTAGTACATTATATACTCATGTTACGCTGAACTTGCAGGCTTTCTAAAATACATGAAGGCAAAAGTTGAAACAATCTTGCGGTGAAAGATTTAACAGGAAGGAGGAGGAAGATTTCACAATGCAATACAGCTGCAGGACAAATCTCATTTCGCAGAGTAGGTTTGGTACAAACTTCTTTTACCACCAAGCTGTATTGTTGCTCTTATCAACTTGCTTCAGTTCTGTGACTTCTCAAAAAGGAAAACTGTCGTGAAAAACTTTGAGTTTCTAAAAGGATGAGGGAAATAAAGGAAATCATTAGAGGGATAACAAGCTTTAAGATAAAGTGGTTTGCCGGCAAAAGTTAATTAAGGCACTTCAGACCAATTCTTGGAATTCATCAAATATTGCAGACTGATGAAATAGTGAGAGAGATGCTTCGTCGACAAACAGGAGGAAGACTGATGCACATTCTCTGTAGTGTTGTTTGATTTTCACTTAATTAAATCACTGGTGCGATTGCTGTGTGCCTCATTTCTTTCTGAAGCCTTTGGGAATAATTTCAATTATTTTTTTTCTTTTTCAACGAACCCATGCTGGGAATATTCAAATGTTTACAAGATCAGCGTCAGCTAAATTAATCTACAGAAAATCAGATGTTTTTATCAGGGCAAACGATCAAAGAAAAGACAAAACGGCAGAGAATCGTTACCTCGGATGAAAAAAAAAAAAAAAAAAATCAAACAGCAATCCCTCAGTGGGTGTACAGTAAATGCTCAAAAAGATGTCAGGAACTGACACAGCTTGGATTACTCTGTTGTGTCAATCAACCACAGACAGCAAAAGAATGGTTTTCTGCTGTATCTTAATTGATAATGAAACTGTGTTGCATTGTAACAAGACACGTTGGTGCAGTAAATAATGAACATTGTTTTGGGTTTCGACTTACTCCAGTTTTTTCTTCCTTTCTTTTAGTTTTTGTTTTCATTTTTCAATCGTATATGGATCAAAAATTGAAGATTTTAAGTGTTACAAATGTGTTATCATGCTCAAAAAAAAGAAGGAAAATGGCCAAGATACATGTAAAATGAAGATATTTAATGTGACAGCTTCAAGTCGATGTGGTGTCGGGGAGAATTTTCTGCCACCGTTTCACTTCTGATAATAAAAATCACATTTTGTAAATGATGTTTATATTTGACGCGGGTTCATTTACAAGGTAATTGATGACTAACCACAGGTAGACAGACACACTGAAAATGATGACACACACCGCTCAGTGAGGGCATACAAAGAGGTTGAGTGTTCTGCATTACAAAGATGAGGATAGTGCAACATTGTTTAGTTTCAAAGGCTCCATTGTTCTGTCTTTTAGTGAGCTGTGTGCTCTTTTTGCTAACCCAATGACATGCTCCAAACTCAGTTTAATTTAGCCTCTTATCTGGTCTCTGTACCCAAACTTTAAACATAGACTCCAACAGGCCATTCAGTTCTGTAACACTGATTGCAAAACTGATTTAGTGGGGCAATAGTACACATTCTGGTATCCATGTAACATATTTTCACCACTTCAGTGTTCAGCTTTTCAGAAATATTAATTCCGCTGCTCACCACCCATTTTCCAGTGGGAGAACTCACACTGCTCTTTCTTTCTGTCACTGCATTGATCCTTTTTGGTCTGAAACAATTTGGTCACAGCAAGATCTAAAAGAAAAGTTCAGTGACAAATAAATAAATCTGTGTCAGAAGTTTGTCTTTCTGAACAAAAATCAACAAAACAATCATCAGACAGACTATATTACTCAGGAACAATTTCAACGTTGAAGAAATGAAAGGCTTTCAGTTTTACCAAAAGTGTTACTGAAACTAAAGCCATTTAAGAACAGGAAAGTGAGTTATACTTTCTCAGAGTAATTCATAAGGTGTGCACTGTTATTTGGCAACTATATTGCAGAAAGATTTGAGTGTAACACAAAGCAGGTTGGAAATAACACTATTGCCAACCATAAAAAGAAAAAAATATATGTATGGTAAGCTCCTATACTGCTTAGTTGTGTCTTACTCGCTATTAAAACACCATCATTTTTTTTCTGATGATGCCGTGAGAACATTAATACACACATCGCACAAAAACTGCAAGACCTGCGGTTAAGCTTATAGAAGCTTTTCTTTACTGACAATGACTAAGTGATGGAGACAGTGATCACATTGGTTTTACATGATGGTTGCTTTCTTCTCTTAGTTTTCTCTTCTCTCATCCTCTTTAACGTAGCGGCGAAAAGAGGCCCAGAAGAAACATGCAGGTTCTCTTGATATCATCCAATCAGTCTATTTATCCCATTTAATTCAGTCATTTATTTTTATTGTCACAGCCACTGGAAACTATTTAGTTTAGTTAAATTGTGGAATGTGTAATTGCATGAATTGCATGATTCTTCTGTTTTCCTCCACAGGGTAAAACAGGATTAGCCCAGGCTGGAACGATTATATGAGTATTATGCCATTCAGTCTCCAACTGTCCGTTTGGTAGCTGTTTTATTCAAACTTCAATTGAATGTTCTGTTGAAAATTTCTGTAACATTGGTCTAGTACTCACAATACTCACATCAACCTGTGGAAGGTTGTAAAATCTGGCTCATTAGCAGGCTGGTACGGAGTGTTAGGACACAGCGAGGAGAGATGGACAGAGCGGCAACATCACACTGACATTTTAACTTGAGTTCAAGTGTCACCCAATGACACATTAGACACAAACTCTCAGCTATACGCCTGTCAAGTGGTTTGGCAGTTACACACTTCGACGTAGATAACAGCCCGTACATGACATGGAAAGAGTCTTCAGAGGACAGACAAGCAATTATGAGGAATTCAACAGTATCCAGTTTGCAGGAAAATTTGTGTCAAAATGTTGTATGTCTGCAGAGTGAGAAGAGACAGGAAAAAAACAAAAGAAAGAAGATAGGGCTGTGATTGACTATGTTACAGAGAAGTCAAAGTAAAGCTGTAACGGAGAGAAATCAAACAGGACATTTAATGTGGAGACGGAAATTGCTAACATTTCTGCAGCTGCCAAGCTGCATCATAGGAAAGCAGACGGAGGAGACGTGTCAGTCAAGATCAAATGCATTCAACTGCACACAAGGGCTAACCGCAGGTTAAAGCTGAAAAAATAACATAAAACTCACAAAGAGGATCTTTTGATGACATTTATAATCTTTGTTTTCATTAAATCCCTCTTGATCTGTTTCTGCAAATTACCTTTATTTTAAGTTAATGCAGTTTGTTCAGTCAGCCATTCCCAACACATCACATAATTTTTCACTTTTTCTGCCCTAAGAGACCAGATGATCTGGATCTGTGAAGCTCATATCAAATATCAGCTTGTAAGTTTTTTCTATATTTTTTTTCTTCAGTCTTCCAAAGTTAATGTACATTTTCTTTATTTTTCATCCTGCCCTAAACTACCGTGAGTCACTTTGTGAGTCACAATAAAGTAAAAACCTTCAAAAAATAACTTTTCCCCAAGTAAATCTTGTTTGGGGTATCTGAAAGTCCCAGAAAGTCCATTTTAAACCAAGAATGCGAGTTAAGATTGATTTTAAAAATTGAATCCAAACTAAAGATAAAGAAATAAAACCTCCAATTTTTGCACACAATTTATGTTAAAAAATGCTGTAATAAATTCAAGGAAAATGAAGACAAAGGCAGAACTCACATATTGTACCTGACAGTTTTCTTTTACTGAGGGCAAACTTCAGAATTAAGCATTTTCCATTAGAATTCTTCATTTTTGAAAAATCTTTTTTATGCTTAAACATGATCATTGTGATCTGGGTCAAGTCGGCAGATGAGAGCTGACCTCGGTCTGCAGCTCTGTGGTGGGAGACAGCCGCTGTATCCTCAGGTACTGACTCCTTATCAAAATGCTATAGGGTGCTGTGCTGCCGGTTCTCATCTTCAGAGAAACCTCAAACAACTCAAATGCCAATGTGATGTCTGGGTACACTTAGTGGCATGTCGCTCTGCCTTAGAAACTCTGATGAGCTGCCAGAATGTGCGCCGAGCTGTAACACAGTGGAAGATCTCCCTTTCCTGTGACATTTGGCCTGATGACTGGGACCAAACAAAGGATCCTTTAGCGATATCAAACCAACAAAACACTGGCAGAGAGTTTGAGATCGGTGCAGATGGGTTGCTTTAAGTTTCCACCCGATGCTGTATTTGTTGGTGTCAACAGCTATATATGATGATATTTGTTCTGTACATTACAGAAAATATTGTTTGCATCATATTCAAGAAGAGACACCTGTTGCTTTCTTTGTTGCTAGGGGCTTTTGAGCTTTTATAATCAATTCAAACCTCAACTGTGGTGGCTTTGTGGTAAGATTCAGACATGAACAATCGTCAGATTTTATGATTAGACACTTTGGAATAAGTGAGCATGCAAAGAAAACATTCTAATTAACTGGGGACTCAGGACAATGAATATAATAAAATGTAGTCTTTCCTAAAATGTTCAGTCAGCTCACTTAGATCGATTTTCCTCTTGTAGAGCTATGAGAACAACTTGAAAGTGCTTAACTGAAATTAAATGAGATCAAATCATTAATCAAGCAGGCGAGGATTGCAGCTGTCATTGAATGTTATGAGGAAGAGTTCCAGAAGACAATAATTATAACTATACAATTATAATCATAAAAAAATTATTATTACAGTAAATGATAATTATGATTAATTCAAGTGCCTGACACAAGACCACATGAAACTTTTGAACATATAACGTGATGGAGGTATTATTCATGTCAGTTTTATAACAAATCTTTCAATATTGTTAATTAGAACACCTCAAGCCATCATTGCGGTAACACAACAATAATTGTTGCTACTATATGGAATATGACTTGAGAAAACTTTTCAGACAGGAGTCTGAGACAGGAGATTTACTGTAGCTTTAGCAACAGTGAATGCAGGAACTGTCACGATCAGGCTTGGCTGTGGTATTTTGTGACTTTTAAATGACTCTCTCCAAACCACACTAACCATCTCCCTCTCCTGTCAGAACCACTCGTTCCTCTGGATCCACTCACTGGCTTATCGCATCACCTTTTTTTAAATAAAACTAGTCTTTTACTCAAATCTCCGAGTGTCAGTGCCTGCTCTTGGGTCCTATTTGTGAGTCAGCCCAGCTTTAGCTGTGAAATTCCAGTCAAAAACACAATATTTTAATTATATTATTTAGGATCTATTAGGCAGCAAAGGCAGAAAAGGGGAGAGTGACATATGACTAAGTTACCTATCCTAGAATGAGACCGCACATAATGGTAATTTGATTCAAAACCCCTAAATGATTAATTATGATTATAAAGACGGTTGGTTTTCCATTTTGCATCTATGTTCAATGAGGTATTATACAAACTACTCTATTCCAAAAGAAAGAAAACAATGTGTTGGAACCTGAACATACTTTCATGGACCATATGTGGACATCAGTGCTCTGCACGTGGAACACAACTAATTTTTACGGCCCATAGAGATATAGAGGCTCATGCTTCTCTTTCAGTTATCTGTCAGTTTCTCCGCTGGGATCTCTAAAAGCCACTTGCATGTCTCTGTGTATCCCTCTTGATACAGCAGAGCTTTTAGAGTAAAAGGTGCACAAGCCTGATGGAGTCCGACCTCTGCGCCTATGGAAAGTTTTAAATGTAAGTCGTGCATCAGTGTGTATGTGGATGTGTGGGTGCTGTGTGGCGTGCAGAAGTGGCAGAAGATCGAACTCCATTATTAGCACGAATTGGATCAATAAATCTGCTGGTGAGCCACTATCTAAAAAGTGATACACCTACATGGAGATGAAAACACTTGCCAGCCACGCACATGCAAGCGAACCAACTACACACTGAAACATACACGCATACATGTGCATATCCTCCCAAAGACACAAAAACTTCTGCTGGTTATTGAAATTTCTTTGAGAATGAAGAGTCAAACACATCAGAAATGCCTGGAGGTCAATACTGGACTGCTAACCATCCCCACATCACGCCTCAGGACCATGGGTGACCGAGCCTTCAGCTACTCAGCACCCAGGCTCTGGAACTCCCTCCCCCCACTCATAAGACAGTCAGACTCCATCACATCATTCAAATCCCAACTTAAAACTCACCTATTCAAACTGGCATACTCCCTATAACTGTACTCTGTGCACTTCTGTTTTATGTTGTCTCATGTTTTTATGCTTTTATTACTTTCTAATGCTCTCAATTTTAATGTAAGGTGACCTTGGGTGACCTGAAAGGCGCCTCGAAAAATAAAATGTATATGTATTATTAATACTGCAGTGTGGCATGGTGGAAAAATAGACGTGTAGGTCGACACAATCACACACACAAGCACCCACATGTTGCCGGAGCAGGTGGACAGCAAGTGGCCGAAAAAGAGACACACCCCTCTCTTTCAGCTCCCTTCCCTGAGGAAATCACAAACTGACACCTCTATCCCTCTTTCACTTCTTCAACTCTTTTCTTTTTTCTCGCCTTTTGTTCCCCCTCAATCCAAGTCTTTATTCATTAATGCTATATCACCACAATGGTGGGACTGCAAGAGAGCAGCACCAAAGCATCTATCTATCTATCTATCTATCTATCTATTACTCATGCTGCCTCTCTGCTGCCTCTGCACTCACGTTCTTATCTAACTTGGCCTTGCTGACGATGAAGAGAGAACCAACTATTCTTTTAGTAAAAGGAGCGTGGGCAGGCCACCCACCTTAAGTTTTAGATAGATTTTAATGTACTGGCTTATAAAACAGGGAATAGATGCTCCAACTTTTTTTTTCTCTCTTTTTCAAGGTTGTTTTTCTGAAACATAGGCAGCAAAAGGAGAATAGCAGAGACACAGAGAATGACAACTGTGTCTTATATGTGCTATTTATGTACCTTAGGGCTTTTTTGCTGAACCTATAATTTCTCCCAATTTACTAGCTGGTGAACATTTCCAGAACATTTGAATATAAATCTTTTGACATATATCACTCTTTTGTGTTACAAAATTCCACAAAACCATCTGAGTGACATGTAATTTACTGTTATCCAACACAGCATCTTTCAATAAGTGACTCCTAACAACTGTCTTAAGTGTCCGTATCATAAATGGGTACCAACTACAGGTTAACCCTAATGATTAGACTCATTATGAACAACTCTTTCCCATTTTTCTTTCTTTCTTTCTTTCTTTCTTTCTTTTCTTCTATTACCGATGAAGATAAAGATGTGTTTAAGTGAATCTTGATTGTGGTAACAGATAATCTGTGATCTTTTGTACATGCTTACAAAAAATATGAATGAATCCAGTGTAAAAGGAAAAGGTGAGTCTGATTTTAAAATATCAACAGGTTATTTAAAAAAAGGCTCTATTTTAGACACCTAATTCTAAAGGTATGTGTGTAGGCACACCTTATGGCTGATTACTTTCACAGCCACATTGAACAATGACTAATAGGACAATGAGAAATTGTCACTGGAACTCAAGCCGCATTCAAGTGACACAAAGTTGATTTCAACCAGTAACGATGGAGTAAAATATTCTAATACAAGTGTACCTTTACTGCCAACAAAGGTATGATTGTTGCTCTACTTGGTCAAAGAGGTTGTGGATAAAGAATTGCTCAAAGAAGTTATCGAAGAACGAGCTTCTCTGTAAGATGCCAGGCTACATGAGGTAAACTGATGACTAATGATGATTCCTTTTTGTTTTTTTTCTTGTGTTTTGCTTGAAGCGGTAAATGTGCCTGTGTCCAAACAAAGCCAAATTTCACTTTCAGTGTTCTCATTCTTGTTCAGGAAAGAAGAAGACTGTAGAAGAAGAAGAAGTGAATTGAACATTTACTATTATTTAACCCGTACAAAAGAAGAATGGAAGGTTTGTCCTTCATGTAGACATACCACTGAAATTGGCCATGTTTTTAGATGAACAGGACATTTTATCCCAATTTAGTTAGTTTTGCCAATTACAAAAACATGCCAACATTGGATGGTTTATGCCGACATCCTGTTTTCCCCTTTCTATGCCTATCCCCCCCTCATCTACTTTTCTCATTTCAAAGTTTTGGATGTTATTGATTACTTTTCTTGCCTCCAGTCCTCACATCTTAGTCCCTTACATCTGAAATACAAGTATTGAAAGCAAAGAAGAAGCTTGAAGCTTGATGAGAGGAGGTGAAGACCATTTTCAAAAACTTGACATCCTTGCTGTACATCAATTAATCAATAAACACAATTAAAATGAAATGACATACGTGCATGACAGCTACATCACCTGTCTGGTGTTTAGTTCCAATCTATCCCTGTATTCAGTGATCTCAGATGTTTACAGTGTTTACAACAACTTAAAGTTTACAACATGGCATAATGCGTCCCTGCATAATGTGCAATCTCTTTTCCACCACAGTATCAAAAATAGCAGATACATATGATGGAGGCAACTTGCCCATAGCTCCTCCCACAAGCCTTCCTTCTCCCTGAGATTCATTTTAGGCACAGAGGCATCTTTTAGCGTGCCACACTGGGATCAATTTCTGGGGTCAAAGGCAGGAGAACGGAGGAGGAAGGACACGACATAGCACAAAACAGAGAAATGAGATGAGCCCTTGGTGTGTGCGCATGTAGCCCATCTATTCTCACAAGCTCCCTGATTGATCATCAGCCTACACACCTGTCTCCTATCACCTCATCAGCACAGCAATATTTAAACCCCAGTTGCTCATTCACTGTCTGCCAGACTGTTAGGTCAGCATGGTGTGCGCTCCCTTAAGCATTATGGTGCCTTTTTGATTTTTTTTTGGTTGTTGTTTTGTTTTTTTATCCTTTGGATTAATCTTGCTCACTTTGCCCCTTAGGTCCACAACACTCTTCTCTTACTTGCTTTTTCTCCCTTACCAACCACGCATTGAGCTCAAGCCTGCATAAATATCATCTTGCTATCTACACTCATTCCCTTGAGTGTAGAAAGCAAGATTTAATGAAAAGGGGCTGTAAGAAGTGAACCCCTAAAAGGCTAAGACACAGTGGGTCACAGTGCATCCGCACCATTACTTTTCCTGAGGATTCTGGCGGCGCAACAAGTAGGCAGAGTCTGGAACAAGGTGCTCGCCAGCAATTGGGAGTATATTGGAGTTCGGTGTCTTCCGCATAAACACTTTAAAATGTGAAGAGCAGGAGGTGAGGAGCAAACAACAATCCTGCAATTTATGAAGGACCCACTGCACCTCACCGAGCATATAACTGAGATGGCATTACAGCAGCAACCATGTAAACTGCAGCACCCTTAAGCAAGCAATAAGCACAAACCTGGTCATCAAAAACAACCCACTGCAACATTGTTTTCTCTCTTCTTATCTTCTGTCCTTTGGGATTGTTTTTCATTATATCACCTCAGTTATATGATAAAGAATGTGTCAAGATATAACTACCTGAGCAAACGAAGAGTGCTCAAATGCCTCCTCGTACTCTTTGGGGTTATGCAAGTCACCAGAGGCCTTTGACAGCAAATACAATGTTTGAATGTGCATGCAAACTAACTCACACACACGCAAGGGAGATGAAGAGCTTCTTCAATATCCTGCAGGGATCCACTTGAGATAAAATTCAGCAGCACTAAATAATGCAGTCCATTTATCACAGAAAAAAATGCTAACCCTGACATACACACACACACACACACATATACGGTGTGTATACAGGCACTCTCAGAGGGTTGGTGTGAAGTGAAGGTGCCCTTGTGTCCGTGGTCATACATCAGAATACGTGATCCAAAGTAGCTAGATGCTCTGTACTTTCGGGTGAATTTCCTCTCCTTGCTTTGAACCATACAGCCCATAATGCACAAGGCTGTGTCCCTGCAATGTAAAACACTCTCCCCCCCAGTGTTTGGATTTGAATCATTTAGTCACAGCGAGCCCTGCAACAGGAGGAATGTCAACTCAGCAGGACAACACATCTAATACGATGACCTGTTAGAGTCTGATATATCATGAAATTTAGAGCAAGTAAAGAATTACAGTTTTTTTTCATTATCAGAAAGTTTCCACACCGATAGTTAGTGTCAGACATCACAAATAGCAGATCTTAAAGTACGTAAGCTGGTCCACAGAACAAAACATAGTAAATTCACAAAAAAAAGCTAAAAAGTTCCTTCAAGTGAAAGATCACTGGTTCAAATCCCTTTCTGTTCAGTTCAATGTAATACTCATTGGCTACCATCAACAAGAAGTGACGCCCCACACAAGCCTGTATTGTTAAACTACTTTGTGTTGGGCAAAATCGAAAGCAAACGTTCCTAAAATTTCTGATGAGACTGGGCTGGAAAATATCACTTCTTTTGAATTATTTGCTATGAAGAAGATGGGTCAAAAGGAAAGGAAACTTGGTGGTAAGTAACTAATTAGATTTTTTTCAGTATGTTTACACTTTTTATTTGCGTTAACACCAATTTGCCTTTTTAAGACAAAATCAATAGAGATAAAGACTTTCCGGACAGACAGTGTGCCTACAATTGAAATAAAATAAATAGATGGATAAATACGTACTTAAAAAGGCAGCGACCTGCCTTGTTATTCTCGCAAAATAGAGGATAATAGAGGCTGTAATTTCACAGCTTGGGATCAATAAAGTATATCTATCTATCTATCTATCTATATATATATATATATATATATATATATATATATATATATAAACAACCCACAGAAATAATTATGACAATTTACAGGCTTTGGCTGGGAAAGCCTAAACCACCACACTGTATACACAGTAGTTAAAACAACCTTGATCTCAACCAGATACAACAGTGAGATGCAGCATGGACATTGATCAACATATAAAACTGCAATTGGCTAATCTTTACTTGTTTAAGTAAAGATGTAAGTCTGAAAGCAGAACTTTTAACTTATACTGAAATAGTTTCACAGAGTCATGCATGTATTTGTATTAACATGGATGATTTCAGGACTTCCGGTTCTGCACCAGAGGGCTAAACCAGGAAAATCTAAGATTTTGTAAAACAAGAAACTGATAGACTGATCTAGCGTGATAAAAAACTAAACTGTGGGACTTATAAAGATCATAACAGTTACATCTGCAACCTATAGATGTTTTTGCTGACTTTTGTGTTTTTTAATTCAACAGCCTATTATTGATGCATTGTGTTTACTGATAGCCTTTGGGGCTGAAATGTCTTTTAGCTACAAAGAAGAAGGTTTGCTATTCTCAATGCACATTTTGATGGTATTTCGATGACTGACCCTCCTTGAAAATGTTGTTTATGTTCCACTTGGGATCATAAGAAGCCCTGCAATCCATACATATGGATGAAAAACACATAAACACATATCCACCAAAAAAAATGTGTGTTTCTCAACTAAAGCCGTGGCGTAGTGCAAGTTAATAATATAAAGTAATAAAATTTTTTTTCAAAAAGTGTGTCTAGGTGAACTCACGCAACATCAACTGGGGCAGTGCTCTGGATCAGTTGAAGAACAACCAAGCTTGGGTGCTCCCTTTACCAAATAACCCTTCCAGCTGTCATCTCACTGCACATTTTCCTCTACTGCAGCCTTTGCTCATGCATGTCACGTCTTACATGTTATCACTGAGTCTGTCAAGGTTTATAATTAAAGAACAGCATTGGAAATTTTGGATTATTATAGATCCTGCACCCTGTAGTTTCATTCAAGCCCCGATTGTGATTGTATCACAATCAATGCAATAAAAGTGAGAGCGGGAGTGCATACTTTATGGATATCAACAAGCTCACTGACATAATATGGACCTATGTATGACTATGTATTTAGGAAAAAAAGCAAGGGAATTTGAGTTCCTATTGTCATTATACTTGTGTGATTTATGTCAGTGATTTAAATAAATGTAAATTACGTTGCTAGTATGGAAATTTATCTTTGCTTCTCTGCTGCCATTCTGCTTTGTTATGTGCGCTCACCAACAGCATATTTGCCAATAGTTTAAAGCCTTTGCTTTTACAGCCTTTTGTTTTTGGTTTGAAATTGAAGCATAAAAGGACATGCCATGCGGTGTCGTCATCTATATGCAGCATAAGGCCAAGGCTTTCAAGATATTGCCATTACAATGTGTGAGTTGACTTGAATTGTGACAGAGAATGCTGCTCCTGCTGGTTTTAAGGGATGTGAAACACAGTGATTATCTGATGAGCAACAAGCAAATTACCTGTACTGGCTTCTACACCACTTCATATCCCGCATGGTATAGTAGCACGCTGCCGACATAGGTCACTAATCTTCTTCTGCCGTTGGAGATAATTTCAAGTTTTGCCCACTCACAAAACAACAGGCAGCAGTGGCGTGTACACTTGACTGAACGAGCTGAATATCAGGCTTTGTATTTGCTGTTTACTACTGCTGGTATACCCACATGAAGGATAAGAGCTGAGCAGACCAGAGGAAATACACACTAGAGGTTTCATGCAACGCTGAAAAGGCCACATCAGATCTGAAGGGCAAAACTATTGCTTCCTCATGTCTCCCTTCAAACCCAAAATGTTAGATATTAGCAGGAGCTCCATTGGTTTATTGAATTCAGTTTTTAATGAATTGATCTTTTCTGGTTGCCTTCAGCCATACCCAAAGAATCTATTTACATTTATCAATCCCTGCACTAAATCATTTTGTGTAGTGACCGAGCTTAAAGTAAAGTGATTGATATTGACGGAGCAGTGTGTCTGTATCTACACCGCTGGGCCAGCTCTATGTCTTTTTATCCCATTTTCTATTTCAAATTCTATAATTAAATTAACCATGCACAGATTGTGCACAGCTGAATAAAACACACAACTACCAGAGATAATTATTTCATTTCTCATCTGCTAATCAACAGTAATGTGTGATCGTGATAAAAAAAAAAATTGTGGTCGGAAATAATTCTGTCAAAAAGACTGGCTTGAACGTGAGAGCAAGCAGGAATGTGCTCAGTGCAACTAATGCAACAGTTGTGTTTTTATTCCCATGAGGAAATTCTGTCTTCATGTTCCCCAAGCAGTGAGGTCAGAGCACAGAGTCTCCCTTCTGAACTGAAAATTATTACACGACAAAGTGCAAACTCTCGTAGGCTAAACCTGATCCATCCCTCAGTAACACATTCATGTCATTAAGGTTGAGCTATCTAGGACACACACATACAACGTCCACCCCACTTCCCAGACACACAAACAGATAATTATGTGCCTAGTGTTTGTGTTTGTGAAATTCACTTGGAATTTTCCGCCAAAATTTCCGGCCCGGAGTTTTTCTTTGCTTTCAACTTGCACCGATGGCAAAATGAACATAAAGACAAAGAGGAAAACAGATTAGGAGATTGTAGAAGAAGGGGAATCCAGACATGTAAATTGTAATATAAAGAGCTATGATACAGAAGCTCCAATTGTTCTGGCACACGGGCACTTAGATTATTAGAGATAATGGGAAATATATACCTGGGATGCATGCAAGTGTCTGTTTTGGTACAGTTAGATTTCCTCTCTGTCAGAAACACACACACAAAAGAACCACCCCGATTTCCGGACAAATTAATCCTCACATCTGTTCAACCGGAGACTGAGAGGAGATCAACCTGCTGCTTTCACTGCCTCACATGTCGCACGTACAAATGAACACACACATACGTGATCTGTTCCTATTTTGTAAAAACTTACAATTGCAGAATCAAATCATTTTAATAATGCATAACAGCACACGTGCATACATACAGAAAACCATAGACGGATATAAAAGAATGAAATATCCGTATGTCAATGACAACGTGCGATGGTACTCAGGGGGATTTTGGTTTTGTTTGATATTATAATGATGGCAGATGTTAGGCCTAAAGGGTAATTCAGCGATGATTCTGTGTATCAGGTGTGGTCTCTTTAGACACAATCATAATTAATCCACCTCCCTACAGTGCAGACAGAAAGGTTTCAGACCCTTTCAAGTTTTATGAATTCACAATTTTCCACAATGACAATGCAAAAACAGGTTTTGAAGTCTTTTGTAAATTCATTAGAAACAAAACTCCAGATCTCCTTATATAAGTATCCAAACCCTCTGATGCATCTCTTCCTCTGACAGTCAATGCTTTAACAACTTGACTGGAGTCCACCTGTGCCTACTTGAATTTATTAAACAAAATTAAGAAGGCGCACACATGTCCATATAAGGTCTCACAGTTGGTGGGGTATGTCAATGAATCTATACTAATAGCAAACATGCATCAGCTAAGATTTCTAAAATGCTAAGATTAAGTAAAGGTAGAAATGTAGAAAATATGATGATTCTGCTTTTTGGAAAAAATAGAAAGACTTCTTCTTCTCATTATCCGGGACAGTAACTGCTGCTATCACGACTAACTGATTCATGGTGCCAAAAATCAAGCTTTCCGGATTGTTTCTGTGTATTTAACTAAGTCAGAGTAGGTCAGCAGTACTGTGGTCAGTCTTGTGTGACTGACTCCCCCTAACATTGAGAGTTGTGGTGAAGGTGCTCTATGTGAACACTGTGCAGTATCTTATCAGTTAACTGCAGGCTTAGAAATATCAAATGTGAATTAAACTTGTGTGCATTTAGCAATCAAAACAGTCAAATGTTTTAACATGCCCTGCTATTTGTCCTGACTCAACAAATGAAGTTATCTCTGTAACATATATATATATGTTTGATATTTTAGGTTATGGACATTGTCCCATCAACTTTAAATGGTTGAAGCCTCCGTGAATCCCTCACTTGTTTCATTCCATGTTTTCTATGTGAGTAATTATCAAATATAAATATAGTAAATAAATAGACCTGCAACATTTATTTTTATTTTTGCACTATTTAAAGTTAAGTGGCCTTCATCATTCAAAAATCGATCAGATTTGGAGCCTCCAGCAGACCTCAGTGGTCTGGTTACCCAGCTAAACTGAATAACTTGTGATGAAGAACCTCAGTCAGCAAGGTGACGGACTGTCACCCAGAATGAGATCTAGAGTTTCTTTGTGGAGGTGGGAGAACCTTAGAGAAGGACAACCATCAGTGTAGCACTCTACCTAGCAAGTCTTTATGGTAGAATGGTCAGAGTGAAGCCATTCCTCACTAAAAGGCACATGCCAGTCTGCTGGGAGTGAGCCAGGAGTCAGCTGAATGACTATTTGACCATGAAAAATAAAATTTTCTTTTCAGATGAAAAGTAGTTTTTATGCATGCATTGCAGCCTTGAAATTTCCCAGAGATGCTCTAAAAGCACAGCATGTGAGAACGCAAATGTCTGCCACATTTGCTCTTGGCCTCTTGTGGACGTTTTTCAGCCAGTTCCCTGTTAAAATCTCTGGAAGATTGCAGAGCGATATAATGTGTGAATGCACAAGTTAATCTTACAGAGCATTAACTCTAAGTGAGTGTGTATGATGGAAAGAGCAGATGCATAAAACTATTTACAGCTGACCTGTTTGTCACTAACTCAGTGGCATTGTGGATAATTCATGGCGTACTGATAACAACAAAAAAGACTGTTATGAGGGAGCCGCATGCACCTTTCTTATCTTGCTATAAAAAGACATCGTGGTATCTACGCAATACATTTTGCGTCACGTCGTGCATCATCTGTGCTCTAAACAGACGTCTCTCCCTCACATTTCCAGCTGCAAGAGCACATCTTTAGCACAGAATCTGCTATTGTCAAGTGTGTTAATGAACAGCAGCTGTGGAGAAAGCCGTCCTCAAATATAAAGAAAATCTCTGGTGTCCATGCGTAAAAAGATCTCGACTGAACAATTTATTTTCAACTGTCAATGCCGTGTGTGGAGGAAACCAAGCACTGGACACTACCTCAATTAATAATATTTCTACAGTAAAACATGGCGATGGTAGCTTCATCCTGTGGAAATGTTTTTATGCAACAGGTGCTACGTAAATCATCAGAATAAAGAGAAAAATGAATCCAGAGAGTTCAGAATATCATGGTGTGATGAAAGTTTACATTTCAGCAAGACATACCGCCAAGAATACTTAATAGTGGCTTCAGAAAAAGTCTCAGAAAAAGACTCAGGCAAGACCTGATAACAGCTGTGGACTGAAACGCCATCCAAAAAGGTGGAGCTTAAAGGTTTCAGCCACGAGAAAAAGGAGAAATGTCAACCGATATGTGTCATTCTACCATTGCATGCAAATGATATATGTAAGTGATTGTCCTGAATGAATAAAACGATCCAAAAACATCTTTGTTCTTCATTTGTGGTATGTGCAAAGACTGAAGAAAGAAAATCATGGAATCAAAAACAGAATCAACTTAAACCAACAAGGAGTTGAAAACTTCAAAGGGCGCACAGCAAAGTGCACTTTGAGTTCAGAATTTGATAAAAACTAAGAAAAACACAAACTAGACTGGGTTAACAATTAATTTGACTGATAGCGTTATCATTATTAACTATTACAATGTTAGTGTGAGTCCTGTTGTGAGAATCTATTAGCATGACAGCACTAAGCTGAGCAGCAGCTTGCTTGCAGAACCTGCATTTCCACCAGCAGCCAAATTACAAAACCATAATACAGTACTGGTGACGCCGTACCAGTGAGCCGCCAGCAATGAACCATTCACAAGCACAAAAGGGTGTGAGAAAGGAATGAAGTTGGACAAGACTTTTAGCTACGCAACGTAGTTGCAGAAATATGTGTGGAAGCCTGACGCACAATTGCATTGGCACTGCAACGTTCCCAAACATGTAGATACACGCACACACGCATGCACGCAGGCCTGTATGAATAAAATATCAGCATGAAATCCACAAAGGACTAATTATAGGAAAGCATGTTTGAAATTTCAAGTGATGGAGCTGTGCTGACAAATTTATTGAGGTGTAGGTGAAAACAAAAAACACAGCATACACACAGCATTGAAACGTACTCACTGTACAACGTAAAGCACATGCTTATGTACGTCTCAAACTGATATTTGCCCTGACACGCACAGACATAATTTAATGAGCAAGCACTTTTTGGAAGAAATACTGTTTATCTCTTTCATGTCTGAATGGAACTCTATGTTTGTGTACGTGGGGGGTGGGGTGGGGGGTTGTGTGCGTACAGGTGCCAGCATCTCTGTGAGTATACACAGTACATCTCTAGGTAATTGAATCTGAGCACAACATGTCGACACTGGCAGCCAATCAAATATTTTTTTCTATTTCCCTGCCAACATTAAATCCGGCTGCAATATAAATCAGAGGCTGACACTGCGTACACGCACATATTCAGACTTGTGCTGCTTGATGGTACATGTGAAGATACAAGCGGGCAGCAATTTGAAATTTGTGGTTTCAGCTTGTTATAAATCCTGACAAAAATCTAATGAAGGGGTAATTTAGAATATGACACAATAGCAAAATAACAAAAACACTAAACTAAATGCAGTTTACTGATCACTGCATTCATTAAAATGGAAAACAAAGTAGAGATGATGGTGTTCTCATCCACCAAAAAAAAAAATGTAATTAATTATCCTCTCTTTCATTCTTATGGTTGCTTTATGTTTTATCTTTCCGTCTATTGTCTGACCCCTCAAGCACACACACGCACGCACAAACATGCAAAGTAATGCCTCTCACTGGCTGAATAATCAGGGAGAGACAGATGGCTGCAGCAAAAAATCTCCAAACTTACCTTCAAGAAAAAAAGAAAAGTTACATTTTCACAAACGAGAGCTATAAAGATAATTAACAGAGGAGAACAGAATAAGGAACTTACGAAAGAAAATTCCTCTTTCAGAGGGGTTTTAAAGACTGATTCAAATACAGAAAAGCAGAGAACGGGAGTTATCTAGTTTTTTTTACTTGTTACATACCAGATTTTAGTGGATGGCAAAAAAAATTAAAATAGGAAGGCAGAGAGGAGAGGGCTTCAAACACATAGCATCCTGTTTAGGCAGAGTGAAGAGAAGAGACGAGTAGAGAAGAAAAGAGAAGTGAGGATCCTACCTGCAGCTGTTCGGACAACGTGGTGGACTGTCTTGCACTCAGAGCCGGAGCTGAACTCTCCTCAGGACGCAGAAACACTTGCTGACCACGTCTGCAGGCATCAAAAACAATACTCAGGACCACTTTCTGCGTTTGTGTGTTTGAGTTACCTGCAGTGTACACATAGTGTCAGCTGGGAAAGGTCTGAGTGATAAGCTGCTGGAAAAGAGCATTTTCTTACACTCTCACACACAACACACACATTCAACAAATCTTATCCCCGAAGAGTGCAGGAATTTAAAGGTGTGTGTGTGTGTGTGTGTGTGAGGGAATGTCGGTGAAAAGGTGAGTGTGTTCACGGGAGTGAATTCCTTACAGGTCCTTTGCTTTCTTCCTCTCGAGCGCAGTCATGTCATCTCCACCTGTCGTACGCAGAGAGAGCGCTGGAGTCACGCACACATTCACACACACAGCGGCACACCAATGCACTCACTCGCACTGGCAGGCTGAGGCACACACTGGTGCGCTGACACCACGAGCAGCAGCGCATAGAGTTGAGAGTGAGCACAGTCCCTCCTCCTCTCTCCTCCCACCTCTCTCTCACTCGCTCTCACTATTCCTCCTCTGGGTCTTACCGCCTCCCTCAGCCCTCCCCATGTTTCACCTCCCAACTGTCAGTACAAACACCAACTGGAAAACACAATACTACAGGTACAAAGTGTATCATTTTTTACTGAAATTGACTTTTTTTGGGGGAAACTGTCTACTCTAAAAGAAATATATGCTATTATTCAGCAAGGGAAGAACATTCCAAAGCTGGGAATTAACATGGATTGACAGCATTTGCACCATATATGTGGTACTGGCCACTGCATTATCTATTCAAAACAATATCTAAATTGTTTATGTTTATTGTTAAAAAGCACCCTTTTGATCTTTGAGATGCAGAAGTGGGACATCTGGGTCATTGTTTTATTGATTCAAAACTGCTAAGCAAGGCGGTTGTTGTTTAAACAGGTCTGACTTTGACATTGTTGACAACATCCCATCAATACCATATCAACAGTCTGGGTTTGGACAATCCGATCACCTATCAGCAGTCAGTGTTAAACTAATCATATCCTTACGAAACCAATAACTTCAAGAAAATATTCGGGAAGATGGGAACTCTCGTTATTTCAGATAAAAAGTAACAAATCACCTCTTGTTGACAATAAAACAACAAATCTCAATTCCCATATTTATTACCTATTCAGAGCTTTTAGTCACGTCACATAACTTCATCGCAGATGTGAGCAATCCAATGATGTTAGATCATCGACGATTTTAATGTGGCCGAACTTTCTGGCTCCATGCAAAGCAAGTTAAAGCACGATTGGCTGCAACACAATTAGACTGCTCGCTGAATGCACGAAGGATCTTGAAGGTCTAAGTACTTTTCCCAACAGAAGACAGCATGGCAGATGAAAAATAGCAGAAGGCTGACAAGACTGTGTCAACAGGGATTGTAGAAAGCCACTGTTTACATGAGATGTGTAAGTTCATTCTGAGACCTCTGTCTCCGCTGCCATATTTGCATTCTACTTAATCTCCTTATTGATTTGTTACGTAACAATTGCCAATTCATAGGCCAGAGACAATAACTCAAGAAGTGGTTTTTAACTTTGTTAAAGGCAAGCTTTACATTTCTCACAGCCACACACTGTCATTGGCCGTCATTGGTTGCAGCCCAAAAATGTCCTGAACACGGCAAAATATAGGAAACATAGATAATACAAGGCAAAAGTCTTTATTTTTGTGCGGATTCTGAAAAAGTCTCCCTTTTACATGCAGCATATACATGAGGATGCCCCATGAACGAAATACAGAGTCACAACATCTCCAAGCTTTTCCACCATCTTTATAAGTTTGATTCTGAACAAAATATCCCCTTTCCTTGTGGGGTGGAGCTGACTTGTCAGAGCTGGAGCAAGGTTTATCTAAGATTAGCATTTAGCAACGCATTATCAGGTCTGTACAAGTATTGCAACATGTGTCATAGAAAAAACAAAAAACAGACTGAGATGGAGAGCGCATAAGAGGCAACTCCTCATGTCGCCTTAAATCCAATAAAAGCTTCCCAGCAGTGTTGATCTACTAAAAAAGAAATGACACCTCCTTTGATATGATGGACCAGCAGAGCAGACTTACGGAGATAGTTGGGAGTTTGATTGATTGATTTGATTGAGTGTTTATTTCGAGCTTATTTTCAGGCAGATTACAAAATAAATACATTTCCATAATACATATGAATTTACATATTCATCTAGAACAAAGGTAACAGAAGTCAATACTCGCTCGAAAGGGAGTGAGATGAAGTAAAAATACTTATTTGCTCCCACCCCCATTCAAAAATTACAATTTGTATGGATGCGTCTTACATGCATTGGCATAGTTTTTAACTTTCAACCTAATTTTAACATATTATTACACATATCTTCTCATCTCTTATTTGATGTTAATCACAATTCTATAAGCAAATGTTGGAGGGGGAAGGGAAAGTCCTGGATACTAAATTAGGCGTGTAAAGTCACATTTAATGCAATACAATGTAACTTCTCAAAAAGCCCATTATGGAGCTCCCCCTACATGCTTGGAGGTAATGTATGGTTACACTGTCGTAAATACAACACCCTTTCGCTTTCACGTTTGTTGACGAACCGGCGAAGAGTCAGAAGGTGCAAGCTATGTCGACCGAGAAGGTAAGAGTAATCAAATGTACGGGAGCGTGAGAGGGGTCTATTTGTTTTTGCGGTAGGTGTGCCAGAAAGCAAGTCGAAGTACTTCCGCTCAGCTCCCGGGCCGCTCCAGGGCCGGTCCAGCAAAGTTACATAGCGCAGTTTTTCCAACTCAGACCCCCGAAGGGCATAGGAGACAGGCCAATCGTAATATTAAAACTCATTGTAGCCGCACAATTTTTTTCAAGCTGTTATTTTAAGGTAGAAATGTTACATAGTATTGCTTTAAACACTTGATGTCATAAGCCAAAAATACTTATTTAAAAAAAAACATAATTCTAAAAAGCAGGGATTTAGTTTTTTCAGGGCTTTAATCAATCCTCAGGGTCTGACACTGCTATTTTTCTGGTAATAATGTTCCGTTTAATTTCGTTTCACTATAATAACAATGAAAACTAATTTGGGTTGATGTATAGTGTTTTTCTTTTTGTTTCTTATCTCTGCATAGACTTAAACTGTTACCATGAGTGAGGTTAATTGAGGCTGTGCATTGGGATGTTGTCATTTACTAAAGTCTGGCTGTATGTTTTTGGTATAATTATGTTTATTCGTATTCAGTTTCTGGGAGTTATAATTTCAGAAACTATTCGTGGGGTTTCCCTTGTTCTAGGTAGCATAGAAATAACATCAACATCAGCAATCAAGAAAACCATCAAAGCATCTTTAAAGTATATACACAATGTGAATCATGTGATTGGATGAGCTCAGCTGAATCTGTTAGAAGACTTATGATTCAGATCCTGGATAATGATTCAACCCCCAAAGATAGTCACTGATGTTGTGGCCAGATCGCCTTCCCTGCCGTCAGTTGAAGATGGAGCTTTTGTCTTTTTTACCCAAAACCTTTAAGTTATTGTCTCTTTGCTATATCTTGATCGAAAGTTCCATAAGAGAAAATAAAAAGGATTGTTTCCTTAGCTAATTTCACCATATTTAGCAACTATTATGGTCTTCTTGCAATGACAGAAAGAGAATGCATCTTAAAGTAGCACAAAATATGAATTATTAGGTGGCAGAGCTTTCCTAATTTTGCATAAAAAGAATATCGGGAGATATTTATTTAGGGAAATACTTCCTGTAGCAGCTGTGGATCATAATTTCTTTGCAGGCTTACAGGCAGTTTTTTTTTTTTTTAACTTGACTTCACTTTGACAAAAAATACATATGTATTTTTGCCTGTTAGATGGTGTGTAAGAGTCTTATCTTTTATAATTATGCATAAAACCAAGTTCATTCCTAGATAAAAAAAATAAATAAATAAATAAAATCCAGAAAAATTCTTTCAACCAGCTTATAAGCAACCCAGTCACATAGATTCCATCTTCAATACATTTAATCAGCTGGCACTTCATCGCATGAGCCCAAACAGCTGCGGGATGAGAGTCCCGTGAGGCTGACAGTCAGCAATCTGAGGTGACATTGGTGGAGACGGGACGATTAGCATGAAGCTGTTCAACAGGTTGATTAGGACTGACTTATGACAGTGCATCAATCTGACAGCAAACCCCATGGTCATTTACTAAAAACAGGCTTGCCAGCAGCTACACACTCACAAAGTCATGTCAAATAATATGTCAAATGTAATATATACGTGTAATATAGTTTCGGGGGCGTGACGTAGGATGTTTTCCTTGAAAGTGAACTAAATGGATATCACCTGAATGAAGGTTGTTGAGGGATATTCACTCTGCTCAGATTTTAAGCCATCACAGACGGTCACATAATTTCAAAATACTGCTGAAAATGGGTCTGGCTAAAGGAAGAAAGAGTAATCTACTGGAAAAACAATCAAAACCAAGTGCGATTGTGACATGTCCACTGGATGCTGAAACTACCAATGGCAAATGATGGCTCTTTTGAAAATCGGCAATCTTTAATCTATAAAAACATGCTTTTATGTCATATTACAAAGTCACATATCTATACACTCCAATAAATATTTCAAACTCTGATAGAGCATTTCATCAGAGTATTCTTTTATACATGGAATGGCAAAGGAAGACAGAGAGTTCACAGGGGTTACTACAAAGTAGGATTCTTGGTTCATGCAGTCGTGATCAGGTGAGTGTGCTCTGCTGTAATATCTCTGTGATCCCTGAGACTGTCTGTTTTGTACACATACCGAAAGGTGATCTGAGTACAGCAGAACCATTTTATTAGTTACAGCAGACTATATTGACCCCAGTTGGCAAACAGCCACAAGAGACAGAAAGAGATCATTGGAACAGCAAATAGTTCATACCATAAATGTGTACTGTACTGGCCAGGGCTAAAGCTCACAAACAGC
Source organism: Odontesthes bonariensis (assembly GCF_027942865.1). Classification (NCBI taxonomy): domain Eukaryota; kingdom Metazoa; phylum Chordata; class Actinopteri; order Atheriniformes; family Atherinopsidae; genus Odontesthes; species Odontesthes bonariensis. Next base: position 21,879,599 of record NC_134514.1, on the reverse strand, counting down.
TAAAACAAACGCTCTTAGGAAGAGGAGAGGACCCTAGCATGTCAAGTCGAGACTATCCGAACACACAGCTTAAAATAGGTTAGTTCAAAGCAAATTCTCCTCAAAGACTGTTTCTTTTCAACCGCTGTGATCTAAATTACCTTTTACTCACGCAGACACACACACACACATCCTTACTGTCGCTGCACCTGAGCTGAAAAGAGTATCGATCTCAAGTTTGTGATTAAAACAAGGGCTGTTGTTACTGCTCAAATGCAATCACACAAACCCGAAATGTAATCACTGACTCACTCAATTACTCCTTCAAACACACACACACACACACACACCCACACAGTGTGGCAGCGTGAATAAATGCAGTGCACAGGAACGTAGCTTTCAATCTCTGCACTTGGAATTTGATGAGGATCCAGCCAGTAACCTTGGTCTGATGCGTTTTCTGATGTGTTCAGTTTACTGAATCTTGTTGGCTCTGATGAGATGCCATTTGAGTATATGATATCCATAAAAACAGTGACTGACGGTGTATATGCACTTAAATATGTATGCGTGTGTGTGTGCGTGTTTGTGTGTACGTGGACATTTGTGTGTTTGCCCTGACTCCCATAAAGCTGTCAAGTGATTGAAAGCTCTAAATGGTAAAGGTGCACTCAGGAGAATAGGGCTAATCTACATAATGGTGGAACTGTATTAACAGCAACTTGATGCGAGGGTCCACAAACACACACACACCACACACACCCACTGCTTCAGTACAGTAGGTTTCTACTAAATGGGAGTTTCTCTGATTCCCCACAGAAGCAGTATTAGCAATTGTCCTACTTATCCGAATGAGAAGAAAAGATGTAATTATACTACTGTATCCTTTCTGTATTTAACAGTTTTGTCAGAATTGGTCGTCATACTTGTGATTCCTGGCATTCATTTTGAATGACTCATTAAATCACCAGCAGGTTGAAGAAAGTTGCCTTTAAGGGAGATTATTTGTGACTTTAAAAACTAAGAAAGTATAATAGATTAGTTTTATAGGTTGCAGATTTGGACTCGTTTAATTTTTGTTGTATTGATTTGGGAGCCTTTGTTTCGTTTATGGATTAAGAAAAATTCTAATTATTTTTCTAAACTACTCCATGGCTGAGCACTACAAAAAGATAATTGAAGATAATTGAAACTGTGAGTCTATTCATGATTAAAGGTGTTATTGTAGCATGTCAAGTTTTGGATCTGGAAATGGAAAGTTGTAATCTCCAAAACCTAATAAGGGAATAAACGATAGACCTTTTGTGATATTACTTTTTTATGATTGCATAGTAATGTCTGGTGCATTGTTTGTTTGTCCGTTATTTAGTTAATTAGTTAGTCGGTCGTTTTTTGTGTGTGTATGTCAGTGTCACACACTTGAAGTCTTATAACATCTCTGGTTAACTACACACAAACCCATCATTGATTGGACTAAAGCTACACTTGGGGCTCATATTGTAACTCCACTTGTTTTTTCTACAGTCTGCTCTGCCCCCACAAAACATTTGTTTGTTCCTGACACGGTGTGTGTTCCCAGGAACTTCAATGGGGTCACACCTCTCATTTTGGCTGCCATCCTGCAGCTCAACAAAAACGTCTCCCTACTCGAAAGAAGGTTTCAGTGGCCCTCCAAAAAGAAAGGTAGTTAGTGGCAACCTATACCACTGAGCACACAGTAAAAACCTTCCACCAACCTCCTCCTCTTCTCCATCCCCTCTATGTTCCCAGTCTTCCCTGATCCCAAAGTCAGTCTCTCGTTTTTCCAACATGGAATTCCTTGGCACAATGTGTCAGACCAGGGACCCCTACTCACATCACATGTGTGGAAGGCCTGGAATCACTGAGGTCATAGTTTTTATCCCCAGACCAATTGCCAGAAGAAACCAGCATGCCAGGACATAGAAGCGCCACTGCCCTTTATGGCGGAGTTCAAATGTCTGTGCTCAGTTCTCAACATACTTAGCTTTTTTCCTCTGTTTACAGGAGTGGCACCTGCCTCGAACTCTACCACTATGAGCCTTCCCACACTTTTCAAGGAATCCCTGTAAATATACACTGGATGGCAATAAATATCATTAACACTTCTCTCATCTTAGAGTCTGCTTTGGTACACCAGCTTCCTTGGAACAAAGGATATATTTTTCTCACTCTTGGAATATTGTGTTTTTATATTATTATCACTCAATTATAAATATTTTTAATCATTTGCAAAATAAAGCATTCTGCTTTTTACAAATTTGACATGTGTAATACCTTTTAGGAAACACACTTGCTGTGTTCCATAACTCATGAGTAGTTCTGGTTCTTCCTTTTTCTTTTTCTGTTTTGTCCTTTGTTTTGGGGCACTTGTGGCTCAGGATGTTAAGCAGTTTGTATTCTATTTTCAAAGCTAGTGGTTTGATCCCTAGCTCCTCTGGTCTGCATATCAAAATACTGAACTGATACTGAACTGTAGTCAATTTTCAATACTTTTTAAGAATTTTTTTATTGTCTTTGAGCCAATATGTGATCCACAATTTTCTCTGAAAAGATAAACAAACTGGTGTGAATGTCTAGCCAATGGCACTGTTTTGGGGGTAATATTATTGGTTGCTGTTTTCGTTTGACTTTTTACAGACCCCTTTGCCCCCTGACTTACTCATTAACTGAACACATATGGAAGTTTCACAAGCTTTCACAAGCTACAAGGCATGAGTATTTTTCATAGGTTCAATTGCAACATGCCAATAGCAAAAGGCCTGTTAAGCTAAGGAGAACCATGGTTACGAGAGCATGTGTACACTTTTATTTTCAACATTAACCTTTCATTATTAGTCTCTCTTGCCTCAACTCCAACACAGCTAGAATGGGATCTGCAAATGAACTGACATCCTTTTCTGTGGTATAATAGAGCTTACCTTCTTGAGGTGGCTTCAGAAATGTGCTTGGCTCGATGAGCAACGTGCATTTGGAAAATTGCTTACTCTGTGAGGAGCTGAGATGAAGAGAGGCATTAAATGGACATGCTAACTGATTAATAAGACTTTAGATTATACCTGGGATAAGTTAAAGGTATTTTGACAGTCAACTGTTGGCAGCCCTCAAATGCATCCTAATTCATCCATTTAGCAGACAAATAAACAAGTATAGAGGCATTTTTGTATAAAGCTGCATTTGTACTTATAAGTGGTCAAATATACAGACAGATGTTTGTCTGCTACACACCTTTGTTTTGCACACGCAATAAGTGCTGGGGCAATTAGTCAAGGTTGATTATAGACTAATGATAAAATCAAATTAAGATTAATGCAGTTGATTAAGAGTTCACCCACAGAGCATTCTGTTATTATCTAATCAGTCTGTGTGAAGATAAAGGTGTGGACGAGAGAGAGAAAGAAAAGAAAAGAAAATGATTTGTGTGATTCCTGTTGGGACCCTCAGTCCAGAAAATCTTCGCTATCTCAGAGCTGTAGATCTCCCTAATTTAAAGTATCACACCGCATAACGTTTGAATAATGCCTTGGGGAAAGTTGTTTGTCAGCATGTATGTGTGTGTTAAAATGACTTGGCCTTATTGTTACTCATAACTAATTTCCTTAAACAACACGAACAGTAAAACAACAGCAGGAAAGCGACAGTGACACGCCCTGCCTTGGAAAATGTTGGCGCGCAATCTCACACGCTTAACAGCAGGCAGCAATGTCAGTATTGATAACCTGTTTCAACAGTGCAAAGCATTTTTTAACCTGCCTCTACTGTCAGACACAGCACTTGAAAAGCATGACCTGAACCCAACAAGCATCGATAACGCTCCAAATGGTATGTAGGTAGGGCTCTTTTGAAAACCCACCGATTACATATTTTCTCTTGTGTGCATCAAAAACTGATCATTTCACAAGAGGATATCTTACCGAGAACTGAAGTAAAAACATGAAGATTTTTCATCCTGTAGAAAGGCTTTGAAGGCTTTTATTCTCAGGTGGGAGTTGATCAAATTAACTGAATATTTAGTGTTTTGTGGAGAAAACGTTTTAAGATGACTCACATGTCACAAGCACCTCTGAGTGTGCTTATGGAATGTCGAGGTACACGAGTGGGAGTCATTTCCTTGAAATGGCTGAAATGGTGCATCAATAATCCAGCTCCATCAGGATAAACTCATTGCCTTCCGTACCACACTGCCACCGCAGCAATACACTGTGGGATGACCTGTAGAATAGCCACACACCAAAAATAATAAACCTTTCAGACTTCTATTCATCAGAAATCGGAAGGCAACATTTTGAGAGGCAGCATGGTGGTTGCTATGTGAGTTAGTACGTTGGCAACCTGAAAGGTTTGTAAGCCAGTTTCCATACCAACATGCGCTGTCTCCTAAATGAGTACAGGCAGATGAGGGAAAAAAAGGAAAGAAAAGAAAAAGAGACCCAATTATCAGGAATCTCTATGTAGCTCTCTTGTTTAGAGCTACCAGCTTTGTATATTAATGTTGATGGACAACCTGTAATATATTTGATCATTAAGTGTATTTGTGTGCATTTGTGATATGGACCTGTCTAGGGTGCACCCTAAAAATGGATGGATGGATAGATGTGTGACATGTGATACATTCAACCAAGCAAGTGCATACAAGTGCCATAGGAACAAACAGGAAGTTTGCCCCTAAACTGGATGATTTCCGTCAGATGAAAATGAATCTTATACAGCTGTGTCCAGATTTCTTTCCAACTTTCCTTTCTTTTTTTTCTGTGCAAGCTTGGAAAATGGGTTTGCCATATGTAAGACTCTAAACACTCAAAGGGAAATTTTGAGGGTAGAGAAGTGTCGGGGCTCTGTGATGCTTCAGGGCTGTCAGTTTGCTGAGCATGTGGATAAATGATAAAGCTGTTAGGGATATGTTTGAACAAGAGACATGCTCAAAGTGGACCAGACAGTTTTCTAAGCCTCCAGCAATAAAATGGAACTATGCTCTGCTTTGTTCTTTGTTATTTGATCAGACTGTAATCACTTCAGTGACCTTTATACGAGAACTGGACTGACCCTGAACTAAGGCCCAACTCTGTGACTGTAATTGTTTCTTGGACTGATCCTTTGATCCATGTGAGGGTCACTATCACTCACTGATAATGGACACAGCTTTGTGTGGATTTGGGGTGGATTTTCAGCAACAACAACAGCATAACATTGGTTAAAGTAAAGCCAAACTTTACATTCACTTTTCCAAACTGATCAAATTTTTCTCTTTGGTTTACAAAAATTCCCCCCAAAAATAAGGTTCCTCACATTTAATAGCTGTCATTTCCAAACAGTTTGCCAATTTAGATGTTAAAATCTCAAATTCGGGGTGGTCGGTGGCGTAGTGGGTTAAGCAGGCGCCCCATGTACAGAGGCTATAGTCCTCGCTGCAGCGGGCCCCGCTTCGAGTCCTGCATCGGACGGCCCTTTGCTACATGTCTTTCCCTCTCTCTCTGCCCCCTGCTTCCTGTCTCTCTAGAACTGTCCTGTCAATTAAAGGCATAAAAACCCCCCAAAAATAATAATAATAATAATAAAAAAAATCTCAAATTCAAGCTGAGCGGATGCACTTTAAATCTAAATTCATTACATGTAACATGGATGTGTGCTAACAGCTAAACTAACAAAAATTGTGTGAAAGAGTTTGAACATTTCCACACCCAGATCGTTGGTTCAATTTCCCTGATTTGTCTGCCTGGAGTTTTCACAGTTTCAGTTAAACACCTGAAAACAAACAATGACTTTTGAGAAGCTGGAATCAATGAATGCTGTCAAATGATTTTCTCTAATCGCTTTTCCCTGGCCTGTCTATTCAAACAACAATGCGTGCAAAACCATTTGGCAAATTGTATTTTTCAAGATTAATTCATTATTGAACAAATACACCTCTCATTCATACAAAACCGCTATTAAAAACTCAAAACTGAATGTTTAACAAAAGAAAAGTAAATTTCATCTTTAGAACAAGTTTGCACAGTTAGGCAATTACAAGTGTGCAGAATGATCAATTACATGACAAAACTTTTTTTTTTTCCCAAGCTCCCATGTTGTTATTCTCCTAATTTAGTTTGAATGTCACTAATAAGGAACAAAAAGTGGCAAACACTAGTATGGCCCCATCCCCTCCTCCATGCCTCTGTCTCCATGAGGAGAGACAACAAAGGCCTGCTAACCTCCACTCAATTTGCTCTCACAGCCTGCAGGATCAGTACAGCCTGCCAGTGGCCCCAATCTCTCTGTCTCTCTTGCAAGAACAACAAAAAAACCTGCATGGGGCCCTCCTCAGCTGACAAAGCCAAGGCCAGTGTATGGCTGAGAATCTACTGAGAGATGACCCAGACTTAGCTTGAGTGCTAATTTCCCAACACCAGAAGAAGCAACTAGAATCCTTCTTCCAGCGAACACAAGCATTTACAACGAAGACTGGACCTTAAGTGGACACAGGACTGTCCCAAGCCCTTTTCTTCAAAGACTAAACAGTTTCCAAGGACCGGTGTGCCAAGAGAACACTGGGCATTAGCATTAGTGTCAGCGCCACATGGCCAAGCATAGGAAATCCTTTGTTCTGAAAGTGCATTGTATTGACTTTTCTTTTCGAAGGTTTTGTTGTGATAACGTTTGAACAGTATTGTCCATTTTAAATGAGTAGATGTTACTTATGATCTTGCATGTGAACCAACCATCTTACTTTTGTTTATCCTGGCACCTTAAACATAACTCACACACCAACATTTGAAGTCTTTGTTAACCAGAACCACAAACAGGGATTTGAAAGTCCTGCTTTGCGTGGTTTCTGTCATGCTGTTCACTTTCACATGCTGGTAAATGTGCTTACACATACTACACATACATAGAGCCCAGATAGCTCCAGTTAACATGTGTTAACAGTTAACATGTCCGCCATTGTTGTAGGTTCTCTGGCTAACACATGACTTACTGAGCACATGGTCACGGCTCCCATCTTGTGCCCTCACCATCACATGATCACACCTCTTCTCTCATTAGCTGTTTTCACACTGAGATCCGCTACCATCGCGGGTCCAAATTGCCACTTCATCCCGCGTCGAGCAATGTGAAAGCTTGGTGTATTAGGTGATCCGTGCCGCCTGAAGCCGAGTTCCGGGGGCATTGCCTAGTGGCAGAGCGTCACACGAAACACATAAAATGCTGGGCGTGTACAATGAATGGCAATGGGGTTGGCAGAGTGGCTTCCTATCCAGATGGCGTGGTACATGTCGAAATATGGCCAGTCCAATCGCCCTCTGCCACTCCTGCCGTTGTGGTCATTAACCGCATGGAACTTCTCTCTCATGGCTTTCAGTTTGTTGGTCACCTGCGCCTTGCTGCGTGGGAAACCGCGCTCTCCCATCTTTCTTGCCAGCCCTTCCAGCAGAGGTCCATCTTTCACTGTCCCCGACATGTGGCGGTAAATAACGTCCTCTGCTCGGAGGCTGAGGAGCTCGCAGACCTCCTTGTCTCCCCAGCTGGCCATCTTGAAAAATGTCTCGAACTTGCAGAGTAAAACTTGAAGTGAAACTTGTCCTCACCTGTCGCTGTTGTTCTGTACTCCTCACGTCACGCCCACGTCCATCCCGCGTCAATTGCTTTCACATCAAATTCGGCTCGGCAAAAAGACTAGGGTCCGACGCGGGTCGAATGGCGAATCGAGTTGACACCCCAGCCCGGATCGTCAGTGTGAAAGGAACAGCGGACACACTAAATTCGCGAATTAAACGCCGGTTCTTCCTCAGTGTGAAAGGGGCTTTACATGCATCCACACACACACATTTTGTACATAGTGCAGTAGGTTAGACAATAGTGTTTATTGATGAAAATACGATTGCTTTAATCATTGTGCCAACTTTAATGAATTCTATTGTACTAGTTTAAAGGAAATGTTGTATGTGGTCATTTTTTTATGTTCCCTGTGATAACTGCTTCTCCTCATAAGAGCCAATTTCCTTTTCCAAGGCCCATAGAGCTACATCAACCCGTTAATGTATACTGTATGTCTGCTCCTACCCTGGTTTGGTTGCGTTTGTAGAGTTTTAGAATAAACTGAAGGGAGGTTCAGAGGACCAGCTAAAAGAAACATAGTTTATCTCCACAGTTCAGGTTATTTACTTAATTTCTCTACCAATCAATATTTTCTTGTCACCAGTCTGAATTTACAAATGTGGCTACAATCAGCGGTCGATGTTTGGGAACACACTGCAACACTGACAGACCCCTAAGAAATGAAGTTTCAATCGTGAATGTCAATGTTTTCATTGCACTCAGTTCATGCAGCACTTTTTTCTGGAATCCCACACCAATAACCACATCAGGACAAAGCAGGGTTCATTGTCTTGTCTAAGGTCGTTTCAACAAATGAAAGAAAGAGAATGAACCACCAATCTTCTGATTAGAAGGTGACGACGGTAATACTTCAGCCACAGCCAACTCTATAATGAAAATAAATGCAGACTGATGATATTAAACATGTAACAACAGGGAACATGATTTGAATTATGAGCTTGTTTTTTTTACTTCTATACCAGCAAAGATTTGTTGCTTCTCTTGAACCAGATTTCTTGGTTCTCTGTCAAATGAATAATTCCAAATGATGACAGCCCATACTACTACGCCTCCTAATCCTTACTGGCACCTGAATCAAATGGAGGCCCTGCATCTTCGAGTGATGCGGCCATCATCCTACTCCATTAAGAGTCAGTGCTCATGGAAATTAAGATGAGGACAGAAACATCAAAGTGACTTGGATGTATTTTAGGTTTTACAAGTAATACAACAGATTTTTTTTGCAATTGAAAATAGCAGAAAAAAAATCTTTTTTGGAAACCTTCTTACTGAGTTCCCAAACACATTATAAGGGAGAGACAAAATACCTAAAGGAACCAGACCAGAGATCTATGGAAGGGCTCCTGCAATGCTAAAGGGAGTTGTTATGTGACACCCTAAAAAGAAAATCATGTCTCAAACTGCAAAACATATCCAGCTACTTGCATTTTTATAGTGACACACACACACACACACACACACAGCTTGAATTGTGTCCAACAATTGCCAGGAAACACTTCTAAATCTCAGTTTGCACATGTTTGACTGTCTCTCTCAGAGGGTGGTTATGAGTGCAGCATGTTTGTGTGTACATTCATCTGGAAGTGCACCCATTATAAATGGTTTTGAGTCATAAGGTAACTAATGGCTTTACTGTGTGGCCACTTTCACACCAGAGCTGTTTGGTCCACTTTAAATGGACCGGAGTTTGTTCCCTCGGACAGTCCGTTTCAAAGAAGTCGACTCTGGACCGCCTGAAAATGTTGGTTCACTTGCAAGTGACTCCTGGTGCGCTCCGCTTACAGCTGGAAATGCAAACGGAATGTCCAGAGAACCAGAGAGAGGAAGTGAACCAAAGAGAGGAAGTGGGATAGCCCACTACCTCGCCTGCTGCTCATACTGCGCAGGTTCTTGTGAAAAAGAAAAAATAAGGTTTGAACATGATAGCAAAACAGAAACCTCAGGAGAAGTGCAAGAATTTGGCATTGCTCCAATGTTTGCTTTTATTGTGAACAAGCCCCCTGAAAAGGATGGATTTCTGTTTTTGGTTCCTGGCCAATCGATGAGCCAGGTTTTCTAATGCTTTTTTTCTTCCTGGTCAGTGCCCATTTCCGTCAATATCGCCCCAAATGAGCAGCTGTTCTAACTGCATGCCATTGTTCAGGCGGTTTCATCCGTTTTCAAAATTGCAGCATGAACGTGAACCAAACCCAATGCAGGTGTGAGGTTTTTTGGCACTCCCCTCCCAATCAAACCCAGTTCCCTGCTATCCTGATGTGGCCCCTAACACTGAAAGCGCCCTAACACTTCACTGAATAAACACATTCTTTATAGATTTATTAAGAGACCATTTATAAGGAGAACATTTGTGCTGTCATGTAGGTTGTGCTCCTGTCACCTTCTTTATACTATCACACAGCTATAAAACAACTGCCTGCGGAGCATCTGGGCTAAAATCCATTTGCCAACAACTTTTAGACCCATAAACAAGTCACTAATTCAATGCATTACTATAAAATATCTTTAATTTTTTTCGAGCAATCACATCCACAACTATAAATGCTAGTATGTGATTAACTTTTTACAAGTTTACAATTGTAATTGTTAGCAAGATGCAAATGGTCCTTGGATCTGCAGCTGGTTTCCAGGTGGCAAATGGTCAAAACAATGAAAGTGTTCACACCAAGTAAAGAGCCACCTAAATATATAAATCAAGTGTGTGGAAGAGGATTTGAATGAACCGGTTTACGACTTGATGGCCAATGATTTCTTATTAAAAGATTTATTAACCTTAACTGGGCCATTTGTAAACCATTTTGAACTCTGCCTTTTTAGAAATCGATATCACAGAGATCAGGGATGCAAGGTACTGGTCCAAATCGGCACATGGTTATACAACATTCTTACAGAGCTACCATGGGGAAGATACAAAATAAAAACTCAATACCTAAAGTTGATTTAACACACTACTTGTTGCATGTGAGATTATGCAATGACATGAACAAAGCAACGGTTTATACTCGTGACAAGCACTTGAATCCCTGTTGTCCGCTCCTAAACAATAGGCACTGATGCTAAGAAAAATACATGGCAACAACAGCAGGAAAAGAGATGATGAACAGGAAGCACAGAGCAATCACTGAGATTTTCCCCATATTTTTCTCCACAAGTTCTATGACATCTGAGAATTCCTAAGCACCCATAATGCTGGCTTGTAGAAATCCCTGCTGTCACCGACCTGCTTACAGTCTCGTGCCTCAAGCTTCTGTTCCAATTTGTAAACGTGCCAGCTGCATGGTGAGCACCACTATACAAAGAGCCGGGAGGTGTCCTGCCAGCCCAAGCTGTACCACCAGCTGTAGTAATGTCACTTTGGAAATTCTGGCCTTCCGCTGTTGTTGCATGATGACAGCAATGGCGATCATAAACATGAACGTTTAAGGCTGAGTTTCCACTCTGCCTGAAACAGAGCAGCTGGATTCTTACACGACTCACAAGGATAAAATCAGGATAAACGCCATCTAATCGGGCCTCAGGTTATCTATAGGCTAACGATACTGTCAGCTAGGGGCAGGTTTTAGGTGTGAAGACATTCAACAATGGCAGCTCCTGTTCAACGACTGATGATGTTGATTGGATGAAGTCTGCTTATGAGAGATAATGATGCATCCAATCAGCTGCAGATTTCTTCTGAAAATGCATTTTCTGTAATGTTTCAGCAGAGGAATACCCAGATGAATAATCGGGCAGCAACTTGGAAATCTAAGAACTTTTCAAAGAAGCAGTGGTATCGTCACCGTTACTTCTTTTGATTAATTCTTAGAGGCAGAGTAAATTATTTTAACCAAAGAAATGTGGGGAAATGATTGGACCAGTTGATGGCGTAGCAAACTTAACAACACACACATGCACTGAGGTTTGCTGAATAGCCCCCTGACATCCCTTTTTATCTCCCAGAAAAATAAAAATAAAAATAAATAAATAAAAAAAAAAACAACTTTGCTTACAACACCATTGCTTTCGGGCTTGTCATCCAAAAACTGGCTTTTACAATTCATGCTCATAACGTAATTACGTTTTTTGTTCGTGGTTGAGTCAGTCAGTCATAACTTAATTACAAATGTAAATCGTATTTAAAGACATTTACCAACCCAAAAAAAGCTTTCGGTTTCTCTTAGGCTTTCTTTATGGATGGCAACCATATACAGAAAGTAAGGCTAATTCATCTAAATATATAGTATAGATAACATTTGCAAAATGAGAGCATTTAAAATCTTCCCTAAATTAAGATAAATTGGACTTATTTTGCATCAAATAACTGCAGTCATAGTTCTCTAAAGAAAGAAGTTTTTTGCAAATCCATGCAAATGAATAATTTTGTGGTTTGTGTGGCTTCCACTTGATCAAAAGCATTTGTCTCATTATTGAAGACAGAAGGTACCGCCTTTATTTTATGAAGCACAGAGAACTGTTCTGTAGCTGCATATTGACAGTTATTGGTAGTAAGTGAAACACCGGCTGCTCAAAAACAAAATCAGAGTCGATAGTGAGGATGAGGATGGATGTCTATGAAACATATGATTGGTGTTCAACACTAACTTTGAAACTGTTTTTATTTTGACTGCATTTGACATACTTCTACACTTGCCCCTTAAAAGTTATTGATTAAGATATGGAAAACATCATGATCAATCTAGAAACAATCTAGAATACAATTTTTCATTTTGCAATGGCGACGCATCCCATCTTTGATTTATTTGAAGAGGAGGCCCCAACTGAAAACAATATATATTCTCCCTTTTATCATAAGCTGACACAATTTCCTGAGATCTTAATGAAATGTCTGTGACATGCTTTGGTCAAAATAATAAGGAGAGATACTACAACAGCTCTTTTTTCTTCCATTAATTTTTACCTCTTTTCAAGCAGATCAATTGAGGGCGTGGAGTGACCCACTGGACTCCACTACACCCCTTTCCTCTCAGGCTCTGACTCTTTTGAGATCTGTAATACTCAATAAGCACATTATTACAGTATGAGTGAGCACCACACACCAAACTGAAAAATGACAAAAAATACTTTCTCTCATCTGCAGTTGGGCCATAGAGAGCTGATGGGCTGAGACATGTGTTGAACTGGCCAAAGTTGTTTAAACACTCACCACAGAATGTAACGGCTGCTGTCCGCTAATATCACTAATAAAAAGTCATATATCAGCTCCAGAAACTCGACTTCCAGGTCACAACATGCCTCTGTGTTTTGTGGTAGGTTCTGGCAGCCAACATTCGGAACTGTTGTTTATATGGCCAAAATTTCACCAGTTTCATTTCGTAACTGCAGTGGCTGGTGCTGGATTGATGGTGAATTCAATGACAAATAGGAAATCTAAATTTTAACATCCGAGTAGTGAATTAATGAAAGGACACCAATTAAATGTCAAATTTCCTTGTTAGGATATTAAACGTAAAACATAGTACTGATAGAACATTATTAGAACATTATTTTCTTCAGTTAAGTAAACTTTATCGCGAATGATGACATTTCATGTTAGGCTGCTGTCCGCCAATATCACTGATAAAAAGTCATATATCAGCTCCAGAAACTCGACTTCCAGGTCACAACATGCCTCTGTGTTTTGTGGTAGGTTCTGGCAGCCAACATTCAGAACTGTTGTTTATATGGCCAAAATTTCACCAGTTTCATTTCTTAACTGCAGTGGCTGGTGCTGGATTGATGGTGAATTCAATGACAAATAGGAAATCTAAATTTTAACATCTGAGTAGTGAATTAATGAAAGGACACCAATTAAATGTCAAATTTCCTTGTTAAGATATTAAACGTAAAACATAGTACTGATAGAACATTATTAGAACATTATTTTCTTCAGTTAAGTGAACTTTATCGCGAATGATGACATTTCATGTTAGCAGCAAAGCAAATAGCGAGAGCAAATACTGTGCCACTTTCGAGGCACAGCAAATGTAGCATCATCTGAAATTAAAGTTAGGTGGAGATAAAGAGGCTTGATAACCTTGTAGGATTCCCCTGGAAATCTGAATGGCTCAATTAATGTCACATTTTCAGATATATGGAGCCCTAAATTAAAAAATAAGGGTGTGTTTTGAGTCGGTAGTGATTTCAGACACCCAAGCACAGAAAAAAGTTATTTTCCCATAAAATTTCCCTTGTAAAGCTATTAAATATGATGTACTCCAGTCTCAAATGTTTTTATTCAAATACTAATGTCCCCCCCAAGAAAGATCTCACTATAAATACAGTGGTTAAATGGTTTGAAATGTGTTTGTGCCTGTATTTCTCTTGTCAGTGTTCCTTCCTGATGTGCAGCTCAGCAATGTTCAACACACACACACACACACACACACACACACAGACTCACACACCCATTTCCTTCCTTCAGTAGTTAGTGCTTGCTATTCAGCTCATGTCAGAGGTTAAACAGTAAGCAGTGTAAGGAAAAGGGAAGACAAAGAAGATAGTGACACACAAGATAGAATGCAGGGAGATGAAGAGGGAAGCAATGAGATGGAAGGAAGGCAGCAAACCTGCTTCCCAACGGGAAGTTAAGAGTTTAGGGGGAGCAACTCTGTCAGTCATCAACAGTGTAGCCTCTGGTAATGTCAGGATCAGCTGGAAAGATAAAAGGCGTCACAGACGACACACAGTTGTTGTTACATAAACGCATGCGTGTTGACATGCGCTACTAAGCCTTAAAAGAACACACACAGACTAAGTGGAGAGTGAATGAGTGTCTTGAAAATTCCTCAGCAGTGAGCAAGGTAGAAGTTATACCAAAGTTAAAAATGGAGGCTGAAAACAAAAACACAAAAGTCCAAAGAGGGAGACGACAAGCGCACAAGAAAGGGAATGAAAAAAGGAAACACTGCAGCAACAAAAGCAATTGCAGAAAGAGACTGCAAAATAATAGATGGAAGACGTCATGCAGGGGTAGGGAGGGAAAGAAGACAGAGGAGCACTGCAGCAAACCAACAAACTTCATCCTCCACCCTCTGACACCTCCTTCACTTGTTTCCTTTACTTCTTTCTTTTACTTTCTTTGCAGCAAACTGCCCAACAACTAATGAGGTGTGGGCGGCATCACACAGCACTGTGTGTTTGTATGTGATGTGTGTTTGAAAAACCAAATAGGAGAATTATGTTCTTTGTTTGTTTTATTCATTTATTTATATGTTAAAGTGTTTTAAGGAGCAAGCATCGGGGGAAAAAAGACGAGATGGATACATACCCTTTTTGTCTCTTCATTTCTCTAATATAATTGGTTCCTCAACTCAACAAATGAGAGCACAGCTTTGAGACTATCTGGTGTTGAACAGACTGAGTAAATGCTACAAGTGGTAATGACGATGACAGGAAAGTGTGTGTGTGTTTGTGTTTGTGTTTGTGTGTGCGCGCGTGTGCAAGTGTGTGTAAAATAGCCACACAGGCTCTGATTTGTTGCTATGGCACCCTGTCCTCCTGAGGTGCAAAAATCTGAGAACAATTTATACCAACAATTTACTCTCGATAATGAAGCAGTGACTGCACTAACACTGGCATACATGCAATATCATAAGCACGCTGGATGGTGGATCATAACCAAACTCATAACCAAAGACGACAACAACATTTTTAGAGGAGACTCATTACAAACAGCAACCTGATGTTCTGATTATGAAGACTAAAGTAGCAAGCTAACATATTTTAGCAACAACAAAGCCACTATTAAGCTACTAATTGTGTCAGTGAGCAGAAAGTCAGATGCAGTGCATACCTTCAGGACAGAATTATTCAGGTTTTCCAAAGCTGAGTTATGTGCATGAGTCCAGAGATATCAGATGGGTTTCGGTTCATTATTCACTTTGCGTGTAAAATAAAGGCACAATATGTTTTGCGGTGCACAAGGAAGCAGCAAGGATTAGAGGAGGAAACCAGGATGTTGTTAGGGTGTGTTATCCACCTGTTAAGAGGTTTATTGCACCTCAAAGCCCTTGACATAAAAAGAAGGTCTTTGATTTCCTATTTTGGTAATTGAAGATTTTGTCAAAAAGGAAGTTATCAGATTTTTTCAATGCAAGTTGAATAAAGATGTCCTCCTCCCCAAAGGTACCCATGTGTCATTTCTCCAAGCAAGCAGATACAGCCAACAAATATGTTTTAAGAATGTGCAACCTTTGATCGAGCTCTAGCTGTTTTAGCCCTAACTGTGATTGTTTTTCTAACCCGAGTGATGCCGCAACGGTGTGTCAACATTTGGTCGTAACATGCTGTGATCACATGTTTTCAAGGCAACCAGCAAAATGCCATCCATGAGGGTGATGGTCTTTTTATTAAAAGAATGTATTTTTGACCTGATGTTGATAGTTATCTAACCCTGACCATGCAGTGTTCTGCCTGAAACAAACCAGGAAGTGACAAAAATGACTTACTGTTGAGTTACTGACAGAACTGATGTTGGTCTTGATCTCAACTCACACAAAGTCCTGTGGTTAAAAGCAGGAGTGCTTACCTGCGTCACCCACTCCTCCTTCTCCTTCCTTGTGAGGTCAGTGTGGCTTTTTAAACAAAAGACTTGAGAATGACATCCATTCTGATGTGGTACTTTACAGGTCCCTGTTATGAGGGAGTATAGTGGGGCATGAGCAAACAAATTAGATGACATGTTAGGACAGAACATTTTCAAAACAAACCAAAATCTGCATTACAGTCAATGATAGTTTGAATAATTCTATTTTCAACTGTGACACTAAACCAAAGAGGAAATCAAATTATATGAAATTGTTGGTTGTCTGCAGCTGATATAGAGTTTGACTATCAGATCACTATCAGATTAATCTTCTCTTGATTGTGATCATGTAACCCTTTGCCCCGGTAGAGAGAGCAGGCCTAACAGCAAAGCAAAGAAAGACGCTCAGGATACAAATGGAGCAAATCCTCCAAAGCAGTGATGCAGTCAACAGGTCAACACAAAGAGACAGTATCCAGGTCTGAATACACAATGGCAATTAGAGCTGCACCACTCACTCTGCACTCCTTCATGTCATAAACATGCACGTCAAAAGCACATCCACGCCCTCAACACACATCCACATCATCACCTACATAAACAGACCTTAATCGCACATTTGACCTTACTAATCTTAGGCCTCTTCTTTCCACTTCCCTCCTATTTTCTCACTTGACCTCTTCCTTCCTTCTTTTCTGCATTCACATTCTTTTTCCTTAAAATTGTTTCCTTTTCTCTCTCTTCTTTTATCCTCTCTTCAAATCTTTTTTTCCCCTGTGTTCCTGTTGCAGGTTTGCAAGGTCCTATAAGCCAGCGCTGCTGTCAGAGTGCCCCCAAGTGTACACACACATTAACGACACTCAGCATACTGAGTTGCCATATATACTCCTGAGAGTGTGGGAGTTGCAATTCACATCCCTTGCACAATCTGAATTAAAAAAAAATTCTTCAGCTGCATTTAAATTCACTAAATAAGCGGAAACTATTTTTATCTGCTCCCTCTTTTGAAAGTCATTTTGTTCATTCATCCAACACAATGTGTAGTGGAGAAAATGTAACTCTGACAGCTGTCATTATCGGAAATGTATTAGTGCTCTCTTTATGCTTGGATAAATTGTGACGCGCTCAGCACTGCTCCCTGTGCTTCAGACCAAAATGGAAGGCAATTTTTTACATTTCCTCCAAGAGATTCTGCAATCATATAGCAGCAGCTGCACAGCGGAAATGAAGAGCAACTTCTGTGCTGGCTTCATTTCAGTGCTCCACATCAATTACGACATCGCTCCACCTCTCGAACACAAACTTCAAAGTCTTACAAGTGTTCCCCCTCTCCCTCTTTCTCCTACACACCACACACACACACACACACACACACACACACACACACACACACTTACACTTCCCTATAAGGAATATAAATGAGCTCATTGTTTCCATTTCAAAGAGAAACATCAAGCCTACAAAGGGTAAGAATTAAACATCAAGTCTATCCCCCAGAAAAAATGATAAATAAGGGGGGAGGAAAATTGAGAAAGGACAACTAATCTATTGAGAGGATACAGAGCCAAGTAGACCTTTCTTTCATATCTTCACTGGTCATGTTCTCCATCTTAGTTCAGCTGTCCTTTGGATGACTCTGACTCAATATGACATAAATACTCTAGCGTAAGACTGTGAGTGCAGCATATATGAGAAAAACCCACATGAGTGCACACATTCATGCCTGTGTACTTGTGAATGTGCTTTGTGTGTGTGTGACAGTATCATTACAGGAAGTCACTTCAGTAGTTAATCCTCAATGAGGTTGGTAACAAGAGCATAACCATATCATGTGAAACACGTGTCGACATGCCTCTCTGTAAGTTTGACCTCGAGCTATTCAATTTAGACAGTTTTACAGTATATATATTTTAAATAGAAATAACAAACTATATATAGATATAAAACCTTGAAAATTGAGTTAGAAATGTTTAAAAGATCAAATAAACAGTAAGCCTGAAAACTGCAGTAGTTCAAGCAATTCAGGTCACGTCCACTGCAAAAATCGCATTGCAATAAATCACTAAGGTGTTCTTAAGCCAAGTGTTACTTTTGCTCATTTTCTTGCTCAACGCCTGCTAATCCAAAAGTTATTCTGCCGCTTGCTGCCACTATGGATAGCATTTCAAAAGCCTAGCTGCAGCCACAGCCACAGCTGCCTGAGGGCTCTGCATTCAGCTTCCTTTTTGAGTTAAGATTAATGTTCACAGCTACCTCTGTGGATCGGGAGCCCTCGGTAGCAAAACATAATCCAACAGACAAAACACCATCAGCTACAACATTAAAACCACTGAGGTTAAACTTGCAACACTGCTTATGTTGTTCCAATGCAAAGTTCTGCTGGGAAAACATGCATCTTGGTATTCACATTGAAGTTACTTAGACACCTGCCACCTACCTAAATATTTTTTTTGCAGACCATTGATTTGTGGACAACTTGCTCTACCTGAGCCTGCCTGAGGCAGAGAGGATTTATATCATCATAAAATATGGGTTAGTATAGCTGGTCGTTTGTCCAGAATACATTTGGAGTGCAGTATTTCCAATGCTGAGCATCACAGAGATTAAAAGATAAGAGAAGCGATTCAGCTCCTCGATTAAAACACTTTATCTCATGATTACTGCAACAAGCTCTGCTTATAGCACTCAGCATTGAAGTACTGTCAAAAAGTGTGATGGTGTGCATGGATGAGAGTGTGCACCCCAGTGTGTGTGTGAGTGTCTCAGTAATGCCTGCTCAATTGCCTCAGCACTGCAGAGAAAATCAGGAATAATTTTCTCCCCAGTTTTCCTCAGCTGACGTCTTTCCCCTGAGTTAGGGTTATCTCTTCCTCTCTTTATATTCTCACTAGTAACTTGAGTCAATATCTTTTCTCTTGTAAACATGGTTTCCACTGAGACGCTCTTACTGTACTTGATTGGATTGCTAGAAAATAATTTGTTTCAGCCTTTTGTAACACTCGACAACAGCTCAGTTCCACCAATTGTTTTCAGAGTGGAAGACAATTCAGCTGCTCACACGCACGTACAGAGCAACACAACAGCCACACAGAGTAGACAAAGTAACGTAAGAATAGTTACATACAACCAAGCATCCTCTCACATGGATGATGACTGCCATTATCATTCAACAGAGCTGACACGCAAACTGCAAATTTAGATTAAAAGAGTAGTCATAGTTACAAATGTGTATATGTAAACACACAAAAGGACACACTAAAGCAAACAATATCAATTCACAGCACACATTATATGCCACAAAGGCCAGCCATTACTTCCTGTCTCTGTTACTTTTCATACACACACGCAATGACGCACATAAACACACAGAAAACTAAGGCACACAAACCTCCCATGAACACTCATACTCAAGCAGACACCTTCAAAGTCAGTCATCATGAGAAACCTGCTGTCGCCATGGTAACATGGTCATAACAACCTCCTCTTTTCCTCTTGGTGAAAATCTCATTTTCTCCTACATGCTTTCACTCTCCATCTTCATATCCATTCTTTCTCCTCCTCTCATCCTCATCCTGCTCCTGTTCTTACGTTCACTATTTTTCTCCCCCGCCACCTTTCAGCTTCTTGTTGCATGCTGCACTTGATCTGCAACAAGTACTTTGAAGCATAAAACCAAAACAAGGAGAGATGGTGATAAATCCAATGCCAACGCAAGATATTCATAAAATAAAATAAAAAATAATAATAAACTTGTTTTTCATTCTTTAGCATGTGGCAGAAGGATTGTAAAATGGTTTCAGAAAGAGTCTTAAATTATATAAAAAAAAGTCGACTATCGATGTTCAGTATTAACAACATCACATGTGTGTGTCCCACTGACAAACTGAGTGGCAGAAAGTCAGGCTGCAATGTGGAGAAAAAGGTAGTTATCAGATGATAAAGGTAGGTTCAATCAAACAGGGTACCATGTTCATTATTACACCAGTGATTCCCTCAAGCATTTTCACATAGAAGTCAGTATAGCTATTTAGTGAACATTATGTCTGAGACATAGCTTAAGATCAGTGTATCACCAGATGCTTCCGTATTAGACCTGGAAGTAGCCTGACAGAAGGCAAAGTCAACAGGATTTTACAGACAAGCACTTCATGGCATATCAGATCCAAAGGATTTTGCTCAGCTCTGTTTGCTTAGCACAGATCTGATTTGACTGCCAAATTTGAGATGTGCAGTTTTGAAGATAGCAAGAAAGGGAAGCCCTGCTGTTCACTCCCATCATGTATGCTCTAAACAATCAAAGCTTCATGGTCCTGCCTGCTCACAGAGCTTGTTTTTGATGCGTCTCGGCGCTCTTGTCTTAAAGGCCGACATCCTCTCATGTTTCTTTTGCTTTGGCACAATTTTTCTTCTCTTTCTTCCTCGTGTAAAGTGAACGTACATATTTGTTCTAAAAACAACAAGATTCCTCACGTTTCTGTATCTGACACTGTCTTTGTACCATTTGAAATAAAATAAACCTGGTAAAAGAACAATGATGAACAAATCATTGCATTTATTTTATCCACACTAAAATAACTTCTCCCTGAAACGTTTTTTTTTTTTTACTATGCTGGTGCTTTGCAGACACATTTATCTGCTGTAGCTTTCTGCTTCCACCTGGGGCTCTGTCAAAAATAAACAGCTCAACTTGAAATGTAGGCTACTCTTGTTTGTGCTGTTGTTGGTCCTTCAGCATTACGCTGCTTCAAAACACACAAAGATGTAAACAAAGAGTGCCAGTCTCCATAGTCACAGTGGTTGTAATCCTTCACTCTTTGTGAGGGGTTGGGGCAAAATGCAAATAAAAGTGTAGAATCATTAATCAGCCTCAACACTGTCACTGCGCTAACAGCAGTGCTAGTTATGGTGCTGAATGCTGCAGGAGCATCTTTCTTTGGGCAAAGCCCCAAGCTAAAAATAAAACTCTGTGAATGGAAAATTCAACGACAGGATGGACTACTTCCCAGCTTTTCAAAGAAACATATGAGCCACTATAAATACTCAGCTTCACTTGGAGTCAAAGCATGACGTAGAAAACTTTAGATTACATTGATAATTTTATCGATTCGTTCCATACATGTTCATTTTGTAACTCTGGATCATAGGGTTTAGTAGAATTATTTGTAACACTACCACAAAATAGATTCCACTGCACACCAAGGTGGTGAGTTCAACTTTGTAGTGCTAACAGTCAAGTAGGGATGACACATTTTTGCGCACGAGTTGTTTTAAATTACCGCACTCAGAGAGATGGGGCAGATCGACAAAAAGGGTGACAAGGAGTTATGACTTAAATGTCAAGGCAATGCAGAAAAGAGAGAGAATGAATTTTGAAACGAGAGCCTGTTAGGGAGAACAGTGTATAGTGTACAGGTGCATGTAAACTGACACAAATGTGTGTGAACAGGCTTAAGCAAAGCTCACCAAAATTTCTTCTGCAAGCCAGAGAAACTCTCATTTCTCTCTCAGCTTATCTTTTCTCCTCTCTGCCTCTTTCTGTCTGCTTCTGACTCCGTCTCTCCTCTTTCCCCATTTCTTCTCCTACTTAATCCTACACCCACTTCCCTCCCATATGTACATTTATTGTTTAATTATTTAGCTGACATTTCTGTCAAGGGAGACTTTCATTAATGCAAGCAGTGTTAAAGCCCATGTGCAAACTACAAGTGACAGCTTTGACACGCTCCCGTACATATCCTGATGTCACTCCTTGTGAATGAAGCCCAATGCCCAAACACAAGTCATGATCAGATTAGCAAAATCTGAAACTTTCCTAACTTTCCTAAAAACTAGTAATGTCCCAGTTTTCACGCCAGAGTCTGCATATCTGATACTGATTCAAAATGAATATCTAATCATAATGAAGTGATTATTCCAAAGACCTGTTTACGGAAAGATTTTTATCGAGTGAAGCAAGGTCACGGTCAAAACCTTATGTACCCACATATGAGGTCAAATCAGTCAAGAAAAGGAACACCTGTGGAGTCATGGCTGTGTAAACGCTTGGGAATACAAATCCTGCAGAAGGGAAAGAATGGTAAAAAAATAAATTAATTCAAAACTGTTTTCCATCGCAGCATGCGTGAAGCTGTGGTGACAACTTCCCAGTGTGTGTTTACTTCAAAACGATTTACCAGATGCTTTGTCACAAAGCTACTTACAAATGAGAAGTATAAAAGAGTATGGAGTGGGTATTATACTGAATGATTTAGTGACGGGGCTTTTCTTTTAGGGAGAAATCATCAAAGCTGCGCGCCACATTTTTTTCAACTAACTGAAGAAAAAGGTAAATCAATACCTGCAAGCTGGAAACTGGCTGGAAAACTATTTTGCCAAACTCGAACACAAACCTTAGACATGAAACACTGATAAAGTGCAACAGAAAGCATGATGCACTGCTGAAACGGCAGCAATGTCAAATTGTCAAACGTCAACATGATTTCAACAGAAATCAGTTCATTCCACCATGTTTTATGCCTAAAGCAAGAGCTGCCGTTCACTTCATTCTCAGTCACATTGTTTAAAAAAAGTGAGCCAAAGTGAATCTGATCCTCAGTTAATCAGATGACGTGTCACTGAACACCTCTGCATTTATTTCACCTTAATAGCACTACTGATAAATGCTATGGCAATGCACTTATTTGTTTTGCCTACAGAAATACAAAGAGGATTTATGACAATAAAGAGCACTTAAACTTCATGTTTTTTTTTCTTTAAGCACACCTCCACTCTAATATCTCCTCTAATATCTCTTCCTTTAAAATAAATCAGAAAAACTGTCTGTTTGTAGCCAAATAATCTATTCATCAGTATTGCAGTCATGCTGAGGCAAAACATGTGTTCAGTGTTTAGTTGGACAACTAAGAATGTTTCCACTGTATCAAAGACTATTATAAAAAGGTCATTCCTGCCCACAGCAATAACTCTATCCAATGTTTTTTTTTTCCCTCTTTTTTTTTTTTTTTTTAACAGTGAATATTGACAATTATTAATTCTTCATGCTGCAAAATAATTTCCCACTTTGCTCACAGATGAGATACTTGTGATTTATATTGTAAATTGTGTGCCAATGACTTCCCAGAACGAGGATGTGTGTGTGTGTGTCTGTGCCTGTGCTGGTGCTGAGACATTGTTGCTTACACCCAAAGATGATTCTGTCTGTCAATCAGCACTCTGAAGCGTTTCCATGTCACCATATAATATTGGCTTGGCTTGCTTGGAATCTCAGCTGAGATAGTACCCAAAAGAGTATTAGCTACATGTTGCTACCCACAATCCAAAAAAAGTTCAACCAAATGCCAAAGCACCCATAAAAACAATGTTAATATTGGACAGTTTGCTGAAATGTCTGCCGATATACAGTTTCTTTCCACCTAGCCTCTCACTGCTTAAACAGTTTTATCCACCGTAGCTCGTCTCTCATACCTGATGCTTTTTGTTCAGTAAGTACGATAAGCCGATATATCACGGTATGTGAAACACTGCTGAGCACTGAGGCACACTTCCTTGTCCTCAGAAGAGGGCAATCGTATACAAATCTGTGCACAATTTACAGATCTATGGGCATGGATTGCAAAACGGCTCATGAATAAATAATGGCATGTATGACTGTGTGGATTTATGAATAGCTTTTCGTGTGTCTGCTAACCAGAGGTCAGATCTGTAGAACACGGTTGTTTCACTCACATGAAATGATGCAAAACCTTTCTTCCCAAAAAGACAGCTGCACACTCATTCACACTATAAATTGCTTTTTTTAAAGTCACAGTGGTATCCTGCAGACACACTGTTATTTGGAGAATGACACATCTAGCTTGTGTTTGTGACACTTAATCCCCTACTGTTATACCACTATACAGAACAGCAGCCTGGCTATTCTTTTTACTGCAGGCAGTCTGTAAACACATTTATATCACTTTATATGTCCTGACTGTAGAAACCTAATCCTCCCCCATCCATTTCATTCTGCTGCTCATCCTGTAAATAACCATAATTATACACAGTAACTCTTTATGCCTAAGCAATCTGGATCCAAAATAACAAAGCCATCACAAGAATACTATTAGTTTTGAACGTTTAATTACAAAATGTATGACTCAGACAATTAAATTGTCTGCTTTACTTGAATTTGATACACTGAATCTACAGAGAGTCGCAGGATGGTACTGATAGAAATTGCAGTGTGGCATCTTGTATGTGACGTGCAACTAAGAGTTACTATTCTGGGCCTTTGTAGAGTTATAGTGCGTCACAGGTCGAATTAGCTCAGCTTTACTGTTGAATGGGTCATGATAAAGTGGAAACAGATTCCTTCTGTATGTTCCACCCAAGGAACACAGTTTATTGGTCAATATGCAAGAAAAAGAAAGTGTTCAAATTCATCCCTTGTTAAGAAGAGAGCAAAACAACACATAAAAGGACAGAACAGTTTGTTGTTAAATTCAAATGCCAGATGTCAAGCCAATTTGTTGCTCACGTAGATAGGGGTGTTGTTTTAAGTTTTGTGGAGTGTAATTTTCAGCGTGCGAGCAGCCTCTCCTCTCCAACAGCATGTGAGTTCAGTGAAGAACATGTAGAAATGAGGACTTTGAATCTGACTTTTGAACACCCATCACAACGTTCAAGTCACTTAAGGCAACAGATCTGAACCTACATTAGACTAGCATTCTCCATCTATCAAAGAAAATGCCATCTTGTTTACTTTTCTGGTCACTGCCTTTGCTATTTTTCATCACCTTTACACAAATTGAACAAACAAAAAACTACCGTTTTCACACACTGAATCGGACAATAAACCAATTACGCGTCCATGTTTATTGTACTATTATCACTCAAACCGTTCTCACATTGTGGACAATCCAGACACATCAGTGCATGCACACGCACTCAAACATGCAAACACATCATACAGTAAACACCAAGCTTCCTCTCATTACACTGAATGAATGTGCCACAAAGGAAAGTAAAGGTGTGTGTGAGTCTTTGCTCTCTTTGTAAACACAGAGGTGGTGTTTGGAGCGATAAGGCTTCCGGTCCTGTGTTGGTTTAGTTCCTGTGTGACGCTGGAGATAAGAGTGTGCATACACAAATGCGTAAATTTAAACACATACAATATGATATATCACACAGACACAAACACTAAGTAGGGGAAACTCTGTTTAAAACCTAAACCTGATGCTACAACACTCTGATCTCACCATCTCCATTACACACACACACACACACACACACACAAATGCAAACAATGGGTAAACACTGCATCCTCAGATGTTCACAAACCAACATTTACACATCAGTGAATGTGTGGGCCATATCCTGACTGGAAATGATCTCAGAGCAAAAGCAGCTCATGACACAAATCCAGCACACAGGAAAAGAGGGGCATGAAAATATCAAACATTTAAGATCAAAACTGTGTGTGATGGGTTTTCTTTATGCTGGTTTACCTAAAAATGACCCTCACTTGTTAACTTTATCTGAAGCTCCAAAGTTCAAACCCAGAGAATTCTGAAGGTTTTTATCTGCAGTACGACTGCATGTCAAAGCCCAATGCTGTTTTAGTGCCATTCAAAGATCAAATAATGGAAATTGGCATTGAATCACTAGAAAACGATCTTTGTTATGTCAAGATAACGAAATAATTGATTCGCTATCACGAGAAAATGATCTTTGTTATATCCAAATAACGGAATAATAAGTCGTTATCACGAGATAACAGTGCATTAAAAAAAACAAACAAAAAAAAAAAAAAAAAACAATGGACGTTCTCGGCGTCTGTACATTACTGTGTGTGAAGTCTTCTTAAAAAGCTCCAAACAACAGCATACTGTCTACACATTAATGATGCTGCAAAGTGCAAAGTAATGAAGGGAAATATGATTAATTAGTTCTACTCATGGTTCCACTGAGTCATTGCCTGTTATTAACAGAAGAGGAAAAAAGCTCAACTGCTAATTAACTTAATGTAGCTGTTAAGCAAAAAGCTGCTTTGGTTTTTAGGAAAGACAAAATTATAATCCATCTCATAAATATGAACAACACATGAATAAATCTATCTAAGACAAAACGATCATGAAACATTAACTTGAACCTTAATTACCAACATTTCTCTGTTTGGTAACAGTTGACTAAATCCTCATCACTCCGAATAAATACTACATGGAGTATATCATATGGATTATTTAATTATTTTTAGCGACCGCATGTCTATTTGATAAAAAAAAGATGCAATCTTTGCGTGTGAGTCTGGGAATCAGAGAGAATTTTTTTAAAAAAAGAGAAAAATTCACAAGAGACCAAGTCAGATTCAGAAAGTAAACAAAGAGATGAACAAAACAAATTAAAAGGAGGAGCATAGCAAAAAACAATACAAAAGAGAGGGTGAGAAAAATACCAGGGGAGAAGGTCACAACTAAATTTAATAAGAAACTGCAGAACAATAAAACAAGAAGATAACACACAGTCACACACACACACTCAGAGAGCATAGCAAAGTAAATGGAGCGGTGAGGAGGGCTCCCAAAGAGACTGCATGACAGAAATCGTGAGATGAGGGCCAGCAGCACTGACAGAGTGCATCTATAAACACACACACACAAGCTTACACACACCTTCATCCGCACGCTCTCTGATTATACACGAGGATATTCTGACATTTAATCCAGCACCTTTTACAGTACTAACATGATTTTCCATGGCAAGGTAATTAAGCAGCTCAGCAAGTCGTAGGCTCTTTCTTCTTCCTGACTCAATCACACACTCTCTGTCACTTTCTGAGTCACTCACATAAAAAAACAAAGGTTCAATTTAATGAGTCCAGTTTAGCGTTATCTCTTTAACACCATCCAATTCATTCACAGTGACAAAAGACAAAACCTGCTCGTGGGCAGCATGTGTGAGTGTCTGTGTGCATCTAATAAAATCTGTAGTTGAGCTTCCAATTATTCCCTTCATCCTTAGAAGGTGTGCTGCAAATTACTTCTATCTTCCAACTCGATTTGCTGCACAGCAACATATGTGGACTCTCGATACGTGTGAGTGTGTGTGTGTCCGACAGAGACAGGGTGCCTGTCTGAGCACGCCTTTGTGCTTTGGTGTATGCTCAAGAGCTACAGCGTCTGTATATATATATATCTGTATGTA
The DNA here is from genome assembly GCF_027942865.1 of Odontesthes bonariensis. Classification (NCBI taxonomy): domain Eukaryota; kingdom Metazoa; phylum Chordata; class Actinopteri; order Atheriniformes; family Atherinopsidae; genus Odontesthes; species Odontesthes bonariensis. Next base: position 21,852,325 of record NC_134514.1, on the reverse strand, counting down.
GATATGTGATGGCATTTGTAGAAAAAGCAATGAAATGAAAGAAGGATAATAAAGGTTAACAAGCCACAATAACAATTTATAGGCAGGCGCACACATGCACACACAAAAAAAAAAAAAAAAAAATCACATTTCAGAGACTAATAGTGGGTTCAAATGCCTTGTGCTTCAAAGTCATTTGTCAGGATTAGCTTTCTAAAAAGGACAATTTACTCATATGCATGCAAGTGACATTTTACACAGTCAGTGCCATCTATTATTAATAGCTGTCTTGGAACTACAGACATAGGTAGTGAATAGAGAGAGAGGATGGAGACAGTGAGAGGATGGGTATCACAAATCAAACATGACATCCAGACTCCTCAAAATCCAAAAAGTTCATACAATTCTTAAATATCTTTAGCCATCAGGAGGTGCTGAAGCAAAGCAGCGGAGGAGCAGTGTGGTATGAAGAATAAATGTGTTTGAACCTCATTACATGGTGCAGCTAGCTATGAGATGAGACTGGCTATGGATATAAAGCTCATATATCCATATGCTTGATGGCATATGGTGTATGTGACAATTAGGCAGTTTTCATGTCTGCCGGAATAGGAACAGTGCTTTATAACAAGAAATGTATGTTTAGAATAATAATAACTGGAGCACAAAGTGCAGAGCGGATGGGAGACTGGTTCAGGATGGAAACCACTGTGTGTCAACTCTGATGTCCTGTTGTTGGTCAATTAGGTCTCTCCCCTCTCTTCTCTAATGGGTCTGTGTATCCTTCCTGTTGGAAAGCTGATGGAAGACACACCTCGCAGCTGGTTTCACAAGATCAACACGGTTGTCATTCACACAGACAAACATATATGGATACACACTCGTACACACACTGACAGGAAACAATTTGGCAGCTCACTGGGTAAACTGGTGGTTATTGGACAATATAGCCAAGTGTAATGGCCATCTAGTATCTCCATCATCTACTACAAACACTACCCTCCAACACATTACATCTATTGTAATTGAAGACATTAAGAAATAATGTACCATGACCACCGAAAAAAATAGGCTTGTAGTTGGCTGTGAAGGCATCAGGCAGAAATTGCATCAAGGCACCTCAAATCTATTTCCAGGGAACTGTTCAACCATTATTTCTAAATCAGTGCACAAAATGTAACAAGTGGCGGGTAACCATAACAACAGTCCTGCTTTGTACCAAACCAGATAACTATAGTTATGAAATAAATTCAAAGCAGCACTAACAAAACTGGGGGGTAACAGAGTAACTCTTTGTAAAAAAAAAAAATGTATTAAACAGTGTTAAGTCTTAGATCAAGGCAAAGTTAAAATTCTATTTCTAAACTTTTAAGTGTCTCCCGAAGCTCGTGGGCTCAAACATTGTAAAATAGAACAAAATCGAAACTATCAGAACTTTTCATAGAGTTTGGCCTTTTTAATTAGTGTTGCTGGGTGACAAAGGGCCTTCAGAGCAAGATCCCAAAAATATCTCTGGCTGAGACTTAGAAGTGCAAGGATGGAATAAATTACCACAAGAAAAACCTATATAATGCAAATCAAGCCTTGTTATTTACAGATAATCAATCACTGCTGACAGAATAATAAATAATTGATATTTCTTAGTGTAGACCAATGTGTTTATTTTGTGTTATCTAGCAAACTGATCACTATAACGTTTTACAGTGGCACCTGCCAAACCCAGCTAAGTCAGAATAACACTCAGTTAAAACTCTACAACACAGCGAATATGAATAAATAGGAGTATTTCCAAGATTAACAATTTGGAAATTTGTCTATAAAACTACTTGTTCACATGTGAACTTGACACACAAACACTATTGTCTTCTCTTGGACAACGTTCATTATGAACTAGATGGACTAAATGTCAAAATGGAAACTATTCTGTGGTCAAACAAATCAAAATTTGAAATACCCGTTTGTTTTTTTTCTTTGTCTTTTGAAAGCATGGACAAGCTGCACAGTGGTAAAGTATTTAGCACTACCACCTCACCAAAGATAGTTCCTAGTTCAAATCTCCACTGGGGGCTTTCGGTGTGGAATTTTCATGTTCACCCCGTGCTCGCTGGAGATCTCTCTGGGCACCCCAGCTTTCTGCCTTCCTCCAAAAACATATATGCTAGGCCAGTGGTTCCCAAACTTTTTTGGCCTGAGTACCCCCTGAGCCTTCTTGTCACACCACGAGTACACCCTTACACATCCAACGCGTGCGATGATTCATTAAAAGTAGAGCAACACAGTGGTTATTACATGAAAATCATTTTATTTGATATCCTTAACTCTCATTCCCCAAGTGGAGGAGTTCAAGTATCTCGGGGTCTTGTTCACGAGTGAGGGACGAATGGAGCAGGAGATTGACAGGCGGATCGGTGCGGCGTCTGCAGTGATGCGGGCTCTGCACCGGCCCGTCGTGGTGAAGAAGGAACTGAGCCAGAAGGCGAAGCTCTCGATTTACCGGTCAATCTATGTTCCTACCCTCACCTATGGTCACGAGCTGTGGGTAGTGACCGAAAGAACGAGATCGCGAATACACGCGGCCGAAATGAGTTTCCTCCGCAGGGTGTCTGGGCTCTCCCTTAGAGATAGGGTGAGAAGCTCGGTCATCCGGGAGGGGCTCGGAGTAGAACTGCTGCTCCTCCGCATCGAGAGGAGTCAGATGAGGTGGCTCGGGCATCTAGTGAGAATGCCTCCTGGACGCCTCCCTGGTGAGGTGTTCCGGGCCCGTCCCACTGGGAGGAGGCCCCGGGGAAGACCCAGGACACGTTGGAGAGACTATGTTTCTCGGCTGGCCTGGGAACGCCTCGGGGTCCCCCCAGAAGAGCTGGAGGAAGTGGCCGGGGACAGGGACGTCTCGGTTTCTCTGCTTAAGCTGCTGCCCCCGCGACCCGACCCCCGGACAAGCGGAAGATAATGGATGGATGGATAGATGGATGGATCCTTAACTTGAACATAAAATTCTCAGGCTTTCTCTCTTTTTTTTAACCTCAGTTGAATTCAACATAAGAATAAAAAACATTTTCTTGAAATATAAATAATTAACCAAAATAGCATAAATACTAAATCAAAATAATCTTCCTTTTTTATCCAACTTAAACAAGTAACATTTCTCTTTTTTTTAAGAATACATGAACATAACTCATTTCTCTCTCTTTTTAAGAATACATTAACAGGCCTAACTCATGTAACATTCATCACAAAACTGGAGTCTCCTTCATATAAACAGTCCTCCATAAAAGTGTGACGCCTTAATAAATAAATTTTTTTTTTTTTTTTTAAAAACTCCCTGTGCGCCGCGTACCACTAGGGGTACGCGTACCACAGTTTGGGAACCACTGTGCTAGGCTATTCTAAATTGCCCGTAGGAGTGAATGTGAGAATGCGTGGTTTTTCATCTTGTTTTTTCCCCAGTGTTGTCCCTCTGATGGACAGGTGATCTGTCGGGGTGTAACCTGCATCTCACTCAATGGCAGCTGAGATAGGCTCCAGCCCCCCATACAACCCGGAAATGGATAAAATATAGAAAATAAAAACATCCATAAAACCATGGATGTCACATCCTCTAGACTAAAGAGCAGATCAATCATGTTATCAGTCCCCAGTTCGAAATCTCTCTGAGGGTGAGGGGGCACCTTTTCCCAAATGGAAACAAAACACAAAAAAGACAGAGGACCTCTGAGGAACTAGAATACTAATTGAAAAAAAAAGACCATTCATCTCCCAAAAGGTCCAGCAACTTGTCTCTCCCATTGGTAGAAAAAAAAAAATGCAATCATCAGAAGCCTATAACATCTTTATTGGAGAGCTTTTAACAGCTAAATAAAGCCCATCTAATATCCAAGCAAATGCTGTTCTGAACTGAAGAGACTGTCCTCTTCTCAGAAATAAAACCCCATGGGTCACTTTAAGCAGTTAATAGAAAACCTATACATTGTGTTAAAACAATATGCTATCTCTCGTGGTCATGTCAGAGGTACCGAACAGTGCCTTATTAGAAAGACCGTCTTTTAGGCCTAACCATAACCCAGAACAACTAATCTTATTGCTGAATCCAAAACAGGAAGTGAAAGAAAGTTTTTTTTTTAATAAAGTGTTATTTTGTAACTGACCAAGCATGACAAAAAAAAACAAAAACAGAATGACTGCAGCTACGACATGGAAGCACTCATTTAAGTCGAGTTTTTCTCCTGACACCTGCAGGGGCTTTAGTTTAGAGGACACCGTTATGGTGGTAATTGAGATGAGGATACAATAAAAAGGGACAAAACGCCTGAAACAGAAAAGAATACAACACTGACCTTTCTCACGTTATCTTGCAAGGCTGGAGAGAACAAGTCCAAATCAGACATGTTTTAATAAATTCTATGTAGCCATGATAAATGTCTCAAACCAAGACCCTCTTCAGCAGATTAATGTGAAAGTAGCTTTCTTGTGTGGACCTATACACATTAATCAGCACCGTGAAGGTCAAACAAATGCCCCTCGGCAACTTTAAATATTGTAAAAGATACAGCGGCATTACATAAAAAGAAGATTTACATGTTGAAAATAACAGGAGCAGAGGGCACTAATTATCTCTATTCATGAACACTGAAAAACAGAAAGCAGAGACCACTCGCTAATCTTCCACTCAGTAATATTTCACAGAGGAGAAAGGCCTGGATATGTATACTGCTTGGCAATTTTTTGCTTAGAATTTGAACGTTATCAGAAATAAAGTACTTCAAGAATTTGTTTGTGAGCAACAATAACTAAAAGACTTTCATTTGGTGAAGTTAAAACTACACACCTATGATAAGTGGGACACAATTATTGGCAAGCCAACAAATAGAATTAGGCTGCCTGAAAAATAAACTCATCTATATTTAGTTTTCAGTGTTTACATAATGTGCATTAACCAAAAAAGATTGTTTCACTGCTGTGAAAGCAGCCGACTGTCTCCACATTTATTTTCAGTGGTGAAAGAGAGCAGCAGGAAGGCTGTTGTAAAAAAAAAAAAACGACATTTCCAAGGGTTACGAAACTATCACCAACGATTTCAAAGTCCTTCTCCCAAAGGCTTGTGAAGTTTTCAAGTTTTACAGTCAGAAGATAATTCTATAATGTGTCACAAAGAACAAACTCAATGAGGGAAGTCACAATGGGTGATGATCTTTCAGCTTAACTTTGCCCATCTGGAGTGATGGTTTCTGTATGTATCACATCATAAAGTAGAGGAACTTTGATTATCTCACAGTGAAGTTCTTTGCAAATTCAATGCATCAGTGTTTATCAGTGAGGAACCAAAACCATCAGGGGAAAAAAAAAAAAAAAAAGGATCCTACAGACAATAAAACTTGGAGGGAGTTCTTTCATGCTGTGGGGCCCCATCTGCTGCTTCTGGCATTATAAGCAAGGAATGTTGAAATCGGGAGATTACCGACTTATTTTTTACCCAAGAGTGCTACCCGGTGTCAGAAAACCACCGCCTGTTGTCAGGTGAGGGTTTTGGTTACATCTAATGGTGTGAAAGAATGGTTGAAAAAGAAGAAGACGGACTGGTTTTAACTTGCCAGTCACAAGTCCTATCCTAAATCCTTTTACAAGAGAATAAATCGTCCATTGTAACCTTTAAAAAGACTGAACAATGATAAAGTGGCATAAGCTGCCAGCATATTGGCCCAAGAGGCTATCAGACAGATGCAAAAAGCATTTGGAGGATTTTATTGTTTGTCTTTGTATTTTGATCACTGAGCTGTGAAGCTTTTGTCAATGGGGTGCATATGATCTGGCAAAAAGAAAAAAAAAAAAAAAAAAAACAAAAAAAAAAAAAAAAAAAAAACAAAGACTTTAACACAAGCATATAACACCAAATGGTAATTGTTCCGTAATGACATTGAAGGCAGTGTTGTTTGTTTGACTCCTTTCACCAGAACATCAGACTAAGTTTCTGTCTCCCACCATTCTGTGATGGTACTGTCAGAGATGTCAGTGAGATGCAGCTGTTTGATTCATCTGAGGGAATTAGGATCTGTGTGTATATTATCAAGGACACACGGCTACAGCAGCTCAGAATTATCTTTGGTAATACTTCATGTATCCATATGAAAATCAAGCATGTGCTAATTCCTTTGAATTGGACGTCTATCTCAAAATTGAGGTCGGAATGTTTGGGGGAAAAAAAAAAGAAAAAGGCACCTCCAATATTGGACGTATAGACTCTATGTTTGCCAATTGCTTTAGGACTTTTGGAGTGATTTAGACCTTTTGAATATCAAGTGCTGAATAATACTTGATGGTTATTCTACTAAACAGTAATACAAAACATCTGCCTGCTGCTTGAGGTACTTCAATTATTAAGTGAGCAGAAGCTTGCTTGTCCATATGTTTTACGTGTCTGGTGTTTTGATCTGATTTGAATATGAAGCCTTCATAGCTAAAAAAAACCAAAAAACAAATACTAGCCTCTTGACTTAATTCCAGTTCTGAGTACCTGAGTTGACATTTCATAGGCTTTACTTGAGATGGTGCAGCTCTTCTCTCAATCCAAGAAAATTATAACAATAATACTTTCATCCACCACTCTCCACTTTGTAGCTTTTCTGTCTTGACCCACATCTCTTGAAAGACTCCTGTTATAAACCAACTGTCCCTGTATTTTGGGAAACACTAACCAGAGAACATTTATGAATAAATCACTGCTGGGACGTAGCAACACATAGGAGCAACAACACATCACAAGAGTGAGACAGAAAAATGGTGAAAGATGGCGAGGAGAGTGAGCAAAATCATCATTGCTGGGAGATTAAGAAAGGAGGTGAAAACACTGGATGAGAGAAATTAAGGTAGAAGAGGTGAGAAAGTGAAACCAGACGAGGGCCCGTTTGGTCTCAGTTGTAATGTATTATGTATCAGAGCAGGGAGACCAGAAGGAAAAAGCCTGTGAGGTGTAGAGTATTCATACATGCTCCACAGTGTCAGTGTGTATCTGTGTGTGCTTTTGCTGTGTGTCTGTTTGAAATCTTCAGAGTGGGCATGGTGCACACTGTAAGGCTGACCCTAAAGTGAGGACTGTGCCCTAAAGTGAGTTGATGTTTACTGAGCTTAGGGTAAAAGTTAGGAGCTGAGTTTGGGTGTGAAAAATGTGAAGAAGGGCTTCGTATTTACAGCATTCCATATAGAGATGCATGTTTCAGGTCCTCCTCCTCTCCTCCTTCCAATTACCCGCTGTGACCCTAAACGTTGGCTGTTAACTGGACACAATCCATCCAATCATTGGTCAGCAGTGGCCTCTAAAAGCAGCGAGGATGAGCATTTTAAGCCCTTCTGGCCATTCTGTCTGTTGATACACCCTGACTCTCTGTGTAGGCCCGAGACTTTTTTATCCCGTACATATGCAAAAGGGAAAGAAAACTCTTCCTAAATTCCATCCATGTTCTATACCCACTTAATCCGTCGCAGGGGGCTGGAGCCTATCTCAGCGGTCATCAGGCGAGAGGCGGGGTACACCCTGGACAGGTCGCCAGTCCATCACAGGGCCACACAGAGACAAACAGCCACACACACTGCTAAGGACAATTTTAGAGACACCTGTTAACCTACCATGCATGTTTTTTGGACAGAAGGAGGAAGCCGGAGTACCCGGAGAGAACTCCCGCATACACAGGGAGAACATGCAACTCCACACAGAAAGGCCCCAGCCAGGAGTTGAACCTGGAACCCTCCTATCTCCTAAATTAAATTACTTAATTAATAAATATTTGACATTCGTGTACGACGTCGAAAATTGTGTACCACATGTTAGATATTAGTGAAATGTTGACTAATAAAATAATGCTCACATTCAGGCGATATCATTCTTCTGACTGGATGTGTTTATACCTGGCTCATCATTGCTTTAGAGATACTGCAGACTACTACATTTACTCCTGATATGTGTTGGAGTATCAAGTATCACAACTTGCCCTGGAAAAATACAATAAGTACAAATGCCATACTAAAGACTTGAGTACATTAACTTACCTTCATTCCAACGCAGCGCTCTATTTAATCGTGTACTCTCCATCGCTATGAGATTCATTCTGCAAATTTGCTCTGCTTCAAAGCAATTTTTTCAATTTACAGTGCTGTTTTAAAAGTCTTAAGCCACTGTATATCACCAAGAAAACAAGTGCAGCAATTTACTTAAACATGTACAAATATTCCTCAAGAATTTGATAGCCAAGCACTGATAGAGACCACTGATGAGGCTTTAGCAAAGAGTAGTGGGTTCAACTGACTGTGTTAAGTATTTACTGGATTTTTCCAATTTCTGAAGGACATCACTTTCAGATACTGTTGATCATCTGATGTCTAGTTTCCTCACTTTAACCTTTGTTTTTTTGCTAAGTTGTCGGTTTTGTGTAGACACGACTCCAGTTAAGCCTGGACGGGTTAAATCTGTTGTATGTATTAAAATTATGGTGTCATTTTAATTTTTGAATGATTAATGGGGTAGTGTTAACAAACAAACAAACAAACTAAAAAAAAAAAATGCATTCCTCCGAAAATGGTCGGGTACAAGGTCTGAAAAGAAACAAGTGGGGGGAAAAACGAGAAAAACTTTGAAGGACCTTCAAAAAGCCTGAAGAAATATTCCTCAAGTCCACTTTAAAAGATAAAAAAAACAATTCTGGTTGGTTGGGAGCAGAATATAAAGAGGGTGGGGGGGTTACTGTACTATAAGTCTAATCACCAATGCAATCAAATCATGACATTTCTGTTAAAGGTAGGGTAGGAGATCCTGGATTTTGAGTCCAGCGAAGCTGCATTTTGAAAAAACACAGGTAAAAAGTCCCAACCCTTTTCTTCACTTTCCCCCCGAAGGCACGCCTCTAGAGTACATGAACGCGCACGAGCACGAGCGCTGTTCTGACAGCAAGCATCGATCGTTGCCGTATTTAGTATTTAGTATATGATAACTATACGTTTAATAATGCTAGGTGCTAGCCAAGCTGGCTCTAGTTTAGCTTCCTGCCAAGCTTCTGGACGCGTAATTCGTTCACGGAGCAGGGTACGCGCACAGGTGGAGGAATGGGGAGGGAGGAGCAGATTGCAGTTTGATAGACGGCATCAGTATCCAATCATTGTGAACGGTCCGTTCAGTATGATTGGATAGTGTTTTTCCTAGATTGTACGTTCTAGAGGCCACTAAAACTTTTCATATTTGTGTCAAAACTTTTAATTAATTGGTTGTAATGGGGGTGTGAAGAGTATTTCAAGCAATATGTAAAAAAAATGTTCCAGAAAAAGAACCCCTACCCCACCTTTAATGTATACAGACCAAAACAAAATAATTCAATCACTGATGCACAGAGAATCCAATGCAATGGAGGTTACATGGAATTGCCCATAGAAAACATTAATATAGCAATCTTAGGGCGTATTCAGACCAGGAAAGTCCGATAGTTCACTTGCTTTGGTCCGAACCTTTTTTTTTCCATTTTGGTGCGGTTCGCTTTCAGACTGTTGACATATTTTGGTCCGTTTACTGAAATGTACAAAGCCACGCGCCCTGAAGTCGTTCGGCTATTGGTCAGAATCGACACGCGCAACACAAAGTGCTAAGTTCAAAAGTGAATGTAGTCATGGACGCTTTCCGTGCCGTTATTGCTTTTAATATAATCAAAACTATATGTTTTTTCAACGTATATGATATGTGGGCATCTGCCCAAACGTCCACAAGAGCACGGGTCTCCTCTTCGGCCCACGTTTGTCCCCTACTCATTTTCGGTCTAGAAATATTATTTCCGGTCTTTCGTTAGCTTTACCACAGCCGGTCTAGTAATTAGAAGAACGACACTCTGTTCTGTTACCTAGCAGCAGACAAACGACGGATGCTCCCGAGGTACAAAAAAGCAAAAAGTCTGGGATTAGGTCCGGTCTGCTTTCACACCTCCAAAAGATCCGCACCAGGGTTCGTTTGATCCGGACCGAGTCCGACCTTTCAGCTCGGTCTCGGTCCGCTTGTTTGGTCCGGACCAGAGTTCGGTGGTTTGTATTCAGACCATCCCAAAAGGTCCGAACCAACGGAAATCTGGTCCGTTTGGTCGTTTGGTCCGGACCAAACGAGATAGGTGTGAATACGCCCTCAGTGTCAACATATTAGCAGCAACAGCAGAGTTACATTATGACGATATAGACATTCAGGGGACACCTTCAATAGTTGAAAAACAGAATTTCAAATATCCATTCATCCATCCATTTTCTGTACTCGCTTGATCTATCTCAGGGGTGGCAGGAGCTTATCCCAGCTGTCATTGGGCGAGAGCCGGGATACACCCTGGATGGAAATTTTCAGCCTGTTTTTTGTGACGACAAGCCCCTAATCAGGGCTGTGCAAAATTGTTGTTTAACTCTAAGATCACCATAATGAGCAGTAAACCATCAACATGTTTTCATATACTTTCAGCATTGTATCTCAACGTATAGGTAACAACTTAGAGTGAACTCTACCACTGTCAAATGTCCAGCCGCACAAATATGCTCTGATGTCACATTGCTGACTGTAGAGACAAACTACAAAAAATACATCAGATTACATGAAAATTCAAGGACCATCGGATAGGAAATTTAAGCTTTAATGATACATTTCATCTTGCATTCACTAAAGTAAGATATTAGCGAATCAAAAATACGACAACTGACAACAAGGTGCCAAACATATTATTAGCAAGCATTAAAGTGAGACCAAAGGGAAAAGGGAGGTGAAAGGAGAGATGGGTAGACAGTTTTGATGTCCTCTACTGATGTATCTAACATTAAAAAACATGGGGAAAAAACAAACATAAAAGGGACCTCAGAATATCACCTGCTTTTACTGTCCTTTTCCTCTCTACCACAGCTGCAGTAGCAGCATTTTTAACAGCTTCACCAGGATAATGGTAAAAGTGAGATTGATGCAAATGGGACAGAGAAGGGAGGATAATATGCTGCACGAGAAAAGAAGGGAAAATGGAAAGTTTCCATCTGACTCACTGCTCACTCTGTCAGGACCTTTGCTGATTGTCCTCCTTTTTTGAGTGACCCAACGAACGCTGTAATAAAGAATCATTCAATGCTCAAGAACTACATGAAACATTGGGAGTCTCACACAGAGACATTTCAGTAATTCAGCAACCCAATTAGTCTTGCAGTGGACACCAATTTATTTCTTAAGGCCCAGTTTCAATTGTGCTCAAAGAGATGGCAGTTACAGTGATTTGTTTTATAATTTACTGTGTATTTCTCTGGGTCTTGATATAAATTTCTTGACTCAGTTTCATTTTCTTCTTGACTCAGTGTTTCACATATCAGATCCCCCTTTTGGCCCAGAAGTCAATGAATTAAAACGATGTTGTGCTCGTAGTGTGGGATGTAGTCTCATTCCTTCAATAAAACTGCACACAGAGGACTTTCACATATAGAATAAATAAAGTTGAACGTATGTTCAAAACGCAATTCATAATTAATGGCTAAACCCAGGTACAGTGTGCTCCCTTTTTAACTGTGTTTCACTGACTGCAGACATCGTAACTTCTTTCATACACATCAGAGGAGAGTGTGAGGTGAAAGGGCCCTGCATGGCTTCATTTGTGAAAACCAACTGCAGGCAGCCTATCTGTCAGAACAAACAAGTGGCTTGATTAACTGGGAGGCAGAAAATAAGTCAACATAGCGCAAACACCATCAGCAAACACGAGGCGGGACTATAATTCAAGAAACGCTGACACTAATGAGAACTGCATCTTCCTCCTCATTACTGGCTTCAAATTGTTGGACATCAAAGTAGCATCCCAGACATACTAGTTAAGGACCAGGCTCGCTCTGTAATCTCACCACTGACAAGAAAACAACCGACACAGACAACAGAAGAGGCAAATTAAAGAGAGACGGATATAGACAAAAGAGATGAAAGCATGTATGCCCTCTCTGAGACATCAATCCACTCCGCCATCAGGAAGCTTCACCCAAAGAAGACTTTAAAAAGGTGAAATGGACCCATCAAAGACTTAAACTCTCCCTCCTCTCCACGGTGCCCAAAGGTTAGAGCTATCAAAGATATACAAACTCTTTCCATAACAACTTTGATGTTGAGAGGGAGCCTGCACCTGGAGACATCTCCAAAAACTATATCTGTCAGCCGTGTGAGGATAAAAACACACGATAACATATGGAGACACGAAACATCCTGAGTAATATCAGCCGTGGAAGCAGTACTGTCCATATACAGGACGTCTGTGCAGACATGCTTAAAGATCCACATGTACAAAAAGTGCACACTTTTCAGATACACTGTTGGCAGCTCAACATCTTCATTTTTGCTTGAGTTGGTTTGAAAGGGAAATGTTTAGGGGGCAAAGACAAAAGATAGAAGGCAAATCGAGAGACAGAATCACAGAGACGAAGGAAAATGCCCCTTGGCAGTTATAACGAGCTACCGTATGTCTGCCTGTTTGTGTGCGCTTGTCCGCGTGCACGCATGAGTGTGTGTGAGTAGACTTGAAATGTGACAAGTGTCAAAGGGGACCAGTCGAGGCCCCTGATGAAAGAGAAATGAAAATGAAAAGAGACATACTGACAGATGTGGGTACAATTACAAAGAATCACAGAAAGCTTAACACACACAGACATACACACACACACACACACACACACAAACACAGGAAGAAAAAACTACGACACTTAGCCTACTTCTTGACAACAAGGAAACTAAATGAGCTTAAAATCTAATTATGAACTTAACATCCATACAAAACAGGGTTTGCATGTGTGTCTGTATGTTTGCTGGTGTCTGTCTCAGTGTGTTATCATTTAGGGGTTATAAGAGACTCAGACGTGGAATTTATCAGCGGGGTGGCTCCATAGCATATCATAATACTACAGCGTTGACAGCCAATCAAACTATGAAAACGCTGTCTGAATGCAAATTAATTTCACCCCGTCTTACCAAACTGCTTCATAGCACTTAAGCAAGACTAAAAAGAAATTAGCATGTGACGGCATGTGTGTAATCTCATCTTAAACCCTCGTACTTTGCCCAAAGGAGAGTGTTTTCAAGACTGAATCAAAGTGGGAGTCAAGGACAACTTTTTGGCCTCTTTGCCACTGTACAAGTGTACAAAACTATGGCAGAAAGGTCAAATTCTCTTCAAACTTAAAGACTATAATTTTATGCCTTTTATACCAATGCATGTAGCATGCTTGGCTGAAGGCTCTCTGGTTTTCTGTTACAAAATTTGATGAAGGGCTTAGGGATTATGAATATAAAGACTTCAATTCCATTTTTTTCCCCCCTTTTATTTTGAGCTTCCACACTTGCATCGCCTGCTGTCATTTACGGTGGCCCCGGGGCACAAAACACAACACATACAAAACCGAAATGACAAGAAAATGTCTGAAAATGTAAAGACACGTAAAAAATGTTGTGTTTTCTGAACATAGCTGTTTTTAAGTTTTATTGTTGTGAAATATACATATATATAAAAAAAATGTTCTGTTTTTTCTGAGATGTTGTGTTGTTGTACTTGCTTTTGTTGTTTCGTTATGCTGTTTGCTGTGTTTTGCTCATACATCAGCACAAGCCTTTTTATTTAATCACAAATAAGATACATACATACATACATACATACAGTAACTTGAGTGGTTTAGCAGCCGAGGGAAATCCTCCCAGTTTGAGGCATACAACCATTGAAGAGTAATTCTGGTTAACAGCTGGTTGAGGTCAGTCCTTGTCGTCATTTATTTGGTATGTAGCACTTGTTTGTTAAAATGACTACATGTGTGACAGATTGGACTTTTACTAACCCTGCACTCAAAGTAAATGTATCCAGCCTCTTCCACAGGTCAACTGACATCACTTAATTTATACCCTTTACAGCCACCACTTAACTTTTGGTGCCCATCTGTTTGTCGGCTGTTGTGGAAATTACTGAACTCAAGGGCGCTTGCCACAAAGTGGTATACACTGCAGGTTAAGAGTTTACATAATGTCGCTTCATTGTCTTAAAACTTACATTTGGTCAAGGAGAGAACATTTGACTCCTTTGTTTACAGCTATTATATGATGGCATACTTAAACTCCACCCTCGGGGGGTACCTACAGGACACCTCTCTATCTGCTTAAAACATGTTTTGTTTATTTATCTTTTGGGGGTGGTGTTATTCTTCGCAAAATTGGTTGTTATGTAGTGTTTAAAAAAAAAAAAAAAAAAAAAAAAAAAAAGTTTTCTCTCCGATATATATAAACTTATACTACAAGAACTATTACTCTTTAAAATATGCATGTTGTTTTTATGTCTTATTCGAGAACGCAGGTCTTTATCCCTCAAAACTCAGCACATAGCATTAGATGCTAGTCTGTGCTCATTGTTACCTTCCTCCAGATCAAAAACATTTTGACTGTGAGACACCTTTGAATTCTTTATGGCCAGACCAAGAATACCTCTGAGTGTATAATGGTTGACCAACTTTTTTTCTTGCCCTAAAAAAGTGTTTAAATGTTTTATTACTCTATTTTCTATCGAAAAAAACAACAACAAAAAAAACAATCAATTAAAATCCATTCCCAGATCTTCAGCTAAATTGAAACAGTGGGCAGTGTTTAAGGTTCGGTATAAATTCAAAGAGAGCATTGCTTATGTTTAAAGACTAATACAGCAGTGTTTCTGGTTCTTTAAAGGTAGTTAATGTTGAGTCGAGCCAAAGTGGCCTGAGTGGTCTCCCAACAGGAGAACTGTTTCTGATCAGGTGTTTTAAATCAGCGTGTGAATCTCTCAGGGTGAGTATTTTCTAGGCTTTTACTCTAAGCCTGAAACCTCTATTAAATTCCTCCTGGAAGCTTTTATGATCTGCTTTCACTCTGTCATCTTTAACAGCTTCATCTCTGTTTTACACAGTTTCATGTCAGCTTAGTCTCAAGGAAAAACACAAAACGGTCACATAAATTCAATCTACTGGTTCGTGCCCGCAGACTCAAATTTGCAACTGCTGTCACTCGCTTTTCTGTCACAGTTTAATACATTACAAACTACTTGGTTACGATCGGGCACTAAAAATTAGATGTTTAAGGTTAGGAAAACATTACGGCCTGCATTAAATAAGTGTGATAACAATTGCGTCAATATAGTATTTGCCTTGATTACAGGCTGTGGAGTCCCACACCTTCAGTTAAACACACTAAACATGCTGGACATACAAACCAGACGTCTTACTGAAAAACCTTATTAATATAACTTAAAAATACAGATTTCTTTGTAATACAAAGTTTTCCGTGATGTTCTCTGTGATGTGACCAATTCATATGATTCCATGTCGTGAAACTGGGTTGTTTTTGTTGTTTGCCCTATTCATTGTGCTTCAGGTCACTTTTCTATCTTTCATAAAGCAAAGTCATGGCAGAGTCGAGGCTTTTTTCAGCTAAATTGCATACTTGAATTCTCTCAATCACATGGCACTTGTTAACGGTCTGGCGGCAAAAGAAATATAAAGACAATATCAGTTCCTGGAAAATCGCACACATTTTGAGGAACAAACAAGTCTTTTGTTCATTAGAAAAATAATCAGATGCAATGACTTTGACAAAGATTCTGGGATATAACTAATCTTTGGTTGTCTACATTATAATGACAACTTGTTTTTTTTTCTCAATCTGTCTCTAAGCTCTGCTTTCATTAAACCTGGTGCAGTTAACTCTTTCGGTGCCATTGACGTCTATAGACGTCAATTGCGTTTTTTAATGGAGCGGGCTGGGGGACAATCTAGCGGAGTTCGTCACTAAATCTTAGGCTTGTAAACACTAAACAGAGAATATACTGGCAAAATTACCCGCTAGGTGGCAGCAGTGCCACTATGCACAAAAAAAAAAAAAAAAAAGAGCTTGTTTTCTCCATTTTTTGGGTCAAACAGCTGTTTTTGGTGAAACCAACCTATATTCTACTGTCTATTACTAAAAGACTGAAAATGGTAGAAACAAACTTTTTTTTCCTGATCAAAGAAGAGAGTCTACTCTTTCTTTTGGTAATTTTGGTGTGTACATAGTCATAAGACACACTTTTCTGTGGGTCTTGGAAAATCAGTCAAAATACTGAAAAACACTTGGCAGTATGGGTGTCTCTGAACTGAAAATGGCTGGAAGCCAATGAGTTAAGACAGCCGATAATGGTGTGAGTGTTATTAGGTCATAAAAATGGCTTCACACTGGTGCTTGGCAGGACAGGTGCACTTTGAAGCAAGTGCCATTCCCAGTGGAGCCAGCACTGACAACTGCTATTTCTTTAATAGAGCATTGGTTAACTGCAATTATCTGTGTCTCGGTGGGTTGAGCCTGTATTAAATGTTGAAAATGAATAGCAGCAGGACTCTGAGCGCTGAGGAACAAGGCTGGGAACCACTAGTCTGTGAGCAGGTATACAGTGAGGGGTTTAAAACTCTAAATCATCAAACAGGTAAATTGTCATTAAAAGAAAATAGATGATAAAAAAAAATAAAAAAAAAAAGATTAAAAAGTTCTAAACTAACACTGGTAAAACTGCAATTTGAAAGAGTAAACAAAATATTTAGCATCCTGGAGTATAATAACTTTAGCAAGTATAATAGTTTATTGTACTCACCAGGATGGTATTTAGCATCATACGTTAAATTTAGTGACAAAACAACAATACAACACAGGTAAAACAAACATTTGTAAAACAAAGTACTTTTACCATATATAGCCTTGATATAAGTTATAAAGTCATGCATTTCTCAACTCATCTGATTTCAAAATTTTTTGTATCATTCAATATGTGATAACTTCAAACAGTATGAAAAGAATATCGCAATATTTCAGAGCTTGAAATTAGATGTTGCTCAGTAGTTCCAACTCAGCTAAGTACGTTTGGGTTAAGGTTAACATTTCCTGATATTTGGAAGAAAAATTGAAGAAATGCTGTGACTGCAGCCTCGTCACACACTTTACAAAAAATTTTTTAATGAGACACCTTTTATTTACCGACAGGCTTAGTGAAAAACGTGTTCACACAAACTATGGTTTAAGGACAGTAACAAGATAGATTAAAGAAGAAAACATACCTGAGACTAATATACATTGAAAATGAAGTGTAACTTGTGACCCTATTAGCTGCCGAGCAACATGGACAATTTGGATGAAACACCTGCCCTTCATCTATCAAACCATCTCAGCAGCCTCCTCTCTCTGACACACCTGCCTCCCCTCTTTGTCTGTCTGCCAGGTGGGATTTCAAAGGTTGAAATGTCAAAAGTCAGAGCAGGAAGAGAGAAAATAAACAATGATGAACATGTAGACGTACTAAATAATCCAAACAAGCTCATGAAGGGGTTGAAAAATTGATCGGAAATAACAGACATGCAGTGCACAGATACGCACTATGATATATATATATATATATATATATATATATATATATATACATACATACATACATACATACATACATACATACATACATACATACATAAAATAAAATATATAAATAATCATTCATGTGATTGTAATCCATTATTAAGTGTTTCCATTTGTCAATCAGCTTTAAAATTGCAGCTGAGTGCAGCTGGAATGTATGTAAAAAATACTGGATGAACAGTGGCTTGCAGATAATACGATCAGGATTTATGTGCAAATTACTTTAGTGTATGAGGTGTACTGTGGGGTTTTGTATGCAGAGCTGATTCTAAAACCTGTGAATGTCCCAAATGCAACACTTGATCTCTATGTGGGCTGATCAATAGAGCCGATCAATAAGAAAAAAAGAGCCCTGCAGTTAGGTCATTGTGCATCCCTATCGTTGAGTCAGAGCACAAGCATGCCAACAATAACAGCATCAATAAAAACCACTGTAGTAACAGCAATACGGGTTTCATTTTTAATCGAACAGCTAAAGGTTCAAATGCAAAACCCTAATTAGAAGGAAAACAACTGTAAAAACATCTGCTGAAGTGTCTACGGCAACAGAACCAAAACCTGTGGATTCACAAAAGCATCACATAATGAATATCTGTAATGTCAGCAACAAAAACAGTGGAAATGATAATAACACCTACCACAGCAGCAAACTAATGGCACTTGAGCACACTGCAAACAACAAAACTGAATTAGTTCAGCGAAACAGAATGATATGATTAACTACAGTGTCATTTCGATTCTCTTACATAAAAACGTGTATTTTGTTGTTTTTCTTTCCTTTTTTTTAACAGATGGGAAAACCACACTGTGAATGTAGCCTTATTTGGCCTTATTTGAGCTGTGCGAATGGTTTTTTTTTAGATTCATGCATTATTCACATCCATCATTTTCTATCATTCAGACCACACTCACCTTCTCAACTGTAGCTTCAAATTGATCACTTTCATCTAGCATATTCTTATCACCAGAGGCCTAATTCCAACAACTATCATGCTCGTCAGTGTAAAAAATGTATACAAGCCCAGGTCGTGGATCATTTTTACACTTTAAACTCTTTCATGTAAAACACGACAAATGCAAAAGTAATTTCTATGCTTTGATTCATAATTCATAAGTCCTTACAGCACAAGCTGAAAGTATGCATGTCCTTCACACTTAAACGGAAAGAGCTTAAAAGTATTTTTGTGACGCGCCACAAAACGCAAACTTCTCACAAACTGCCAGAACTGCAGCCAGCAGCCCACCTTCAGTGCCAATCACCACGCATGGAGGAGACGTGATACTGTTTTCTAATTAGACCAAAGCTCCATGACACAAACACAGCTGCCTCACTTTCCACCTTAATTTCTTGGAGGGGCACACGCACCTACACACATACAGAGAGAGCCATGACAGTTGTGGTCACTTATAAAAACACATATATAGTTGTGGCTACCCATCTGATTACTCCCAGACTGTATGTATAAATATACATCACTAATATGCCCACATGTGAAAAAGTAACCACGCACACACAATCTGAGACACACACACAGAAACACCTGTCTGTGGCAGCAGTCCATAGAGATAAGAAGGCTGACAAGAGCTGCTGGGGCCAAACCCGGGAACCATGGGAGCTGTCAGACTCATTTCACTGTTACACCTCCCTGCTCACACACAAACAAACACACACACACACACTTTGGGATGACAGTGTTGACTTAAATTCATTTTCGGGCCGTATTCTTACAGTACCATAACTTTTTAATTGAATTCTTCCTCTTGAGTCACCGCAATAAGAAAGATTACTCTTAACAACAATTTCGACCATAAGCCCCGTCTAATTCTAGCCTCTGCCTTTAAAATAACTCCTCCTAATAAGGAGTCGAAATCAGTCATCGCATAAAACCAGCTGGCCAGGTTTGCTATTCTAGTGTGGAACCTACACTGGAAACATGGATGGCAGACGAACTTAGACTGTTTCTAGAAAAACCCTTAAAAAAAACAAAGAGTTCTTGTCATGACACGGTATTAAAGGGACTGAGGGGATTTTTTTTTCCATCGGAAAAGTTGCAGTACCAGCTTTGTGCTGTAAAGGAATGAATTGGCTGGAAAGATATGAATGTAAAGTTATGACGTTTCATGTCGAGGAACATTTACTGTTGATTGCATCTATCTACAAAAGCTGTTTATGTCAAAAATCAATATCATAAGCAGTATACATACCTTAACTTGGCTTATTAAGAGGAAACAGTCTTGTATTGGCTACTTGCATGTCCGTTTTTTTCCACAAGAACTAGCCATTAGTGTGCTCTGTCGGTTTCTATAAAACTTAGTGAAGGCAGTAGGAGAGCAGATTTATATTGGCTGAGACTGTATGAAACAACTCGCCACTTAACTGATAGAGACGGTTGTATATCATCTAATTACATAGAATTCACTGTTTAACACCAATGTGAAATGACATGTAAGTAAATTGCCACATCCATCTCCTACTTTCTAGTTAATAGTACAGTAAAATAGAATGCTTCTGGTGGCATTGACTGAGCACAATGAGTCGACTCAATTTAGTCCAGAATCAATGTATATATCCAGCACAGTAGTTAACGCATTTATAACCTGACACTGAATCAAGTGGCAATGCCTCTGTGAAAACGAATATTTAAGTTGTTTGTATGTTTTTTTTATTATTATAACATATCTATTATTTTTGTCAGACTATGATGAGAAACGTTTCTGTAAGCTTCACAGTCCACATACTCACTTGTGTATACACTCAAGTGCACCAAAGACTAGGATAGTTATGGCTGTAAATGTGTCAGTCCTGTCCAGGGTGCCCCTGCTCCTCCTGTGCTGGGATTCAGTACAGCCCTGCGCTCAGAATAAGAAAACATGACAAATGGATGGCTGAGCAGCTGGATAATCATGTCGCTTCCATCTAGAACATCACCTATGAGCTGCTTTACTAATGTAATTTCTGTTTTACTCGAAGGACAGAAAGGTGTGCAACACAGAAAGCTACCTTACGCTGTTTACACATAGAATAGGTACACAGTTTACTGTCGTCCATCAATGTAACCCAGTTATGTCAGGACGGCACAGTACATGTGCAGAAGTGTTGGTTCTGCTTAAGCTGCACCTTAAGCAACTCAGTCACCACTAATACAATAAACCTCTATGTTCATAAAAAGTTTGGCATACAGACCGATGTGTCTATTAACACCGGTGCTGTGATACAACATTCCCTGTGACACTTGATTCATACAATATGCTACGGCAGAAAGAAAACAAAATGCCAATGAGGTTGGAGGGGTGGTGGAGTAGTAAGTCCCTGACCTCAGTCCAAGAGACCAAGGATCCAGTTCCAGTGACATTATGTAACAACCATTTTGTCACATTTGACACAATGTTCTACCTTTTTCCCATGTGAGACTATTTGTTTAACGTTTATTTTCTCTTTGATAAGTGTAGGCTGCGTTCCACATTAACAGGTTTCTTCAGTTTACAGTTGTATGTTTTTAAAAAAAAAAATATATATATATATATATATTATTTCTGAGGATATTTTGTGACATTGGTATGGACAGAAGCACATATCTGAGTTAAAGCAAATGCATAACATTATTTTTTTTGCCATAAATAACACTTAAAGGTAGGGTAGGAGATCCTGGATTTTGAGTCCAGCGAAGCTACATTTTGAAAATACACAGGTCAAAAGTCCCAACCCTTTTCTTCACTTTCCCCCCGAAGCCACACCTCTAGAGTACATGAACGCGGATGAGCACGAAGGTGCACGAGCGCTGTTCTGACAGCAAGCATCAATCGTTGCCGTATTTAGTATATGCTAACTATACGTTTAATAATGCTAGGTGCTAGCCAAGCTGGCTCTAGTTTAGCTTCCTGCCAAGCTTCTGAACGTGTAATTCATTCACGGAGCAGGGTACGCGCACAGGGGGAAGGAGGGGGAGGGAGGAGCAGATTGCAGTTTGATAGACGGCATCAGTATCCAATCATTGTGAACGGTCCATTCACAATGATTGGATAGTGTTTTTCCTAGATTGTACGTTCTAGAGGCCACTAAAACTTTTCATATTTGTGTCAAAACTTTTAATTATTTGGTTGTAATGGGGGTGTGAAGAGTATTTCAAGCAATATGTAAAAAAAATGTTCCAGAAAAAGAACCCCTACCCCACCTTTAAGCTACTGATGAACTTATATGACATACTGATTGTGAGTCATTGATGAGTGTGGTCTTGGCACACTGTTGACCTTTTGATTTTTTTTTTTGCTAAAACAACTGATTTTTTCTTCACAGGCGCACATATTCCATATCGATGATTCAGCTGGGTGAGTTTCATGGTACCTAAACTTTGCAAGTCAGCTCGTAATATTCTCATTCAGACCTCATGTGAGAGACAGGAATTTTTGCAAGACAAATGCAGAGTGCCATTTTTCTTGACATGATTGAAACGATCCTCCTGATATCAATGCAAAATGGGTAAAAATCTTGTATATAGAACTAATCAAATATAAACGACAACAGAGTACGACATTCCAGAGTTGTGTCAGCAGTTTCATCTTACTGAGCTATGCATTTTAAACTGAGCACTGTAAAGTAACTTCTGGACTTAGACAAAAGGGAAACTAAATGTGGATAAATCTGTGAATTGAAACACTTTTAAGCTGCAAGGTTTGCTGACACACACACGGTACATTTTGAATATGCATAAATAGGCCCAAAAGTATGGAAAAACAACACACAAAAGATTTTCCCTGCATTCTCTTTCCCTTCACTTTATCTGCCTATCCCCTCTGTCTCTTCTCTCTGAATATTTTAGTAATGATGAGGGCATTACTGATGATAACACGGTGCAACATCAGCATCTTTCCTCTCTTCTCTGTCTCACACACACACATGCACACACTAATCAGAGGTCGGGTTACAACTCTGCTGCGGAGCACTTGTGTGCATTTCTCTGTGAGTGTGTGTGCTCAGCAGGGGGCTGGGGAATCTCGCTTCCTGGCATCAGTCCAATAAAGTGCAATATTTTTCAGGCTGAAAAACACTCACATGCACACGCACTGGCCCGCAAATACACAAACTACGGAGATGATGTGTGTTGGCTGATAAACGATGCACAGTGACTCAAGTGGATAAGCAGAATGCATTGAATATGAACGGGGTTTCCCAAAAGGCCGTTTAGAAACCACAAACAAAAACACGACAACAGGGTAGGGCATCGCATCAATGAGGCGGACTACCAGCTGAGGAAGAGTGCATGTAGGCGTTCCTGAAACTGTACTGTCTTGCGATATTTGTGATGAGTAACTGGCTCTCAATATTATATTTCAGATATTCAAACCCCCAGAAGCAAATAACACCTTCTGGTTGTTCCCCTTGGAGTTTTCAGAGCCAAAATGGTTGTCTTGGTTCTCAGCGTATGCATAGCATCGGGTTTTATCTATTTCATGCAAGCGTCACAGTTCATTTCATGCCGTCTCCAAGTCAAGCAGGCTCCGGCTCGAGGGAAGCAGGTGAGCCCAGCTACTGAATCCAATTGTGTTTAAGAGATCACTGACATCCATGTGGCAGATTCATTATTCTCTCACAATTCAAGTTATTTTCGCCAGGAAAGCTTAGTCTTCTCCATGAGGAGATGAATGAAACCTTTTATCATCCAGTGAATTCTAATATTGAATTTAAAACCAATAATGAAGGAGGATATAAAGAGAATCAAACTCATCTGAGGTTTTCTCAACTCTTGATCAAAAGGGAGTTGAAACTTGGCATGCAAAAAAGTTGCTAATTTTTGTGCAGTGTATTTTTGTGTATAATGCCATCACAGAGAGAAAGGGGAAGATAATACGCAGTAGAATAAAACAGTGTGTAAATCCTGAGGGAAGATCTCAGGGATAAAGGGCGCATATGTTATTTGATCAGTCGCATGCTTGATCACAATCACTCAGGACCATCAGCAGCAGAGGCGTAGCTTTAATTTGAGATCAATCTCTGGAGTGTTGTACTTTATTAACTAGCACCGAGCATGGCCTTGACATTTAGAAACACTTTTTTTTTAGACCAGCGTCCTTGAGGAGACTCATGACAGGCAGAGGGGACAAACACTGCAGCTACCAAAAAAACAAAACAAAAAAAAAAACGGTTCAGTCAAACACTCAACAGTCCCAATGATTACAGTTTAGTGAACAGCTCTCTGACATGTCCTCAAGACATAACAAACACGCTAAGTTGGGATGTAACACTGAGCTGCTTTGTTAGATCCAATAACGCAGCCAATTATTATAATGATCATGACAGCTCCCTTTGATCCGCAGCACTTATTTGCTAACCCTCATATGAACATAGAAAAACAGCCTCGGGATCAACACTGAAAACTGAAAAAAAAAAAACTCAAATTTAGTCATTTAAGGAATGATAAATACATTTACATCTTGAGGGAACCTTACAGATAGTTTGAAAATGAGCACGGTTATGCTGCTCGGTTGAAAAACATCGTTTGTATCAGACTTTTTATTCTTTATTTTTGATCATAGACTAGTGGCACATGTCGGTGAAGTTAATGTACTTCAGTGAAGTTGCCTTTGCAACCCTTTTCCAGGTCAAACGCACACATTATCCAAGTTTCCACAACCTGCCAACCCACACTTGTATGTATAAAAGACTTGTATTGGGACTAATCTATAAAACATTACTCTTTAAAACATTTTTAATGCCATTAGTTATCGCTTATATACACCATTTATGGAGGGTGCTGAAGGAGAGAGACAGTTCGTGTGGGGCTAAGTTTCCTATTCAGTATAATATGGTTTGCTCAAAGTCAGCCTGTAAAAATACGATTTTAGCAGACAGAATTCAATTAGCAGCGATATGACAGCAAATGGACCCGTTCCTGAATATTAGGGAAAGAGCAGCCTGCCTGAGTAGTGTTATGATAGCCTGAAGATACAAAGGCACGATAAGGTCACTAGATTTAAATTTATAAATCTGTGGAGAAGATAGGCACTCTGACAGAACATTTTAGTTATATTACAGCGGGATGTAAACTTCGCATGGGGTATTCATTGTCAGTGTGGGGGGGGGTGACACCCAGCAGGTCACACGCACTACTACGGTGCACACACACTCGCTGTATTTGTCTCTCTGCTAGACGCCATGTGCCTCAGCAGCTACAGCACTGTGCAGAGAAGTAGCAAAAGCTTCAGGAGACAAACACCAGACACGGCATAGATAGTTACAAGACACACTTACATCTCAGAGGACGGCGGTTGGCTACGGCAGAGGAGCGCGTGTCCGCACGCCTGTCCCATCGCGCATCCTGCCTCGCGCCTTCTTGTTAAACCAAACAGCTGCAGTCAGGGGAGACCTGGCGGACGAAGGGAGGAGTGAGAGCAGCGTGCAGGTCGGCTTGGAGGGGTGAAGGAGGATAGGTTATGGATGGATAGATGGCTGGGTGTGTGCTCCTCTCGCTCTCTTCCCAATCTGCCAGCCTCTCTCCGGTCTGCTCCTCTCTCGAGCTCTGACAGCGCGCGGGGATTGGTCGGGACCCAGTAACTGATACTCGAGCTGTGGTGAGCGAGGATATAACAGCTGAGCAAAGAGACAGGGGAGAGAGCTCACCCGGCGTTTTCACTCTCAGCTCCACATGGACGCATCAACAGTCAAAGAGGCGTCAGTCAAACCGAAGGCTGAGACACGTCACTCCTCCTCGAGCGCCCCAAAACAATTTTCTTCTAGCCATTTCCTACTCCACGGGCACCAGCTAATCCATCCGTAGCCTACAAATTAAAGTTGTGTTGTTAATATTCAACTTTTACGGTGTATCCACACCCCAGCTGTGCATTTTCACTCAATTCGTACACACTCCTGTCCTTGAATACTATTTGATATAGGCTATGCGACAGGACAATATCTTTAATTGATTCCTCTCCTTTCTAACAGAGATCTTATCGGCTCAAGCCGACGGGATTTTATGGTAAACGACGCTGCGTTCCACGAGTCACAATCACGGGACACTGCAGGTCTCAAGGTCCTGCACACATCTTCTGCCATATATGGCTTCTCAAGTACACACAGAGGAGCAGCAGGGATCCACTACAAGTGCATTGCATAGTGAAACAGGAGACTTGGGAGGGTTTCTCCACAAGTGCTTAAAATATCCTCCACGCGGTTTCAGCTGTTTTACATGTTACTGGGCTTGTTAGGTTTTTTTGCGCACAATCACGCACAACTAAAAAGAAAACAAGCATTGAATACCATATTAAACATCCTGTATCGTGCAGCCATGAGTACCACAGGTGTTCACAATTAAGCTATATTTGCCTGATTGCCTCTCCACCAGAGGCTCGTGAGCACATCCACACTGTGATAGATTGGCATCCCGCACATTTCTGTTTGATTGGCCGCACATGTTCATCATCGATTCATTTTCAAAATTTCAAGCATTATAAAGTTCACGAGTTTGGTTACCTCAAGAACTCCTCCACCCAACTTCCGGCTGAGCGGAGGGCTAATTAGTCGCAGGGCTCTCAAGTCTCACGCAATGAGCGTGAGACACACGCATTTCAACAGGTTCACACGCTACTACACATGCCATTTCTCACGCTGAGAAATGATCAACTTCGTCGCACAGAAATTCTAATGGCCTATACTATAAACGAGTCAATGGCAGGTTACTGTGCGCTCGTACAGCTCAGAACTATAGCTCTGGTACAGCTGTCTTGATTTAGCAACCCATCGGCAAATCACAAAATAGAATTTCTCAGCCAATCAGAAAACAGAATTTCTTGTTGCCGGGTGTGAAATAGCTTTCAGCTGCAAGCACGCGTCCCATGAATGCACAGCGGACATAGCCTATTATGCTCTGAATGCGTGCAGAAGTTGTAGACGAGCTGGAGGTGGAAGAGAACCGTCAGGATCATCAGCAGGTCATATCTTCATTTATTTGAATCTTTTATTAGTTACTATAGTTTTCCTACTCTTTGTAAAAGACCAATACCTGCCGATTAAAGTGTTCGTTGGAGTAGTAGGCCTAAATATTCAGCACACACCCTTGACATGAGCAACTTAATGAAAAATGAAAAATATGTAGGAGTGTAATTAGGCTTCCGTGGTTAATTTTTTTCAAAGGTGACTGGTATGAACAGATTCCCAATAAGGCTATCTACAATTGCCAAACTGGTATTAGTTCTGCCACACTGAAAAGCTGATGCAGAGAGGGTTTTTTCCATGGTGGGGCTCAATAAAACCAAGACCAGGAACACTTTGTTTCTGAATGGAACTCTGTCATCCATCATGACTGTGAAAATGGCTGACATTGAGCCACAGTGCTTTAAATGGGAGCCCCCAATATCAGTCATCAAGCATCAAAATCTGCCACAAACACTTACAACAACACTCATAAACAAACACACACAGAGAGGGACTGCTCAAGGGGCCCATTTGGGGTTATGTTTGTTTTTCTTAATTTAATTTGTCTGTTTTTTTTGTTTGTTAAGACTTTGCATACCTAAAACAATTTATTTTAAAATATAGCAGAAGTGTAAAAGTGAAGATTTGTGATTTTGGTATAAATAAAACAATTTCTTTGTTCTTTAAGTAGCTAGTTTATGGCGATGGGATACTGCAAGGGACCCCCCCCCAAAAAAAACCCGAAAGAAACCCCCCCACACACATGGCCCTGCCCCGCCCGAATCTCACTCCAAGCAAACTTGAAAACTTGAGAGCCCTGATTAGTCGTAAGTACATACACCTGCGTGATTGAGCAGGGTGCCCATTATTGTAACTTTGTTAGTCCATTGTTGTTCTCGTGTTAATGTTGTAGTGGCTTGGGTCTCTACTCGGCTACCGTTTATTTTCTGTTTCTTGGCTGAACAAAAAATGTCTTTCATTTGAATAGGTTTGGGGGAAAGTGTAGCCTGACATGTCAAACACTGATAGTTTTGCACTTCAGCGATAACAGGCATGTAACCAGTCACATCAATAACTAGTCATCTTAAGTGCCTCTTTACAATGTAGGGGTTGGTCTCTAAATGAGCAAAAGCTAGACCACTGACCTTTGATAAGAAAAAAGCTACTTATCTTATCAGTCGTATCTGTCATTTTCCTGCTGTGACATGTTAAAACACCTGAGATACAGTATGTTAATAGATGCAGTACTTAATATCACGTATTTTTACAGAAAGTTCAAAGTCTCCTGGGCTCAGCACCCTCAAAATACGTAGCTGGGCCATGGAAATTGACCTTATCAGTTGCTGGGTGACTTGTTTATAGTGCGCTGACATGAATAAAAATTATATTGGTAATAAATGTTTGCTGATGGGCCAATTTTTCAATGTGAAATGATAAAGTCTTTCACAAAAAGCAGAGACTAAAGTCCAACATGAATAGGGATGGGAATTCCCAGTGTTTCAATTCCTTGGAATCGTTTGGCGATTCAATTCCAGTGGGCGCCAATGAGTCTAGTGCAGCCAGCAGTAAACATGGTGCCCAAGCGGTACAAATGCTCGAAAGTTTGGTTACACATCCCTAAAAAAGATGACAACAGGGCAACTTGCAAAGTGAATATTTCACCAAAGGGAGGAAATACTACCAACATGCAATAACTATGAATGAATGATTAACGTTGGTGAACCTGAACCCAGCAACGTTATCAACGTTAGCATGTCCTCGGCTAACACTGCAGGTAACTAACTAACTAACAAACGCTGCCTATCATGTTAGCACCATTTGCCTCATTGTAAAATCTGCTTTTAGTAACGGTTAAGGTTAAATGAATGCCTTCTCAGGCATTACATTTAGATGAAATCATGAGAGACAGAGCCTGGGTGGCTCAGAGCCAGAGGCTGGTGGTACTACCCCCAGTTCATGTCTACCTCCAGCTTCTCCTTTCACCAGAGCAGGGAAGAGTTAAATTACCCAGGACATGATAGACCAATGTGGACCTCACCGTTGTTGGGTTTGTAAGGTCATGACTCATGTTACTTCTAAACTAAACAAAGTTGATGCTAATCGACCGGTTTGTTGTCCTTTTTCTACAAATGAGAATCGATAAGGGAACCGACAAAGAACCGAATCGTTAAGCAGAATCGAAAATGGAATTGGAATCGTAAAAATCTTATCAATTCCCATCCCTAAACATGAATGACCAAATAGCACCTAGCAATGACAGTCCTCTCACACTGTTATATTTTGACAAATACCAATGTACAAAAAGTGAGGACATGACCTCAACCTGTCTTGGCTGCATTTAGACTGCAGCAGAAAGTCTGTTTATTCCCAGTTTGTGGCATATGGATGATCTCCATATTACTATCCAAATAGGTCAAATGTGATTTAAGGCAGACCATCTTGCAGAGAAAGACCAGAAGAGATGCAAATATAACCCGGAGTGTCAATCCATCTTTACAGTCCTTTTGTAAAAGGACTAAAAGTAAATTGTTCCTCTTTTCTACTACTTGAAGAGGATGGTGCTAGATTTCACAGGGTAGCAATTTAGAAAATACACAAGAGAGGCACCAAGAGAGAGAACAAAAAAGAGAGAAACACGATGAAGCGACAATGGAAGAATGTGACAGGGGCACGAGAGGTGGAAGAGAAAGAATAATGCAGAGGTGACGGTAGTAGAAAAGTGAACTTGGCTGAAAGAAAAGAGTGAAAGACCTTTCACTTCGATGAAAGAAAAGTTTTCACTCACCACCAGCTGAAGAATGCAACTGCGATTCAGTTTTTTTTTAGCTTTTTGATAACCGAAAAACTGAACACTGAACTAAAAAATACATTATCCATTGTGAATGTACAGAGAAATAGAGATTTTTTTGTTTGTTTGTTTTTCAGGTATCTTTTACATTTTACTCAAAGACTTTAAAGTCCAACTGACTGATGTTTCTTTTTAACTGCAGGATGTGTACAGCCTTTGTAAAACATATAGTAAATATTGATGTGCACGGACATGAACCATATCAAGGCTGAATTTGTATCTTTGCCTTGCTCGAAGAACTGTGAAAGGCTTCCCAGTACCACGGCTGACGAGAAGGAGCAGCAGCTGTAATGTGACAGCAGTGTTTGGTGAGCAGTGCTCTGCAATAAAATGCAGTGAGGCTTATTTTTATGAGAGGGGAAATTCCTGTTGTTCCAGTTTGTACTCCAACACAAAGTACAGAGCTGCTTCTGTAATTAAGCTGAAACTGATGAACAAAGCGGAGGAACATCTCTGCTAATTTCTGAACTCGTTTGAAATGCAACTAAAGCTGAAGCGACCCATTAATGTGACCCTGAACACGCTGTCCCTCATTAAAAACTGATTTGTTTGTCACATAACACTAAAATTAGAGCCTTTTCATCCCCTGTGGGTCCAAATCAAATGTGTTGGAAGTGCAAAGCGGTGAAAAATATCATGTTTTTATCAAGCAATAAAAGGCCAGACATAATGTGAGACGTGCTTTAACTTTACAGCTCAGTGGAATCAATACCACCACTGGGTCATGTTGAGTGTGCCACCTTAAGGTCTAATCAAGATCTTTGAATCAGATAAGGTCATGAAAACAGCCAGAGTAGAAAATTCCCTTGACGTCAATTTAAAGTTTAAAGACTATGAAACTGAAATCCTGATGCTGTGTTGATATCCAACAAAGCTGTACAGGGGGAAAAAAGCATGTCACACTTCAGTTGATTGAGTTTTTCAGCGTTGCTCCTCAAGTTGATTACATCAGAACCCCATTAGAGCCACTGTGCTTAAAGGGATATGCCACCCCCCGGCCAAATTAAGTGTATCCCCGCATTCCCGAGACATAAATAAGTGTGTGGGAGCATGGAGGTATTACGCGAAACCAAGCAGTGGGCAGTGCTGTGAGATTCGGACAATGCCTGGGTCGCCAGGAAAACGCTCCCACACACTTATTTATGTCTCGGGAATGCGGGGATACACTTAATTTGGCCTGGGGGTGGCGTATCCCTTTAACTTGGAGTGTTTACTGACATTTACAGCCAGCCTGATCCACAAGTCTTTGATACTTCCCGGAATTTGAAAGTGCCGACTGCACTGAATTATTTATGATCCTTTCTTTGCCCGTGGCCTGATTGGTAAACAGTTCTGTTTGGCCATGATATTTGTAATGTAGTGCTCTGGTAAGAATGTTAAAATCTTGTTTATTTAAACGTGTTCGGTTAACAAAGTGCAGTAATATGTTGAAATATTGTCTGTTAAATTACTGCTGTTGTGAAATAAGTTGTCATTAATGTGGAGAAATGTATATGTGGTACTTTATTTGTGAAGATACTGTAATTTCCAATGCTCTTAATGGTTTTGAACGTTTCATGTCATTTCCTGACTCAGATCACACACATTAGACTAGACTGGGGCAAAGAAGTGGATGTTTTTGTTTGAGCTTACTGCTTTTTTGGACTCTGTCAACTTCGCTCTCTCAACAAATCTACACACATTTCCCTGCAGATCTCCCTGACATTGCTGGTGTGCAGTGCAGTTTTGTCCCAAAAACAATTCTACCTGTATGTAGCAGGCTGCGGCACCTTGTCCCAACAGCACACACTCACACCTTCTTTCTCACATATTTTCTCACTTGTTCTGCAAACACAGTGTCAGGCTGGTAACAAGTGACAAGCAGCAGTAGAATCTGAGGCCTACAATTTGAGGAGGAAAAGAAACACTCTGGTAGGACATGAAGTAAAAGGAGAAGACACATCGAGTATCATCCTTAGGCATTTAAACCAAGCTTATAAGCTGAAGCCTATCCCAGCTACCATCAGGCTGGTAGGCTTTCCCAATGGACAGGTCACTAGCCCATCACAGAGCAAGTTATTGACACCCTTTTGATTGATTAAAAGCAGCTATACAAACAATGAAATGATAAGTTTCACCTGCACCTAACGTTCAGTTATAGCATGACCTGAACCAATAAATTGTCATTTTTTATCGCATGAAAAGGGGGCGATTTTTTTTTTTTTTTCTTGCATCTTTATAACAATGATGCAGAAGGCTGTTAATACGAAATGTTAACATGCTTACAGACAAAAGCCAATCAGTTCTTTTGGATTACAATGCACTGGTTGGAAATGATTATGGAAGCCCACGAGAGAAAGAACTATCTACAGTCAAGCATAAAGTAGGCTCTTTCATGGTGAAGGGCTGCTTTGCTAATTCTGCTCCAGGAGTTGTTGAATGTATCAAAGACGTGCTCAAATAAGAGGATTACTGAAGCATCTTACTGGAAAATGTTTTACACCTGCTTGTTCTCACTCTGACGTTGTGCTATACTGCCTGAGCCCCTGTCCTTTCTTAAACTAAAAAAAGGGTGGCTTTCAGCATCAGTTATCGCTGTAGCAAGTGATTAGAGATCAATTGTGTTTTCAAAAGCACTTAGTTTAAGTTCCTAAACCTAAACAGTTAGTTGTGACCCCTGAACCTAACCGATTTGAAACAAATCATTTGTGGGTTTTTTTTGTTTTTTTTGTATATTGTGTTTTATTGATTTTCTGGAAATTTTTACCCACAAGAATACAGCACATGTACATGTAATTTCCATTTATACAGTCATTTCCAAAACACAGGGTACAATGTTCATCAGTTACATTGGACAGTTGAGTTCACCCTATCCTTCTTACCCAACCCCCACCCATAGGGCCAGAAAGCAAGTCGAAGTACTTCCGCTCAGCTCCCGGGCCGGTCCAGCAAAGTTACATAGCGCAGTTATTCCAACTCAGACCCCCGAAGGGCATAGGAGACAGGCCAATCGTAATATTAAAACTCATTCTAGCCGCACAATTTTTTTCAAGCTGTTATTTTAAGGTAGAAATGTTACATAGTATTACTTTAAAGCTGCGGTCGGCAACTTTTTTTTAGTCATATTAGCTTGAACTGTCATGGGATTCTGGAAGTAGAATATTATATAGGCTGTTTAGGAAAAATAACGAAATCTGTAGCTCCCTCTGAAGCCTGTAATCGTGCTTGCAAAAACCGAGCGCTCCCGGCTGTTTTTAACCAATCAAGTTAGGGGGGAGGAATCCTACCTGTCAATCACAGCTTGTGCACACGCTGCTGAGCGTGAGTCTGCCCCAGCTTGTGTGCGCTCACACTGGTGTGAACTCACGTGCACAACCTCGTCCACAGAGGGGGAGGGGTTTGGGGGGCGATTCGGAGCTTGGTAGAAGTTGGGGGAGGGACCTGAAAGTTGTATCAGTTCGAATTTTCCGACTTTAGACTCGCAATTTTGAAAACTTGCCGACTGCAGCTTTAAAGTCTCCTGCCATCTACACACCTAGCAGATAGAGAGCAAAGTTATCCTTCTTTTGGGCTTATTTCAAGGTATTTAAGTCTTCTATACTCACTCTACCTTCAGCTGTTTCTGGAACCGACTCCTGAGGGAAATACCTGGCTATGTTGCTGCTAAACGCTCAACTCCACTCTCTAACCACTTTTTTCCTTGGTAATTGGCATTAAATTGATTTATCAGAGCATTTTAGTAGAAAAAGGGTAAAGGTTGCATAAGTGCTCTGTAGTCCCTTCGGGGAACTGCAAAACTCGATGCAATCACCCCTCCACATTGAAGCAGTCATGAGATGTATTTAAAAAATAAAGGATTTATTTTAAATATAAACAAAAAGCAAAACAAAATAACAAAACCAGACTGAAATACTTGCAGGACAAGGACTGACGAGGAAAACCTTGGAACATAGGACAGG
The DNA here is from genome assembly GCF_027942865.1 of Odontesthes bonariensis. NCBI lineage: Eukaryota > Metazoa > Chordata > Actinopteri > Atheriniformes > Atherinopsidae > Odontesthes > Odontesthes bonariensis. The sequence continues at coordinate 21,819,200 of NC_134514.1, read as the reverse complement.
ACAGCTTGACGGGGTAGATAGATGGGAAGTGAGACGAGGATCCGGCAACGAGTGAAACTAGAATGACATATACTGGGGAGGTTGATTACTGAACAAGGAACTGGTGGCTAATTACAGAGAGAGAGAGAGAGAGAGATAATGCTATAAATATTTTTATATTCTTACATTGGAATAAGCAAAAAAAAAAAAAAACACCACCAACTTGTGCAACTCACTGAATGTCTGTGTGTATAATTCTTCCATCCAATTTTACGCTCTACCAAGTCCAAATTATAATTGTATTGGCACTCTCTACAGTCCTGTAAAAAAGAAAGTACACCCTCTTCAATTCTGAGGTCTTAAATAGCAGGACATGATTAAAGAATAAATCATATGGTGCTTACTAGGTCTCCAAATTAGGTAAATCCAAGCTCAGACAAACAACAACATGTGATAGATTATACCGTGTCAGTATCTATCGAACGTAAACTCAGCCAAAATGCAAAAGCAGTGTATGAAAAATGTATTAGTTTCACTGCTTTCACAGGAATTGGGACATAAAGTTGGGGCTGAGAAATGTGACTCATGTGAGCATTGCCACATTGGAGCAGACATTATTCCCAAGTCTTTCCTTTAACAACCTAAAAAATCCTGTCGAGGAGAAAAGACCGGGGCTTGGATGGTACAATTATGTGCAGCACTTTCAATCATTATATGTTTTCAATTGTGAGATGGAAGTCAAAGGCGCTCTGTTCGTGCTCTGTCTTTTTGTATCTTTTTGTTTTTACAAAAAGATACTGAAAGATGTAAGTGTGATGATGACACAGCCAAATTCCAAGTAAAGCTGCTGTCATTCATGTTTTTCCCCATTTACTTTTGTCAAGCAGCGAAACGAGTCAGAATTTGTGACAGATTTCAGATAATTAAGACTCGTGCATTTCTATCTGTTCCTTTTAAAATGACAATTTTTTTCTTTTGCGTCATCTGACAAAATCACCATTCAAATCGCTCTAAGACAAGTGCAATTAATTCACTATACTTGCATGGACGATGCTCTCAGTGAATAAGAAAGAAGCAGCAGAATGTCTTGAACTTTTTCTCCGCAGAGCATTGCATCAGACGTACTTCAGTGTATACTAGGACGAGGCCAGTGGTCTAGTTAAATTGCATAGTTGAGCTGTCAACCGTTAATATAACCATGCTGATTGTGTTAAAGACCAAAAGCTTATTTTGCTTACAAGCCCCTGCAGCTAGGGGTCTGCATAAATAAAAAACAATGCATTATCACGTTGCTGTCTGATCACTACTGTTTCAAAAACAATTAATAGTCTATAAAATATTAAACAGAAAACAAGGACGTGCATTACATTACAAGACAGTGACTGGGCCATTATCATACATATAAACCATATCATCAACAGTTCATCTCTGAGTAAGTGGCAGATTTTGCCATTTCACGCCAATCTTTTTTTTTTTTTTTTTTGTCACAGAAACAGCAGGTCTTTCTCAACATGTATGTTGATTTTAAACTTAACATTGTACAATTTACTCATACACTTCATTTTTGTGTATATACACTCTTGTACTTTCACTGCCACACATATTTGGTAAGGTTTGGGCATTAAACCCGATCCAGCTATGACAGAAGTCGATCGGAATGGACCATTTTTGTCTCTGCTCAAATAAAGCAAACTTTGAATCTTGACAACAATATTTCTTAAACTGCTGTGAGATCAGGGTGTTAAGAAACAGTTGACTGGTGTTTTTTGAAAGTTTGGATAAACCACAAGACTTGAAAGGAATAAAACGAAAGCTAGCAAATAAAATGAACTTTCCCACACCTTCTATCTATTCCTCCTTATCTTAATCCCCTTTTTCTCCATCTGTGTTTCCCTTGCACTTTCCCTACATCCTTCTGCCTTCCATTACTGCTGTGCTTGTTTAAATACCTTCCTGTATCCCTCAATCTCCCCATCTTTTCCTCTTCGTCATCCTTAACTTCCTTCTTCTCTCTTCTTCACACCTCCATTCTCCCATGCGGCCATTCCCGCTATCCTTAAGCCTCTTCTCATGGCAATCAAAACACGGCATTAACTCGAAATCCCTGTGGCTGCTGCCATCTTCACTCGATCTTTTGTGGTTTTACTGCAGCAACTTATAGCCCAGTGTTATCCTCCTCCCAGGGCTAAGTTCTCCCAAAACTAATTAAAGCCTTTTTCAACATGTTCATCTTCCTGGGATACCTTGTTCCTGCTTGCTCAGGGCTACAAGTGTAGTGCACAATGTAAAAAGTCTCTTTAAGTGTGTGTTGCATTCTTAGAATCATTATATTTCTTACAGGCAGTCGCATGATGATGGCACATGTTCATGTAACCGTTCATGTGCATACCGTAGTCCTGCATATTTTACTGTGATCTACAACTGTACTAACCTGGAGAAGATCCTGTTAATAACACGATTGCATGAGATACAGAACGTAAAATATTCAGGAATCATCTAAAAAGTGGTGCGTGCCATATTATCCTCTCCATGAACTAATTCCTGAGTGCACAGACTGCTTTTGATGCATAACTTATCAGGATACAAGAAGAGGCTCAAAAAGATTCATCAAGTCATCCAGGAGATTTTGTAGTGATCCAAAGCTCGAAACGGGCCACTGGGACTTCAGTCTTCATCTGCTGAGTGGCTGCTTTTTGTACAAATCTGCAGCAATTTTTTCAGGGTCACGTTGTCATTTCAAACAACTGTGGTGGCACCGAATGTTAAAACCCTCTTTAAAACCCACAATTTTTTCATTAATCTGTTGGAATTAAGTTGTTGTCATATAATAGCTTTGGATGAGGGGATTAAAGTCACACACTGCAGTAAGAGTGCAGCTTTGCTCAGTAGTGAGATACTGATATCACCAATCTGGTCTGACCATTAGTCACTGCATTAAAGCGTCCCTAAAATGTAAACTGCTGTCTGTTGTGATGGAGACAGAGACCTGTAAAGCGCTGCAATGTCTTACAGTACTTCATTTGAAATGGAAACTTCACTGTGGCCATGCAGTGGAAAATATTCTAAAATTCAACAAAACCAGTAGTGTTTAAGCTTCCTGTCAGCACAGAGCCAGCTGACCACATTTAGTCATGTGCTGAAGCCGTTTCTAGCTGTGGGTGTTAATATTAATTTTTCACAGCATAATGGTTCATCTTTTTTGTGCTCTTTGCTTGTGTCACATGAACATCCTTTTTTTGACCCCAGCCAGAGGCTCAGCGCCACATATGTTATGCTGGGCTTTGATATATTATCAGAGAAATCTTTTGAACCAAGGGGGGAAACCTAACAGCTGCCACCAATAACACCATTAGTTAATTCAATTGTATGTTTAAAGTGGCCAAAATAGACTGACCACTTTTAGTGGACTCACAGGCCCTGGGGGAATAAATAAATGAAGCAGACTTTTCCATCATTTTGTCAGTTGCGTGTGTATGTGTTTGTGTGTGAATTGTCTGACTGGTGCATCATCTGGGAGTTACGGTCATTTTAGCCTGTCTTCTCCTCCCTCTGACTACATGCCCTCAGGTTGTCTTTCTCACTGAGTTTGTTGTGCGTGCTCGTGTATGAGAATGTGCATTCGTATGTTTCAGAGTGTGTGAGAAAGACCGTGTGTTTGTTTCAGAGTGAGCCAGATGGCTGACGGCTGATTTAGCAGCAAGAATTAAAGGAAATCACATGAGACAGTTGTGCTTAGCTCTCCATTAACATACCTCGCTTAGTATGAAATTGTAGAAACAGGACCTGACACAGACTATGACCCCTCCCTTTAGAGCACAAGTTCATGTCCACTCACAAATATAAGTTGCATGTATATCCGTGGGGATCTCTTTTCCTTGGCTTTTCTGTTCCTCATATCAAGGATAACCCACTGAACCTCAAGGTTTTGATACTTTGTGATGGAGCTCTGTCAGCTTTGACGGTAAGAAAAGATCAATGAAAGAGGCTGGGCAGAGTTTGTATGTTCTCCCTGTGCACACGTGGGTTCTCACCAGGTTCTCCAGCTTCCTCCTACCGTTAAAAACATGCATCCCCTGGCGACCTGTCTAAGGTGTAACCTGACTTTCACCAGATGGCAGCCACGATAGGCTCCAGCCAACATAGCTGGGATTAAAAACTCAAGGATCTGTGGTGGTTGCACAGCAACAGAAAGCATTTCAGCAGCGATAAGAGAGCAATTGCAGTTAAAGGGAGTATGTGAGGAGACTGAGCAGACTGAAGGGGTAATTATTGTATTATCTGTTTTTGAACTCGTGGCATCACCAAGCCGCAGCTGTTTTTAAGCTGAGAGTGGCACCATGCCCAGTTTACTTACGATCCACAGCAGCAGTAAATAATTTTACTGGTCAGTGTAAATGTTAACCTAACAACAAAAAACTGAGTTAAAGGTCTACATTTGAATAATATCACCAATTAGTCAAAAAAATTAATTAATGGTGGAAAAAATTACCTTGCCGACTGAATCTGAATCTGGCAGCAGAGCCGCAACATCTTGGGCCCATATAGTCTTGTGTCAGATCCTGAGCAGAGTCCTACTATCCTCAGACGACCAGTACACCCTGTCTATTGCGTTTTTTTACGTTGTTGCTGAAAGAAATAAGTGTTTGGTAAACCCTGGCCATTCAACTCGACGCCTCCTCAGACCAGAGGTAGCCTTATCTGGCCTAAGAGGAATTTTGGGGCCAAAAGCCCTGGCCCCTAACTGCAAGGGAGCTTTGCTTAGGCAGATTCATATCAATAGATTTTGAATTTAAGACCTAACCCTAAGACACACAATTAATTGGGCAATTTGATTGGCTGGCGCCTCTGCTGCCCTTGAACTGATTTCAGCAGCACAAGAAAGTGGATAAAAAAGGAGGCTGCGCCTTAAATGCACATAGACAGTGGTCCTGAGTGCTTTGCTCCATTTTGCTGATTGCAACCCCCATCATGATCATCAGAGCAACATTTTCATTACCCACACACCAAAGATGCAAGAGGAAACAACTGAAAAAGTTTTTATATATATATATATATATATATATATATCTTATATTTTATATTTTTTTTAAAGATTAATCTTAATTTACCCATGAAAATACGACTCTTGACATTTATATCTCAAAGGTGTCTTACCCAAGACAGGCACCAGCTCAGTCAGCAGCAGTTACACAGTAAAGGAGTTTTACTTAGCTGCTGTGAAAGCACTTATTTTGTGTACACCGCAGACAGTGGTGTACATCTCTTCATGGAAGCAGAATCATTTTCATCAACCGAAAGGAGGTTTTGGTGATAAGTAAAAGTTGTAAGACCTGGGAGCAAAGATGGAAACTTTCTATACTTTTCTTGAAGGATGGAGGTCTGTGAGTAAGGTGGGAGATAACCAAGAATAGGCTTGAAGGAAACAAAAAGAAGAATGTTAGATGGCTGAGCACACAGAGGGAGAAATGGGATGATCCAACCTAACATCCACTCACACAATGGTGAAAGTGGTGTAAGCTTTCGTCATGACCCTACAGTCCAATTGGTGTGAGCATTGCAAAACTCCATGTAAATTATTTTAACCACCTAACCACCATATCCAATACAGCCTTGAAAGTACATGTTCTTTTTTTAAGACCATATAAGACATTGGTCAGATTCTCTGTTATTTGGAGAATCCTAACACATATCCACACAGTGTTTGAACCCCGACTGTTTGGAAACGTGACGCAAACAGTCGAATAGTAAAAAAATGACCTTCTCCTAAGCTCTTCTTCTTGACCTCGTTGAAAACCATCACAAGGTTGAGGAAGGGTGGCAGGAAAAAGTCTTACGGTCTTTGGAAAAGAGGATCGTTCCAACTGGAATCCAACCACACTTACAGCAAGAGGTGATGTGGGTCTGCACCACTGCAACTACAATTGTTCAATAAATATTCTACAAAGAATTCTTTAGATACTCGTCTATTGCAATCTTATCACATTGCTACTCCAAGTTTATCTTTATCATATATGAGATATCAGCATGAAAGACAGGTAACTGGATGAAAAAAGTCAAGCATCGCCATGAAAACTGCGACCGCAAAGAAATTGTGGGATGGTCCAATCTATTCTATGCCAAAGGATATCTTAAAGGAAGAATTGGAGCTCCGTTTCTTAATATTTGGAGAATCTCGTCAGGTTTAGATATTTGTGGGACATTTCAGTCAGTTGGAAAAGTTCCTAAACAAAGTTGACTATTCGACCAAACCCCCTGTGTTGGGAGTGTAAACAACTAACTGATGCAGAAGTGAAATGGTGAAAATATCCACAATATAGCATTTGCTCGATCCATTATGAAAGTAGGTTTTTTTTGTTGTTTTAGATGGTGAAAAATCTCTCTCACGCGCTCACTACTCATAAGCACTTCTTAAGCATAAGAATTAAACGAGAACAAAAATTGTCCCTCAAAAAGTCATTTTGGCCTAAAAAGTAAAGAAAAAACGTGATTTTAAAATAAAAACCAGTGGCTGAAAAAACAAAGTGCAACAAAGAGATAGTCTCTGATTAAGATTTGCCCATCCATTAACATTTGTAATACAAGACTATCACAAAGTCTGTAAAAGTCTTATAATCCACGGTGAGAGAAGTAGGTGCTGCAGTAGTAAGACAACAAAACAAGGAAAACACAGGACTGGAGGATGTACAACGGCAAACGAAAACAGAGCTGCTAAGGATCTGGCACTAAACTGAGCAAACCGGGGAGTACTTAAACTGAGGGAGCTAATGAACTTCACAGGGCAGGTGATGGTGATTAGCTAACTGAATCCAGGTGTACAAGGAGAGGAGGAAGACTAACAGGAATGAACAGAGGGAGCATAAACTACAAAACAAAACAGGAAGCAAACATCACGAAGCAGTACAGATCTAAATTCACAAACCCACAGAATAAAATACAATCTCAAAGGCAACAAAACCCATGGTTATCAACAAAAAGGTTTGGATTTTTATTCATTTCAGCCTAATAATACTACAATAATCCACAAAGGGAATTTTTATTGGTGCAGTATAAATTAATCAACAAACAAATCTATCAAAAATATTTGGAAGCTGTTACTTCAAACAAAAAACACATGGATTTGTTTAATTGTTCTACACATCAGTCTCAGTTTAGCTTGTTTGCATTTTAATACTATAGGAAAAACTACAGTGCAGCAGTTTGGTTAGTCTGTATTTTTTATGTTATATTTAATCCAAAGTATCCTATGAATCAAATACTAAAAGTAGGGATAATACCTGATGTGAGAAGTGACATGCATCAGCACACAACAGTCAGTAAGGCACCAAAATCACACAGATGGTGATTTTTTTTTCTGCAGCTTAGCAGCAGCAGCAGCAACATACAGCATTGTGCCATATGTTAATGCATACGGTCGAGACAGGCACAGCGAAATGAGTAATGAAGTCAGAGGAGAGCTGGATGAGGATGGTATTTGCAGACAGGAGGGAAGTGAGGAGAGAAAAGAGGATTATGCTACTACGTCAAAAGTTCTGTGCACGTGACCAACACTGACAAGGAAGTTTGGAGAATCTAAATGGGTTTATAACTGAGCTTCCTTGTGTGTGTTTCTATTAAACTTGGGCTGCTATCATTTATTTTCATCTCCTGTAAATTGTATTTTTGATAGCACTCCCCAATGCCACGAATTTTACTGTGTGCAGAATTTTGCCCCTTTCCCAAACAGCTTACATAATTCAAAGAGCATAGCACAGGACAACACACACACACACACACACACACACTCACAAGAAGGCCCTGTGGCAACATCATTCACGCAGTCTCTATTTTCTCTTTGGTTCCCTGCACAGCACCCAAGCTGCTTTGTGGTCAGATGAAGGATTCTAACTGCGGACGTGTGATTTGTGAAAGCCTGGCTTGACTGTGCTGTGTCCATTTCTATGTTTCAGCATCGAGGCTCAATGTCATCACTATTCATACACAGGTGTGCGTAAACATACAGATTGACAGTAACCTGCTTTATTCCAACCCAGTCATGACAGAATGTGGAATTTTCTAATTTAGGCCACCCAAACATACATACATACACACACACATATTATTATAGAAAACAATATTATTCCATAGCTGAGCACACTGTCATTGTGAATCATACCTCAAATAACTGAAACAAAATGTGAGGTCACCCATTAGATCTGTAATCTGCATTTCTAAAACAAATTCCCTTCACAAGTCCAAATTTCAAATGAGTCTGTAGTTAAAGGAGGCCTTGGAGAGTTTGAGCTGCTGTACCCGACTGAATGGGGGGAAACATGGACCTGAACAAGAGAGTTGTCAGTGGAAATAATGAAAAGTATTATAAAGCTCCTTTAAGAAGGTAATTTAGCTCAGAGTGAGGTAAATGATGTTGGTTGCTGCCAGTTAGCTGTGTTCAAAATTTGGAGCAGGTATACAGACAAAATAGGAAGGTTATATGGGGAAACATACACCAGCACCCAGACAGAGGTAAACAAGGTTACAGTGGGCTTAAGAGAGGCAGGCATGAAGTGTGGATGACTGGATTAAAGTGACATTCAGGGATGATTCACCGATCTGCATTAAACAAGGTGATGATGCAGGAGCTTTTTTTGTGCATATGAAAATGACTCACAAATTTCCTCAAACATTGGTGATAGGGGGTTGATGTCAGGTAAAGGACCAGAGGAGATGGTAGTCATTACCTCTACAGTCAATGCACAGGTGGACATTGACACTTTGGATGACTTTTCCCATTTCAATGATCAAAAGGAGGTTTGGTGATGTTGAGGTCATTTTTTCAGGATGATAATGAATCTTGCCACAGAGCAAACAGTGTTCAAACCTTTCCTCAGGGAAGACCTACTTTTTCTTTCTAATTTCTTCCTCATTTACACAGGAGGAATGTTTAGCTATTAGATATGTTCTTTGTGTCTGTGTCTGTGTCATATCTGTTTTCTGTTCTTTTGCCAAATTAAAAAGAAAAGAAAACAGCTGATTGAACAATCTGAAAGTGTGGTGACTCCATATATCTTTGCCAGGGGTTGTATAAGTTATTTATACATCTGGCCTCAGGTCTGGATCAACGATAGAATTATCAATAGAATCAAGATTTCATGTTTGACAGGTGTGTTTAAAATCTTTAGAGTTTCACTCTTCATCTGATTTGAATTTGAATTCAACATGTAGTGTCTGTTTCCATATACCGGTAGGCCTGTTCCGGAGTCAGCTGTATGACCTAAAGACAATAACATTGCTCCTTTTTGTATTTTATTGGGTCGATATACAATATTCTAAGCCTTAATGCGGTAACAAACTCACTTGAATATGAAGATGTAGCGGAATAATAATGATCTTACCAGAGAGCACATCCTCCTTCCCTGATATGATAAATCGAGTTCCTCTGTTCTGCGTTCTGGTCTGACCGCGCATATATTTTGGTGCATGTCCGTGCAGTCCAGAGTGAGTGAAGCTCTAAAGCTTTAAATTTTCCCTCTGAATAAGCCGCATAAAATCCTCATGTTTATCTTCTGCATCTCGGTTGCATTGATAGCTACATTTCTTCCAAGTCATTCATTAACAGCACTGATAAGGCTTCAAATTTGATTTCCCAAATGTTTTCTGAACCTGCACAATCCAGCCTGACATGATTACTTTCTTCGAAAACTGTGAACTACTTGATTACATTTTAAGATAAAATTCTGAGCACTTAAAGGCAGTTTGCCCGGACAACATGAGTTTGCGGCCCTGTGGTGGGGAAGGTCAAAGAGGACATTAAGATGTCGGTTTGATATGCAGTCACAATGTTGAAATGTGACATCTGTGTGCCTGAGGGAAGAGAAAAAGAGGAAACTGAGGGGAGAGACAAACAAGATGAGAAAAAAAGAAAAGATAGAATCCCTGTCAAAACGTTTAAAGAGACAAGTTTTGTTGCAGTGCAAGGAGAGAAATGTGTTTGCTGGTATTCAGATGATGTGACGACTGCTGCAGCTGCCTTTAAAAAATAATACAATGACATCATTTGCCCTGCAACAATGTCTATGTCTGTTCATAAAGTCGGTCAGATTTAATTAAACTGTACAGTGATTAAGGGGCAAATTGCTCAGTCCGTCGGCTTTTGCGCTTCCTGTTCCACCCTCATCCATAAACTCAAGCACACGCTTACACACACACACACACATACGGCGTGATTAGTGGTGCACTGACCCAGAGCATCTTTATAGTGACTAATCTACTATTAGCACTTGTCTCCCAGGTCTTCTCTTCCTCTTCCCCCAGCAGTCCTTGCACCCTTCTCCCTACTGCTCTCCTCTGCTCTTTCCCCTCCTTCATCCACGATGAGCTCAAGGGGTTTCTCAACTGTCAGACTGTTTAGCTTCTTCTAAAAAAATAACAGTAGCAATTTCAGATTGACAAGACCTCAACACATGATGTAATTTGCTTCATCTCTTTCTCCTCCGGTCCTTTTTTCATCTGCCTCCAGAATTGTCATTCTCTCCCATCGTCATTCTCGTGTTCCCTCCTCACACTCACATTTTTCTCTTTCTTCCCCTTTGAACAGTCTTTCACCTCATATTTTGGACCACCTATGTGCACAATCTCTCTCTTTTTTATTGATATCTTTTTTTTTTTTACACCCTTGCATTCTACATCTATTTCTTTTATTTCTTACTTTCTCTATCTTGTCTCTTCTCCCCTCCGGGCCACCTCCCTCCACATCACCACTACAACCACCCCTTCCATGATGATTGTATCTATTAGATAAGCCGGGCGTCAGACAAGTAATGTTCCCCGATTTCTCCGTGTTTGGTTCTGGTAAAAAATGGCCTAGCTGAAAGATAAAGCTGAAGAATGAGGAGGCAGAGGTGGCGTAGAAAGGGAACGATAAAACAAGCATCATGGGTCTATGAGATCAACGTATTGGGGGCAAAAAAAACACAGAAAAGAACTTTTGTTTCACCTCTGTTGGCCATTACATGTTCAAATTATCTTGAAATTAAATAGTTACAGCTGAGTCTTGCTGAATATTGTTTAATTGAAAGAGTCTAGACTAGTGTATATATACATAATGAGTGGTGAGAATTTAACATCAAACTTGGTTTTAGTTCTCTGGAATATGTTTTGTAAGTTGAGGTCACAAAGGAAGAAGCATAGAGACCTTTTGTTTCAGAAAAAGACTGATGGCAGGCTGACATCGTGGATGAATATCACCCAAAACAGTTTATAGGCCAAATCTCTTAAAGTGATCTTTGGTCTTTGAACTTCTTCACTTTAGCCAGGATGGGGCAAGACAACCAGAAAGGCGCTGCCTGATTGATTGCACAGAAAAGGAGAGGAGGAGAGTTGTTGCCATGGGGACAAGGAGAAGGAGCTTACTCTCACCTCTTCTTTTTATACTTGAGGGACCAGTAATTGTTGATAAATTTGGAGGGAGGGGCTGAAGGGCGATTTATTTAGACACAGCATTTATGGACAGCTTCAACAATACTGGAGAGGTGCGGCAGAACACAGTAAGTGTGTTAAGAGTAAATACAGTATGTGTGTAAGCAAGGCAGAGAAGGAGTGGGACAGGGCTGCGTGTGCATTTATAAGTGTTCGCCAGTCAGCTGGAGGTGACTGGAGACAAGGTGCTAATGAAATGTAAAAAAAGAAACTGTCTGGATGAACTGTATCCAGCTGAGAGATGCTCCATGTAACAGAAGAGACCATTGAGCACACAATCTCTCTTCAGCTCCCGTTTCATTTGCAGCCTGCAGGAGAGGCTTAGGATAACAAGAAAGACACACAAAGAGAGATAAAGACCTAGCACAAACAACTAGAATCAGAAAACATCATGTGAAGATTAAAAGTGAGATGGGGACAGCTAGGTAGATTTACTTTGTTTTCGTTGTCTTGTCAGTTGTGCACCACCTTACAGCTATTTATCATTTTTTAAAGAAAGAAATATCAAGTGATTTATCGGCTAAAAGTTGAATTGAAACATATTTTTACATATGTATATATGTGTGTGTGTGTGTGTGTGTGAACTGTCCTTTTCTTTGCAAAGGTTCTGACAATCCATTTCAATTCAACTTTTAGGAAATTGATTTTAAAATTCAGCACAAAATACTTGGATATTTGAATACTTGAATACTGAATTAAAGTTTAAACTGGGCTGCTTCAGGCCTCCTGCATGTTTGGGGAAATTTCCTGCTGCCATGGTCTCTTCACTGGCAGGTGAGCCACAATTCAGACAATAAAAACATCACAGAGAAGAGTTGAGCACCTCCTCTACAGTGGTAGGCATGCAGGTAGTTATAATTAGAAAGCGATCCTGCTCAATTGAAGTACTATGCAATATAAATATCTTTAGAGGATACATTCACCTGTGTCTGAACTTCAGGGCTCTAACTTTAGTTGTGAGGGGATGGTAGATGATTTTTTTAAATCCTCTCATGCCTTCTTCTCTCAGTCTGAATGATAAGTTGCCGCAGGATCCAGTGTACGGCAGGGGGGAAAAAATCGGCAAGAAAAGAATGTTCTTCCCCTCTCACCCATACACAGTCTTTAAACCTCTTCCTGACAGCTCCTTATATCGATGTGTACAATTCAGCATCAGAGACACAGAAGAAAAGACACATGCTGCTTTACAAACGTGTCCACCTCTCAATCAAGCCCGAAACAGAGCACGGCCTGCTGATTACAATTACAGTGTGACCTCAGAAAGTAAACCTTTTTATAGTCTGAATGCTGCTGGGATTAACACCTTTATGGTGATGAGTTCTTGTTTGGTTGGTTTCCTTGACAACAAAGCAGGAGATTAGGATTTCTGAGGTGGAAATGATTTTGCCTGGAAGTCGAGAGGAGAAAATGCAGAATGAGTCTGATCTGAGCAAACAGATCTGATTGATTATATCCACAAAACTCTGAAGCTCATTAGTGGTGGATTAGAAGATTTTCTCAGCGATGGCAGCCGGTTCTGACAGGGAGAGTGAGCACACAGCACTGCTTAATTATTAGAATCAGGACTGATGCCTCATCCATCTAAACACTGCAGGTAAATGTGGAGATTGCAGTCAAGGACACGAAAAATGACAAGTAAACAATTCCTGGTTAACATTTACAATGCAACAAAGATAGCTGGTGCCTAGGATTAATGAAGGTGATAGACAATCAACACGTTTCTGGTCTAGAGAAAATTAGTTTATTGCTTTCTTTTAAAGATCCCTGAATGATAAATTGAAAGAGGAAATTTAATTTAATTTAATATATGCAGCTGCTTTTGTACAAATTTTTCTCAGGAAGCGTTTCACAATATTTGAAAGAGAAACTGAAAGATAAAGAAGCCTGAAGGCAACACTAAGCCCAAGAGAGTCTGCATCAATTCACCGAGTTACTTCCAAATGTCCTGTTGACTGTGTAGATATTTGGTGGATTAGGTATTCCTGTCGGCCCATACATCATCGCGTTTTTATCAGACAAAAACAAGGAGAGAGGAATTTCCTTTCAAAGCTGCATGTTGGTCCATTTTAAAACTACAAAAAATTAACTGATCTTTATCTCAAACCAAGAGTTGGTTAACTGTGCAGGCAATCCCTGCGCATGCCCTGAAATGAATTAACCAGCAAGTTCTGGGGTCCACTAAATCTCACACATGTCTGATCATAACTCCCATCCCACACAGAATGTAGCTTTGAAGACAAACAGATTACATAGCTGGGTTTTTTATAAAAAGCAGTGAACTTGATACAAAGAAGGTAAATCCACAAAAGGGAATAATGTTTGTGTTGTTTTTGCTACTCTTCCATCCAGCTTGAATTATAATCCTTTACTAAAACCCTTTTTATTTAGGTTAAAAATATCTGCTAAAGTACACTAACATCTGGCCTGTGAGTGCAATGAAAGTGTTTAGCAGGCATTTAGTCCCACATGAAAGTACTCCGCTGTGGTCACAGGTATAACTCAGATCCACCTGGGTGCTGACACTGAAGATGCTGCAGGCATAAGAGTGGGCACGGTTCAGTTTTACTTTACAGAGACACACATTTACCGACCATACTCTCTCACATGGAGGCTCTGACATTGAGCAACGCCAACAAAAAGATTGATACACAAGATTGATCAATTTTACCTGAATGTAAGACAACTGGCAGCTCACTCTGTCCTGCTGTGTGGGCAGAAAACAAATAAACCAACCAAACTCATCTCAAACTTGTGAAATTTGGAAATTGTGCTTCAACCCACCTTACAAGATCCAGTGTCATGTCAATAAGTAAACTAGATTTAAGTGGGTGTTCTTACGACATTCCATTAGAAAGTTAGAATTCTTGTGATTTAGTTGATACAAAACATTTAATGATACAGTGAGCACAGCATTTGCAATCAACACCCGCAAAATTTAATCAAAATTCTAAGGTAAGTCACCTCTAAAAGCCTCCTGGCAATCCACTGATATCATATCTTTTCCCAGAAAATCTTTCTTTTTTTATTTAGGGTCCTGACAATCCATTTCAATAATACCTTTATCCCAAAAAAATCATTTCTTCAGTATATTCCCACAGATTGCTCATTTCAAATTTAGAAGTCTGGTTTGCATGTAAACATTCTTAATACCTGGATTTCAAAATATAGCCAGCCTTCACAGTTTTTGATTGGGACCTCGCTTGAAAGCAAGTAGGAGCTTCTATATCCTCAAGCTACATCATCCAATAAAGGGTGTGCCCTTCTTCTGCCGTGAATTAAACTGAGGTTGATCTTGGCGAGTCCCATTATGGCGACTCACAGGACCAAAAGGACAGATAGGCTATGGAGCTTTGAAGCTCCCTTGCTTTGTTCACTCTGGCTACAGATATTACCATGACAGACAGTCATGGAGGAGGTTTCCTGTGAGTGAAACATCTTCAAAGTATTGTCACTTCTTTTTACAGAATGTGATTTCTTCAGGAACCAGGAGAGTGGGAAAACATCCTTGTTGAAACTCTGCTTCCATTCAAACTGCTGAACCAACGTGAACAAAAGCATCCTTTTGTTCACGTTGGTGAAAATGGTGAAAATGCGCCTTAATCCATCCTGAGGACATTCACACTTGTATGTGATCACCACATGTGATCGGATAGGTCAGGATGCATGTTAGCCTGTTAGTCTAAGCTCCAAAGGATGGTTTCCTACCTTGGACCTTAACCTGTTTACATTTTGTCGACATTAGAAGCAAATTTCACAAGTTTAAGGAGACGGCTGAGGTTGCTGACGAACACACGTCAACACAACTTGAAACACTTTCCCTCTCGTGACTCAGCATGTGGGTGCTCAACTGCCTGGATGCTATGGAGCAATTTAAGATGGAGGAGAACAGGAGCTGAAGGTCAGGGTAGAAAACATCTCATTAGCTGAAGTGCAAAGAATCACAGGTGCACAGGTGCCATGGCATCATGTTTCTCCTTTATATGGGGGATGTTCAAGTCGTCGGGCTGCAGAAACACAACACACTAAACAAACCTCTGCAGTGAGTTCATTAAGGGGAGTGGGATTAGGATCAGAAAATACTATTATTGGTATTCTGGGGTCAAAACAGACATGGAACTGCCACAAAGACAAGATTAATGGCAGAGCTCCCTTTGTTCTAGGTCTGAGTGATTAGCCGGTTGGAGCTGAACTTCTCGGAAAAGAAAATAACCGGATGATCAATACCTTGTTTGTCAGCTTCAGAGAGTACTACACCTTCTTCAAACTCACATGCATCTATGTGAAGCTTGAGAGCAAAAGAGAGCTGGAGAGAAACACAGCAACATTTGATGTTACCAAAATCTTGCTCACATGAAGCAAGAGAAACAAAAAACACAACTGTGGATTTGAAATTAAGCCAGAGAAGCTACTATGGCTGAGAAGTTATTGTAAAAACAGCAGAGCCAAATCTAAGAACGTTGTTCCCTCCCAGTGGTGGGAACAGATAACTCATCAACAGCTGAAACATTGGTCTGACCCACAACTGCAAAACATCTCAGTGACTTTTATGAGCCTCCTTTCATTAAGATTGCAGTTAGATTTCTATCTGATAGTTGTTTAATAAATGCCTGAATAAAACTTTCAGCTCATTTCTGCCAATTGGTGATCATTTTGAGTTGTTGAAATGCAGCTAGTGTCTTCATGTAAGTCAGTTGGTGTCATAAAAACAGATATTTCATGAGCTCTTTGGGTTAATGCCAGTACTCCTTTGAAAGATTGAATTTGACTCTGCTGACACAAGTGAATTAATGCAGTTATTAACACAGCGTATGGATAAGACTCAGGCCTTGACGTAGCATCTACTTTGCGTAAGCCTGCACCACACCGCAGTGACGTACCAGATTTTTCAACCAACTGACACAGAGATGCCTTTCTGGGAAAAGAGGGTTGCGGCAATGTGGTTATCAAGCATGAAATTAACTTCACCATTGATCATTTTCAACTCCTCCTCAGGAACTTCACACAACCTTTGATTGATCGTTTCTTTTCCGTTCTGCACATCAATGTCACATTCAATCAGATTTTTAAAGGCATGCACCCAAAAGGGATAAATAACTTCAAATCAGCCAACTTCAGTAAGCTTTTAAACAAGCTGACAAAACGTCGACCCTTTGCAATGATTCAGAATTCTTTAAGCAATCTTGCAACAGGAAGAAATCAGTCACTGCCACATCCTCCCTCCCAATGAATGTTGGCTCCACAATACAGGCAGTAAAAACTCCTCTGAGGAAGAGAAATCTGATTCATTCTGAGATGCTCTGTAAAACATGTTCTCTTGAAATATTGATTAGGAATAAGGTAGTTCTGCTCAGACAGTAAGTGCCCCAAACTAAATTTCCTACCAAACTGCTCAAAATGGACATTCTGCATATCTACAATCTGCAACATGGCTAGTACTTAGTAGTCCTCATCTTGATTTATTTATTTTTTTAGACCGCTAGTTACACACACACACGTATCATCCAGTCTTATCATTTTGAGAGACTTTGGGTTAGAAACATTCACTAGATCAAGTTCAGAGGGGGTTAATCTGTATTCCACACATCCTGAAGCTCTCCCAGCTGTCCATGTACAATGTGACTAAAGACTTGGTAATTAGGAGTGAAACCATGACCTTCTTAACACACTTTCCTAGTGGCTGAAAGCAACCACAAATCCTCCACATCCCTGTCAAGTCTGTGCAATATCCTGACAAGTACAAAGTAAGAACAAATGTGATGGGAAATTTGATGTACATCAAATGATGTCTTTCTGAATGATCTTTTCACATAGAAAAGGAAACTCATTTGCGGCCTGTGTTACATACTTGGCTGGGATAGCACGTACAGGGAAGATGGAAGGATAGCGCAAAAACTTGGTGAAACACAATCAATAGATTTTCAAACCGAACATTTCAACTCAGCAAAATCATCTCATCGCAGTCGATGACTGGATGTTAAAATGGGTTGCCCACAACTGTGATTGGTACTAGTTATGAGAATGCTTCAAAACTTTTTTTTATCCTTACCTGAACCTGCTGTTTGGACAACTAGATCATCCTTCAAAACCATGTGGCACCCACTAATAGATCATCACCTAATTCTGTAGGAAATACCCGAAGGTTGCAGCTGTTTAAACAGCTCTCTCTTCGCTTGGAAAATATATTTAAATATAAAGAATTTGATCTCCTGGTTAGGTAAATATTTAGATGAAATGAAAACTTATTTCATACAAGGAGAGAGACTCTTTCACTTTCCAAATCACACTCTTTATCCTGAACTGAAGAATTTGACTTGATCCTATAGCCACAGCACAAGCTATAGGTGAACAGAGAACTGCTGCCTATTCAGCTGAAACACGATGCTCACCAAATCATTCCCCAGTGTCATATCTTTTCCATTTGCACTTTAGGTAGCTGAGACTCCTCTATGATGACGATGCAGACGATCATATCCAAATGCTGAGAAGAAGGCAGCATGGACTGGTAAACGCACCATTTGCTTCTGTATCTAATAAAATTTAAGAACTTTAATATAACGTCCCATCTACTTTAATATACACACCCATCTGATACAGAAGCTTAACAGACAGAATCAGGTTTAACTGAATCGAGGTCTTCCTCTGAGATAACTGGGATTTTCTTCCCTGGAACACTGGGAGTGGCTGGTTCAACATGTAAACCAGCATCATGATTCATCTTACTTTTTAGTGCAGGGTTCTCTGCGTTCCAACATCACCAAACATGCCACGTGAATGCAAACCAAGACTCTTTCTTTTCATTTTTTTCTTTTCAGAATTTTCTTTTATGTGCCAGCACATTTTCAGTCACCTGAGTGGCAGCTTCACAGGCACCTCTTACCCAACACTCAACAACACTGGTAGCAGTCTTTAAACTCCTCAAGTACCCTCGAATCACACACAGATTCTTAACCTCAAAATGTTCTGTTGAGTCACACTAACTCAACATCTGACTGCTCAAGACTTCCTCTAACACCTAAAGCGCTGCTAGTGGCCCCCTGGTACCGACTCGTAAGCCGTCACATGCTCACTCTAACAGCAAAATGTGTCTAGATGGAATCCATACTAACTGCTGGAAAAGATTCTTTGGCCTTTGCTTGTCAAAACGGATAGTTACACAACTTCAAAATGAGCCTCGGGTCCTCCTCAAACTGGCGACAGATTCAAAAGGAGAGAAAAAAACTCTCCAGATCTCTC
Source organism: Odontesthes bonariensis (assembly GCF_027942865.1). NCBI lineage: Eukaryota > Metazoa > Chordata > Actinopteri > Atheriniformes > Atherinopsidae > Odontesthes > Odontesthes bonariensis. The sequence continues at coordinate 21,800,534 of NC_134514.1, read as the reverse complement.
ATCAAACTTCCGTTCTTGATGCAAGCTGCTCATCACCTCAAACATTTTCAAACCCTGTGAACCAGAAGCTGCGCTCAATATCAGCTTTGCTCAGCTTACCTGCTCTAATGACAACTTTCTGCTACAAATCTCGCTTTTTCTTTTAAATGCTTATTTTATTCATCTCCATAACAGAAGTATTTGCCGCTCACAGGTTAAAGTGACTGTAGGACAAAACCCCTTCGCAATCACTTTGACCGTACATTGTTAGCAGAAAAACAAATTATTCCATCTACAGCATCCCCCATTAACTCGTTAATTTCCTCATTTAACTGCATTTCTTCAATATTACCATCATAATCAGCTTCAAGGAAATGTATGGTGTTTCCTATGACCCAGCTTGTTCTTTTTACTCGAATCATAATAATCAAAGAAGCATCATCAGCAGAGGGCGTTGCACAGCCTCTCTTAATAACCTGCACACAGATGTCAGAATGACTGGTTCTGCAAAATCTGCTTCTCAAAAATCTGCACAGAATTTAAAACAAAATGCTTAAACAGTGAGCTCTAGAAATATTACTGTGACTAAATGTACTACTTTACCTGTTTACCATAATATATTCAAGTCGTACAATAGAGTTGGCTCATAGTGCAGCCTTTTCCCAGTGCTTAGCTCATTAACATGTTCAATCCTTTTTTTCAGATGCTCAAATGTAATTATACAATTGACTCTAAAAGCTTTTTAGTGGACAAGTGTGGGCTATTCCTTCATTATTTCTTCATCAATTTAAGCAGGTAAAAGGTCTGGAGTTGATTCCATGAGGCGCATTTGCATTTGAAAGCTGTTTGCTGGGAACGCGCAGCATGCAGTCAAAGCAGCTCTCCGTGCAAATGAAAAAGGTCACCCACAGGCTGCAAAAACAAAACAAATTCATCAGAGAGATTGCCAAACATTTGGAGTGGACAAATGGGACATTCTGATGAGATGAAATGCACTGGTGAGGTTTGCAACATAATTAGGCATGCCTGCAAATGGAGGAGAGTCGTGATGGCGGATCACGTGACCTTTTTGCATAATAACACCTCACAACATGACATGACATTATCCAAGACAGCCATAAAAAAAAATAAATGAGTGAGTGAATTTGAGTTATTTAACCTGATCAAGTAGCCGAAGACTTGCTGAAGACGAAACTAAAGACAGAAAGTCTCACAAACAAACACCTGAAGACAGCTGCAGAAAAGCACTGGCTAAGCATCACAAAGGGGGAAAAACATTCCTTCATTAAGTCCATGAATGTCAAACTTCAGGGAGTAATTGCCTAAAAGAGACTCTTGATAAAGTATTGAAAATGAACGTTAGATTCATGGTATTCACGTTCATTAGTCCTGTTACTTTGAGCCCCTGAAAAACAAGGTTACACACACAGTTAAAGAGATCTAAATCCTGAATGTTAATACCTTCAAACTGAACCTGGGATTATTCAGGTCATATTCATTATGACTATTACTTGGTTATATTTTGGTGAACAGCAAAAATAATCTGACTTTTAGCAATTATTTTCAGATCAATCTCTGCAGGCATGCAAAGTGGAGCTGGACCTGTTCTGTGTTGGTAGAAAAGGGGAAGGTGGTACACCTTTAAGCAGACATTAACATCATTTCCACTATTTCTGGACACCCGAAGGTCGGGCTAAACTTCATATAAAGGAGGATTCTTGTGTTCTAATGCAGCTCTGCAGGCAGATAAGTCCACTACAGGTGCAACTTGCTTGCACCGTTCTTGGCACTGCATGCCCTGGGCGAAGATGAAGTAAGGAAGCGTACACACATGGACGTCCAGATGCCTCTACGAGGCAGGTGGCTGCTGCTGCCCTTCCTCTTGTTTTGTCTGTTTTCAGAGCTTGTGGCACAATGTGCTCAGTGAAAATTTACATTTTATATTTGGGAAGTGGCAGGTGAGCTGGCACATCCTGGCAGGTTGGCTGACACACCTCGCCACCATGTGGATCCACCCCTGAAGCTCTTTTCTCATTTTTGACTTTATCTCCGTCTTCCAGTTTTGACCCTTCTCTCCGTTTCCATCCCCGTGTGTTATGCAACCGCTGCCATGACCTATATAGTAAAGGCCATTTTAATGTGTGTGTGTGTGTGTGCGCGTGCATTTGTTTTTACTCCCTGATAGGTTTCCTATGCATGTTTGCGAACGGTTTACTGAAGATCTCCTGTGTGCGAGTCCCTCGCAGGGCTCTCCGGTGGGTATCTCGAGGTACAGAGTGACCCTGATGTGTCAGTTCTGCTTAAAAGAATGAATAAAGTGCTGGTGGACCTCTGTGACTCACCCACTCACTCACACACCAACACAAAACTCTGTACCCCCCACACAGCTGACATTTTTCCTTAAAGCAAATCTATAGGCGTCCATTTTATGGCCGTTGCGTGACATTGTCATGAAACCTGCAGGCTTTCCAGAAGTTACTGTCAGTGTATGCACACATCAAAAGTGTTTAGCCTGGCTTGTCTTTTCACTGCTCTCATGTAGGCAAACCAGAGCTGAAGGGCATGGGTTTGTTTCTTCTTTTTAAAATTTTTATTATTTTTTTTTTTTTTTAAATCAGTAGCCAGTTCTACATGAGGAAGCACATTCAGAGATAGACAACGAACCACAACAACAACTAGCTGAATGTGTTTATTAGAGTTTCAGAGACGTAAAAATCTGTAAAATGCCAAATGAGAATAAGAGAGACAAAGGCAAAAAATGAACACACTGCCTATATGAAAAAAAAAAAAAAAAAGTATCAATAACCTCTGCAGGAGTTTTACAACAATGAATTGTAGTGATGACAGAGATACATTTGGACAGCAAATTGAGACTTAAAGAAAATAAAACCAGGAAACAATTGTAGAATTATTGACACATCGACACAGTGTTTGGGTTTTTTTTGTAACCCGGCTGTGAAATCATTAATTTTGATCCCCCATACCTGAGTGGTCCAACTTATAAATTACTTCACGTGTAAAACTGGTACCAAAATCTGAGCATTGGTGCCATAAAAGCCACCACTGTGATTCAATGTTGTAAAACAATACACTGTAAAGAAGGCCAGAGGGAACACTTCCTACATGAAGGGTCGTCATCACTACACTCACATTACCACACACTGTAAATACAGAATCTTCACAGGTGCTGTGCTTGGACATGTTTTATCTTGCATTTCACCAAAAATCACGATAGTCGTGAAAATGGAGCAAACGGGTTGGGCAGTGCGGCATCTAGCGTCCTCTGCTGTCGAAATAAATAAATCTTTACAATAAAATAAACTTACAGGTGGTTCACAGACAACACTACAAGGTAGTGAGAATTGGGCTATGCACCTAGCAAGGCAACTGTTGAGAGATTAATCATTTAAATATATACAAGTCTGAGCCCTTGCGGATAGAATGTAGAAAGGGAATGTCTAAGTTTTTTGTGCTTATAGATTCTTTTTGTTTTTAAAGGATTGTGTGCCCCAAACTGTAGAAATATAGTTTTAAAGATTCAATGTTGTGCATAATGAACAGAAAACACATGATTAATTCAAATGTGATACATTTCTAAACCAAAACTTGACAAAGACTGCTTTTCCAACTGGTTAATATGGTTGGAAAACTGACCTTGTTGAGGCACAGCTCGTTTAACCGATTCACAATAATTACCAAAAATCAAGGACCTCTCATTTTGTCTTACATTTCAAAACACTTTGCCCTTGGTCGTGACTTTCTTTCTTTAAACTCTTTAAAAAAAAAAAAAAAAAAAAAAAAAGAGAGAAAAGAACTACTGCTTTTTTTCCCCTCTTTCTTTCCTTTTAGTACAAGACAGTCCTTTCCTTCACACCCCAGCAGCCACTATTTCACACAACATTAAAATCATCCACATGGACATCGCGCACGTTGTAAAACTTCTGTAGACAAAAGCACAAATATCCAATTCCGACCGAGCTTTTGCAGAGTAATGGCAAATGTCCTGCAGAGGAAGAGATGTCGATCCATCACTTGCCGTCTTTTCAGTCCCAGTCCGGACGGACGAGGCTTCACCTCAGTCTGGATTTCATTGTTCAATGCTGAGCTGCATAATTATGCTGGCGATTCGTTGAGCAACAGTACTTAAAGTGGACAGAGAAATCAGCTACAAATGACTGTCAAACTTTCATTTGAAAAAAAAAAAAAAAAAAAAAGTTTAAGCACTCGGATTTGGTGCCTACAATAACTTGAACCTTTTTAAGTCTTTTCTTATATAAATGTGCTAAAGAAAAAGGTTTCTCGCAGCGCATCTTTAAGATGGCTGAACGCTGGGGGCACACTTGCTGCACAACAAGCTGGAAGCAGCAGGGAACTCTTCTGGGCGATTGTGGTCCATCACTGTCTCTTTTCTTTTAACACTGAAGTTCCCTTCCGCTTCTTCTGTGCATCAACTAAAATTCATCAGTGGCATGAAACCAGTGCAGGTTGTTTTACATGATCCTGTTGTCCGTTTATCTTATTTATTTTTGTCCAGGTGGGACTGTAAAGTCAAAGTCCAAATACAGTTAAGGGAGTCTGTGCTGCCTGAGAGTCTGTCGCGCTGCTCTGTACAATCACAGAATGATGAAGTCACTAGAATATTCAGAGGTCATCTGATGGGCCCAGTGATCCGTCCTTTAAAGTAAAGACATATAAACAAATCATGGATTGAACATTACATTCATCACTTACTCATCCTGTCATTCATAGACATCTGCAAATGTTTGGTATTTAGATTATTTCTAAGAAAACTAACAGGCAGCCTCTCTCCCCAGAGCCTAAATCAGTCTCACTGTATTTTCAAAGTCCCCAGGGAGGTCGAGCTTAAAATTCTCATCCAGACCATGAACGTCTCGGAGCCATGGCAACCAGATACGAGGCTGCTCATGAGAAGTGGACTCAATAAGCTGCCGTTCAAAAGAACAGATAAACACAGATGCAGCAGTACAGATAAGCAAACAGATCAGCTTTAACTGAGGTGATGCTTAAATTTTCACTCAAACGTTAAGCTACTTCTCAGACTGCAAAGATCCTAAACTATAACACATTTCAGAAACTGGGAACAGAAATTCTTTTATCGATTTAAAAAGCTTGTTTAAGGACAAGCGAGATGGACATGTGTACATGGCAACTTTCACAGCAGAAATAACTTTATTTATCGACTTCATTTTTCCTTTACTGCGGAACCCAAAACTGATCATGTTTTAGAGGCTGCGTGTATAACAAAGGCCAACACATTTTTACTGTCTAAAAACACCTTTTTTTTCATACGAAATCTAGTTCAGTCTAATGACTTAACTTTTTTCCTAAGACTTTTTTTCTAGGAATCTCTACTAGTTTTTGGTACTGCAAAGTACAAAATAAAAGATGAAAAATAAAGAAATCCTAAACAAAATTAAAGTAAGAAAAGAAATACCCATTCACAGATATAGTTCAAGGCTTTGTATGTCTGTGTGCTGCTTGCATACATCAGCTACCTGATGATGTACAGCAGCCACATGTAAATAAATTATTCTATGAAGTTTGTACATTTTTTTGTAACTACAACTCGAGAAGTGTTACAGACTGTGTTACATTTACCCTTTCCATATTGTGGTTATTTAAATGAACAGACAAAAAGAAGAAAAAAAACAGCCTCGTTAACCCGCCGCTCAGTAAGTCAAGTTGGCACTAAATGACCTAAAAGAAAACAGAAAACTATAGCAAGCCTCTGACTATTGTAATTTACTCAGATTCCCACAGACTGGTTTATTTTGACCAATAAACTTGATGACTACAAAGACCATCACATTAGACCAGAATGATTGTGAGAAAATGTACTCAATGAGATTAGTTTTCAATGCAAGTGTGAAAGATTCCTACCTTGCTGCCGCCACTGCTGTGAGCATTATCGAAGATCTCTAAAGGTCTGAAACGCAAATAGAGGGTTTGTGACAAAGAAGGGGATGGACAGATGAAGAAGACAGGAGATGGGAGGGGAAGACAGTGAAGGGACTGAGACTGAACAGTTTATTTAAGCATTTCGAAAAAGCTCTCTGAATGCGACAGCCTGCGTTAACACTCAAAAACCAAATGCCAATCATCCCTGAACTTCCGTGTACAGTCATGATTTTTAAATGCATACTAAGAAAAGGTCTTATGTGAGCTGTAGGGGAGATTCCTACAAAAAGACAGTCACTGAAACACATGCTCACTGTGGCATATTTACAGTCACTTCACACTGAGAATTGAACACACTGACACACAATGAAGCCCCCCCCCACCACCACCACCACCCCACGCACACACGTCCTGCAAAAATCCAGCTCCAGTTGCTGCCCCATCGCCAAAGCAATCACACCTCAATTAAAACTCCAAACAAAAGATGAATAAATAAAATAAGTGAGTCGGTACACTGAGCAGACAAGAAATCAACATAAAAATATGTGGACGCAAAAAAAAACAATCATGTTGCTGCCAGTGGAAGTTCCAACTGGCTGAGTTGGATCCTAATGTGATGCTGCGGTCTGCAGCAAACTAATGAGTGGTATGTGATGGGTACAAAAGAGCAAGAGGAGAACAACTACATCCTCAGATTGTAAAAAAAAAACACTTGTTTCTCAGACCACTGAGACTGAATTCTTTAAAGGATGCTGAAATTCTCTATAAAAGAATGAGAGAGCTGACAGAAAGGGGTGATGCTGACACTGTTGAACAGGTCTGGTTTCATGTCGGTGCGCTTGAAATAGAGCCCTCCAAACCTACGGCCTTGGTGCTTTTCAAATTCATTAAAGTCTACGACTGTAAGCAGCTCTCGTATCCCTGCTGTGCAACACACTGTTAACCTTAGTTTGCCTGAAGGCACGAGTCCACTTCAAATGTGAAATTCTTTTGTGTTTCTGTAAGGTTTGGCAGAGCTTCGCCAGAATTACTCTGACTGCAGTTGTTTTCTTGGGTCTCGGTCCAAAAGGCCTGCAATATGAAGATGCTGCAGTCTGCGTCTCGTCACGTCGTCTGGGTTCTTCAACATTATGAGGCTCAGGCACAAATGAGGATTTTATTCTCTTGTCTTGTAATCCAGGTTATCAAAAACACAAATGGGTGCTTCACAATATAAAAGCCTCCTTTTTTTTTTGTTCAAATCCCACATTGAAAGAACCCAGAGGCTGACATCATCATTAAATCACAGTTAAATCATGAATCAGAGATATTGATCCTGCACAGGTGCAACCCCCCCAACTCCTGTTCTCCTTTTGATGGAGCAAATCGAAGAGAAATCATAAGAAAACATGCAATCGGACGTTTGTCCGCTGAGTGAGAGACTCAACAGCAACCAGCCCTCCACAGAGCATGTTGCACAATTAATATAGCACGTTTATGTTCCCCTGCTCTTCGATAAGGATCAGGGTTGAGGGTCTGAACCACCTGTTCAGCATGAATGTCTCTGATTAGCTGGCAGCTCTATATTGAGCATCCTTGGTTTGTCCTAGATTAGTCCCAGTGATTGGCAGATTGACTCACAGCAAGCGGGTCTTGGCTGAAAGCTGCTACGCTGTTCCGCATTTCATTCTCACTGCCACGCAGCGGTATCAGCGACACGTTACCGTGACGAGAATCGGGTACCACGCGGCTCGCTCGGGTCAGCTGGAGTCCGTCCTGAGGCCACACGTCGCCGTCGTACTTAAATGAGTGGACAGAGACACAGAGACAGAGACAGGGAGATTTTACAATTGCTGTTGTAGCTCAAGGACAAAATCTCCTCCAAGTTTGGTTTGGCCTTAAAAATGACTGAGCAGTGAAAATGAGCCATGAATTTTGAATTATTGCCAACGCTGAAGTTACAGCACGCCTGTAAATCATGTCTGTCAATTTGTGTTTGTGCGTGTGAGAGAGAACACACCTGGATGCTGAGAAATGTAGCATACCACTCCCTCATTTCCGACTGGGTTTCACAGCAGAGATACCTGCAAATAAATGGATGGTGATAGCTGGAAGCAGACAGTGCAGCAAATTCAGGAGGCAGACTGCGTACGTGCGTACGTGCGTGTGTCTGTGTCTTAGAAGACTAGAAGTCAGAGAGGTAGAAAAGAGGAAAAATAGGAAAATAGAGAAGACAGAATAGTCAAAGATATAAACAGAAAGTGACATGCTCTCTCTGATGGCACACAACAGTGACGCCACAAGCGCAAACACTGAGTGTGATTCCTTATTCAAAAGTGAAGGCAAAGAAAAACACTGATTAGGACTTTCAGCACTGTGTCCATGAATAGTGTGGGTGTTTGTGTCTCTTAACACTGTGTGTGCATGTGCATATTCTATGCCACTCAGGTTATCGTCTCATACCGCTCTGAGTCATCAGCCATGCTGTGATGCTGAATAAATAAACGTTATTTATACAGTGATTAGAGTTGGGAGCACAGATTTAGACCACAGCCATCATTCAAGTTCCCTCCACTGAGACATAAAAAAGGTGAGACTTTCGAACTTAATGTATGTAGTGTTTGTTGTATTCGACAGTTGTGAATTTAGCATCATTTTGCACACATGCTAACACACACAGAGCCCGTCCCTGTGCCTGGTTTACATCATTATGCCTAACAGAGCTCATTAGTGCTTGCTGGGATTAGAAAGGAGAGCATGCATTCCTACAGTCTAGTGTCTCTACGACTGTTGACATTTCCATTTTTTGCCTACAATTACGTGGCAATATTACCAGCTGTAAAGGGAAGCGACCTAAATAGAGAGATTGCAGGAAAATGATAAGATGGTGCCATAAAAAGACAAATTTAACATATTAAGAGGAAATGTAGAAGCAATGTCAGGATAGGACAAAACAACACTAAGTGAAGGTAGATAAGCAAGATGAGCACAACAGCCACATGAGCACCTCATTCATCAACTTGTGTGTGTTTCCCATTCTTTTTATAATCTTTATTACCTCCTCCAGCACAGGTTAAACATAAGGCTTCTAACTTAGTATCTCTGATTCAGCATGAAGCCCTGCTGCTTTACCCGGCATCTTACCCCCTCCTCTCAGACCTGTTTGTTGCTATGAAGGACATGACAGTAGAGCGTACCAAGAAATGATACGACTCGCAGCATAATAGAGACAACCAAACCCCCAAAAAACATTGTTTTCCCCCGAACAATGAGTAGAGAGCCCGAGTAAAGATTCCTTTATTATTCACTATTGAACGTCATCTTTAACAGCCTCCGTCTGGCTGCAGCAGCACTGACTGCAGCAAGACAGTTGAACATTCTGACTTTTCTTCAACACCTCGCTTCACCTTTCATATAGAAAAACCGGACCCCTGCTTTCCTGTCACTGCTGCTGAAGCGGGGTGGCGCATGCGTCTGCTGGCAGTAATTGCGGCACATTGCACCAGGCTTTAATGTTAATCAGAGCATCCTCCCCAGCTTTTAATGTTGGAGATGTAGTAAAAGTGTGAGCGGGAACGCAGAACAGGAAAGAGGGAATGAGTCAAGGCATGATCCACAGTGGTGGGTCGAGTGTTTTTGAAGGTCACAAAGAAAAAGCCTTAAAAGCATAAAACCAAAGATGTCAAATCAAACCATCTGAATTGTATACCGTGGACGGATTTCACTGTCGAATCAAATTATGTCCAATTGCACCGCACAGCAATAGTAATAGTAATAATAATAGTAATGGTAGCTGCCTCGTATGAATCTTGAAAATATTGAATTGTAAGCTGTGCATCCAGATGTGCCTCAGTGTTAGACATGCATATCCGTAACACACGTGCACACACAGAGATATCTACGTGAATAGACCAGGTGAAGAATAGAGCCATGGTTATAGGTGTTCTCATGCGTTTCCCTCTGGGTGGAGCTGACCTTTCATTTGATTCTTTCTCCAAACTCATGCAGGGCTCCGATCCATTTTCTATGCCTATAGAGAAGCCTCCAGCTTCCTCTGATGTTTGTCGTGTTTACATGCATATCATAAATGTGATCAAGCTGCCGCTATGGGAAAATGCCACTGCCTGCAAAAAGGCAGTGAACATGTCAGAACAACTGAGAAGGCTGCCAGCTCCTCTGGAGAATGTATTAAAGCTCTATTTGTGTTTTAGTATAGAGTGATGCTGTCCCTGTAGAGGCAGAGGAGGTATAAAACTATAAAACTAAAAAATGTAGCTCTATTCCTCACTGTGAAATAAGCACACGGTTTCACTGCATTTTGAAGAGGGAAATCGGTCACAGGTGTACAAATCAAAGAATGAAAGCCATGTGAGAGTTGCTATGTTATAAAATTAATCTTAGTTTTTGCCTCACCACTGCTGTCTTTCTGGCTTCTCTTGTTTCTTGCTCTCGTACACGACTGTAAGACCCCAACTAGAAAAAGAAAAGGACAGAAAGAGGAAATTCTTCACTAGCACTTTATGAGTGCGAGTCTTGAGCTTAGCCTGCCCCCTGGTGGTCATTAATCATACAAGTCCAAAGAAGCTATTTCACAAGCTATAAGCTCTGATCAAATTTAGAAAATTAAACATCTAACTTTAGCCATCAACTTTTTGTTTTGATGATCACGCTGCAGAGTAACAAAACAGGTTACCACCCAATTTAGTGTTTAACTGAAAATTACAATTAGGAGAGCTCTTCCTATTCAAGTAAGAAAAAGACAGCAGATCAGTTAAAGATGCATTAATGTTCCAAAATAGGCATAAAAATGTGTCAAACATAACGAAAGAAAAAGAAAAATTGGTAATTCAGATGAGTGACCCGTTTCTTTACATTAAATGTTCACGTGTTTGCTCACCATGTGGGAGGACGGAGTTTCTTCTTGATACCAAGGTAAACTTTTAAGTTTTTCACTGGCCATTCCCGCTCTGGACGGTTACTCTGATAGACAGACAAAAAAAGAGCACATGAGCTCACGAGTCTGTGAAAGAAAGTGACGATTCAAAAAAGAAGAATGGGAAGATTATCCCTCTTACCCGGACTTCCTTGTACATTCTTAGTGACATTGAATTGAGGATGAAATATTTGTCGTGAAAGTTTCCAGTGGGCAGCCCCAACCCCAAGATGCTCCGTTCTTCCCTGAATTTTATCATCCCGTGCTTGGACACATCCACTTTATTGGCTGCGAGGCAGAATGAGAGATTTGTGAGTATCCAGCAACGACGCAGAAAATATAATGCAGCGGTTTTGGAAAGAAACATTTGTCTGATTTGTGCTTACATAGGAAAAGCCGCATCGCCTCCATAGCGGGTTGTTTCTTGATGAGGAGATGGGAGTCGGTCCCGACGGAGTGAAGGATGGGCAAAACTCGCTCTTGATAATGAAGTGGACGTTCTAAGGAGCAGAAGGGGACGCAGAAAGACAGGATGATGCAACAAAATTCGAACTCAAATTATGCCTTTACATGAGAACAGGAATTTTAATATCATAAGAAAAACAGCCTGAGCAAAGTAAGAGGAAGAGCTTTGAAACTGCTCTTCTGCCAAGGAATGGGAAATCTACCAAATCAGCTGAGAGTTACTGGCACTTGTTTAGCCACCAACAGGCTTCCTGGTGGGGACAAAGGCGGCCCACATACCATGCTCTAAACAAACCACAGCACACAGTCACACTGCTGATTAGGATCTTTTTTTCTGCCTCGAGGGTTTGTGCGTCATTGTGGATAGTGCAAGCTGAGCGGAGAGTATTTTACATGCTTTGTGTCATTGTTTTTGTTTTTGCTGTGGGCCTTTTCATATCCCACTGTTAATTTGACACAGCTTGTATTTGGTCATATGAACCTACGATTCTTTCCAAAGCTAAAACCTTTCATTCTTCGACTCACAACTTAATGTCAGCTGTGTAGAGATTACTGGTGGTCCACACTTCGAGCCAAGATCTTATCTAGCTTCACCAAAAAAGTGAATGAAATGCACTTGTTGCACGAAGCAGCAGAAAACTATTCAGTAAAGCTTTTATTTTGAGTCGGGCTCTTTCGGCTCTTGTATTATAGTTAGAAGGGAAAAACCTTTACAACAACCACTACTCTTTCCCCTCTGCTTTTCTTTCCATCCGTCTCACCTATTTCGTCCTTATCGCAGACCTCCCAGCAGCTCCAGTACTCTTTGTCTTTAACTGGGATGTTACGCCGGTCCAAAACCTCGCATGTCAACTCTGCTGCCGTCATAGAACCAGGGATCTGAGGCAAAGGCAGAGAAGATGCGGTCAGTTTAATGCAGTTTGTTATTCTGGTACTTGCATGCATGCACACAAAAGCAGATTTGGACAAATGTAATGTCGTGTCATTTGCAAAAATCCAATTTACCTTGACGTGTTGCTCTGCTGTGTCCTTCTTTTCTTCCAGATACACTGTGCAGATGAAGTGGCCGTCACGCTCAGTCCTCTGATGTGACTGCACATACAGACAAAAGATCAGACAGGACGGCAACAAAATCAGCATGATAGCAAACAGCAGATGTGTGGGCTGAATACAGTGTACCTGTGCACACAGAGACCACCACAAGTAGGTCCAGAAGTATTTGGAAAGTTGCACAGTTCGGAGAATTTAGCCTTTGTACATCGTTACGGGTTTGACATCAAGCAACATGTGACTAAAGTGTAAAATTTCACCTTTAATTTAATTGAAGCATTTTAATAAATGTCATATTAATTGTTAAGGAATTACATCTATGTTTTAAACACACAGTAGTCCATTCAAATATGACACGCTCAAAAGTAACTGAGACTGCTTTCTCTGGTCAAAGGCACCAAATGCTCTTTGGACCCCAAATTAATTTCCGCAAACAGTTAAGAAATGCAACACTTGTTAGTATCTCCACACCTTTGATTCCTTTCTTCCATAAAACAATGAGGAAGCAGGCTGCAGTAGAGATTTCTACTGGCATTTTGCCACACTAGTTGTAGCCTGTTGCAGTAGCTCTGAACATATTGTGACTGAGTTTTCCACTGAGCTTTTTCTGTGAAAACACTGATTATTTTAAAAAAAATGTCCATGCTGGTTTAGATGCTGTGCTGCTTAAATGATTTCCGCTGATACTTCTGACACTTTATGATATCTATTATGATGTGTAACCATGCCAGAACAAAAGTTGTTTACATGTGGGAGCGGATAATTGAGTTCCCAAGCCCATGCAATGCCAGGAATAAGGCCCCAAATCCAGACAAGTTGAGGATGAGGCATTATGGATACAGGGCAGGAGCAAAAGGGAGAGGAAGGGGAACTTTTGACCCCCTCTTCCCCCGTCATATGGCGACAGATGGTGTAACCCTGTCACTGAGAAGGAATGCCATCCATGTTGTCTACAGAGAGTTCACCTGTGTTACCTACAGGTGCTGAATGTCATCGCATCAACTCAGGTGTTGCCTAGCTACAAACACCCCAATATATTCAAGGTTAAAGCGGGAGATCAACTGCAACTCTCTCTGCTACTTTGACATACACCACACAACAACAATGCAGTTTCCCTTAAGTAATTCAAAAATTTAATTTAGCCAAAATTACATTGTTATGCAAACAATCTACACAAACCCAATATGGGTGTATAACACATTGTTTAAGAGAGGAAATGTGACTGTGTTTTCTGTCAGTGTGAGTGGCTCACAGGAAACTTTGTGCTGAGTTTGTCTCGCATTGTGATGATGGCTTTGATCTCCTCAAGCTGCTTGTTTAGCTGCTGCTCATCCACCTGCAAACCAGAGGGATAACATTTATACTCACAATAGATATTTCTACCGTGAGACCACGAGAGACATCCTTTCCTCCCTACCCAAACCTTCCTCTAATTTCAACATCTTTTCCAATAAAGTTCACTGAATGAAAAAAACATCAAAACATGCCACTAGTTCAGATCTTTTTCTATTCATAAGAAATTAATGATGCATACAAGTGTAAATACCACTTGTAATTAAATAGTGATGACTGGAATTTGCTCCTGGAAGTTTTGTGTGCATGCATTCAGAGCAGCCTATTTAATAAGTCATGCTCTTTGACATCTCAGCCTTTTTAGACTGGTGCTGTGCATACTGATTTACTGATGTCAACGCTGATGGGAGGAAAAAGCAGCTTTTAGAGCAAACTGCTTTATCACCTCGTAGCGTTCCTCAGCGTAAGAGTCTAACCTCAAAGATGAGCGTGTAGTGCTCTATGAGGTCTTCGATGGCGCAGCCGGCAGTGTAGTCCTTCCCATCCGTCTGGAACAGAGTGGGACCGAACACTATGGCCAGGTTGTGGAGGTTCATCTGATTTAGCTCAGAAAAACGCTGCACGCTGAAACGTCACAAACAGAGAGCATAACAAGCCTGCGTACAAACATATGAACGGTGAGGATATCGGTAAGTGTGCATCCATCTCTTACCAGTAGAGGTGGTTGATAAGGGCTTGTAGTGTAACCTTGTTGACATGCGGAAGTTTGCCCAACAGGTCCTTGTACTGGGAAATCTTTTCACGTTTGTCCTGATTGGCTGGAACACAAAATCGCACCAGGAAGTGTGAATGGTTAGGATGGAAAGCAAACTGTGAACAATTACTGTAGAAAAGACAGATAATGTCAGGTGTAGGGGGTTTGATTTCAGCAGTAACCATATAATATATGATGCACAGCAGCGGCAGCAGGAAGATGGATCATACAGCGGAAATCATAATGTTTACGTGATATTACTGATACTTCCAGGAATACAAACGCAAAGGTATACAAGCCACAGCTGATGCTCTGTTGCACGGAAATGCAACGCAAGTGCATTGGAACCATCTCATCAGGACAGAAAATGGCATATCGTTTATTAACAGCGTGCTCACACCCAGGTACACCGGTGCGTCTTACCAGCGATACCGAGCCAGGTGCCGGCGTCCTCTGACGTGAACAGTCCCTCTTCTAACTCTCTGAAGAAGCGTTTGAGTGTGTTGGAGACATCGTCCACCTGATGCTCTCCTTCCTTTAGACGAAGACTGCGAGCATCCCGACGGAATCTCTCACACAAGGCTGCCACACGGGAGTTCACACCGCTCTTGCGATAAATTCCCTCCGATGTCAAACCTAGAAAAAATATACGTTAATGAGCATACGGAGATGACACAATACCGTAAAAACTGGCCTGTACAGAAAGGATAACCAACACTATGCAACACTGTTGTTGGATAAAGAAAACATGTCCCCCCCACCAACTGGAGGATGTGCATTTCGATTCATAGCTATTTAGTAAACTGACTGCTGAGGGCAACTTACAGCCAATCTACTACAGCATCCCTGGCTGGTCTGAGCAGAGGGGCAGCATGCTTGATTAAAAGAGTAACCAAGCAGAAAGCAGCTTAGTACATCTAAAGTTTTTAACGCTGTGGGTGCAAATTTGTCAAAACAATGGATGCGAACACCATGTGTTCCTCAGATTTGCAAATTATTCCCCTCAGAGGGCATTAAAAAAAATTAAAAGTCTGTTTCAACCAAATACATTTGAAGATTAAATGCGTGCGTGGGTGGGAGTGGGGGGTGATGAGCGATATATTAGAGAACAGAAAACAGGGGAAAGAAAATCTCAGAGGAAGCAGGAACTGAAATGGAGGTGGAACAAAGTTTCTTTGTTGTCTTGTGGTGCGTTGGTCTCTCCCAGAGCCAAAACTCCTGCTATTACAGTCACATGAGTACCGAAGACTCGGAGAGTGACCATAATTGCATACAGTAATGTACACTGTGGGTGACTTCTTCTGTGATGGCAGCGCTGGTGAGAAGCTAAAATTACGAACAGCTGATCTACCTGCGAATGTCCGCGGTGTCGTTCATTTCCACAAACCCTAGTTTCTGTCCCACTGTGGATGTCTCTTACCGCACTGTGTGATGTAGTCGATGCAGCTGTGTACTATGACGGGTGTGTCTGTCTCCGTGAGCTGCTGCTGGCTCAGCGTGTCTCCTCCGCTCCCTGCCGCCGCCTGGATGGCCCCACACCAGCCAGCAAAGTCCAGCTTTCTTTCTCCCTCAATGTACAGAGTTCTGAACAAATAAACACAAAAGCAAAGAGGGGAAATGAATAAATGATCAAATGATATGATGATGCTAATAAAATGAAAATCATCATCTCAGGATCCTGTGAAAAGCCGTCACTGAAGAAGCAGAAGATAATGAGCTTTTAAATTCAGAAAAAGAAGTGCCGATTTCCTTTTTCCCACAAAAACTTTGAGTTATTACTAAAGGTAACACAAAATACTTGACTTAACATATAAAGAGTTTTACGAGTGCAGGACAGAATGCAAAGTTCAACTAAAGCACTGAAAAACAAAAAGAAATCTGCGCTATCTTTTCATCTTACCGGCCTTTCTCCACCAGAACCAGCACCTCATTGTCTTGTTGAATTGCTGGAAAATAAAAATAAAGAACAATTACCATTTTGTCTGAGCACTCTCAGCTTGTCGCTATGCGTCTACACTGATTTGGATGCCACTCACAAAGTTCATTCAGTTTGCGGAGGTGGATCTCCTCTCCTTTACTGTCCTCGAGGTGGGCGTGAAGTGTGGAGCCCACCAGAGCAAACCACCCAACCTTGGATGTTTGTAGGTTCAAGCCGTCTTTACACTTCAGCCGGCCAATTCGCTCAAAACCCAGTCGCAGCAAAGGCTCTGCTGAGGCTGGAATAACGGTCTACAAATAAAAGGGAACGTTGAGACTTCTAGACAGTAATTGACGTTTACCTTTTTTAGGATTTAACCACATGATTGTGTGAAAAACAGTAATCACCATTAGCAAAATATTCAATGCGGTGATATGGTGTGGCCATTTATAAACCCAACTTTGATTTTTTGTGTGGCTTTCCAAGCAGGAACCGTGGATGCACTAATGCGACCTTTGATGCTTCATTAAACAAAAAGAGCCAGTGACGACATCATTTCACAAGTGCTGCATGAGCTTACACACAACACAGGCAGTTCACACTGTTTTCCCAACAACAAAAATAATTTAGAGCATAT
Source organism: Odontesthes bonariensis (assembly GCF_027942865.1). Lineage (NCBI taxonomy): Eukaryota > Metazoa > Chordata > Actinopteri > Atheriniformes > Atherinopsidae > Odontesthes > Odontesthes bonariensis. The sequence goes on along the minus strand of NC_134514.1, from coordinate 21,783,607 downwards.
CTTGAACTGCCTACCCTCTACTTAATCACAGCTTTCCAATTTCAACAGAATTGATGAAAAATTACAAGCTCGCTGTGTATGAAATCGGTTCTCTGAATAATCCGTTACCTTAGCAATAGACTTGACCCACTCTTTGTGGCTCTCTGCGTCATCGGTGCCAAACAGATAGAGACGCTCAGACTCTGAGTAGAGCTCAAAGGTATAGTCGTACCTGGAGGTGGAAAAGAGATGAGGAAGAATTGAGGCAGCATTTAGTTTGAGCCTAGCCTTTTTATTTGGTATTTACCATCGTCAGAAATGTGTGAAAGAGAGAGATAAGAGCATACCCATGTTTTTCAGGTGTGTCAACAGCCAAACAGACGATCTCTGAAGCCTTAAGAGTCCCATTAGGGTTTGAGTTCTTGTCACTTTCATAGTAGCTGAAAGTGCCGTCATTCAAAGTGCACCAGCGACGACTGAACTCTACGAGGATGGACAAATGGACATTTACTAAGAATAATATGAAGAGTAATAAAAAATTGAATCGATGGACACAATCATTTTCTCCGTTTGCTGTGTTGTGTTTGGTACATTCTTTTTTTTTTTTTTTAACAATATCCCACAACTTTACGAAAAGGTACAGTCTGTTTCCTATTGTAGGGAAAGTGCAATGGCGCTACGCGGTGTCCATGCATACCTTCTTTGCCCTTGCGCTCGGTGACGGCCCGGGCCATGGATGCAGTTTTGAACAGGAAGCCATTGTGAGACACAGAGGGTGATGGCTGGTAATGTGATAGATCCATATCCCCACCCACCTCTGATTGTGGTAGCTCTACAAAGAGTAAAAATAACAAAAATAATTATTTAAAAAAAAAAAAAAAAAAAGGCAGGCGACTTCCTTAGTGCTTAACATACCAGACCTGTGAAGCATTTGTGTGTTCATGTAACTCTAATTTTTTTTTTATTATCACTAGAAAACAAATGTTGGCAGCATGACAATGAGGAAAAACAAAGGAATCAGTGATGTACATTCAATTCTCCACACAACTATTTTGACACCAAGTCATGAGGCCGGATAATAAAAGAAACTACAATAATAACTTTTTTCCCTAGATACATAAAGCTGAAACTCATACAGTCCTCACTGATTAACATTCTTGTCCAAGACATAATTACCCGACACCGCAGTCTAACAGTTAAAGATGTTGAAGCACGACTATGAAATATTTTAGCCACTTCTTCACAGATGTGTCTTTCAGTCATTCAAAAGCCCAGCATGGGACATTGCTTCCATTTCTACATATTCAGAATATGTTCATCATACTGTGAGTCTGTCTGTATCATCGTGACAAGATGTGGATAATACTGTAGCAGAGGTAGTTCTGAGTTTTTGTTGCAGGTGTGTGTGTTTGTGTCTTTGTCTGTCTGCTATCAATCACAAAACTTTACAGGGAAGAAAAGTGCACATGCATGATTCACTTGAGCCGGTGGGATCAGGGAAGGGGAAGCAGTGGCTCGGGGGGGGGGGGGTCTATTTTGCTCTGATGGTTTCTTAAAGATAAAAGGTCACTGAAATTCTCTGTAAAAGCTGTTATAAGTGATCACCTTTATCCCACAACAATTTTTTTTTTCTTCTTCACGCGAGTGGCCTCTTCCATTATGACAATGTCCCAAACCACAGGGCACAAAGGCTCACTGGATGGTACGATTAGTATGCAAATGACCTGAATTCTGTTCTGGCCTCTGTAGTCACCCCCCATCTTGTATGTGGTGCAATGTGTCCAAAACCTTTAGGCTCTGTGGATTTTTTTGCCTCAGACGTCCCTCTATATTCTATTTAAAGATCCTTTCCTGATTGCCTCCTCTGGATCGTTAACAGCCATCCCTCGGCTGTTCAACCACTTCAAACTGCCTGTATTCATAATTATTCGCCTTTCAACAGAATTTAAAACCTGCCGTCATCTTTGCTGCTTGTGAAAAGGTTTCAAATGTTTCAAAACATTTGTCATTTTTAATTGGTTTTCTGGTGCTTCAGGCACATTAATTCATTTTATGTTTTTAAATCGTATATCTTTGGGAATGCATGTGCACATCTAGTGTCATTTTTCTCCTTCCATGTTTAGCCTCGTAAAAGCTCTTTGTGCTTTGATATTAATTTCAAACCCTCCTCGACCCTAATGTAAGCATTATCACAAGCAAAGATGATTTTGTGAGCCCGCTTGAGCACAAATACTTTACCTGTGTTGAGATTATGGCGGATTAACTCAGCCTGCAAGGGCTGCGAGTGTGCAGTGGCTAGTGAGAGAGGGGACGGACAGCCTTCCATACCAGTTGAACAATTCACATCCGAACCGCAGAAAATCAGGCTTAATGTCTCCAGGACATCGCTGCATTGCACATTTATACAAAGAGCCTGGAGAGAAGGAGTGACAGTAAAAGGAAACAAGAAAAATACATGAGTAAATGCAGCCACAACCTCTTATTGTGGTCAATATTGGTTGTGAACTGAAATAAAACATTCATGTTAGTATTTGCATTTCCCCCATATGGAAGGAGACAAAGATGAGAACCACAAAGAAACAACACATTCTAGGTCTATTAACATGTTAGTATGTGCAGACAAAATATGCCAACAGTAACAAAGAAACTTATTCTAAAGTGAGCTAACCAGAGGAAAAAAAAGACAAAGAAAGAAGCAGATTTCAATCATGTGCAAGGCTAATACACAAAACTGAGAATGGACTGAATTTAGGACACAACCCTGAAAACAATGACGAGACTTTAACTGTGTCAAGCGAAGCTTGATCTAAGCAAGTCTGTTTTCTGCATTCACATTTCGATTTTGTCAATTACCTGACGATTTCCGTGGCTTACAAGTGACGAGCAACATTCAAGCTTCGCCAGAAAAGAAACCCTGACATGTGCAATGAGTCTTCAATCGATTTAAATAACAGCCCCGGTGGAGCAGGTACAGAAGTGCCAGTTTTGGTTGAAGTGAGAGCCTCAAGTATGGCGTCCAAAATAAATATTTGTTGTTTTTTTTCTTCAAAAAAACAAATATCATGAGCTTTGTGACTGCTGAACCTAAACATCACCTGTAAACCCTGATTTATATATTCTTTTTAAAGTACAAACTTGTGATAAAGTGTCTTATGTTCCTATGATGAAATATGCGTATGCCATACTGTTAAAAAAAAAAAAATGTTGGAATTCATTGCACATGTGGAGGCAATTATTACAAAATAACTATAAACAAAGCGCTCTGTTGTGCAAACTGTTGAATTCACTCTAAATCCACTGGAGGGACATTTAATAACACAGCAGCCTGGAGCTATTTTGTTATGATTAGTTTATAGACTATAAACAATCCTTGTTTCAGAAGACCAGATGACATGAACTCCGGTGTAAGAGTACAGGTAAACCCAACAAGACTGAGACACTTGTGCTACTCTACAAGTCTACATGAAAACGACAATTTGTAGAAAACTAAAAAATAAACACCAAAGTCAAAACATCAGGAGAACATTTTCCCACGCTGAACATCAAACAACTGCTTTTCTTCCAAAAGCAGATTATCATCATTACTGATTTTGAGCCAGATGATGACAAACAAATACAGATTTCTGTACACGACAGGAGAAGTTGTAGAGTTCGGGAGCTCAATTCTGATTCATGAAAATGCACACTCAAAGACCCACAGACGAACACACACACACGGGCACGGGCACATCTGTCCTCTGTTAAAACCAATAAGCTGTTTTTGGTCTGATTGAGAAATTCCACAGCACTCAGTCACACACACAGACACAGCCCCTCCTCCATATAAGCACTACAGAGTCTCTACACACACACATTGAGACAAACAAACCAATTAACAAAGATTAAAATTGCACAAGACACCCCCACACACCCAGAAGACGCAAAGATACACTGCATTTTTCTGTCTCACACAACTCTGGAGACATCCGAGCAAAAAAAAAAAAAAAAAGTTGCGGTCGGCCATCTGGGGACGAGCACATGCACACGAGCGTTCTCATGATATGGATCACATGAGCGCCAAGATAGAGCTGGCAGAGAGGGCTTGAGAATCAATCCTACTTCAGAGCGCTATCTTGGTATTTCAGTGGCTACATTACTCTTTACGTCACTCTGGCTTTGAGGGGCAGAAGCATCTTTTTGTTTTGATATGAAACAAATCATAAAATGTAGAATAAAGGGAATTTAAGCCATTTACTGCACTTTGCTATCTGAAACGTTTAGCACTGGCACTAATCTGCATGACTAACATATTAGAGCACAGTACAAATGAAAAAACACGAGTTTTTAGGGGTTAACCGATGTCTTCTAACTTAGGGTTAATTCTGGTGATTGAATCAACAACGCAAAGGAACCACGCCAGTAACCTAAAAATCATTGGACGTTTCACAGCTATGCATATAGGTCAGGGTGCAAGAATGATAAGGTCAAGCGTTTTCCCTCTGACCAAGTGACTTGAGCCAATCGAAACAAAGTACAATGAGGAAATGGGCTGTTTGAGTGTTTAAAGACCTCACCCTTCAACATCTGCTGCCTCTGAAGAAAAAGGGAGTAATGTAATAACACACAGAGAGAAAAGAGAGGAGAAGGGAATACAAGAATCTTACCCGAGTCCCCCAGAGAGAGAGAGAGAGAGAGAGAGAGAGAGAGAGAGAGAGAACAGAAAGAGAGAGATTTTATCTGGGTGTGTCTAAAAATCACAGGCCTTCATCTGCCCTCTGCAGTTACATGGGACAGAATTGGAGGAAAAGAACGAGATGAGAAAAAGCACACAAAGGAAAATATTGTGAAAAGAAGATGAAAGTGATTCAGTTATACACATTAATCAGACGCTAATTGCGCTTGGCTGGACACTCAGCCTACGTACTGACACAAACACATACAAAGCTTTGTAGATTTTAGCATCCATAGTGCACATTCTGTGACAACTACACACACATACAAGTTTATGTTTGTTCGTATATTAAATCCAGATGAGAACGAGCAGCGATCCACATATGTTCCATCATTACCTCACCAGGGAAGGAGATGGAGAGAGAGGTGGAGGTGGCAGATGAAAAAGGAGAGAAAAATGAGTAAGAAATGGGGGGGGGGCGGGGCGGCGACTGAGTTGGAGATAGAAAAAAGAAAAGACACAAGAAAGAAAATAATCTCAAGCTGATCTTGATATAGCAAAGAAAGGTTGCATCTCCTAAATTCTACAATGTAAATGAGGAAATGAATGGGCAGAGAAATGTAAAGTAAGACAAAAAAGAAAAAAAGAAAAGAAGCAACTATCCAGTACAGAAAGTGTTTTCCTTCTATGGAAGCAACTTTCCTAAACAGGGGCCTCCGCTGTCAGTTTGCTATAATACGTACCAATAACATTCTGATTGTCACCAGCCCACAGCGTTCAAGGTATGAGAAGTGAAAAGTGATTATCCAGTGGGGAAGTCGTGTTCAAAAACTTTCCCCTGTTAAAAATAACATCAGGATTTATCATAATTATCCTAACATTAAACTGACGCCTGTGTGAACATAAGCACCCCATCAGCACTTCATAAACTCACGGCCGTACTTTCATTCTTAATGCTCACTTAACGCTTCTTCACGCTCGCAAACATGCAGAAGGAACCGACGAACAATGAAGCCTTTTAATGTGTCAGTCCAGGGGCTGAGGGAAGCATAACAGCACACCATGCAGGAAGTCAGACCCATGAATGGCTGTCACTTAATTCTAAACACTACTGACAAACATTCAGTCTGTGTCTCCTAGAAACAAAAACCAAGAACAGCGTGCCAGCAACATGTGAGATTTTGGGGTGAAACATAGATACTACAGTGTGATCTTAGAAAGAAATATGAAACTAAGTTAATGAATGAGTTGTCACTAGTGGAAAACACCATCTAATTATTACATCTGATCAGCCTTATTGAACCGCAGGTTTTTAGGGCTGCTGCAATTAAGCATTTACATGAAAAGCCTACACTTGATAAAGAAGTGTTTTACATCTTATCTAGCCAAGTATAAAGCTATACCGTAACAAACTTATTATATGTTTCTTAAAAAACTTGATCGGAAAAAAGCTATTTCCAATAAATTTGAACCTCTTGGATCAAAACAGTTTGTTTCAAGTGTTTTAGCCCATTATAACACATAAACAGCACAGAGGACTGCTATAAACAATAGTCTCAAAATTCTACTGACATCACTGACCACAGCATTTAAATAAAGACACTGGGACATGTCACTGGAATTAAAGGAGCCAAACAAGGCTATCTTATGTAATCCAACTTTTAGATAACAGTGCCAATCGATTAATCAATTCAAGTAACAGCATGTTGCGAAGACATAAAGGTCTGGATGATCCATATATGTCTGCTGTTAAATTCTAACCAAGCTTCAGTTATTGCTTTTTTTTTTTTTTATCTGAAGCCTTCTGAGACACATTTTTTTGGCACTCTGTAAAAATCGATAAATCAAAATCTGCTCACATTCAAGTTTAACACCCCCAAAAACCAAACTCCATTGTCTCTTTAAGACCTCCATCTTACTCCATCAGAGCACTTTGGTCTCAGGGGTTCCTAAAGTTTCCAACAGAAGAATGGGAGGCAGAGCATTCAGTTATCAGGCTCCTCTACTTTGGGACAAGCTCTCCCACAGGAGAGGAGGCTGACAATCTCTACTTTTAGGATTAGGCTAAATACTTGAACTCTGTTTTGTAAATCTTCCATTTGGTGCTGGCTTAATGATCCTAAACCGCCTCTTAGTCGTGGTGCTATAGGCCCAGGCCTCTGGAGAACCTCCCATGATGCACTGAGTGCCACTCATTTCTCAATTTCCCTGCATGTGTATGCCACAACATCTGTCAACTTAATGGTCTGAGCTTTTTTTCCCACTGTAATGCAATTACTGCTCTGAGCGACAGGCCTAGTTTTTATTGTTCTCTCCATCCTTTTTGCTCTTTGTGTCCCTCACTCAACCAGTCCAGGCAGATACACGCACGTCCCAAAATGTGATTTTGTCACTGATTTCTTTGTTTTAAAACGGCATTTTTCCTCCCCACTGTCGTCAAGTGCTTGATCCAAGCACTTGTTGGACTTCTTCTTCGTGTAGAGGGCCCTGACATGTCTTCTTTGTAGTAACATTTCCATGACATACACAATTAATAGAACTGAAAATCAACAGTTTACTACATGGTGTGAAAGAGTAATGCGAGAACTAAAGACAGATGGGGAACCAAGACCGACAGAATGAGAGCGATAATGATGCCTACTGACAGGAGAGAAATTATTATCGAGCGAGTACACAGAGTACACATGGACAAAAACACAAAAAAGGCACAGAAGCATCCACACACATGCACATCAATATGCATGTTCACATATCCCAGCCCACTTCAGTGAGAAACATAGACACACAATAACTCCAATGTGCTCTCACATAAACCTACATTACAGCAAACTATGCCACTTAAACAAGTTCAAAGTTGCATTTTGTGCAATTTCACTGAGATCACATAAAGTCAGAGATCCGAAGTCCAGCGACACACGCCTTTAAAACACATATTCACATTCTTTACCTAACTAAACTACAAGAAAACAGAGCTGTAGCTACACAACCTGTTTTACTACCCTCTACTTCAGCTCAGTTCACACCTTCAAGCTTTCAGTTCCTTTTCACACACTGCTCAATTTAAATGTCAACCAGCACTGACGGGCACGCCCAAAATGTAAAATTTTGCAAAGCTTTTAGTCAGACAGAATGTTAATAAGCAACTTACAAATCAGGAAAAAGACCCAAGAGGAGATCAGCTTTCTGCAGCAGTCCCAGCCAAACAATGAGGGCAGGCGAAAGAGGAGGAGAGGAGGACGAGAGGGAGAGGCGGAGTTACAGCACATTCCAGTTAAATCAGTGAGTAGTGATGTCACATTGAGGGGAAAAAAAATAGGAAAAACAAAGAAGAAAGGAAGCAGTAGGATTGAAAAGCCAGGATTAGATCAATAAATCAAAGTTCAGTCCAAAACACTGAAAATACAAACATTTTGTCAAGCACTGCCTTATTGTCAACGTATTGTCACTGATGTCACAGCAAAGTTATCCCAAACGCATTTCTAGAGTCTACAATTTCTTTAGACACACCCAAGTAGAAACCGAACCAATTCATAGCAGAATTCTTTCATGCAATTTAATCAGAAACAAAATCAAAACAGGTAAAGTTGCCATCAGTAACCACCCCTCTAGAGTGAGGGGAGCTGCTGCTTTCAAAGAGACAGAAAAGTGTAAAAAAGTCTGAGACAGCGAGTTCTCAGAAACAACCCAAAAGAGTAACTGGGATATTCAGCAGTGACGTTTTTACAGGAGGAGTAGGTCCAGCAGCCGAAAAAAGAGGAACTTCCTTTATCTCTGTCTTCACAACACAGTGACCAAAACCACACACACACACACACACACACAGGACTAAATGTTTGAGGGAGGAGCAACGTACAATAACTCACAGTCAGGTGTTAAATGTGACTCACTAACACACTCAAGTTTGTCTGTTAGCTCTACACATTGTTGCTGTAAGTGGGTTAAGCGGCTAATGAATGACCCCACTGAGGCTGAAACACTAAGACTTTTATCACACATGATGGAGCACTGCCAGGCCGTAACATAAAAGCTATTCATATGCTGTTCCCAAAAGTCCCACCTCAGACTTTGGCTGTGGGAAATCACTTATCTCACTGACAAAGACACACAGACAGATACCCTGGTTGTCTTGCAATACCCGGATTAAAGCGCGACTTCAATTTACACCAACTCTGAATGTCAGTTACATACATAAAGATTACTACAGAGACAATTAAAGACACACAGAATTGAAAATAGTCAACTTTATTGTCACTGACCGAGGGAATGTTATTTCTTTCTTTTAATCTTTTCAGCTTTTTAAAGAAAATGCCCTTGTAGTGCACTATTAGGCCCTTAGACTCGCATCGACTAAAGAGATTTCAAATTATAACTTATGTCCAAGGAAATCCTGTAGTTCTCTGTCTATGAGTCTGAGTTACCAGGACAATAATTAGAAGCTTAGTGATAGTCCAAGTAGTGAATGTGTAAGCGTACTTTGTATAATGGATTTATGCTGCCAGTGCACAAGCTAAATCCAGCCATAACAACACCTGCCAACCAAAAAAAAAAAAAAAAAAAAAAAAAAAAAACACGAGGAGCTGTATTGCATCCAGTGTAGGCTGTAGTTCCTCGACGCAGCTGGCTCAGGTTTGCATACCAGCCTGGAGCCCTTTGCTGCATGTCTTCCCCCCACTCTCTCTGTCCCCTTTCCTGTCCACCCACTCCTGAATAAAGTGCCCAAAACAACTTGGAAAGAAAAACAAAACAAACAACAACAAAAGAAAAACACCCTCAAACAAAAGTAACCCTTTGCAATCATCCCACATGAGCCACTATAAGTGTGTTGTTGTATGTTTATCAGCAGCGACGCTGCCCTTGTGCACATGTGAGAGCTATAAATTGTAGCGATTAGATCAAACTGCTATTTCCTTGTTCGCCTCTGCTTTCTGTCCGTTTAAACCTCTCTGCCACAAACAAATTCTGTCCTGCTCAGCAAAACAGGAACTTCTGTATAAAATACAGCGACGCAGCACCTTCCCGCGAGTTTGTGCAGAAGTGCGGACAAATCTATTAGAGCTTTAGAATGTAACTGCTATGAAACACTTAGCAAATATTGCGATGAGCAAGGCATTACATCAGGTTCAAAATGTATTCTAGTCATAGAGAAATCTCATCTACCTTTAATCTTGCTCCAAGATATGCAGACTTTTCAGTAAAGTCTTCCATTTAAAACTTATATAACCACATAAAACACAGCATGGAGGTTGAAATCTAAACATCAGCGCAACACAAAATCAAACGCTCCAAACAGGATTTCAACTTACATTGTTAAGCTCCCTCTGGTTGCCATACAGAGGATGGTACTTCCTGTATTTGCCCTGCCGGTATTTGTTGGTGATGAAGCGTCGTCTGAGTTCGCTGCAGCTCGAAGGCGTTAAAGCTTCACTTGGTGGGACATTAGCTGCCCAGAAACTGTTCACCCGCTCGTTGCCAAGCAACAAAAACACCTGTCACAGGAAAAAGCATTTTCACATTAAAAAGGAAATGGGTTGCTTTTTTCACCCTTACTGTGACATTGGTATATAAAGTACGGCAGCTTACTACTATTCGTCACAGAGGAGCCAAATTCTTCACTTTCAACTCTTCAAATAATGTAAACCTAAAACATTACCAAAGAGCTGAAAATAAACCGCTGATGAAGAAACTTAAGCCACCAACATCACCATAATCAATCAAAGAGGTGCAATAGACTGCAATACTTTTCAAAATACATCTAATTAACTGCTACTTAAATCTAAATTAAACTTCAACACTATCAAAGTTTAGGCGTCAAAGCAAATTTTCTACGAGCTCGTGTACCTGCAGGGTTATAAATCGGTTTGCAAAATGTTCCGAGTTTGCAAAAGATTGAACGGTTTTCTATTCCAGAAAAAAATTAAAAATCCCAACAACTACATCTTTCAAGTGCCTATTTTCTTTTTCTGGCTTAGTACCTTAATGAGCTCGTGTGTCCACACTTTCTTGTCCATCTTCAGACTCCGAACTTTCGAGATGCTTGGACCCAGTCCTCTGTGCTCTCCTGAAACATCGGCAAACAATTTGTCAAAAACAAACTATGTACCATTTGTGTTCATATCAATATTTTCACACGGATGAAAAAAAAAAAAAAAAGAGACACAGCCTCTACCACAGCAAACGATTTTCAATGACGTTAAAATGATGTACACGTGTCCCAAAAAACGCAGGTAGACAAAACTTCTCACAAGTTCAAAGGCTCTCAAACAAACCTGCACATCGTTTGCAGATCACCACACACAAGTTGATGGCCGCCCAATCCGGCTTCGGTGCCGAACAGTCGGCACAGAAACTGTTACTAGGCTCCACCCAGATCTGCTCGGCCACCTCGCTATTGGACAGCGCCTCACCTATGGCATTCCTCATGGCGTCCACCCATTGCTCTCTCATCTGCTCCGACTCAGCTATGAAGCTGCGAAGAGAGACAAACACATGGCCAAATGTTGTTGCTGACATGAAGGTGTTAAGCAACAGGAATTTCTGCATTTGTTCCTTGCTGGTTATGGGCAGGGTGTCAACTGACTCTTACTTTGTTTCTGTTTTGCTAAATATATATGAATCAAATCCTGGAAAAAAACTAAAACTCACATCCATGCACACACACACACAAAGATAAATTTGTGTCTTGACACAGACTTTTGTCTGAATCCTTGTTGCTTCCTCTTCTGATGCGTCTGGCAACATTCTGGCTCTGTCTGCATTTAAATATAGTAATACATGCAGGATCATACTTCTTACATGACAGCTGTGTCTGCAAGTTTCCAGAACAGCAAACAACACTGATTTTCCACAGATAGTGAAATAATACCAAAGAAGAAGAAAAAAATCATTACAAATTGGTAGCATCGACTCAACAATTTGAGATCAAATTGTACACAAATTGAAAAAAAAAAAAGAAAAAAGGATTTCAAGTGTTATTTGGTCATTTTTCCTTTCGAAATACTCCACAAATTCTTTCATGGGGATGGGGAAAACATAAAAGTCCAGTATCCTAAGCCCTCTTCCTCTTCCATTCATTTGTAATATGTACAGAATGTTGTTTTGGATTGTCTAACAGATGTGTGATGTATGCATGTCCCTGGGAAAGATGTCGTTTTGAAAGCAGCAGATGTTGCACTAAAATGTCACTGGATGTTTCTGCAGAAATTCTGCTGTCACAGTAGTGTAAATAACCATTGTACCGTGGTACTGATACACCCCCAAGCCATCACTGCCAGAGGCTGCTTTTTCTAACTTTTGTTTAGGTCTTTTTTTAAACAAAAGTTGAAGTAAATATAATGATGCACGTTTAGATGCACCCGTGTGTCATCTAAACGTTGCTTCAATTTCACAATACATGAGTACATTTCCCCTTTAATGCACACTGATTCAATTAGTACACACTTCTAAAAGCTTTTAAATCTTCAAAAAGAAATTCACAACTATTTGATGTGAGCATAAACGTTTTGCTGTTAATTCTCCACAAAGAAACTTTGACTACTACAGAGACACATCTTTACAGATACAATACACACAGCAAACAGTTCAGAGAGAGACACCAGCCTTTTCACAGGTCCTCTTCCTGTCAAGTTGAGTCCTTGCACTGCAGGCTGTGTACTGTGAGCCTAAAGACCACACACACCACATGCACTGGTGCACACACGTATGCCTTGTTCTTATTCACCACAGTCAAACAAAACAGCTTCTCACATTCTTGAGGCTAGATGAAGGTGAGTTGTTATTAAAATAACATGATCTCATTTTTGGAGTTATCTTAGCGCCAAGAACAACGCACTAACTGCATTAGATTGGAAAGAAGAAAAAAAAAAAAAAGGAGGACGACGTGACCTTTTCGCCAATCAAAAGCACTAAATGTTACACAGTAAAACTCAAAAGAAGACGTGTAATAGCCAGTCAGTGTGTGCACCAGAGGCCTGTTGGAGATATCTTTACAACGCACACAAGAGAAACTGTCCGTGGGTGTTTCGTTTTCGATTCTCATACACTACCTGAATATGCGGTACGGGGTGGTGAGATCAAAACTGCGGCGATCAGAGTCTTTAACATTTCCTACATTCATCTCAATGGATGTTATGCCCACACCAAGTCGATAGTCCTAGAAGAAAAGCAAAAAGAATTTTTAGAATTCTAGCTCTTTACAAATTTTAATGCCTTTTAGTGTTTGTTTTTTTCTTTTTTCTGAAAGCAGTTGTCATTGATGTGTTTAAGGAAGGGATAATACAGCTGGTCATTAATGTTCAGATTCCATCTGTATAGTATTTTGTAAAATAAAGAGGGTAAAACACACATTTTATTTCTAGCATGAGCTTTCCGCACATTACTTGTCTCTGAGTGTTCTTACATCCAGATTTTTGTAAAGGAAGACTTTATCTGAGGCAACAACGGTATACAGTTTGGAGCGTAATCCTCGGAGCTCCAGATAGCCTTGATAGTCCGGGGTCAATGGTGAACCAGGGTTTATGGTGCTAGGTCGATGGCGCCCCCTGGTGCAGTCCAGCAGTGCAGTCACCCACTCCTTTTTCTCAGCTGCAACAGATGAGCAAACACGGGCCGTGTATCACAAACTGTAAGACACATTGTTCTGTATGCGTGTTAGGACATGAACAGGTGACCGGACAAAACAGACGCACCTTCGCTCTCAGCCCTGAAGATGAAAGTTCGGTTGTTTGTGACAACTTCAAACTTCAGCTCCCCCACACTGGCCACATTAGTGATGAACGCTGTCGAGATGATCCCCTTAGAGTAAACCTCCTACAACGTACCACACACCAACAATTCTGTATTAAATATAGTGGAACCACATCTAACATTCAGTCTGTAGTCTGTTTGGCTGTATGACACCATGTAACACATGCACATGACGTGTGCATGTGTTTGAACTGAATGACTGGGAGTTGCTGCTGTGCATGTGTCTTTACCTTGTCATTGTCAAAATATCTCAGATAGTCAACATCCAGTTTAACCCATCGTCTCTGGTAATAAAGAGCCCTGTTTAAAAGAACACAAATGACAGTCATTCACAAAGCCTTAAATACTCTTTACAAAACACTTATTGTACAACTAGAAGTACTAAACTGTACATTTGGCATAACATTTGTTGTTTTATTATTATGGTCATTATGAATTGAAGATATCATGCTCCATGTTAAGCCTATAAATCAATAAATCTCAGATTCTAGCAGAACCTCAACTTGTGTATGTTTGAGGCTATTCAGACCTGGTGCTAACATGTGCCCTGGGTGATCCAATCATGAGTGGACAGCTTTAAGTACTGGTATGAACACACTCGGGACTCAATTTCAGATTCAATCACTCAGGCCACATTTAGAGGTGGTCTGGGAGCCTTTCGTCCTCACTCACTCTTACGATATCCTGAACGCCATCCATCCCAGGGAAGCATTCTGGGACCACTAAGCCTAATTACCTGACATGACTCCACATCAGCAGCAGAGTTGCTGCTTGGATTTTTTTCTCTTTCTGGAAAAAGCACTCGGCCTTAAAACTGTATTTTATACTCCTTCTCTCTTTTACATAACTGAGCTCATTGAAATGATTGCAAAAAGAATTACACAATAAATGGGACCCGAGCTAATCTGAAGCATATCAGAGTTACTGAATAGATTTGTGCCTTTACAGAAACATCAGTTGACCTGCTGAGGTCCCGTTTCCTGCCCAGTTGACAGCTCTGTCTGATGTAAGCTACAAAGCTTAGTAGCATATACGGCTCTACATATACACTCAGGATGCAGTAAAGAACGCACTGTAATGCCAGTTGTGAACACACTTAAATAGCGCTGTCCACTTGTAATTGAATCACCCAGGATGCATGTTAGCCTCAATGTACTGTTATTCTTACCCCTGAGGTGGATTCTTGTCGAGCCAGCCCATCTTGATAACAGCAGAGAGCTGAGAGCTGTCTTCTTTGACGGGTGCACTAAGTCTGCCACTGAGTGGTAGGTAGAAGCTGCCTTTCGGGCTGCTGAAGCCCTGATCATTCCAAAGGGTATTACTATGGATGCATAGAAACATGTCAAGAATCACAAACACTGATGGGTTTAATAACAAACCTTCTCAAATCATTTAAAAAACATCTAAAAAGGGTAAAAACTAAATTTCACATTCAAGTCAGAATAAACATTTAGAAGATATTAATCCAAACTAAAAGCCAGGAACAGTTTCAGAATCTTGATTAAAGCTGATGGCGTTTTTTTTTTCAGAATCCTTAAAGAGCAACATCATGTGCAAAGAAATTCAATCAACCACTAAAGCTGTCTCATTTAACATTCACAGTACTTCACAAAACTCAAAAGTTCAAGATAGGCTCTTTTTTCTTCCAATGTTTTGGGATGCCAGTTGCCTTTATTTGAAAGGAGGTGGACAGGAAAGGGGGCAGGGAGAGTGAGGGAAGACACGCATCAAAGTGCCTCAGGTCAGGACGACCCGAACTTGGGGCGGCGGCATAGAGGAAGTACAGCCTCTGTACGTGGGGCACCGGCTTATCGAGTTGAGCTGCATGGCACCCAAAGACTCTTTCACACATCGGTTGCACGTTATAGGCGAAGACAGATAGTGACCTGCCGCTGTTCCTCCTCATAATTCAGACATGTCAAAAAGAGGAAGCTCAGCCCCGCTTTGCTGCGTGCTGACTCACATCAAGCCAGCCTTGTGGAATCAGCTGAGTGATGGTATCACCTTTGGTGAGAGTGACAAGTTCAGCGATGCCGCCTCGTTTTTTTTTAATTTTATTATTTTTTTTTTATTTAAGTATTTTTTGGGGCTTTTTAAGCCGTTAATGTTAGGACAGTTGGAGAGAGACAGGAAGCAGGGGGCAGAGAGAGGGGAAAGACACGCAGCACAGGGCCGCTCGGTGCGGGAGTCGAACCGGGGCCAGCTGCAGTGAGGACTTTAGCCTTGTTATGTGTAAGCATGCACAAGGAAGAACAATTTCGCCTCTGCTACCACTTCCCTTACTAGCTCAAGGGCATATCAGCGGAGTCAATAAAACACACAGGCAACCTGCCAAGTTAGCAAATGGCATCAACTCACCAGCACGCTGGCTCAGTTCTCCAGCTGTCCATCTCAAGCTACAAATTCTCTCTGACGAACGATACTTTTTATCAATCTTTGTCTTTTCCTCGTCTCGTTAGCATCTTTAAGGCTCGTAATTATACAAATGCTTTCTGTCATATCATTCTGCATTTATATTCGTCATCTCTTTAGTGCTCAAACTCCTGCGTGGATCCATATTTCTCACCATTAAACTTGTCCCAACTTGGCTGTTGCTCCTCATGCGACATACCTGCTGGGTTTTCTTAAACTGTACAAAACTCTAATACTAAAATAGCTCTAATTGTAATGAATAAACATATGCAAACATTGGTTTTTTTGGGTTTTTTTTAAATTTATTTCCCCCTCTACTTTAAGCCACGGGAGGTTGCTAACATGCAAGTTGCACTTTAAGCTAAAATAAATAAAAAACACACCATCAAAATGAATGTGTATCAATTCTTAATAAATGGGTAGGACTGGCCAAACTTTTGACTTGTACTGTATGTATTCCAGTGCATTGTTTGCGTTTTGTTGCATGACTCACTCGTCATCATCCAACAACTCATCATCACTACAGAGAGAACCGTAGCGCTCCTTTGATCGACTGGGCACCTGCAGGGTCATATCCTGATGGAGGACACAAAGGTTAATCACAACGCACCTGTGAAGAAAAAGAAGGGAGACGATAAAGGAAGAAAATAGTCCTGCAAGCTGTACATCTCCTCACCCTGTCCGCCACGTTTCTTTGTTGGACACTGGGGTATGACAAGTCTGGATCCTCGTAGTCATCGGAATTATCGTCAACCGAATCCAGGCCTGAGGAGAGGAGATGTAGAGTTTCTGTTAGTCTTCGCAGGAAACACTTGCATGCACCCCAGTGACATATCATCTAAAGAAAACGTATTCTCTTTACACACACAAAAAAAATCTCAGAAGTGAAACAGAAGCAAATGATAGAAATTGGGATTCAGATTTGAGTCCACAGTGAGGCATTTTCAGTTAACCATGATGCCACGCATTAGCGTAGTAAGAGACTCTTTGCTTACTGTTTGGAATAACAAAAATACTAATTCCACTAACTAGTAGCCTTACAGACCTTAAACTTTCATGACAAGTCATCAAAACCACTCAGATGAATCCACTCGAAGGCCACATTGAACTTTAACACATACTCTCTCTCCGTGTTGTTATAGTGGAAGCCCTTCTTGGAAATGCAGAAATACCTGCTGGACTAGAAATCAATGACTCACTTTAGTGAGTTTGAGAGTACTGCTGGGCATAATAAGTTACATGCATGTGTGGAAGTTGTGCCTCTCATTTACAGTAAATGTTGGCAAATGTTAAGACAAATCCTACACCCTCTGTCAAGTGGATTAGATTAAACAATATCAATTGAAATACATCATCATTATTTTATTTTTTTGCGTAGAAAAAGGCTGTTTATTATCTCCAGTACAGGAGAGGCTAATCCAGTTTCACTTAATTAGAATTAGAATAATAGGCTTTCCTTGACTTTCCCTTCCTTAAGCTCAAATAAAAAATGCTCCCACACCGAAGCCATGGAACACAGTTTTGAAACCAAGCTCATCTGAATCATTTGGCTGAAGCCATGCATTCGTCAGAAAAACCCCTATTAGCCAACAGTAAAACATTAACTTCACGTGGTCTGCTGTAACTTATGAGTTAGTTTCAACGTGGGAACGAACACAACCTATGACAAAAGAGCGGGACAAGGGAGCAGGGGAGGGGACAGAAAAAGTTTGCCCAAAACTGACGGCACTCAGAAAAGAAATAACATCATTTAAATAGATAAAAAGAAAACACACAAAAGTCACTGCACAGACGCTTGAGAAACTGAGAAACAGAGAACTCGAGATTTAAATTCTGTTTCAAAATGAGACCTCTGACGTTATTCAGAAAACTCTTGTTTACCAGTTCCCACATCCATGACATTAAAGCACAGATCTGAGACATCAAACCCACTTTGAATTAGAAACGGGCTGGAGAGTTAACTGAATGGTTTAATTTCTTTAATTCAAACTCTAAAGGCTGAGTTATACTTCTTTTAACTGCCCTTGCGCTTGCGTCTTGCGCTTGTGTTAATGGCTCGAGACGTTTATGCTTCATTTAGCTTTGCCGGCGCTTGCGGGTGCTGCGTGGCGATGTGATGTAGATAGTGGCTTGTGCTCGCGTCCAGAGTGGCTAATCTATAGCTCTGCTCGCGTCTTGCGTCTTGCGTCTTGCGTCTTGCGTCTTGCGTGAAGTTTAGAAAATTGAGGTGACACACGCAAGCACGCAAGGGGGGGCTTGCAACTGCGCAAGGGCTTGCGTTGCGTCTTGCGTTACCGCATATAAACCAGGCTTTAGCGTTCAAAATGAAAATGGAAACGTCCCTTTCGCGTGGAGGCTACATCAAAATTAGTTCGGCTGGCTTTTGGCAATTAATGCGTCCTACTGTACTCACGGGGAGGCTGGGTGATCCTCCTCGCAGGCAAAGCCGGCCGTGTGTCAGGCTGAGTGGACTGTTGGTTGTTTTCTTGTGTTTGGGGCGTCTTGGTGCGAGGTGGGATTTGTGGAGAGTGGTCTTTCTGCTCCTCATCAGCTCCTGTCTTGGTGAGAGGTGGGCTGTGGGATAAGAATGTACAGAAGAGAGAAACAGATGAGTCCTCAGACATCATGGTAGAAAGTAATCATAGAGAAAGTAATCATATATAAAAGTCTGGTTGGCAGCTACAACTCCCACAGTACTCCCCTAAAGAAGACACGCCGACTGTTCTTCTAAAGACAAAGCCTTACTCAGCTGTACAAGAACTGTTCCCGGTAACAAACCTGCGTCCCTCTGCTTTCATCTAGACCGACTGTCTGTCTTTTTCTACTTGTAGTTTAAGCAATAAGTCCAAACTTGCTGAAGTCACAAGGTATGATCTAAATGCAACATACCTGTAGATCTAAGGTAAACAAATACAACACATCTAAGATGGGGACATTGAGGATGTCCTGACAAACTGGTTGCACAACATAGCATGACCGCAGATTCTCACGGTATCAAGAATGGTAACTGCCTCCATTAATGCCATCACTGTTGTTATTGCCATCTTCAAATATGAGAAAAAATAAATAAATAAATGTGCAAATTAATAAATCATGTCCAACTCATACAACCTTGGCCACCACTTTCTGCTATTGGGGCTGAGTTGTGACACTCAGAGAAAAATAGATCACATTCTTCCAACTGGGTCAATCTCAGCTCTCTTTGTGGTACATTTCTATGAAATAATAATTATAATAATAATAATCTGCAATAATCTGAACAGGCGGTGCTCACCAAACGTCTGCGAGAACCATTGCCTCCAAGTTCTACCAGAACAACTTCCTCCCTTACCAAGAAGACAATCATGCCATCCGTAAAAAGTGCACCTAGACACAGGAAAGGTCAAACGACTCTAAGCTGCTAGGATCCACAGCATCACCTACAGACTTCTCCAACACTCTCCAGTATGACGGTCAAATTACAACCACTGATTTGTGCGTAAACATTTCTAAATGCGTGTGCATGCAAGCGAATCCTTACAAGAATATCTCTGTGTAGTTATGAGAGAAACTACACGGAACTACTAAAGGGGATCAGAGTTTTGTATTTATAACATAACGAGAGGGCGAGCTGGGGCGAGTGCTGCTTCTGCGCACCTCTGCAGTGACGTTGCACAGAGCCCCGTCTACAAGCAAGTGCAGCTCAGCAAGAGTCGTAGATGATAGCAATAAGTGGAATTACTAACAGAAGAAAATGGCAGCAATTCTCATTCAGACATGGCAGGGACATCTCAGCGAGCTGAAGTAGCCAGCAGAATCGCCTGGAGTATTAAAATGTTACACGGGAAGAGGCTGTATCTCAAGTCAGAGTTTAGGAACCTTGAGATGGAAAGTCAGTTTGCCATTCCGGAGAAGCTGATCAGAGATTCTTCACATCAAATATGCAAACCAGGAGACACTTTTTCACGTCTGTGACAGATATCTTGTCTTGCAAGACGACGACTAATTTCAACCATTTTGTTTAAACTTTTACAGAACACATTTTAAGTACTTCCAACAACAGGATTAGTAGGTGACACAAGAAAAATCAGGATATTACAAAATTGAGTGGAATCAGTATTTGTAATCATCCGTTATCACCCGATTCATCGTGTGGCCCGTTAGATTTTTGCCGTGTTTTAGACCAGAAAAGTTTTGCCATAGTTCCTCATGAATTACCTTTAACGTCACATTTTTACAGTAGACATAACTATTCAGTTAGGTTTGCTGAGACGAAAAAAAATATTTTCGTCATGCTGGGAAAAGGGATCCAATGCCACATTTCACAAAGCAAAAGTAGCCCATTTAAATACATGTACATAAACATATCTGGCAGCCGTTAACTGATCAGGTCTTCACCGTACTTCACCTCGGGGGGGAATCTGAGTCATAGCAGAACCATTTGTATAGAGCAGAACAGCAAAAGTGCGTAGGCTAAAAGGAAGAATGTCAAAAGGTCAAGTTGTGATATTTGTTTTTAGTGCAAGTAGGCTCGGCAATAAACACTCCTATCTGTTTCATACTTATTTAATACATTCTCCTCTAGTATTGTAAGTATCCCAGCATTCTGCCACACGACAAATACTGTAGATCCCACATTAGTGTGCTGAATTCCAACAAGGGAGCAGTGTTGGGTAATCAATTATCAAACAGGCAGAAGCCAGGACTACTATAAATGTTATGGGGGCCTTTAATCGGTGTTCGTTTAACATGTTTCATTCCACAGCAGTTATCATCAAAAATCGTGCATTCAAAGGAAACTATTTTGTGTAAATTTATAGGCTAATGGTTCCATGTGAGCAGCAAAATTGTTTTTTTGTTTGTTTTTTTTTTTAAAAAAGCTTAAAAAAAAAATTAGCACATAGTCCAGTACGAAACATGAATGTGAAGAAATGTCACGCCGTGTTGTATGCTGGGACGTTTAAGACCACAGTTGCCTGTTTAGATTTTAGATTAGATTTTTTTTAGATCTTATTTAGCTAAAAAACAGGCAGGAAAGTGAAGGAAAGAAGAGACAAAAAAAAAAAAAGAGGAGAAGATGGTCATAAGCAGTAGTATTTAAAACGAGCCCTGAACGCAGGATATATATGTTGTGCTGAAATGTGATCTCTCACTAAATCCAACCTTTGTCTTTTTGGTTAATTCATTAAAGTAAACAAATTATAATACTTCCAAACTGATTCAGGGATGCATTTATCATATGAAGGTATGTGAAGTGGATTTCACATGTCCCTATAATGATAA
Source organism: Odontesthes bonariensis (assembly GCF_027942865.1). Classification (NCBI taxonomy): domain Eukaryota; kingdom Metazoa; phylum Chordata; class Actinopteri; order Atheriniformes; family Atherinopsidae; genus Odontesthes; species Odontesthes bonariensis. The sequence continues at coordinate 21,762,561 of NC_134514.1, read as the reverse complement.
TAAAGATGTGTTTTAATATTCTTAAGCCATTAGAAATGTACTTGCTTTGAATATATACGTTTAACATTTGGTTATGAGAACTAAAAATGGACAGATACATGACTTTAGAGAATGCTCCTACACTTTTAGCGTCGAAACACTGCCCTGAAGTTAGAATTCAGGGTCTGTACATACAAAAGACAGGCTCAGAGCGAGCGTGAACACAGAATGCCGTCCATATAAACTGATGCTTGACGTCAACTTTGCATTTTCTATACTCAAACTGGCCTAAATGCATCCAGTCACAACAGCTACTCATCAAAGTCCAGACAAGTGACGTACCGAGCAGACTTGTGTGGACTGAATTCAAACGTAGTTATTAGGCGGACATTTATGGTGAATTTGTAAGGCGCATCACTGTGATGTCGCCACTGGTAGACATTCCTCTCCCGGTCCACCTCTTTGTCCCAGGGGTCTGGTCAGTCCCAATCATTCCCATTCAAATGCGTACACACTCCGCTGGATATTTAAGGGTTGACCGCCTCTTTTGAACACAGAATTAGAAAAAATAAATAGCGTTTCATAGACACAGGCAGCATCACAGGAGCACAGACAGCATTGGATTATATTGTCTGCTTTCATACTACAAAGTACCAGTTTATATATTTATAAAGATCAATACACGGCTCAGCCCTCCCACATAACTAAGCATCTCGAGGGTCAATAGGCCTGATATCGGGAAAATTGCAGATCAACATTTACTTTTGCTCATTCACTCAGGCAAATAAGCAAATTGTTTAGTCCTTTCTGCGTGTAAAAGGTCCAAAGTGTGACAAAGGCAAAAGTCCACACTGAAGGTAGTTACTCTCTTCCACAGGGGACACTGCTCTGAAAACTGAGCTGCCTGAAAGATTCATCCATCCATTTTCTATAGCCGCTTAAAGGGATAATCCGGAGTAAAATGCACTTTAGATCAATTTACGGGATGTTGGGAGTACATACGTTGAGTTGACATCAAAATCATGTCATTCGGATGCGTTTTGAGAATTTCGATTTGACCGTTTTTAGCCAAAAATCGTTAGCCTGGAGGGGCATATCGTTTTGCCGCTACAAAACGCTATTTTTATACCTCTTCTACAGCTCCAAACAACATAACACTTACGTGGTAGTGAGTAGAGGGTCCCTAAAGCCAAACCAAAGTGTCCCGAGGTCTTCATGTGGTCGGATATAGAGTCCAGAATGAATTTAATCAAGCCAGTACCTTTCCGGAAATGTGTCTGCTGCAGCTGCCGCTACAGACCGTGGTGAAGTTGGTTTGATATAGGATATTCGACAGATATTCACAATAAGGAAATAAGGTGTCTTTTTTTTCAAACCAATATCAAACCAACTTCACCACGGTCTGTAGCGGCAGCTGCAGCAGACACATTTCCGGAAAGGTTGGCTTGATTAAATTCATTCTGGACTCTCTATCCGACCACATGAAGACCTCGGGACACTTCGGTTTGGCTTTAGGGACCCTCTACTCACTACCACGTAAGTGTTATGTTGTTTGGAGCTGTAGAAGAGGTATAAAAATAGCGTTTTGTAGCGGTGACATGATTTGCCCCCTTCACCTCCACGCTAACGACTTTTGGCTAAAAACGGTCAAATCGAAATTCTCAAAACACATCCGAATGACATGATTTTGATGTCAACTCAACGTATGTACTCCCAACATCCCGTAAATTGATCTAAAGTGCATTTTACTCCGGATTATCTCTTTAAACCAATTCAGAGTGGAAGTGGAGCCTGGCCCCTGCTGCCTCATGGTGAGAGGTGGTGTACGCCCTGGACAGGTTCCCGGTCCTTCACAGGGCTGCAATGAGAATCCGTCTGGCCTCCATCACCGCGCAACACATTTGTGTAATGCCCACACAGTGGCAGTTTTAGACACAGGGGCATTTGTAGGTAGGGCTTGTGCGACGGTATCCTCTCCTTTCAAAGTATTAGAGGTTTCTAACAAAGATGATTAAAACCACATGTCCCTTCCATCATCAATTCACAGTCACACTGACATAAACATTACGCTTGTAAGTCCGTAAACTATGAGAAACTGTATGTATAAGCATTTTTTAATAAGGACTCACCCAGGCCTGGATTCGTGAAACACCCACACAATACATTTGCTGCTTTTGTATGAATAACTGTTCTTCCTTGTGTCCCAGATTGTTTCGATTTCATCAATATCTCTCACAGCTTAGTTATAAAACCCAAAATTGTGAAATCTATTCATTCAGACGTTTAACAGCCTATTCCCATCATGGGTGAGAACACGAGTCTCGTTTTTGTCCATCCAGTATTGCCAAAGTTCCTCTTTGATCCTCCCTTCCTCTGTGAATTTTGCCTCTCGTAACACTTGCAATCAAAGTCACACCTCGCAGGACACATCTTGAAGTTTCCAATCGAATGTTCAGTTCAGTAGTTCACGGAGGATCATCCGCACCAGGCAGAGTCAAAAAAAGAAAATTCTACTCTCGTGTCAAATGCTTCACAGTGGGTCACAGCAGCAAAGCAAGCGTTCTATGGGCTGAACTAACACACAGACATGGTGTGAATTAAATATAGTGTGTGATCCTTCGGAGTAGTAACACTGTGTCTGTATTAGGTGTCAAACCGAAGCACACAGTTCTCAGAATCACAACCTAAAAAGGTATGAAACTCAGAGGAGGCAGTTCCTGTGGTCAAAGAATACAATACTTTTTCATGCAGCTGGTGTCCAGCACCAGATCAAAATGTATGGAACTAAACTTTGCACTGTACTTACAAAAGGTGTTCTATTTAGTGTACGTTACAAACAAAAATGACAATGACGGGAAACTGCACAGTTGACATAGTTCCCCCTTTTTTCTCAGAGGAAGAGTACTGGTGGTGCATGGGGAGGGGGGGGGGGGGGTCGCAAGCTGTTCGCTATATTTAACTTGGTCTCTAACTTATGATGACTGTGAGCTGAGAAAACAATGACTGTTCCTTTCTCCGCCCACACTTGTGTGTAAGTCAGAACAATTCACCACACAATAACTAAAGCGATGTGGTGCAGACAACTGAGAAGCATGTTCAGCCACACAGTGTGTTTTTTACGTAGGGTTTTGCAATCTTTGATATTAACTACAAGCTAACTGTAGTATACTGATACACTGGACCAGCCACAAGCTAATATACTCATTTGTACATGGGCTATGAATATAATTCACCACTTTTAAATCGAGAAAAAGAAACGCTCATAGGACATAATAAATGGCACAAGTAGAGCATTTATGATTAAAGAACACAGTACGGCTAAAACCAGCTAAATGTACCAAGAATATTTATTGATATACTAATATTTTGCCTAAATTCCATCCGTTTGTTTTGTGCTCTATATAGGTCCACCTGTAACCAACTAAATACCGTTATCATTACCCTAAGCATGTACAGTCCCAGAACAAGACAAGAAAGGATACCAGGTCTCCCCCACTGGTAATCAAGGAAAGGGGTTAGCTTTAATCTCCTTATTCTCCTCGTTAGTCACCTGAAGACAACAGAGCCATCGCCAACAGCTCACTGGTGCAGCCCAGCAACAACACAACACAACAGGAGGGAAAGGGTTTTTTTTTGTTTAGGGTACAACAACACAGCGGTGTGAAGAGGGCGAGAAGAGGTGAGAAAGTGCATACCTAACGGTACAGACGCAAAGATGTATAGATAGGATTTGTGTAAATGTTACCTGTCACAGCGTGTTAACAAGGAGTCCTCTTCCATGATGATAAAATCTCAAGCACACACAGAAAGATAGACACATCAAAAATCAGGAGGAAATGACTGAACAGCCTGCAGATGGGAGGAGGCAACCTGGCAGGCTGACAAGGAAGCAAGAAAGTAGCAAGAGAGCAAGTGAATGTATTCTCACAAAGACCACAAAACTAGTCTGAGGGTAGTTCCTGCTCAGAAATCCCTTTAGCCATTAAATTCCATCCCATCTCTCTCTCTCCCTCTCTCTCCTGGGTTAATGAGGGGCTAATGAGAAGGAGAGTTTTCATCCGCTAAATATTGTTCTCCACTGTGACTTCCTCACTCTTTCTAAAGCTAGTTTCCCTTTAAAACACGGACATGTGTGTGAGTCATAATAGAACCGCTCCACAGCCCGCAGCAAGGTCAAGATTTCGCCTGCTGGCGACGAAACAGAAAACAACCACCAAGAAGAGAGAGCTTCTAATCTAGTGCGCAATCCAGAGGCATTACACAAACAATGCCGTCAAACTTAGCTGAAGAATGGTGGTCTGCGGTTGAGATGTGTAGCCTCTGTGTGCTTTTTACGGATCCACAACATTGCAAATGCCTCAATGTGCGCAAAGGAAATTAGAAGAAGAAAAAAACAAGGATCATGAGGAACAACATGAGGGGGGGGGGGGGGGGGGGGGTCTAATGAAATGGAAAAAGAATCCATTATAAAATAATGTGTACTCTCATCAAATCTTGTTCACTTATCTCTGTACTCAACAAACTGCTGAGCTTTTGGCTCACTCACTAAGTCTATATCCTTTAGCCCTTCGCTTTAAGGAAGTATCTAATTTTACTTTCAGGAAGTGTTAAAAATTGCCCAGAAAGACTGTAAGTGTCTCAACTCACACTGAACAAAAGTTAAAAGATGTAACTTTCCGGTTTAGGCAATAGATGGCAGTGCAGACCACCGAGTACTCATGAGGACCACCTCTCGCTTAAATCCACCAAAAGATAAAAGCACATCTGAGTGTCATTTACATTATTTTTGTCATTTTCTCAAGCTAATATAATCAAAGGAACTTACTCTTGAAATAGCCCGATGTATAGGGCTCCTTCAAAATAAGGTGGACTGATGGACTGACCATAATAAAGTCATCCCAGATTATTTTGTTTCATATTTTCCTCGAGGATACTACAACTTGACCAGCAGATATACAGATAGATAGGGTGGTATGGGGTCCTCAAAACAGGACAAGGGAATTTGTGACATATTCAAATTGCTCTTTACATTTCACAAGGTCCAAAAGCAAAATCTTGCATCTGACATACACTAAGTACTGGCAATGCGTTCTTTAAAAACATGGGCGTTGTAAAAGAAAGTACTGTAGAATGAGGGAGGTGCAGTAATAAGAATGGCCACTTAAAAACAGGCTCACCTGTGGTTTCTTGGACACTGTGCAGGAAAGCGCTGTGGGATCGGTGGGGGGCCTTTGCACCCTGCTCCTGCTTTTGGAGGAAGAGGCGGAGTGTTTTCGCCGTCGATGGGAGACGTCGCGGGGGAGCCAGCTAAAGCTTTTCTACCGCCGTTACTACTCAAGCGTTGGGCAGGTGGTGGAATGGCTAATGTCTGAGGCCTAGTTTGGGTTGACTGAATGTTGGGAGAGTGGAGAGGTGCTTCTGTGGGAACGGGGGAGCAGCTGGGGGTGGAACCTGGGGACCGCACAGCTGGGGGTATGGCAGCATGGCTGTCTGATTTCGGGGAGCCAGCGGTTTGAGATGGTGGCAAGGAGCACAAAGAGGGTGTGAAACGTTGTGGAGGGCAGTTGAGGGTGCTTCGTGGGGGCACAGGTGGTAAAGAGGCATCTGAAGCTGGAGACACGACGGAGCTCGTGTCGCAGTCAGCTGGAGCACTAGAGCGAAACTTAGTCCTCTCTTTTGGGACAGGCTTCATCCTCTCAGCTATTCCTCCGTTCCTCTCTTCCTCTCTTCCTCCTTCAAATGTTGTTTGTCTTCTTTCAGGAACAGGCTTCGTCTCTCCTCCTTCGCTGCTATTCTCTTGCATTCTGAACACTTGTCTCTCTTTGGGCATTGGTTTGCCTCTTTCACTCGGAATAGGATTCCTTGTCTCTCCATCACTGTTCTCCCTTTCCAGTTTGCCCTCCAATGGGATGGGCACCGGTCTCTCTCTTTGAACACCTTGAGCAGTGCCTGCCTGCTCCGATTTGTCAGACTGTGCGAGGTGGGAAAGGGCTTTGTTCAGGCTAGCCAGGATGCGTCTTTGGTGACCTGGCAGGTTGATGCCCATCCGCTCCAGCTCATCTGGCGTGAGGTTCCGACACTCTGGTAGCGTTGCAAACCCGGCGCTCTGAAATGCCTCTGCATACTGCTCCAAACGAAGCACGCATAACCAGTCCCACACCTTTGCACTGGAGTCAGACTGAGACATGGTCGAATACGTGTGTGTTTGCAGCATGTGTGAGGGTCAACATGCCATGAATCCTCTTCCACAGGGAAAACGGAGACCTCACCACGTCAGATCATGACCCAAGACAAAGCTGTGGACAAGACAAAGCATGAAAATGTCAGATACAACAAAAAAGAATGACAAACTGGCAGAATGAAAGGGTTCTTTGTTAGAAGGGCTACGTTTTCCTATATTCCTGAACTTGTCGTCTAAAATTGGATTATTGTGCATCACATAAGTCTGTTTTATGGAATAACATTTCTTACACTCTACCCTTTCTGATAATCCTGCATTGGGAGGCATGATAACAGCAAACCTGTGTTAATAAATGCCAGTTTGGGAAAAGACAAATCGGTATTATTCATAAGCAAAACTGAAATTCGTACATCGAAAAGAGAGTCATTTTATTTTGGGTGTGAACAGCTTTGTCAAAGCTGTAAGGCCCCATCCACACGTAGCCGGGTATCTGCTAAAACGAATTTATTTTTCTACGTTTGGACCTGTCATCCACATGAAAACGCATAAAAACGCATCGTAAACGAATGTTTTTAAAAACTCCGGGCAAAGTGAAGATTTTTGAAAACTCCGTTTATGCAGCTGCGTGTAGACAGAGATAACCGGAGTTTTGCGTTTTCGAACGTCACAATATGCGCCAAAACAACAACAAATCTGCTTTAAAGTCTAAAGTGCGACCTTTGTTTACTGAAGAAGCATGGATGCCTTGAGAACTGTGGTGGTTATTATTGTGCAGGCGCTGTTTACTGCCTTGATTTTACACGCCCAAGTCGTACTCCCAGAGGAATGGCGTGACAATTTCGCATGTCCCGGTCCTCAGTCCTCTCGCTGTCGGAATTATTACGTCCTCATATCGAGGGGCAGTCCACTGTCATGCGATCACCTGTCAGTGTGCTCAAAAAAGTTGCGTGCACACTTTATTATTTAGCTGACAAGGGCAGATTGCGCTAAACAGCAAATGCATTTGGGTTGTCAAGACAGGTGAAAACGCAGATGTTCGGTTATGTGTGGAAGGTGTTTTTTTCGAAAACGAGGTAATGTGGATACAGATTATTTTATAAACGGAGGGGGGGAAACATTCGGTTTTAAAAATACCCGGCTACGTGTGTACATAGCCTAAGTGATCAACAGACATGGTGGAAGTCTTCCACTTTGGTAAAAGAGGAAGTGGTGTTAAAGCCTCAACAAAGTGTCATTTTTAACAGCTCTTCGATTGCCATTAGACTCGTACAGCACACAGTACTGTCTTTATTCCTTTTCTATATTCTGTTCTACATTTGGACCTTAGATCCATCCTGAAACATATGAAAACACAGTACTTTTATAATGTGTTATCGTTTATAAAAAAAATGACGAACGAGACAACATGTCTTTTCTTTGTAAAACTCTAAGGAGTGCTATTGAGACGCCAACAAACAGTCAGTAGTGTGTACCAATCACAACAGACCACTACAGGAAGAAGTCTAACTCACACAAGCACTGGCATACAAATAATGTTCTAACAGACGCACTCGTTCCCTCTTACACCTCTCTAACCAACACTTCAATGCAGCATAAGAAAATTCTTCCCACAGAGCCTGGCCTTTAGAACTCTCAGCAGTCTCTTAACACACTATTCACACTGGTTTTCAGTCTTTTCATGCACCAAGTCTTGGCATATTAATGATGGACGCCACGACACAGCTCAAACTGTCCCACGAGCTTTAAGATGCAGATCGGTCAGAATAACAAGCCTTAATTAGTAAACAAGCGGTGCCAGCTCCGAAACCCGTGCAACTATTTGCAATGACTCAACAAGAATTCCTCTGGTGCAAGGACCAATGTCCCCCAAAAAAAGGCCTGCGCAAATCATTTCAACTAACTTTTTAACTATAGATGAGACAACTAAAGGCCATTTCCTGTTATCTTTGTCAATATTCAGAGATCTACACGCCACATACATTCAACCACAGGGGACATGTCTGGTTTCTCAGGCACAACCACAAACACCGTTTCTCTTCAGCTCATATCTTATGTGGGAATTAAAACATTTGTTTGCCGTTTCCTTCATATTTAAAAAAAAAAAAATCAATGCAAAGTCTGAGAAAAACTCCACTTCACTAGAACCAGAACATTTCTAAAAACCTTTAATTGCACCCCCACCCTAAAGTGACAGTCATCAGAAAACATACAAGTTACATGTGCCAAGACATGTTTTTTTAGAAAGATTAAACAATGAATCAAAGGGCTGAATGTCCAGCCTTATTTCCATGAGCGTGATGCATTTATTAGACATCTTATAGTTTCACTTTCAAGTTTAGATTTCAAATATTATGCTTAGTTGTACAGGCCGATGTTTAACATCAGCACATTTTGAAGAGAATCTGTGTGATACCTACACATTAGCTTACTGGCCGGTGGTAGATGACAAAAATGTCTGAAAACAGATCACATGAACCTGACTTAGTGACTGGAAGTGAGGGTTGCCGAGGTTGACTGAAGACACGGCAACCCACATTATCCAGTCTGCGAAAAACCAGTGTGTTCCAGTGTGTGAGCATGTTGAAATGAGCGCATTTCATTTCCTGTCAAATGTTTTCTCTAATAAGGCAGACACCACAAGCTACAGGGACAGCGTCAACTTTGCTCTCTTCTCTCTCTGATCGAACGCAGTTCCCATTATGAATTGAGGAACTCAGAGATGCTACATGTAATGAATTACAGTCTGATTGGTGTGTTGCTCATAAACTAAAAGGCTCATGCATAGTCTAAAAATGTCTTGCCTCAGCATCTTTGACCAACCACAAGTTGTCACCTTAGCACTTCATTACAGAGAAGCCCTTATTCAGTGTAAATCTTGTGAGCGTTGTGTGGGTGTTGATGAGGAACAACACAAAGTGTTTCAGCGCTACTATAGATGAGAAAACAGGACAGAAACAACAACGCCTCTTTAGCTCTTGCTATATGCCTGCTGCAGATCACTTTTTTGTTACATTAAAACGAATTATGAGTCTGTAACAAAAGTGAAGAGATCGAGCCATGCTCAACAACTTCAGTTACTTCTAAATTCTTATAATTCTAGAAGAAAAGTAGCAGCACAGTACCCAAAAAGACATATTGCCTTCAAAAAGGAATCAAAACAAAAGTCTGAATTGTTAAATAACTGAATATTGTTCACTGGAAGTGTTTTGGTGCAGAGTTATTGTGCAATTGTGGAGCCTCTGAAGTTAAACTTTCTACCAACTAATCCAACATGTAAATGAACAATTCTACGGTACACATCTCAGTCATAAAAGCCATTACTTTGCCAGCAGTAACTGAGGGAAACCGGACCAAGCTGCTGTCCAACCTGTCTAATGGATGAAGAGCTTTTGGAAGGTATTAGACTTTGTTTTTTTTTATAGCTTCATGTTAAATGAAGTGTGTTAAATGTCAACATGCTCCATGAACTTCTTAAATCAACATGGAATTATAACCAGAACTTATCTAATATGATAAGTACATTCAGAAAACACTTTACAGTCAATAAGGAGGTTCAGAAGCTGCCAACTTTATTTTCCCTGAGCTATAGTCTCTCTATTTTTTGAGCCCATTTTATTTCCCTGCGTCTCTTCACTCTCTCCCACCTCTGTCCAACTTTCTCTGTGCTCTCTCCCTCCCACTCAGAAAGCTGCCAATAACAGGGTCTCTGTGCTGCCTTCACAATGGGACATTCTGTTGCCTGGGCAAGGGGACGAGACTGACAAGAAGGCAGGAAAAGCACTGCGGGGGCCCCACTGTTCAGGTCCGCTCACACGCTAAAAGAAGTGCTAACCTAGTGATACTTTGTGTGAAAGCTATGGAGTGAGTGAGATCTCATATCCTATTTTGATTGAACGCACACAAAGATAGAAGCGGCACGTTCCATTTTTCTTCCCATTTGTTTTCCGTTTCAGTGTTTTCACCACCGAAGTAGTGAAAGTGACCTCTGCATCGACTGGGCGCATTACTGACTCTCAAAACACATGACCCCCACGACTGCGTGTTGTTTTTGTTGAAACAGCAAAAGCACGGCAGTTCAAAAAGGTGTGAAAAATATATAATGCGAGTCTGTACATCACAGTGTTGTTAGCAGTCTCTGAATCCATCAGTGCGGTGAGTTTGTTTCATCTTTCTCTTAGAAACTTCTCTTTTCATTTTTTTTTAACTTACACTTCTTATAAAGACAGAGTGTTGGATGCTATCTCCATTTCATATGGGTTTATCTCAATTCTATTGTAGTAGACTCTCATTACTGTTGTATGTATTCATTATGGTATCTACAGCTCGACCGATAAAGGATTTTTGAGGCCGATGCGTTTATCACGGTTTAGAGAAAGATGTGTCCGATACTGTACATCTGCCAATGTCAGAATTTCTCTGCAGAATCTTTGACGTGAACTACATTTCTATATGTTTTAGGTGGTCTTTTATGACCCAAGATGCAAGCTGCATTTTCACTCCCTTTGCCTACAAACGCAGCTCCGACCACCACAACAGTGAGACTGAGTCAGACAGTTCACCAACTTCTCAGATGGCAGAAAAATACGCCGCAAGTCAAAACGGGCACCAGTGTGACGGCAAGACAATTTGGACTTTGAGTTGCACAAACAACAGTGTAATCAATAACAACGCCAATTTCCTCATGTCACGCCAAGTAAGGTGTTTATTACAAAGACAGTGGTGCATGCTGCCTTGCTGTCAGGTTGTAAATGTTGAACCTATTATGCCCATAATCAGAGCCAAAATTTATACCACTTGTGTGTGTCATGCACACAAATGGACACAGAAACCATAAACCAGTCTTTGGCGTTCAGTGAATATTGACAATTCGGCCATGGCACACTCAGCCTCGCAGACCACCGTGTTGGCACTGGCAGTTATCATTTTGACAGTCTCATGGTTGCCAGACAAAAAGAAGATGGACTCTTTGACTAAAGACCAATTTTCTACAGAAATACTGTTTCAAGACATAACAGACCTGGGACAGCTTGAGAACATTTTAGTTTGTTGCTCCTCTCCTCTTCCTCCTCATTGTCCTCCCTCTAGTAGCTAAAAGCTTCTCTTCCATATACTCCAACCATGAGTGGCCATCAAATATCATCAATCCCAAATCAATTATGTACTCAGCACTGATATGTGGACATGAACTCAAGCAAGCACTTCCTCTATGTCTCAGGCTACGATTGCTCAAATTATCGGTTTGGTGTCTTTGGAGTTAACTTCTCCTTTTGCAATCATCTCATCTCGACACACCCATCAATGTAAAAAGAGCGCAGAAAGATACAGCGAAGAAGAGATAAAAAAACCCCATCATTTTCCTTTACCAAAACACATCACCACCACTATTGTGCGATAGTGGGAAAGACCCAAAAATATTGCTGCAGTGTCCTTTAATCAATTTCCCATAAGGGTCACGTCAAGGGAAGTATTTTAGGATCATGTGCCACCATGCTGTAGACACAACATTCAACTAAGAATGTGAAGAATTCCTATACTCTGTAATAAAACCCCATCGTAATGCAAAACAGTGGAAACCTTCTATGTGACATTCCCAGATTATTGAACTGAACTTCAACAAGAAAGAAAAGAAAACATTTCTCTACACAATTTAATGAATCTGAGATACAGAGAATGCAAACAAACAAGTTTGTCAAACAAGTTTGTCATGGATTCTGTGTTGGGAAACATTCACACAAGCGAGACTATAGAGTTATGAGGGCTACTGAATCTGACTGAAGTGGATGTCTGGGTATAACTCGCAGGTACAGGAGCAAAGCAAAGACGTACAAGCAAGATTTGATTCTAGAAATGGGATGTAAAAATGTAAAATCTCACGTGGCAGTGGCTTGCCGAGCAACAGCATGTGCCCAGCCAACGCCGGTGCGGAGGTAGCATACAGAAAAAGATGCTGGTGGTGTATTTTGGCCCCTGTGTCGAGAAAATGACCAATAATTTTGAGTCGTGTTTATACACCCTTCAAGAGTGTAAGCCAGAAATTCTCCACAATGTTCAACAGCTTCACGTTGGCCTTACTGCGCAGTTTGGACACAGAGAGTTTCAATTCAGATTTCCAACAAGATGCTGTCTTTAAAAAAGGACAGCTAGAAAACACAGGCACGCACACACACACACACACACACACACACACACACCCACACAAGGGACATGACTCATACACCCACCACTAGACACACTGCTGCTTTCAGCCCACTTTCAATCAGAACTGAATAGTGACTCAGTTCTGCCAGTACAGCAATGCATCTGAACAATGTCCTCTAGTGAGCAACCTTGTGCATGCGCTCTTATCGCTAACTTTTACACAAGTAATACTTACATTGGCAACATACCACAACTCGCTTATCGCAATTAACCAAAACACTTCACAACAACGTCGTCAGTCGGCCATCTGTTTTTTGTTTGTTTTTTTTGGGGGGGGGGTCAGGTCATAGAAAACAAAAACAAATAAAACTTTGTCTTTACTGAAACTTGTATTCCTCTCTGGGGGAGAATTTTCTTCTCACAAGATGCACGAGATCTTATCCTCAACTGGGGCATTTCTTTCCCGTGTGAAAATATACAACCTTGAAGCAGAATTAACAGCCTTGGCTAATAACAGCATTTTTTTTTTCTACAGGTGCCCCATATCACTTCTTACACAGCTGGCCTTGTTTTTTTTCACCCGAGTAATTTTGCTCTTAGATAGCTAAAAACGCTCTCAGGAACGCTGATGTTCCTCCTCTTACCTCATTATGGAGCGATTCAGAAGCAAGAAATCATGTGATTGCATGAGACAAGCCACTGAGAGAATAGAGAATAGAGAACAGGCGACAGTAAAGTGGTGGAAATAAGAGGGAGAAAGGGCACTGGCAAACCGATTGGCAGCAACATGGTGACCAATAAATAATTTAGAGCTTACATCCTCACTGAAAAGGTACCTCCCATCCCTCCCATCTGTACCTCTTAGTCTGTCTGAACCCAACGTGCATCTGTCGTGCATGGTTCACTTAATTGTCAGTAAATTAGTTACGCTTCTTGATCGAGCCTCATTATCTGCAATGCGAGAACCAGAAAAACTCGGTGGCTTTTTCCCTTGTGCACAAAAAAAAAAGCAGAAATAGACTGAGAAAGACACGTTCAACTACACACTCAGAGTGGTTTTTGCGGTATTTGTGTCACACAGGAGACAATAAAGCTGCCATTTGGTCTTAATAATGCCAGACTCGCTGTAATAAATCCACCTGCTCGCAACATAAACAGCCGGGGACTAATCGCTCCATCTCTAAGCTTACTTAAACTTGATCAGATGCTTACTTGATATACTTAATCAAAACATGCATGCAACCAGATTAAAAAGAATGAATTCCACTGGGGATAAACAGCCCAGTCACAGGCAGTCCGCTTTTACCAGAGAAAGAATAGAGCGGCATGTGGGAACTGAGAAGAAAAAAAACAGCCAACGACAAGTTACCATCAACTCAAATCGAGTGTCATTAAATAATTTTCTTTAATTATCAGGCAGCTAAAAGCAGAACTAGACCTGCTGAAACCTCCTCTAAAAAATGTCGTATGTTCAGCGCTGCGGGTCAAACTAACGGTCAGTGCCTGAATGTAATCCCGAGCTGGAACCGAACCGCCTCACTTCACTTTAGGGCTGTTCGTATCAGCTGCTCGGGGAAAGTTCCTCACCGGGAGGGTAAAAAAGTTAGAAATCCGTCTCATTTTAACTTACCTTCTCAAGTCTAAACAAGTGTCCGACTCGCTGAAATGTCCTGACGCTTTATCCTCGACGTGAACTCAGGGAACGTGACAGCAGCAGCACCGGATAGCGCGTAACATTTTTCTCACGAATGAAGTGCCGCTCGAGCACCAACACACGCTCTTTGCCATCCAAGAGTGAAGCCGAACAGACAAGAAGCGAGTTGGCGCTGGGGAAATCTTTTCAGAATAAATGCATGCGTTCTCCTTCAGCTCCGCCGTGTTTTATTTTCAAGGCTCGCAGCTTCCTAGATATTACGAGCTTGACGGAAAACGATGAAAATGCAAAACTTCCGTTAAGCCCGTCATGTGACCACCGAGAAAGACTGGTCAGCCCGGTGTGGTCTCGCGCAGACGCGCACACGCTTTTAAACAAGATCACAGTTGTAACTCACAGGAACTGAAACTCACAGGGTGATGAAGAATAAGTTATTCCAAGAAGAAAAAACGAGTAAACATACCTACCTGTGATTTAGAGTTGTAGTTATAAATTAAATCCAGTTGAAACCATGTAATAATGTTTCAAAATATCAGTAGAACATGACATTTGAGGGTTTAAAAAGGTGTTAGGAGATTATACATTGTCAAGGGTTACGTCATTCTACTTGGATTGGATCTTAAAATGTTACAACAAAAACTTGAAAGAAACATTAAGACATTCATGACAGCGTGTTTGTATGAGGGCAATTTGATTGTACGTTATGTTTTGTATTCTCTTTAGATTTATTTCAATTTGTTTCGAAAATGGACTTTTTACTTATTATGAAGTTTAATTCATTTATATTTGTACTGGAAAATGAAGACCTGTTTTTTGAATAAGGGTTTTTTGAATTATGTAACTTTGAATAAAGTTACATAAGGTCCTTCGAGTTTCAGTGTTTGCTGTCAAAGTAATCCAAAAGCATTCAAACTGATTCAATGTTTTCAAATTCGCCATGTAAGTAGCATTCAGTAACTGACTACATTTCCAAGTGGTCTGCCCGAACCCTATCACATCTCTGCTGTACACAGGGATCAGCAAAGATGATTCCTTATGCAAATTTCATAATAGTGACAACACACAAGAAAGACTCGTAGTTTTTCAAGGATTAAAGAAGAAATCTACCATAATCGTGGGCATAAATGTGTTGAAACGGGCATTATTATGGAGCTGACAGAGAAGCTGGTTTGGTCATTGTAGAGTCCCATTGGAACCAGAAGAGGGCACCCACTCCCCATCGAAGCACTGAGCTCGTGAAAGTGTTAAAAAATTGATCAGGTTTTTTAAAAAGATGCTTAATAGATAACCACGTTTATAGTAGAAAGAGAATGTTGCATCTTAAATATATTTAAATTATTAAAGCACATTCCTTTGATTTAATTTCAATAAGGGAAGATGGTCGGCAAACATGTAAGTAACTTGAAGAAATGGGAGGCTGGCATGTGATAAGATAAAGAAGAACGTAGCGGAAGCCTTAACTTCACAGTAAGTTTGCACATTGAGATGTCCCTGGAGACCCCAAGCAATCTAAACGTATCCCACTTGTGAGTTTAGGTGCATATATCAACTGGTGTGTTGGCTTTCTATATGTCACAGTCAGGGACCCTGTCATCCAGAAGACGTGTGAGTAAAAGGGTAATATTTTAGCCTTCTGGCTGGATGATGAACACACTTCCTCTACGACAAGTCAGTGGCTCAGCGGTGTGTTTCTCATTTCACTTGGGACCTGAAAAAAAAAGATACAGAAAGGGTGCTGCAGCAGAGGCTTGAAGGGAAGGGGATGGAGGAAGAAGGAGAAAACTGGTGGTAAAATGTGAGGAGCAGCAGGGAGAGAACAATGCTTAACGATTAAGGGGAATGAGAGGTGGGTAAGAATAAACAGGCAAAGTTAGCAATAGATGTGTGAATTAGAGAGTATAGAGGGTTGACCAAATGGGACTGGATGGGAATACATTAGGGAGAACAAATGGGTCAAAGAAAACGGGCAGAGTCAAAGAGAAGACAGAGAGGGGGAGTCAGATGATGTACAGGAAAGGATCAAAACAGAGGGGAGCTTTGAATGACAGTGAAAAGATTGGAAGATGACAAAAAAAGAAACGGGACAGAAAAGAGGAGACTTGAGGAGCAGAGTAAAGGGAAATTACAAGAGGTTGAAAGAGAGGGCGGGAGAGGAGATAAAGAAGAGGGGGGTGGTGATGACTCATCACCAGGCTATCAGCCCCAGTGGACTGGGTTGCTGTGGGGGTGGCAGTGTGACACATATGCAGTCACACACACACACATGCGGGCGGAGAGCGTTGCAAGCCGTCACGCTGCTTATACGTCTCCTCCTGCTGTGGAGGCGGGTGGGAGACAATACAGGGAAGCCACTGGGATACAGAGTTCACAGTCATGCACTTGCAGCCCTTCCCTTCTGACACACAAACACACACACACACACATACACATAAATGATGATGATGGTGAGGGCAGGATGAGAGGCCTCATTAAGACTCTGGGGATGGATGGATGGCAGTCAATACAGCTGTTGTTAAGGGGAAAACGGGTTAGAAGAGAAGCAGTGGTGCATCTCCTGGATATACTTTGCTTCATCATTCATACTTTATTAGGTGGTGCATATGCAGAGGCAGATGTTGCAAAGGAGGAAGAGGCAGAGAGGAAGACATGCAAAAAACATGGGCATGACATTACGCATATAGAACCCTGCTATGTTCCTCTTACTGAGGCTCTCTCAGACATGGGCTGTATAACAGTTTTGACTCCAGCTCTTCCCCATACTGCAACGCCATGTTACAGTTTCTTTTCTGTGTGTGCTCTATGTCATTTAATCAGCTCACCACAGGGATCAGAAACTGTAGCACATGCTTTTCGTTTAAGCTAGCAAAGGGAAGTATATCAGACACCCCGCAATAAGTAACTTCCTCTGTGACATGCTCTCATCATTTTGTGTCCCTCTGGTGCTGAGTCGATCTCAGAGTTGCCATGCCAACAGATTGGGGGATTCCTAATACTGATCTAGGCCACTGCGCACTCATATGCTGCAAATGCATGGATGCATGCAGTCAAATGCACACACACACACTTTTCCCGGGGAGGGAAAAAAAAAACAGTTCATGGGAGCAGCCGCATGTCATGGTGTTCTCCTGTTCTAATCACGGCAGTAAAATTTTAAAACCAGTAGTTTTGTGTCACTGAACGAAAACGTGAATGAGAGCTCATCAGGCAGCTTATCCGGTCAATGACTCCTGAAACCGAGTTAAGCGTAGACACAACCAAGCAAAACTGTGAGCACCAACCCAAGCAAAGGCAGTGACACAGGTAAGACACACACATGCAGAAATAAAGACTCAGATCACCAGTGAAATTTGAAAACCTTTGTAGGAATCGGCATTTAATTTTTAAAGTCTACATACATTCATACATCTCTCAAACAGAGAAGGAGACAGTACGTATGTGTGAATCTGCATGCGTGGGTGTTTATGTGTGTGTGTGTGTGTGTGTGTGTGTGTGTATGGGGGAGAATAGGATGAATGTTGAGTTGGGGGTTCCAGCTGCCTTCTGCACACCTGCATATTTATTATGTGCTTACAAAATGTGAAGGAGACACATAACAAGGGACACAAGAAACAACACAGGCAGAGGGATGGTGCAGTACGGTGCGTCTGTACGTAAACCGCCTGGGGCTGCACTGAGATGTCAGACGAGTGGCCAAAAGTAGCTAAAAGAAAAAATTATGATTTTTGACGTTCATTGGTCATGTTTTGATTGACAGCAAAAATGTGTCAGATTAAGTTGTAAACATTTTACCGTTATTCTCTAAAATATACCATAAAACATATTTTGCTACGTTAAACTGCATAGGTCCCAATCAGAAAACATTGATATCCCTTGGAATAAAAAACAAAAACACATTTACAGTTACTTTTCTGATTAAACAAATATTAGTTTGTTGACTTATATATGTAATTGGAGTCCCTTATCAGTGTTTGAGGGCATTTGTGTATCTTTGTTGCAGGTGTATGTATTCATACAATACATATGTGATATGTGACCAAGTCGGTAAAAGTATGTTGTTTGTCTTTGTGCATCGATGCTTACAAACATGTCCCCAACAGTACGCTTGCTTTTGCATTTCATGAACAACACTGATGCAATCATGTATGCATATACACGCACACACACTTACAAACAGAATCACATATACATACATGGAATCATGGATGTTTATCAGGCATTTATGAATCCCTGCATTGCTGTTTGTATGAACATGACCGTGCAAGTGGATGTGTTTGTGTTAGTCGCTGTCTTCCCTCTCATGGGTTTCAGCCAAAGAGCTCTCATCAATATTCTCCAGGCTCTCTGCATGCTGAATGCTCAGCTCTGAGAGTGGGATGCTGGGTAATGCAGTCTGTTCTGGGTAGAGCCAGGGCTTGAAGCCAGGGTTGTGTCTCTGCTTCCACTCCGAGTACTTCAAACAGGCTTTGTTGATCTTCTTCATCACCTAGAAAGGGTACATGAGGCAAACGACAATAGGACAATGACACGTATGGTTGATGTTACAGAGATCCGTGTTTAGAACCAGCAAATTCAGCAAGCAAGAGAGAAATTATGGGAGTGTGCTGGAAAACTTTGCCTATATTCTTTCTTCAGCTAACGCAGACTGGGCTGGAATGAAAAATAACAATACTGTGGACCAAAATAGCTTTGCAGAAGATGGATGAGTGAGAAGACAAAGGGAGGCAGAAGGAATGGTGTGAGAGATGCAGATATTTACAGGGATGAAACGTGGGTAGA
This sequence comes from Odontesthes bonariensis, assembly GCF_027942865.1. NCBI lineage: Eukaryota > Metazoa > Chordata > Actinopteri > Atheriniformes > Atherinopsidae > Odontesthes > Odontesthes bonariensis. The sequence goes on along the minus strand of NC_134514.1, from coordinate 21,743,833 downwards.
GAAGCCAAGTGAGACGCCAGGTGACTGTGTGTCGAACCACAAGAACAGAGAAATCCTAGTGTTTTTCAAATATCAGAGCCAAATAATCAGGTACCTTCAGATGTTCTTCATAACACTTTAAAGAGCGTCTACATATATGCATTTATTATCGAAAAATACCCTTAGGCTGGCTCCACAAAAGCCGCATGGGTTGTGAGACCGAGTGTGCAGAATATCATGATTTTTTGGCTCACATGTTAGGATTGCGGAGTACACACTGGCTACGTGATAAGCACTTCTCACACCATTCACAAAGTGTCAGCCACAGAAACTTGCTGTGCAAGGAATTAATGTTAAAGTAATTCCACAAAGTCAACATTTGTTGACAGCAACCTAAAAGTTGCATTCATTTGGGTTGTTTTTTTTTATCTTTCATCCCTTTACTGTAAGGTCAAGTTTTTTATTTGTTAAATTTGCTCTAGGTAAAAAAAAAAAAAAAAAAAAAAAAAAAAGGTGGATTATGGGGAATCTCTCCGTTAATTATGGTCACTATTTTGAAAAGTTGAATGTTCAATTAGAGCAGAAATTACACATGCAGCCAATCTAATGCAACAAATTTGAGTTTTTAGAATTAAATTTGGCAAATTAGATCCCTCTAGTCTTTCTTTTGAGGAAAGCAAAATTATTTCTGATCTCATGCTGACCTCACATCAACAACAACAAACCTTCAAGAGTAGTTTCATTATGTAGGCAAAATGTCACAGTGTGTAAAACTAAATCGCATTATGAGGACTTCCTTTTTTATTTGGGTGATTGCATGTTATCAAAGTGGGAATTTGTGGCAATATGAGGAGACCTATAAAGCAGGATCCCTATTTGAGATACAATTGGGTGGGTATGCTGACATAATGACATGTCTGCTTTTGGTTGCTTTTCTCACACTCCTCGAATGAGGGTTAAAAAGTAAAGTGACTGCGCTTTAGTGACTGCGCTTTGGTTTCAACTGTTCCAACTCTTTGGTTTACTTTTTAATCAAATCCACCGTGAGTTAAACAAAACTGTACATTCATGGTTTTTACAATGAAAAATATTGCACGCTCAGAAGCTGTGGGTGAGTACACATGCACAGCATTACAGTGATGTACATATTATGCACACCCGACACAGCGAGGGAGCAGTCAGCCTTGCACAAAATGTCATAATTCTAACAATACAGCAAAAAATCTAACTGTATCTTGGAAATTCAAAGATGATTTTTTTTATTTTTATTTTTATTTTTTTTACTTTCTGTCTTTGAGAGATGTATTTTCTGTACATCTCTCAAAGCTTCTCCCCTTACTGACACTATCATCATGGGACACATCCATCCCAGGCTGCTCTCGAGGGAGTCTTGGCCCCATTTCAGCAAACACACACTCTCAAACAGACAAACAATTACAGTAAACATGATGCTTCTAAAAATGAGTGGAAGCACTTTTTTTTACGTGTGCAAGGTATGCATGTTTCTCATTGTAACGGGCACTGTGCTGTGTGTGTGTTTGTGTAACCTTAATGCACAGCGTCTCTGGACTCAAAGGATCCATTTTAATATGTGCATGACTTACGCGAGGAGCCAGGAAGTGGGACGATTTGTTGACAACCCACTTGGGTAATGAACCTGTAAAGGGAGACAGAACGAGCAGAGTAAGACGGATAAAAGCGCGAGAGTGGCAGAGAATCAAAGTGGAGGAGGAAGATGAGGGTGGGAAAGGTGTGTAAAAGAGGGATTTTAAGTCTGTGTTATCACGCTCCACTTCAACAGCATCAAAGAGGAGCTCAGTAACTTACTACTCACTGCATCCAAACACACGCAAACATTACAAGCAGGTAATTACAGAGATTTACACAATTAACACTTGAATGCAAGAGAGCAACAGAGAAGAGGTGAATTAAAGGGAGAAAACATAAATAGAAAATGAGGAAGGGAATGAAGACCAAAGAGGGACATGGCTACATTAAGAGGTGAAATAGACCATCTTTCATATGGTTACTATGACGACTCATTTTGACATAAAGGCAGAGGAATGAATAATTTATAGAGCATAGAGCATGTGCTAAGCACCTGGATGAGTGAAGTGATGAGTTTCTGTCCTTTTTATGTACGAGTGCATGCACCCTTTGAGCTTGTGTGTTGATTTGCCTCTGTGCATGTGCATGTGCGTGTGTGTGTGTGTGTGTGTGTGTGTGTGTGTGTGTGTGTGTGTGTGTGTGTGTGTCATTTACCTCGTGGATCTACCTGGGCCATGTACGTGAGGATGCAGTGATTAGGTCCCTGGCCCTGGATTAAGTAGCCAGTCTGAATGGAAACAGCTCGCACCATGTCCTTTTTAGGAGGGTATTTCTGTGGAGACACATCCCGAAAAGTATAAATTAGCAAGATAAAAAAGCACCAAAGCTGTTATGGACTGAAGTTACCTAGGTTATCATTAACATAGATATATTTTGTACATTTCTACAAAAGTTAACTTTGACTAATGACTGACACCAAACATAAACGCACCCACCAACAGAAAACCATCTTTTTTTTTTTGATTATCAGCCTCATATACATAAACTGGCTTAATATAACAGTTCATCAAATGGTCTAAACATTTGCAGAGTAGGCACTTGATCGTCCTCCTCTGTTTTCTGTCTTTAGGCTGCTGCAGTTTTTAACAGTCGTACTTTTTATTCAAATAAAGTCTATGTTACACGACATATAACCCAGCATTAAATGCCACATGCACTGTAGCCCAATGTTTTGAGCTCATTGTGAGCTCAAAACATTTAACAGTTAAATTTCTTAGAGTATCTTTCATGGAAATACAGCATTGTACTGGTTGGCCTGTATTAATTGGGACAGACACGCTGCGGAGCACTAAAGCAGCACAGAGCAGCAGTGAGCTTAGAACTGTTATCAGAGGAGAACTTCACATAGCCGCTTTATCTTTTGTGAGCCATTTGACTTCACTGACTGTGTTTCTTTACTAATAGTTTACATAGTAGGAATTTCTGCTGTCAGCACCATTACAGCTTTCACGAATCATCTGCAGGTTTCTGGGAAATCAGATACAGCATCATCATGTTCTGGGCTAATGCATTCTTTAAGGCTGGGTGCTTACACGCCGGCCCTCGAGGGGCGCTGTCATGCAGGTTTTAGATGTTTCCCTGCTTCAACACACCCGCCTCAGATTAAATGGATCTCTTCAAAAGATTGTTCAATTCTTCACAAACCAGCTAATGAGGCATCAGTTTGGATCAGGTGTGTTGGAGCAGGTAAACATCTAAAACCTGGAGGATAGTGGCCCTCGAGTTTGAGCTCCCTGCTTTAAGGGATTAGATGACATTTAAAGCATCTCTCAACACACCCACCATCAAACATCTTGACTCGAGCACTTGATCAACTGGTTTCATGACAACATTCTCAAAACTTTTGTTTTGTATTTTTTTTTCCCACCCGTGCCAAAGATCCCGCTTATGTTCTGTATATTCAAATACTGACAAACACTCAGCAAACAAAGTTCAGCAGAGGTTGTTGGGTAGGTATTTGGTTGTTATTTTTGAATAAATATCCCTAAACTATTTGACAAATTAACATTTTATCCTAATGATGGGGATAGACGTAGAGTTTAAGGGGAAAAAAAGTCCTTAATCATTATGGATTTTTACAGTATGCACAATAACATCCACACAATTAGAATCCATCAAGTAGCTTCTGAGACATTCCAGCCTGGTCCAAATTGATCCTGCTAACCGTGGAGCCATGCTGCCTTTGTAAGAGGGGAAAAAAAAAACATTCAATGGATTAACTAATAAAGCAACAATCTGGACAGAGGCTCACTGTGCAGAAAATCTAGCTACAGCTACTACAACAGATGGGTGGTATATCCTAAAGATATAAATCATGGCAAAGATTAAGAATAAATCAGGAGGATTACCTTAAGCTGAACCCAACAATACAAACCTTCAAGTTCTACTGATTAGCAATGTTGGCCTTTCTTAATCGCACTCAGTCACACACGTGAAATGCAAACATGAACACACACAGAGTTTGTTACATTTGCAACCACAAATTGATGCAGCAATGCGGAAGGTGAGGCGGAAGTCAAAAGCTAAGAGTCACATGAGAGGCCTTATCCTTCTGTAAACATTACATAAGTGAGCAAAATTGAGACAGAGTGAAGAGGAGAGAAAAGGGAGAATGGGACAGAAGTCACTTCAAATAAAAGGAAGAGGACTGACAGAGAGAGAGGTGAAGCTAAGATAGTTTCATTTGTCAGAAATCCAGTTTATGAGTTTTCCAGGGGGGATTGGAAGGATTCATTTCTATGTCTAACATGATACGAAACAAAATATCCTTTCATTTGAAGAAAAAGGAGATTGAGAAAACAACGTACCATCTACTTTCTGAAAATATTTTCCAACCTGACAATCAAATAAATAAAATAAGTAGAAAATGTTGCCAGAAGTTTGTAAATTGAATACAAACTATTATTATTATTATTTTTTTTAATGGTGGCAGAAATTGGCACCTTGATCTCACGTGAGGGAAAAATAAGAGAAAATCTGGTTCCCCTGGCTCCTCGTACAGGTTCTGGTGCAATTTGTCTAAATCCAACATGCCTGAGTGAAAACAACCAGTGAGAGCCAATCACCGCCACCTCTACAGTTGCCGTGGTTACTAGGCAGCACATACATCGCAACCTCCTCTGTGGGCACGGGCAAAGCAGAGCGGGAGGGACCTGTTACTTTAACAGAGTGTACACCTTCGTCATTTTTCCTTCTATACTTTCCCCCTGAGGAAAAACAGTAAAGGTGGCTTAAGGTCACGAGAATAAGTGAATACCATCTATATTTAAAGTTGTTGGTACCTCCAGGGATCTTGGTGACGTGCCAAAGAACTTGGGGATCACTGGCATTAAAATCTGACTGGTTTCAACTCACATTAAGAGACCAGTCAATGTGAAAATTCACAAAAAAAACTAAAGCTGAAAGCAAATAAAAGTCTGGATGCCTGGTTGCACTTCACAGTGGAATTTGTCAGCAAAATTAAGGAGGCAAAGACATCAGATGACATTCTGGGTGTACTCGTTTTTATACAACGTAGTCAGTTTCAACCTTTTTTTAAGTTAATGTTTGAATTTTTGTTACCCAACAAACTCGATTTATAACATTCATTTTATGCACAAATTTCATGTGCAGAATGCAATTTTTAACCAATTAGAACACTGTGACACACATGTTTTCCATCAAATGCAAAAACTGTGCAGCTACATGGACCCAAAACACAATAACAATCAAACAAACCAAACAAGGTTTCCACAGCAAATCCACGTTTCCAAGCCTGGAAAGCCAAATGTGTGCAAGAACACATTTGGCTCTCTTCTGTCTATCTTTATTAAGTCCTTGAAAATAAAACAGTCACCTTCCTGAATCTGTTGAGACAGTCAATCACGCAACAGCTCTTCACTATTTTGGACTTGTTTTCCAGCCAAACAGTCTGCAGCCATCTGTCTTTTCATCAATCGGTGGGCGTGACCCGAGTGTAGTCACATGTCTGATTACATTATGCGCATTCCTTCTATTTGCTCAACTTTTCCTAAGTTCACCTTTTTCTCAAGGTTGCAAAGTTCTACTTTAACCAGCACCGACAATAATAATTTGGTTGTTGTAGCTCGTGTGACAGGTGATGAGTACAAGCTTTTACATGAAACAGTTCTTGTACTCGCTTTCTAATTCCAGACAAGAAAAACAGACATATTGACAGCTAAAGAAAAGAGAGGTATCAGAGAGGTATGATTATGAACTGTCTCTCACATGGTCTCCGGTCCTTCGAGTCACCTTGTTCATTTACTTCATTTAAGTTCTTAGAAAGCAGGATTTGAAGCCAAAGTAAAAAATGGACAACGTTCATCTGAATCCAATTAATGACCTCACAGCTAAACTGAAGCGGTGCTTGCACACAATACATCTACTGTATGATTATATCACATCCAAGCAGCAAGGGGAGGATAGGGCTGTCTCTGTGGTATGGTGCCAAACTGTCTTTCCTTCCTGCGTGCAATGCTTCTGTATAAGATGAGTGGAATTTTAAATGACCTGTAAGAGCTTTGTGCTGCCGCTTTTCTATGAAAAAATTCATACACTACAATGCCCTTTCTAAACTGGACCAATGTGCATGTTTCACAGTGCTGCATTTGCATTCCTGTGCACCTTTGATAACAACTAGAGGTTATAAAGGGGATGAATGTGCAGGATCAGATCATATGTGCACCCTGTGTTTGTGTGTGTATACTCACTACATGTTTAACCGAGTAGTTCATGATGATGTAATCCTTCCCTATTGGCAGCCAGGAGCGAAGTGTGATGACATCACGGTTCCGGAGAGGTTTTGGACACTTCCCTTAAAAATAAATAAATAAAACAATTAAACTCCAGCGGACACATTGAGTGTCTAGTTTGCCTCACAACCCCAAATCCAAATGGTCGCATCAACAAGATGTGTCTATATCAGAGTGTGTAACATACATGAATAGTAACCGACATCTGCATTGACAGTAAGTTTCCCAATATCAAAGGTCTCGATGACGTTTGAGTCCCACTTCCGTCTGTATTCAATGTCATGGAGAACGTCGTACATCGTCTCAGCTGACACGTCCATACAAATCATACAACACTGAGAGAAAAAGACAGAGAAACCAGGTGTTAGAATTTTAGGTAAAACAAGAAAACATAGAGCTAAAAACACAGTTTATTTAAAGCATACATCACAGTTAATCTGATGTTAAATAAGTAACAAGATCTGCTGTTGAGGGTTCCTATACAGAAACTCACATACACAGACAGGCTTGGCTTCTGACAAGGAAATATTTAGACTTCAGATGTTTGAAGAGCATCAGTCCCAGAGAGTGGAAAGAAAGGGGTGATACGTTTCTGTGTGTGTTTGTGTGAAAAAGTGACAAGCAAAGCATTAAGAGGAAAAGGCCACTGACCATAGATGAGTCATAACTAGACCCGAGCTCTTGAACAGAAAACAACAACATTACAAGACAGAGTGAGGCTGACACTCATCAAATCATCTGCAAAAGCCAATCTTTTGCAGGGGGGCGGAAAGCTCCTTTTTTGGATATCCACCTCCACACCTCACTTGCTGCTTGGAACAACGATTTTTGGACTAATCTTTTTCACTGAGATGTGCATGTTTTATGCTGCAACCTAGATGCAATGAAACCGAGTCAGCAAAATCTAAGGGTAGATTACCATTTATCCATCCTCACCACATACACTTTATTTGTGTCTTCATGTAGGTGTGGTACAGTTTATTACCAGAGCCACGACACCCCAGGCAAAGTGAGGCCTGAAACCCAGGAGTGTCGGTGTTACTACAGCTACAACTGTCAGGGGGAATAAATCTTAATAATAACAACAGCGCGAAAGAGGGGAGAGTAAAGTGAACAATAGAAAATATTAAGTACAACAAAGACTGCATTATGAAGGATGGTAGACGATAGATTTTAAATCCCAATGCAAATCAGTTTTAAAGCTTAATCTTAACTGCCTTGTTCCCTGAGGGATTCATTTGAGAAAATTATCGCTGACTTCACATTTAGCTGTGACGCTGTTGAGGTCCCCTTTCAGTCTATAGTGAAGAGAGAAATATAGGATGAGCTCACCTTTGGTTGAACATTATAAAATGTGCTCTGAGCATTTCAAATTTGAAATCTTATAAATTCCTGCCCTTAGAAATGGTTCAATAAAATCCTTCACTTTTCCCCCCTATTTCCCAAAGAGTTGCACGCTGCTCAACATGCAAATAAGTACGCGGTGCAATGATTTCAGCTCTTTTAAACCCGAAAGCCATTTAAAAATATTCCAAAGATGGCATACCGGTATCATATGTTGAAACTGAGAAATTCTACTGTGCGTTTACAAATATATGGAAGCAAAGTAAAAAAAGACAGCATCCATGATGCGGGTGTTTTACTGACGTGGATAACTTATACACCTGGGAGGGCACCTTTAGTGTTAATTAAGACACAGTATCCAGGTTTCAGAACAACATTTGACGCATCAGGATGACATCTTTTTTTTAACTTTGCCACAGTTTTCAGTTAAACGTGCACTTTAAATATTTTTTTCATTTGTGTTTTTTCACTGTGTTTTAGGTCAGATTTCACACGGCGTTCCAAACGCTAGATTTCGGAAAAAGGGTTGCATTTCTGTCATCTAAAATGCTAAGATGCTCGTGGTGACAATGTTGAGGCGGGGCTACTTTCCAGGTGTAAAATTCATTACGTTCATGATCTCAGTTTTAAACAAAGAAAGAGTTTGAGAGATGACAGTTTCGGTTCAGTGGTGGCCCTTGAGAAGTCAGGCATGGTCATTCAAGTTTAACTGACTGATCTTTATAATAAGTCACTACAAAATACTAATTTCAAACAATAATATCATGAACTTTTTCTCATTTATTTGTTTGGAGTTAAGAGTCTATTGCAGAGAGAACTGTGGAACACGTGGAAGCTATGCACTTTTGTTGCCACTGAGCCACCCACTGCTGTTTAAATCAACTATAAAGCCCTTAGACTCGGGCATAAACAAAAGACTGAGACAAACACAAAATGAAACAGGGAACTGTGCAATTAGTACAGAAAACAGGTAAATAAATACAGAAAAAGATAGAAGAGATTGAATTAAAAGGTTTCAGAGGTGCAGATGGGTCAATGTTGGACGTTTAACCTCATTACTACACTAATCCAGAACATAAGGGAGCTAATTTCTGGCTCTCAAGCATGAGGCTGGCTGGATAGAAATGTGACAATATCCAGTTAAACACTCTGGGGTATCAGTTGGCTCAGTCACTTGAGCAATAATAAAAGGGACTTGAGTAAAGTACAGATAGTGAGCCAGACGCCGCCTCACGTACAAGCCAAATAAATCTTTAATGATAACTAACACAAGTGAAACCAAAAGTAAATGATTATAATAAATTGGGGCTCCAAGTAACAATTACTTATTTGAACTGATTACAGATATCTTTTCATTTTATTAGTAAGTTAATCTAACTTTTTTTCCCTTATTAATACAATGATTATATCCTGGTTAGTTCATTAAACTTTTGGTTAATTTACCAATCAAATCTTTCCGGCTTCCTCCCACTGTCCAAAAACATGCATGCTAGGTTAATTGGTGTCACTAAATTGTCCTCAGGAGTGAAAGCGTGCATTGTTGTTGGTCTCGTTCGTCTCTGTGTGGCCCTGTGATGGACTGGCAACGTGTCCAAGGTGTACCCCGCCTCTCGCCCAATGACAGCTTGGATAGCCACCCCCCCCGTGACCCTAAATTGGATTAAGGTTAGATTAAGCGGGTATAGACTGTGGATGGGTGAATGGATGAAATGATCAGGTTTAACGTTAACACTTACAAAATCTTGGGTTACATCTACTGCTGCCTCACTGTCACAAAGCAAGCAGACCAATTGGAGTGAGAAAAACAATGTGTCCATTTGAACTTTGAAGCATAAAAACTTGCTCACACATCTCCAGATCTGTGATTAAAAAACAGAACATAGGCGGCCCAGAGGATAAGTTAGACAGTCAGCTCACTGTTTGTTTAAATGAGATTAGTGATTGTCGTCACCTGATATTACTCTGTTTAAGCTTACGCAATGCCACTGACTGAAGACAATAGCCGAAACACGTACAAGTATTCTGTGAGTACCCAGAGATGATACTGTGACTGTTAAGATTAAAGTCTGTGAAACACGGAGTTCATTCCATGTAATAGTTCAGAAATTAATTACAACTATGCACTTGTTACAAGATTACAGCTTAATCTCTGACTCCCTGTATGGAGCTACCAAAAACAGAGTACACAGTATGATAGTATTTTGAAAGAAAAGTGTACATTCCAAAGCCATGGATTTTATTCAAGAGGCAGACAGAGGAAATGTTAAACGTTTTTTATCTTCAATAGGCTACCGTATGTGTACCAGTAAGTTCTCATATTTGATAGCTGGCTTTGTGTGTGTCTGGATGGATTGGCAAATGACTTGTTCAGCAAGTCAGAAAAGCCTAGTGAGAAAAATGGATGCGTTGTATCCACAGGCAAACTGAAACAGTAGGAGGAAAACCAAATGAAAAGGCGAAAGAGGAGAGCTGCAGGGGGCAAAAGACATTTAGTAGAGAATGAAGACATACAGCCAGCTGAGTACACATGTTCATAATTCTATTACGTACTAATTCAGTAAACAGCACAGATGAAGCACAGAGACGGGGAAAGAGAAAGGCGGGTAAAATAGAGTTCACAAAGACATGGAAGCTGAAGGGTACAGACTAAAGATATGCGTGTGGTTTTGTCTTCGTGTTCGTCCACACCGCACCGTCTGCCCACTCCGAGTCCCCAATGACCTTCTGGCCCTGCTGGTCCAACACAATCCACCCACTTTTCATTCTCTCCTTTTCTCCCCTCATCACACACTCTTGTTCTCTTCTTGCTCCTCTCTTCCTCGCCTCCCTCGTTCTTTTAGTTCTGTCAACTCCCATCATTTGCTCCCACGGGGGCTGATACGTGATTGCGGAAGACAATCATGAAAAAAAAAAACACTTAAGGGGGGTGTGCGTGTGTGATTCAGAGCCGGGTTTCCCTCTGTGTCAGCATGGGAGAAGGCGAACCCAGGAGTGTTTGTGAGTGTATGTTTGGGCAGATATTTCTCATGTTGTGAGGCGCTGCCTTGCGTCTGTTTACACAATGTTAGGCAGGATAAGTGATATACAGGCTAAAGGTCTGATTGCAGATGAATTACAAAAAGTAAATTAAAAGCTGAATTGATGTCAGAAAATAACCAATGTTCCAAAGTTCTTGAATTTACAAAATGTGTTCCACCTCTTTTTAAATCTGCCAACAGATTTTGCTTACTCATGTGCAGCTATCCATCTATGGCGATCTGGATTAAGCAAGTAGTAGTTATGATTAAGGTAGGGTTGGAGTGAGTTGTTTAAGTGAGTTATAACGCAATGTTAAAAAATGGCTAAATTGCAAGATATAGAATCAAAACAATAAAATGTTATCAAAAAATGTGGCAATGTGACATTAATGACAGTGAAGTAGTTAAGTGAGATGTTCTTTAAGTCTCATTTCTATCCAAAATTATCTTGAAAGCATGTCTTCCACACATAGACCAGCTTCCATCTCAGTAACCACGAGAAGTTGCATGATTATTAATCCTGTGATGAACACAACACACCTATCGCTTTGAGAGTTCAATATATTTATTCTAATAGTTATAAATAAAGAAGGGAAAAAAACTTTAGCTTGTATAGCTATTTATCTCCCAAAGTCAATACGTGGGAAATATCTCTTTTTAAGCAGCACTTACGGCTGCAGGCTTCTTTGTGTATGTCTCTATAAATCTGGCACATCTAACCACAGGGATTTTTGCCCATTTCTCAAGGCAGAACTGCTCCAACTCCTTCAAGCTGGTTGGGTTCAGCAGATGTACATTAATCTTTAAGCCATATCACAGATTTTTAACAGACTGAGGTCTAAGCTTTGACAAAGCCATTCCAACACATTTCCCCGTGAATGAATGGAGTGTTCATTCAGTGTTTTTGCAATATTTCTTAAGGTTAGGGTCAAGCTGAAAGGTCAGTCTCCATCCCAGTCTCTATTTTCTGAAACGGGTTCTACTTGAGAATATTTAGCACCACCGATCATTCCATTAGTTCTAATCAATCTTCCAGGCCTTGTTGATGAAAAACAACCCCGCAGATAATGCTATAAGGATACTTTATTGAGGGAATGGTGATGAGAGGTGCCCGGTTTTGCCCCTCAAGCAGCATCTTTCTTGATGTAGATAAAAATCTTAAAATTTAGTCACAAGTGAGCAACATACCTTCTTCCACATGTTTGGGGAGTCTCCAAGAAGCCTCAAAATGTGTTTTTCTATTTTTTGCTGAGAGCAGTATCTTTGAATGTACAGCTTAAATAATTCCAATGGATCCTTCTGGGATACCATTGGCCTCTTTGTTACCTCTCGCGTTAATTCCCTCCTTCCCTTGTTCTTGACTTTTTTATGTATGTTATTCATTAAACACAATTCTGGCAGGTTAGCTGAAGTGTCATATTCCTTCCACTTCTTTAAATTATAGATTTAATGGTGCTCTGAGAGATTCTTTTTATAACCCATCCCGGCTGTTCTGTCCAGACAGTCTGTCCCCCACAGGCTTGGAGTACTCCTTGGTCTTCAATGGTGCTGCTTGGTCAGTTGTGTTGAAGACTCTGGTGTCTTTTACAATGGGTGCAAGTCTGCTTAGATCATGTGCAGCTTGGATTGCACACGGGTAGATCTAATTTGACTAATTATGCAACTTCTGAAGGTAACTGCAACGCATTTTATGGCAGGGTTTAAAAGAATAGGGGGTGAACACATATGTATGCAGTACTTTTCATTTGCAAAGACATTTTTCAATTTGATTTCACTTCAACAGTTCAAGAAAACTGCAATGGCTCTGATAAACGTGATGAATTACTTTAGAAGATTTCACTGAGAATGTGTGCGTTAAAAGTCGTTCTCTCGGGTATCTGTCTGCATCGCTTTAAGACTTCAGAGAGACATTTTTTTCAATATGGAGATCCTCCAAAAAGCTCTGTAGATAATGCTACACGCTAATTGAATGATGACTGCCAAACTTGGCGAACCAGCTAGTGTCGGGAGAGCCAGCAACATTAGTACGAAGCACCAAAATCCATAAATAGCAAAAAAAAGCATGAGTAAGACCACAAACGGCAGCTGCAGAGGACAATCTTTATTATTTCACACTTAGTTTCACCCCACCACAAAGCTGACCGTTGCCCACTTTGATTCGTGTCTTTTCCAAAGCAGAGCAAAGCTAAAGGACCAACAGGAGTGCTAACACAACTAAGAACAGTCCCCAAGTGGCAGTAAAACGCTGTGACATGTAGACATTTGCGAGACAGTAACAGAGAGCAAAAGGAGATCTGAGCTCAGCACAAAAAGAATTATGAGTGCCTTGTGTATATCCTTCTATTTAATGCAAGCCAGCAGTGCTTTGTTTTATGAAAATGTATTTCTTAACCAAAAAATTAAATAATGCCCATTTCCACTCTTCCAAATGCTGCTCCTTTGTTATTATCTGTTTATATTGCAAGTATAGTTGTAACAAAGCAAATATGTTTGAGTGATCTTTTGCCTTGAGTTCATGTAGATGTAAAAAAAAAGTAATAAAAAAAATGAAAAAATTAGACTGAAACTGTCCATAAAACTGAGAAAAAAAGACAATGTTAAGATTGACCAGCCGAGCTCCTTGTGCGTGTGCGAGTGTGTGTTGTTGGGATCAAATTGATACAGTAAGCAAAAAAACTCCTACATATTGACACACATGCACACATAGTGCACTGTATGTGAAGTCATGTGCTGTGAACTGATATCATAATGATGTCTGTTTGTGAGAGTGATAACTGCCCTGACGTGGAAATTCTTATTGATGAATATGACAGAGGTAATGATCATAATGATCATGTTGATGGATAATTAGCCCACTGATGATAATGATGATTGCCATTATCCATTCTCTCTTGCACCCATCTGGTTATACATTTTTCTGTAATATTTCTAAAGGAAAGACAAAAACCGAAAGACGCAGCCGGTTTAAATCTCAAACAAAAAGTTTCAACCGTCTCATTAATCATTCGACGTGCATCCGCAAAGATGCACCCTTTTCTTTGGTCTATAAATAGAAGAGCTGTATCTGTGGCATCGCTGATTGCCAGCATCCCAACACATGTACACAAACACACGCACTGACTACCAGTCAATAATTTAATGTCCATTTACAGAGCGGAAGATTAGGTGTGTGGGACTGAAATAAAAGTCAAGACCAACAATGTTGTACAATGCAAATATCAAGCTCCTGTTACTGTCATATTTACAAAAAGATAAAAGAGGCAGTGATGGACAGAAGACACACCCAAACGCATAACGTGTGTACATATCAAATGTTTGCAGGCTGCAGCTGTCGGGAGGAAACACACCTGTCTTATGTGAAAAAGCACGATTAAGCACATCCCTACTCTTTGCATACACACACACACACACAGCAGACGTGATACACCTCTGTCGTCCACACGGGACATAGCCCAAAGAATCACGCCTGAGAAATGAGACCGGTTTACACTCTTGATTGGCTCATTCACACTACCCTACACACACAAAGAACCTGGTTCCCAGGTAAAAACAGAGGAGAAAGAGAGTGGGGGCGGGGGGGAGCTTCTGCTCATGAAGATAACACCCCCTATGCACACAGACACACACCCATCCACGCACACACCACTTAATTTACCAGAGTAAACACCTAACGGCTCACTGACGCGCCTCAGACCCGGATATAAGCTGCAGGAAAAGAAGGCAGCTTCCACGCCTAAACCTGATCTGCCCAAAACTGACATTAAGAAATGAGATTACTGTCAGTTGATGTGGGACACAAGCCAACATCCAAGGCCTTCAAAGGAGATTGTAGCATCCAACAGCAAATTGAGCAACAAGTGCAACTCGATTTCTTTTCTTTTTTTTCTCAAATCATTATTTAATCAATTTTGATCACTTCCAGAGGGCTCAGTGTGTCAACTGCTTGACTAACCTTTGATTTTGTGTCTTAATGTGTGCAAATTCAATCGATTTATAGAATGAACTATTCCTTTTGAGAAAAAAATAAAAATAATCAACATATTTAACCACGTGACATCGCCAAAGTGTGCCGTAAGGATACTTTCCCCTTCAACTCCCTAAACACTAATAAAGCTTAATTCATGGCTGTGAGCACATATAATATACTGGATGGCACGCAGCAGTTTTTTTATGGCTAAAAGGTGCACACTCATTGTCCTATCCTGCCTCCTCATCGACTCCAAAGACAAACATTCAAACATCAGACAAACTGTCATGACAGTCACTTAACTAGATAAACAAGTTTAGTCGTTGCATACTTTCACATGTCTGTCACATTATCTTACCAAAAACAACTGATTGGGAACTTCTAGATGTTTCAGCCAGATGGACCTTGTGTTATTGATAACAACTGTCCCCTGATGTAGTTCTCGTGACAGTCAATAGAGCATTCAAAAAGAAAATGTCATCAAAAAATGATCAGAACCCAATATAATCTATTCATTCAAACCCCAGTACAGAACTTTCATCTCCCCTTCTGGCAGTGAGAGAAACAATAAAGATTGTTGTAGTTTTCTTGGCCAATTCCCAGTTTTTAAAAGTCTGAATTCCCATTTTCTTTTGTCCTCTGATGGAAAAGTTGATTACAGGTTATTAAGCGCTTACAGGTAAATAAGACTCCGAAACCAATTGAGGTTACACAACCTAAAATTTGTGGAAATGAATTGCACACCACCCCACTCTATCTGACATTAGAGACAGCAGAGGTGTGTCTTTTTTTTTGTGCTGCACATGATATTTAGCCCCTGCTCCTTTGTCTCCGAACTGGTTGACACAGAAACCGATGATAGCTTGTCCAGGTCAGTTTAATATGCTGAAAATGAAGCTCTAGCTCATTGTCTGGCTTTGGTAAGAAAGGCATGATTTGAGTTGCATAGAGAATAATACATATAAAGTTACTGATCTGCAAAGCTTGATAGAGAGGATATCTTGGCAACTGGTGCAGTGTTCTAGCAGAAATGCTGCTCTGTTGACTCTCTAAAGATAAAATCATGTCCGGGTCACATATTAACCAATTGCTCTGTGTCCTCTTAACTCACAGTTAACAAATTCCTCCATGACGGGGTAAGAGTAAGAGTCAAATTATTGTCTGTGTAAAGACGTCGCAAATCGGATACAACTGTGAGTGATCAGAGTCAGGGCTGACCAAGCTGAAAACCATCTGATTCCTTTAAGTCTTAAGCTCAAATAGTAAATAAATAAAAATCTAGAACTAATTACATTTATAATGTTACGGTGTCTTTGTTGGGATATGCAGTAAAGGGTTGAAGTTAGGTCATTTTCTTGGATTCTTTGAGATGAGTTCCACGCTTCCATCAAAGACAACTTTAGAGTGCAGTCCTTCCTCTGAAGTCTGAGTTTCTTGGTTACTTGGACATTTCAAGGCTTTTTCATCGTAGACCCCATCGTTCTCATTTTTTTTTGCAGAAGCCAATTATCTCTGTGACTTTGTGTGCTTCTGTCTTCAACCCAGACTGGTTGACAAAAATGCATCACTACCAATGCCACAAACACCCAAGGTTTACACTGGGGTATAAAGCAAAATACAAAAAAAAAAAAAAAATCACGTGGCATCCTTCAGCACTATGTGAACCCATATGGTGAGCCCTTTGACATAACTGACATTTATTTGTTTGAAAAAAACAAGCAACATAATGCAGCTTTAAAACCAAAAATAGCTCGGGCAGGGTGAAGAAACTGAAACAGAAGAAGACAGCAGAGTTTTTCACTTTCATAAGCTGTAACCACAAAATAAACTACTTCGATTCTTAGCTGAGCAAATTGATTATCCAACTGCCATTAGTCTATCATTTTGAACACAGTTAAATCTCTTGTACTATTTCAGTGTGCACTCTTGCTCACAACTTTGTGTTAAACCCCTGATAAACTGTATGCAAATCCAATTCCTCAGAGGAAAACGAGGTAGATTATACTCGCAATTTGCTTTTCCATAGACTTGGAAATAGCTTTACTCGCAAAGGATGACGTGTCTCCTCCTGAGAAACGAACCTGCCTCCTGAGTTTTCCACCTGCTCTCACTTCCCCTCAGAAACGGGATTTTTTTTTTCTACTGTGCATCGTGGCGCAGTCCCACCATAATACAAATCCAAAACAGAATGGCTTCACTTTACTAAAGTTTTCTACAGTCTTCTTAGTTGCACGAAGCAATGCTAATGGAAGATTGTTTTTTCCTTTTCATATGCTTACAGTGGATAATAAACGGTATGTTTTTTAATATATACGTATACTGGTGGAGAGAGATCTGCAACCACAAAGGGGCCATGCGGCAAAAAAGCATGTCAGCAGTTTGGATCATATGGGAATTTAGACAGAGCAGTAGGCTACCCTGCCAGCTGGATGGTACAGTGGGGTTTTATTTCTCCCCATCCCCGTTTGTGTTTGTCCTGTTGTCACATGACTTCACGACTTTCTTTTCTACGTGTGTTTTGACGTGAACCGTACCAGTACTAGATTAAGTGTGCATTTTTCTACATTTGAAAGAAAAAAAGAATAAAATCTTACTTCATATCCGTCGGGTTTAGTAGCCTCACCTTAATTTTGTGGATGGACTTCCCCTCCTCCAGACCCTGGGTCCAAACCTTGATGCCCCCCTTGCTGTAGGTCATGCTCCATCTCTCTTCGCACAGACACTCAGCCTTGAAGCTGGCGAACGCCCCGTCGTCCGGGATGGTCACAGTATGTCCAGACATGGCTTGCTACCGTGAGGACGTGAGAACGGCGAGATGGGGGAGTTTCCTGGTCAGGGAATGCGGCGTGCCGGCGAAGAAGCGAAGGGAAGCCGAAAGCCTACCGAAATGACGTCCTCCTCTGTGGGAATAAGTTGTCTAATTCAATTTGGTCCTTGCATGAAGCTTTTGTAGGCTCCACCGCGTCTTGTGATGGCTCTGTGAGCGTGTGTGTGCGCGCGCGTTCGAGCAGGTCCAATAACCGCAATCCACCCTGCACAAACTACTGAAACAGAGGCTCGAGCACAGCCTCACACAGGTGAGCGCGCGACAATAAGCCAAAGAAGTGGCAAAAATAATGGGATGGGAGGATGAAATGTGACTTTCAGATAATAACGGCGGTTTAACAAGTTTCTGTCCGGCTTCAGCAGTCCTTAGAAACAGCCGCTCTTCAGACAAACCATATGTTTCTGTGTTTCCGCCTCTCACTGCGTTTCTGTCTCCTCCTCTCCTGTGTTTCCCTCTGCCTCTCCTTCTCCCTCAACTGTTTATCCTATCAGCTTACAATCATTTGCGGAGGGTCTCTCCATAGCTGAGTTGCTGGTGTGGCAGGTGGTGAACGAGATGTGGTGAGAAAAAATAAGAGGAAGAGGAGGAGGTGGTGTGACAGAGGAGGGGAAACCGGGCTGCACGAGCAGGCAACGCAGCTACACTGTGGTGCCTTTAGGTGCTCATCGTAAAGCTCAAACCCCTGCAAGTTTACATAAAGAGTTGAATTACTCTTTCGATTAAAATAGAGTTGTCCGCCTTGACAATATGTATTTCAGATGTAGTCATATATTAAAACCCATATGAGAAAAATCAGCCATCAGCACTATTGCTGGGTATTTCTGTTTTGAATCTGCAGAACACCACCTACAATGCACCACTCGGAGAAACCCCTTCAGGAACCAGGACAGAGGAGTCCAGTTGCCCTTATCCAAGCTGCTATAGGAGCACCACCTGCAGTCTCGGAAAGGCCCGGTCAGACAGCCTGCTTTTTCTCTATTGAACATCAGGGGAACCATTAGTTGCACTGTGAGCAACTAATAAAAGGAGACGCCACAAGCTAGATGGAGAAGCTGCCTACTTTGTGTGTTTTGCAGTTGTTGTGAAGGTGTTATAACCTGTTATAACATGATTATGTTATAACCTAATGACTGTAATAGCACAAAATCTGTTTCTTTGAGCCTTCACGGCTTAGATATTAAACTACAACAAAGTGCTCTTTCCCAATCTCATTCACAATTCCTGCACTCAAGAGATAATAGGGCTGCAGATGCCCCAGGCCAGCCACAACTGCACTGCTCTGAAAATAGTTACGTTTCTCATATTGATGAGAGTAATAGACAGTGAACACATTACGATTCTGATGCTTCTACTTGTGTTCGGCCACGTACTGAGATACGTGGCTGTGGCCGGCCGATGTAGAATAAAACCCAAGTCATTTTATGGTCATAAGATATCTTGTTTGGTGGTTTTTTTGTGTCAAAAATACACAAGTTGATTAAAACATGTCTTAAAATGCAATAAAACTGAGGGTTGCTGGGAATTAACTCTAAAACTTGACTGACTAAACAAACAACAAATTTTTAAGCTGAATTTACTACAGTGTCCTGGTGCTCATTTTTAATATAATTCCATTGTTAAACACATTTTAGGTCTCAACGACATATTTTAGCCTAGTCAGGTTTAAGTTGGGCTATCACTCACCAGTTTTCCTTTTGTGTCCACATACAGATGCAGACAATTAGCTCTGCTGTTTCCAGCCAAAGATCAGCCAGTTTCCAGTCAGTGGGAATGTTGTTAGAGCCACAGACCTGTTGGAGAATCAGCTTGAAGGTGAGTGGCCCATAAATGAAGCAGTATTCTGAGTGATTGTATCCAAAAAAAGACCATAATGGAAGGCCAAATACCAAATGTCAAACTGTATTTCACAAACTAGTGGTTGACATCACAGCAGGAGCATCCACTTTTTATCTACAGTGTATGTTTCTAACACTGAAATTAGAGAATGCAGTTTGCTCTGTCTGATAAGTGTTTTTAGGGCTATCTTTTTGTAACTGCTACTTTTTGTCGCTGCCTTAACAACTAAACAACCGTTTGCTTTTAATATGCCTGGTGGGTATGGTTTACTAACAGAGCTGGAGAAAAGATCTAATCAAACCTTGGAAGTAATTCAATTTTTTTAATTCATCTGGGATAATATGTTTTATTATTATACTCACTGAACTGTAACTAAGCTCTGGAGGAAGAAGAGGTTCATATTCTCTTTAATGTTTACCTTGTCAACAACACAATGACTACGGGAGCCCTACAGTCTCCATGTCCACTTTATACTCAGTTTTTAAGGAAACTATTGTTTATTATCATATAAGATACTATGCAGTCTGTATGTGGCTGCCAGCATGTTTTTTTTTAAATATGAAAGCAACACTTGTGTGTTTTTCAGTTCTTTCAGTCTGTACAGTCCCTGAAAGCAATTGCATCTACTACACTGTACACACACACACTTTTTTATAAATTCCTTTTTGTGCTTAGTTCACTGAGCAATGGTAGCGCATCTGACCCCTGTTGGTTGACATATTGAGCATCTGGGTGTCTTTTTTCAATTATTTTTCTATTTTTTTATCTTCCATTAGTCAGCTGTCAGTCACAAGTATGCGGACAACTCACCACTGCTGAGGACAATTAACTAATTTAAATGTCTTGTAATGCAGTATTTGGTGTTACTGAGAATATGTATACAGTTACCTGTCTGCTGTTTTTCACTCACTGTTCTGCCATTTTCTCTTTCATCCTCTCTGTCCTTTAATCTTAAATCCCATAATCGGCCTCCTTTACTTTGATCTGTGGGTGTTTTCGCTCCATCTTGAGGTTCAAATAATTTGAATTTCACTCTGCATTTTAATCTTTGAAGTGTTTTTTTTGTGAAGATATGAAACAAGGACAAACCATGCGCAGTTTTTTCTCTCTGTGCAGAAATGTCTAATTTCAAGGAAGCTTTGGTACCGTAGAAGGTCCACCTGACAGTCACCTGGCGTACACTTACAGAACTTTTGCATGTTGTCATCCCTCCCTCTATGCCTTTCACAGCAGGTACCTGTCACGTCCATGGGGTTTTCCCCATGTTTTTAGTTTTATGTTTTATCATGTTTTAGGTTGTTTCATGTCTTGGTTTTTGAGTTCATGTTTAGTTTTAGTTTTGCCATTGTTTTTCCCTCACTTCCCATCTTCAGTTCATTAGTTTCACTCACGTCACCTGCATTCATTGTCCCCAGCTGCACTCATTTGTCAATCACTCCCAGTTCAGTATTTAGTTTCCAGGTTTCCCCTTTCATTTTGTGAAATCCTTTTTCTGTTTTTCACCCCTCATGCCACGCCACGACAAAGATAAGTGGTTTTTCATTCCATGTCTAGTCAATTGTTTGGTTTTTGTCGTAGTCATGTTCATGTTTTGTCCCTCAGCTTAGTTTTTGTTAACCTTGTTTTTGAATAATAAACCCAGTTTGCTTCTCACCTCTGGAGTCATCTGTGTCCTGCCAACCTCACCTGAAAACCCGACAGTACCCTGCTTCTTGAAAGACATCAGTAACACAATCAAAGGCTGTGTTGTGTTTGCAATCATACCAGAGCACAAATAGTAATATAATTAAAAACTTTCCTATTTTAATAAAGCATGTAGCTACTGCAGGCTAAGGAGGCCCTGAACTGCTTCTGCTTCTGTTGTCACCATTTTTTTTAAGTTTGTGAGAATTGTATTAACACCATTGTGCTTCCCCGTGGTATTCTGCAATTCCTCTTTTTTCATGGTAGACAACTATGTGTGGAGATGTAGTCATTAAAATGACCCAGGGCTGCAGTCTATTTAGCTGAGCCTTTTTTTCCAGGGCTATGCCTCACTAGCTCACTGGGACAGTTTATGCAGACAATGCTCGAATAAAACTGCGCGGTTGTTATTAAAAGCTGGTTTCACCAGTTGTGTCAGCAAATCCATTGTAGGCCATTAACTGTGAGGTTGACTGTTTTGGGAAACGGATATGAGCAATCACAGATTAACCAGAGAGAGATCATTAGCGGGGAGGTTGAAGCATACACAGCCCTAAACAAACTGAGTGGTCCTTCCAGTATACAAGTTATGTTACAACTTGGCATGTGGGCCACAACAATTAATGGAGACTAACACAAAAGGTGTGGACAATTATGACATTTAAGCCCATGCAGCAGCACCCCTGCATGGCCACTGCAAAACCAGAGGGGATGTAGAGTATTGTAACAGATGTGTTTGTTGGGGAAAATAAATGTCAAGTATGGCAAACCTACACGGACTCCCCTGAAACGTGCCAGTAGATTTATGATGGCAGACCATCATTCAATTCTGCTGAGGCACAGTAAGCCTCCTGCTTACTATTACTGCACTACTATTACAGCTACACTCTGAAGGAAGGCCACTTCAATGCCTTTTTTCTTTGTTTGTTTTGTGTGTGGGTGTGTTTTGTATCTTTGGTAATAATCTGAAAGTTGTGAATAAATAGGCAAACCAGTAAACCATCCAAGATATCTAATGAATGTGTTCCTGTCATTCCTCCGACTGAATGAAAATGTGTTTCTTTCTTTCACTGACACATCACTGCTTTCACTCTGAATACCTTAACGATAAACCTAAAATATTCAGATTTTCAAGATAGGTTTCATGGGCAGGAAGTGACACGTGTAATGCAGTATTTCCTCTAACATTCACACGCTTCACATGTCAGTGTGTTTTTGTGGTAGTCTTATTTGAACAGCTGGTAAATGCTAAATATGCTAAATGTATTTTATATTACATTCAAAGTGATTTTCAACAGAAACTGAAAAGTGAACTTGTAAAACTTCTATGCTCGCGTCTATTTCTAGAGAAATACGCAGTCAGTGTACAGGGTTTTAGTATCTTATTCAAAATGAATATCTGAAAATCTTTCTCTCTTTTTTTTTTTACACAAGTACTTACCCAAAACAATTTGTGCTCTGTGGACAACAGGCAAAATTTCAAAGTGAGGATTAATTAACAGAGTAGTTTCTCAAACTCAAGTCTGTGGTCAGAGGTTGGCAATTGCTGAGTTTTACTTATATCTATCTACCCCGATGCTGTGACGCCATCTGGCGGCAGTAATCCACAGGGCCAAATGCTTTTATTGAAGAGCTTGTCTCATGATTTTGTGGTGTCAGTCCTTTGGAGAGCAGTAGTCACACAAAAGGGGGTGTAAAGGAAAGCCCCAGAAAATCAAAACAACCATGTCCCATTGTTGTTATACAAAGACAAGGTTTGGGAGGGAAATTCAATTTTATTGGTTTGAAAAGAACGACGCCTAGTTTACTGATGCAGTTGTTATGCTGCCTACTATCAATAGACGACATTCAAGACATTTAAAACTAGTCAACTCGGAGGCTTTTTCACTTGTTCACTATCACTAGGCCAAGAAAAAGAGCAGCTTATCTAAAAAAAAAAAAAAAGCTAATATATGAGTAGTTATATGAGGTATGTAACAAGGCGCATTTCGCCATAGAAACCTGCTCACAGTTCGCTGATAAAACGCCATTTCCCAGAATGCACTGCGGCTTCTGGTGGCATCCACACTACGAGGTGAAACGGTTATTTTCGTCCCGATGTTTGTATCTAGGTACCGGTAAACTGAAGGACAAGCGACCACTACATCTGAATTAACGCCGTGTCTCCTATTCGTAGGGTGTCCGTTGCCCCTGTAATTATTGTCTGACTGAGGGTTTCTTCTCCCTCCTCGATTTCTTGGAATTTATCGCCATGCTATCATCTGTTCCCACCAGGCTAATAGCTCGAAGGTCGCGCAGCCTGTCACCGTGCAGTCGCGTTCTCCAGACCAGCGCCAACGGTGCCGCAAGCCAGGGCATCCGCGAGACACCAGCGGAGACCAACCGCAACCCCATTGTGTCCACCTCCCGGGTTTCCAGGAGAGGAATTTTGTCTGAGGAGGTTGCTGGTACTGGTGTAAACCCATCGGTGCAGTACCATCACCTCGCCCCAAGATGGCTGTCAAACCTGGTGAACCGCCGCAGCTCCTGGGCCGCTCTGGCCAGCAGAGGGCGTAACAATAACCGGTACTGGGAGGAGAGCGAACAGAGCGGCGGGGGTGAGGGCCGCGGATCAGGTGGAGGAGCCAGTCGGGCAGGAGTGGCCTCGGCCGGTGTGCTGTCCGCCGCAGCGGTGGCATTCTGCCTGAGGAAAGACTCAGATAGCAAAGGTAGAACTGATCACCTGGAGCAGTCACTGATCACTTATGTGTGTAGAGAGTATTGTTCGTTTTTTAAGAGTTTGCAGAATACTTTTTTTTACTACTCTAATACTGTAGCAGTCTGTTAAGTTTGGACTAAGTCATGAAAATAAATTTGGCTCATATAATTGAGTAGATACGTCCGGACTTCTGCTGTGTGCTGATGTTGTTTTGTGTCACTTTCTGTTTAGTTGATGTTTTCTGTATATTTGTGTCTTTGCGATAACAAGGTGATGCGCTTCTGGAGGCAGCAAGGACCAATAACTCTCAAGATGTAGCCAGGTATAACACACACTTCCTCACACACAAACACTCTCAGACTTCATGGTTTGTGTCTACAGTGTGTTATTTCTCTCTTTTGACCGGAGAGGTTATATAAAAAATATTCCATTTTAAATGAGGGAGCCATACAGTCATGTTCACTGGCTCAAATGTTTTTTTTTTGTCAATTACAGATTTAAGGTGGAAAGGGTTATTAAATGGCAACATGCCCAATTTCAAAGGTACTTGGAAGCCTTCAGTTGTCATTTATTTTAGCAGAGAGTATGAAACTTGGACGCTGATGTTAAAGCTGAAGGTTTATACTTGGGTCCCATCTTGAAATCTTGATTTCAAACCTGTTGCGGTTGGTACACTGCAGACAAATTGTTTGACATTTTCTCAAAGGCATGGCTGTAAATACTCACTGTTTTGTGAACGTCTTTGGACGCACATTTTTGGCCCTCTAATAAACCTCTACTTTTTAAAACGATGCTTATAAATCTTTGACCTGAACCACAAAACATTTAAGAACATCGACGAATAAAGACACTCGTCTCTGAATGAATGTGCCTTTTCCAGCCCAGTATTTGTCACTTTCGTCCTGTCTGTTCATAAATCAGATGCTGAGGCCAATTTCCAGAACTGTCAGGGTCATCTGCCGTTAAGAAAGCTCACGAGAATACCCTGTTGTTGTAGTTCTTAGAGTAACCACCAGATGGAACTGGTGGACCATCTGTGACAACACAGCTGCTAAATGCAGGATGGATGTCAAACTTTACCCACCGTTGATTTGCCTTTGTTTATCCTTTTAAGCTGATCAATCAAAACATCAGCTCTGAATGGTATCTTAGGCCTAAACATGATGCCCTTCGGCATTTTCAGAGCCAGGCATCAAAAGAGGCGTGTGTTTGTGTGTGTCTGTATACAGGTGGGTAAACACTGTGCCAAGTCTGTTTGTATGTCTGGTTTTAGGTGCAGGAAATGGCACAATCATTTTCAAGCTGTAGTTAACTGTGTAGTTAGGATAATTATACCTTTTGTGTACGTTGGCTAACCGTGTTTGCATGGTCGGGGTTTCCCATTAGGGATGCTACTTACTACAGGTTAGAAATCATGTTCGATTGTTGTTTGCATCTATTTTAAGAGCGGTTATGGCCGATTGCCTGTTCTTTGGCTGTTGATATCCAGATCCGTGTATTTGAGTGTGTGCATTTGTGTGTCTCCATTTGCAGGCTCAGGTTACCTGTGCACATGTGGCAGATGGTGTAGGTGAGAGTGCATTGAGACATCCAGTTAGCAGGTCACAGATGTGTTAAGTGCTTTGGTTGAGTTCTCAGACGTGGTAGAGTGTCAGGGTGTGTCTGCTGAGAGCCACTTGAAGGAGAGGAGGCCTCCTTTTCACAAAGATTTTCATTAAATGTATCTTTTGCCTACAACAAGAGGGTAGATATGAGATTTTTTTGTTAGTTTTTTGTTTTGCTTTTATTAGGACAGTCGTAGCCACGAAACGGGGGGGGGGGGACAATTGATTGTGACACGTTAACACAGCTCCAATATTGCAATACTAACAATGTCATCCATTCATCATGCCTCAGATCACTTTTGCAATTTTTTAAATAGAAATGCTTTGGCTTCTCAAAATGTCCCTTTAAAAAAAAAAAAAAAAAAAAAAAAAGAACTTTTGAAGCTGTACAAGCTGCTCAGTTTGACAGAGCGGAAACAAGTACAGAAAAGCTCAGATGCAGCTGTAATGGTTTGCCATTATATCTGCCCTAACACTGATACCGAATGCAGACCAGGCAGTGAAAACGGAGCCAGAGAGCCTCAGAGCTAAGTGCAGACCAGTCAGAGGCCACTGTGTTGACTGTAAACAGGCACACTGCCTGCCTGCTCGGCATAAGAGACGGCAGACGGATCCCTTACACACTCACTTACAGGGACAGTGCCACTCCAGCACCTGATGTTATGCCCTGAGGCACAAAACTCAACACACACCTGGCTCGGACACATTAACTGGTCAAAGAGGGAGTGTATGGCTTCACCTAAACAACATGTGGTGATTTTATGCTTGGTGTGCCACGTCTTTAATACAGGACTCCTGGGCAATCTTTGAAAGTATGGAATTTGTTTTTATTTCTGTGTAAATATGGAAGAAAAATTCAACCACTTTTATAAGAATGAATTAATCAAACATGTAGCGTTGCTTCTCACATGTGGATGGTTGTAACCTCCAGGATGTCACCACTTGGTTTAGCTACAGTTTGAAAGCTTGATGTTTTGAAACATTTCCTTCTCAATTTTTGAACCTGTACATTTTTACTCAAGAAGAACCCTCATATACAAGGCATGCCCATACATCTGTATGGGGCGGCTCTGCACGCATACGTTTGTTGTGAGCAGAAGTAAAAGGTTTGAAACACTGTTTACATCTACCAACTCGGTCACTTCTTTAGGTGGACCAAAACTCGGATGTCCATTGCTGTGAGAAGGAGGGAAGTCGGTCATATTTTCTGCGACAGTATATATTCACACACTTTAGAAGGACAAATGTCTGAATTCAGAATTTACAGTCTCTCTTTTTTTTTTTTTTAAACTCAGAAAATGAATTTCCAAATAGTGGAATATTTGGCTTCGACCCTGAAAGTCATTGGGAAGAGGCGGAGGAGGGTTTCCCCTTCGTATATTACAGTCTACCTTTATTTTGTTACCAAAGCTCCATTCAAGAGAATGCCGGTTACGTCTCTTTTCAGATCAGGAGGCCACATCCATCTTTTATGTGCAATCTTATCGTTTTTCACAGTGGGTGGAGCAGGCAGCAAACTGCACCACTCTGGGAGTGGGTTTGTTTGAGTGAACTTGATGTCTTTACAATTGTGTTCACTGTTGATTCTGTGGATACTGTGAAGAAACAGTCCAGAAGCAGGCCTTTAAAAAATGGTATATATATAACGTTTGATAACAGGTGCTGTTTTTCTTTTTTTTTCATGGTAAAATAGCCTTTTGAATAATGGGGAATCAAAATATGTTTATTTATTTTGTAGAGGGGAGATAAGAGGAGAGCAGTTTCAACTAGTTAGTTTACTTCTTCTGGGGCTGGGATGTTGTTTTTCTGTGACACACTGTTTTGGGGCTTCAATAAAATTATCCGCCACACTTGGATGGTAATATGTTTTTGAGACGGCTACAGTAACTAGAGCTACAATTTTCTGGCAAATATTTTGTGTTTGCACTCAGATCTCAAAAAAGGTTTTAAAAAAAAAAAAAAAAAAAAAAAAAAAAAAGATCAACTGAGAGATCCTTAAAAGAGATTCTGCAAAAGTCTGTATTTTGAATTGATAAATGTGCAAATAATCCTCATTATGTCTTGGTTGTGTTAAAATGTGCAACACGACAAAATGCAGCGATGTGGTGCTGTCTCGAAGCTCTGTTACTAGCTGGTGGGAGTTGTGATGCTTCAGTAAACATTTTCCATTCTGTTTCTTTTCCTATCAGGCTGTTAAAAGAGGGCGTGGATCCAAATCATCGCCATCGTCTGGGCTGGACCGCTCTTATGGTGGCTGCTATGAACCGACAGCACAGGTCTGTGTGCGTTTCCTCTAACTAAACCTCCTAAACAGCAATGGGTGGAAAACCTCTGAGATGGCCTCCCTTGTTAGCATATGTAACGACAACGTAGTTGTTCGGTATAACACAGCTGTCTGCTTTAGTTATAATGTGAGCATGTGTGTGTCCCAGCTGTAGTCCTTACAGTACATCTGCAGGAGTGCAAAGTGCAACTTTCAGACTGACAGACGGCGTTTACCCGTACCCCCATCCTTCTGTCCAACAAATTGAATTAGCCTCCTGGCCCACAGAACACACACAACACAGAGAGGGGCCGAGGTTAAGGCCGGGCCAAATCCAATTTACAAGGCTCTTTTTTTTTTTTTTTTTTTTTTGTTCTTCCTTTTTCCCCTCCATCAGGACTGTGTGGTCACTTTTTTGTTAAAAGGTCTCTATGAGGGACGGGCATAATGGGAATTCTGAATATGATAATAGCTGCAAACAAGCTTACTTAAAGTCACAAGGTTATTGTCACTTCTTTTTTAGTTTGGAAGGTCATGTCAAGAAAAAAATGCCCAAAATTTGCTGCTCCTGACTCCTTCACTATGGGAATAAATGAGAATTTAATCCTATCTGTGACTTCAGGTTAAATGTGTGAATTGTTGGTACGATGAAAACAATGTGACGCTGATGATTATGAATGCTTGTCACCATTTTTTTTTTAAACACCATAAAGAGTAAGTTTAATAATAACTGCAGAATTAATTGTTGATCACAATAACCTTTAGTTGCTCTTTAAATCTCTGGTCTGTAACTAATACGTCGTTTGCTTTGATTGGTTTAGGTTGCAGTGATCTATCAGCCACAGCATAGCTCACATTTACATATCGTGTGTAAGGAATTGTCACTGTATGACATACAGATGCGTGCCGTGTCATGTTTAATGATGCGTCTCTCCCTCTCTGTGTGTCAAGTGTTTTTGGATATAAATTTGATTGTATGTGCGTCTGTGTGTTTACCCAGTGTCGGTGTGTCTTCTGCGTGTGTTTGTGTTATGAGTGCTATAACTCAGCAAGACAGACACTCCTCTGTGTTTAATCCCCTCTTCCAACCCCCCAGTGAGCCGTCACTGCTGCAGGGAAGACAGAATATCAGTTCACACACATCCTTCACATCTCTCTCTCACACACGCTCACATCTGCTCACTGAACATACGCACACATATACGCCGAAAGTGAGCAGACAAGGGGAGTTTATACTAAATATCTTACAGGCCAACTGCCTATTACTCAGCCACACACAACTTTATTTGCAGCCGTTAAGTGAAAACACATGGAACATTACTCATGAACAAGGTCTAGCCTGTAGCTAAAATGTCAGTTTGGATCTCATTGTTGAGTTATTCCACCGCTCTCACGGTGTTTTTATATTTTCCCGGACTATAAGTGATATTTGTAGTTGAGGACATGTAGGGTTTCATCGGAGTGAAAATGGTGGTAGCTGTAGCATCCACGGGCTTGTATCCAGCGGTCGAGGCGTGGCTGTGTGAGAGACTCAGGGTGGAGCAGAGGGGTGTGTAAGAATTAAGGGTAAGACTCCGCAGAGGCGTGTGTTTGCTTAGCTTTGATGTGGGGCTAAATCAGGGAGGAGCAGGGCCTGGCCCTCTGTTTGCACTCTTTAACACACAATGCTCATCTCAATCGCTCTTTCTCTCCCTCCATCCCACCCTCGCTGCATTCACGTGCACAATGAGCACTCAGCCAAGTGTAACGCCTGTTGACCGTTCCGACCTGTCGGCCGAGTGACTCGACGGGTGGGAGCGGGGTAGAAACGAGGGGAAAGCTGAGGGATGATGGAATGAGAGGATGAGTGGCTTGCGTGAGGAAAAAGAACTGCTGAGAGCAGAGAGTGATGTGAAGTGGGATTATGGATTTGTGACTGGGATTAGTTGGACTGGATAACTCTTGGTGAAAATATTATCATGACTTGGTCACGCTGCAAAAGCTTTTGATGGTAAGTGGTCAGGTTTAGTGACATAATCAGTTACCATATACGGGTAATGCTTGTCTGTGTTTTTGGGGTTTGATATAATCATTTTCAACACACAGCCACTTTATACAGCAGCTGTGCGATGATTGAGATGGTTGTTGAAGGTTGAACATGGACTTAACCGATTGGGGGGAAAAAGGGAAATATTTTAAGTGGGTGTAATTGAATAATTGGGCTCAATAAATGCTGTAAAGCAGACGGGTGGGGATGGTCTCTCTGATAATTTCACACAGTAGATTTTGAACAGTTACATAATCCGGCTGAATTAAGAAAATTAAAAGTAACCAAGTGCAGGGGAGCCCTGTTTTCTGCCTTGCACCTGACCCCAGGTGAGGTAGGGTCAAGTGAGGTCCGGCATCTGGGCCAGGTGGTCAGAGACATGGATGGTCAGTTCGACTCAGGTGTCTTTTATAAAACAAGGGAGACAGAAGTGTCTGCTTCCTGTCTTCCCTCCAGGGCCGGATAAGAAACTAACACCAACGACCACTAACAGCCCGCGCTCACACCGCTGGTGAAGCTCAGGCAGAGCACGAAGCTCACAAAGCTTCAGTCTACCAGCCGTAGCATCCGCATACTAAATGTTGAGTGGCCACAGCTGTTTGATTAAATCGCAGTGTGGTGCAGCAGAGAGGTGCAGACTTCTGCTGAGAATCCTCAAGCCTTTATGCTGACCCCCTCTTTTAGCTCCAGTGGTGATTCGGTTGAGTTTAAGCTCAGATGTTTCTGTTAAACAGGGAAACTGGAAATTATTTTGTTGCAAGCACATTAGACTGATATAATAATGGTTTTGGAACTGTGAACCAAAACTAAATTTCCCAAAGATACCTCAAAAGCATGCATCGGATTAGATTCTATCTGAACATCTGTAATTATGATATTTTTTGCCAGTCCTTTAAAAACTGGCGTTTAACTTAATTAACCTCTGCCTGCCTTCAGTTTGGCCTCAAATTACTCCTGCAGCTCTCCTAAATGTCCCAAATAAAGTTAACCACTTGATCATCAGTTGATTAGTAAAACTATAAACTGTTTTCACAGGCTCATTAGTTTTAGTACTGTCCTATATAATTAAATCTTCATTTCTTTCATCTTTTTAGTCTGGCCGCCGTCCTTTCACACCCTCCTCCTCCTTCTTCTCCTCCTCTTTGGAGTTTTCCTCTCTTTATTCCCCCATATTTACCTTTCTTATGCCATTAACTCTTTTCAGACCAGTTTGTGTCTTCACAGTCCTGTCTAGCCTCGTGTGACCAAACTTAGTTTGAGTGTGTGTGTGTGTGTGTGTCTCTCTGGCTGTGTCTCTAGAATGCATCAATGTGTTTGTAGAAGTGCTTGCAAGGGTGAGAGGAGAGCCCTCTGTGGGTCATGCCCCCCCCCAATCCATCCCCCAGCCACAGTAATACAGTAACAAAAGGGGACCCCCCCGATAGTCCTTTTATTCCCCCTCAGCAAGGTCAGACACAAAGACCTGTCCAGAATGTTCTCAGCCTCGGTCTCCCACAGGAACACACATGTTATGTTCTCTGATGATGATACAAAGTACCAAAGCCCGTAAACATCCTGCTTTCGTTTCAGAGACGGAGATGAGAAGGAAACTTGAACCTTGGCTTTTACCCTAAACAGACATTGCTACCAGATTCCATTCACAGTTGAAGTGATAACAAAATCTCCTACTACTCGCCAACTATTTTAATATTACCGTGACAACCTATTTTTAAAGGTTGGAAAAAAACCTAAAAACACATTTTTAGTTCTTGTCCAATACAGATTTTATGGGTAAAGTGTCAAAATGTTGCTTCTCTTGTTCTGTGAATTGATTGACATTCCCTATTTGTAACTGGTGTGTCATTACCATCAAGACACTTAGTTTTACCTGGTTTTATATCAGAGTTGGCTGAAATCAGTGTTGAGCTTATTCACCTGTCAGGGCTAATTTTAAAAGCGGAGTTTCTTCTGTTGGCTCTGTATCCTATTATGTTGTCAAGTGTAGTCACTCTTCATCCTCATATGAATAATCATTGTGTTCCATTTAAATCCTTTCAGGCCACTGCCATAACCATTTAGCTGAGAATTATCCATCACTCCCTCCCCGGCTGCATTACATGGTCACAGGTTTAATGGCAGCAGTGGCGTACCGGCAGAGTTCATGTTTCGGCCACCGCCTCCCTCTTTCACAGACTAGCCGTCTAGTTTTTGTGAGCACTCTTGAGCACATCCACGTCTCAGTGTCAAAGCCAATGCCCACGTTCATGGCGGTAAATGTAAAACGTGTGCTTCTGTAGACAGAGCGACGGTACCTGGAATGTCCTTTGGGTCACAGCGAGTGGTGTTGCCGAGGTAGTAGTGTTTGCTCTCTAAGGCAGTACGCTCCAATGAAGGGCTACACAAAATACTCACTTCGTCACAGAGGGCCCCCCCCCCCCCAGCAGTGCCGGAAATGGGCCCGACCCTTGCCCCCTTCAGTGTGCACATATGTACGTGCTACAAGGCAGACAAATGCGGCCTGAAGAAGAGAAAGAGTCAAGTGGCCATTGGAGTGTATCCACCATAACGGGACAGAAAAGATGGAAGTGAGTCAGGTGAAAGTGTCATGGTGAGCTGAAGAATTGATGTTTGCATCTGCGTCTTTTTGTTTTCTCTGAGGATGCAGGAAACTTTGTGAAGAGGTCAAGGTTATGTTTGATGTGAAAGAGACAAGTCTCATCCCAGTCCAGCTCAGTATTCAGCGGTATTCATCCTTGTTCCGGTAGCAGGGCCTCAGAAGACTGCATATTTATGTGTTGTTTTTATTTATTTTTAGGAAACAGTTAGGTTTGATTAAGGTTGTGCAAAACTGCCAATGACCACAGTTAAACAACCTGTCACTTTGCCAGCGTTTCCATTTATGTTAAAGTGGTCAGCCCTTTAGTATATTTGGTCATATTGGGCCTAAGTATCGTGAATGAGGAGGCTGCTCTAAAACGTCTTCAGCATGGAATGGGATTGGTCTTCTTCTTTCTTTGTTTTCTTCCCGGGCTGTTGTTAAACTTGCAAAATAAAAACAGAATGTAGTTATTTACAAAAAATTCAACCACATATTTGATTGTAAAATAAGACAAAGACAACGTATCAAGTGTTTACAACTGAGACAAGTAAATATTAGTGAAAATTATGTGCTACTTTTTCATTTTAAATGATCATTTGTGGGGGGGGGGTTCATCAATGATGCATAAAATCATTGAAAAAATTAAAAGAATTCATACATTTCTGTTGAATAATAGGATTGGGATTTCATTAGCTTACACAAAGTGATTTATATCCGTCCTCCTCGTCCCGAAGCCACGCTGTTACAGCAGCCCAGAATGGATAAACCAAACCCTGACTGTAATTGGGAGCCTTTCTGTGCTTTTTGCTGCAGTCATATTTGGAAAGCAGGTTGAGGGTCATTTATGTGGTTGTTTTTTATGCTTACACATTAAACCTCTGATTGAATTCCCAATTATTTACTAAGTCATGTTATTGATGGACACTACACTTAATTTAATCTTTAATCAGCCACTGCTGCTGCCTCTTTGTCGGGGGCATTTAAGATACTTTTAAAACTGCAAACGGGATTTATTATTATTATTATTATTATTAATATTAATATTATTATTATTATGGGTTTTGTGAATTGTTAGGATGACTCAGCCCCAGCCAGAAAACTGGTGATACAGTTACATCATCCCAGTGCTAAAAGACTCTTTTGGCGACATGTTTGGTGACATGTTTGACATCTGGTATCCAGTTCTACACAGAGTCATGCGTGTAGTCAAATGTTTGTCCCTTTCTTTTGTTGCTCTACAGTGTCGTGAAGGTTTTACTCGAAGCTGGTGCCGACGCAAACGCCGGAGATGACTTCAGCAACGTTTACGACACCTCGCGGGAGAAAGGCATTCACTCGCTGGAAGGTGGGGGAGAACTATGTGTCTTTTTTTTGTGTTTTTATTTTGCATTTGTATGTGTGCGGTTTGTTTTATGACACACATGAACCTGCAGATATTATCAGACATTATAATTTGCATAAAAATGTGCATTTATGCACATGTTTGAGTCCTTGTGTATTATTTAGCGTATAAGCTCTGGGACAACTAATGTATTTTTTATTTGCTTTTCTTTCAAGCGACACAGTGATGCACACAAACACATGCATAATGGCACAAGCACGCACACACCAACCCCCACCTCCCCTCCCTCCCGTCTGTGTTGGGTTTCTGCAGACATATTTATATGGGATATGTATATTGCAGACATTTATAAGGCTGTCAGGTTTGGGTCCACGTGGGGCCGGCGTAGCATGGGGAAGCGTTTCCCAGACGCACACTGATGGATGGGCTAGTGGGGTCTGTGTGACGCTTTATTGGGTTAGCTATGATTATCCCACCCTGTATTTCTCACACACACACACACATATATAAACACACACAGTGCAGAGGGAGACTATCAGAGAGACACAGAGAAAGAGTGGGATGAATGGAGGGAGGGGAAGACTGATGAAGAAAGGAAGGAGGAAAAAGGGAAAGGCACTGAAAGAATAAGAATGAAAAGATGGTAAAAGATGGAGGAGCAGGATGAAGATGTGGATGTTTAGGGGTGATGGAGAGAGGGAGGGGTCGAAGGAAATGGGAGGGAGGGAGGGAGGGAGAGGAAGTCAGGAAATGGATGAGACAAACTTGCGGGGACGGGGAAAGATGGCAGGGAGGCGGGAGGAAGAGGGTGCAAGTGATGAAAGGAATTGATGGACGCTGAGGAGGAGAGGAAGGAGGCAGAAAAATTAAAAATAGATGATGGAGTAGCGCGAGATGAGTGTTCTTATGAAAAATAAGTCAGGAGAGAATGATAGACTTTTTCTATTATTACCAAAGACTAAAGCAAAGAAATTCTCGAAGATGCAACTCGCATTATTCCGATCATTTCAGACAGTTGAGCCGAAATGTAGGAAAATTAACAAGTTTTCAAAAGCTTGAAACAAGAAAGATCATTTTGAAGCAGTCAGTCTCTCTGGAGCATTATCAATAAATGTGAACAGATTAGAAACACTCAAACAGTTCCATTTACAACAGTTTATAAGATTTTATTACATTTTGATTCTTTTTCTTTAGCCCCAGGGAGTGTACTTTTTCCAGATTCAAGTCTTAACTACTCTGTTTGCATCTAAGAACTCATTAAATGTTGGCTTTTTTTCTCTTTTTGGGGGGGGTTTGTTGTGTGTGTGCCTTGGCAACAGTAGAAACTAGAATATAAGTAGCAATCTCACAAATGAAGATGATCCTAGCAGCCCCTCCCCCATCGGTCAACCTATCAATTATCTTCAAGTAAATACACATACTGGGCTTCATCTGTCTCATCTTTGTCCTTGTTTTTACAGTCCTGGTGTCCAGAGAGGATGAGTTCAGCAGCAGGCTCAGCAGCAGGGCTGGTTTCCGTGGTTGCACTGCTCTTCACTACGCCACACTGGCTGACGATCCTCGCACTGTCAGCATGCTTCTCGAGGCCGGTATGTTGGCATTTCCAATCTCGAAACCCATTCTGTCATACCCCCACCCTTAAGTTCACGGAGGACCTCGCAAAGATAAGATTTTAAGTAAAGCTGTTCAGCATTTTGCTTCAGATTGACACCCTCCAGGTCATTTTAGCAGAGTAAAAAAAACCTTAATCCTTGGTTTTAATGTTGGAAATTAATTTACATGAATCCATACAGTTGGCCAGTCAGTGTTCCTGTCTTCAATATGTCACTCATTTACTTTTTTTGTTCCTTTTTTTTTCACCGAAGTGATCAAATCTGAATCTGAATCTGAATCGTGTTCACGTAATGATAGAGTTAAAAGGAGAAACATGGATGAAAGATTTCAGTTTGCACCTACTGGTTGTTCATCTAAGCAGAAGATGCAGCTGTCGCCTGGACCGTCACCATCAGCTCAACAAGTCAGACAGATTTCAGTTGTTTTGTCCACTAGTGGAGAACGTCTGGTTCCACAGAATGTACATTTTGTTTTTTAAGATGAGCAAAATGACCTCAGCTGATAGTTTTCTTATTTGTTAGTTTTATTGAGGGAATTATGTTTGCAGACTAATCATCTGCATCTGTTGATACATTTTTTTTTAACTTGACGTGTTTTTGTGACGACGGTCTAATTTCAGAAAGTAATGGTTATCTTTGACGCTGTGGGCTGTGTGCGTACGGGTTGTCCTGGCAACACAAAAGCATCATTGTCAGGCAGATGTTCTATATTTGAAAGAAAACATTTTATAGATGTAAATTGGGTTGTTCTAAGTTGTTTGTTTCTGTCTACGTTTCACTCTTACTCGTGTCACGTTTCAGTTATTTCATGTTAGATTAGCATTAGTGTAGTGGTGTTTTCACTGCATAAATGAAGCTTTTGAACTGCATATTTCAACAGCCAGGTGCACCACTGACCCTTCCACAATACTGATAATGGATTTTGTAACATTGTGTGACTTCTGGCAACATGTTGAGCAGGATGTGCCAGGTCCGTCTCAGCCAGCCCTGTCCCTATTTAACTTATTTAACTAGGGGGCAGTTGTGTGGAAGTTTGTGTTGACTTTTAAATTCTTCTTTCATAGGATGATATCGTTACTGCGTATACAAGAAAAGATGTTATTTCACCTTATCTCATTCGTGAATTGAACTTAAATCTAGTTCAGTTCAGTAGCCAGTTTTGCACATACTTTAAATTCAAGTTGTCTCTCATTCTGCCTTTTTAGCTTCGTCATTTATTGAAGGTTTAGCACTTATCACCATTTTAACACTTCAGCTAACAATTGTCATAAACTGTATCCCAAAACTCATCTAAAATTTATTGCTTGTTCATTTTGCCCCGCCTCCATTACACTTGCACCTGTCGTTGACTCAGCTTTGCCAGTGTGCGTACAGACACACACACACACACACACACACACGCCCTGGGGGCAGAGTATCCCCCTCAGTTTCCAGGCGAGCAGCTCTTAAACAAGCCAAGTCTCGTTGAACTGTGACCCCCACACAGAACATACCCTTGGGGTAACTCCACATCCACAGGAAGTGTGCATCTTTGTGAGCGCAGTGATGTGTGAGCATGTATGTGTGTGCACTCAGACCTCCATATATTAATTCAAATATTCATATATTCATGTCTGCGTTTATTCTTCCTATACCCTTGTTTCAGCTTGTACACAATTTGTAGTTGGATCTTTTTAGGCTGATTAGGTCTTTAATCTAATAGCAGTCTTTTTTTTTTTTTTTTGGATGAAACACCCCAAACCACCAGAAACGCACACCTGCATACAATCTTGTATTAATGTCTTGTTTATGTTTATGATTGATGATGCATCTTAAGCTCTGTCTGCCTGTCTCTATCGTCTTATCCCTGCTTCTGTGAGCGCTCCGTATGCTTAAACAAATCACTTCATCTAACTCGATCAAATGTTCTGCCGAAGCACTTTTGAATTAAAAAGGTAAGAAATTTCACAAAGCAGAGACATTTGTTTTAAGACAATCAGATTAATGACAGATTTGGTTGTTTCTTGCCGGCTGGACCTTTGCTGTCTTGGCGCCGCCATCGCGGCCAATAACGGTCAGGACATCGCACACTTTCAATCACACGTCGCTGACGATGTGCATGTGTCTGCATTATTTCAGACTTTTATGAAAGTTTTTAATGTGTTTTTTTTTTTTTTTTTTGACAAAACTTTTGGCATGGCTGAGGTCTCTCTAATCTATTCAATCGTTTTGCGTCGTCATAAAAAAATCGTAGTGAGTGCCATAGATCTGTTGATCTGAGTGTGTGTGTTGCTTCTCTGATTGTACACCATCCCCCTGCCATGTGTGTATACACTGTATGTGTTTTTAAAGTTGTCTGTCCTTTACCTTGTTATTTCCCCTGTGTTTGTGTGCATCTACGTTACTCTTCTAGCCGTGGGTTTGCTCTTTCGGCCTAAGCCAGACCTCGACTCGCATTTCCATCCATCACAGTCTCCAGGCCCACCCTCAGGCATCACTCTGTCTCACAGTCCCTCACCCTACCTGCAGAGGCTCTCTAGCTTCTCCCCAGGCTCCACATCAGTGCCCCTGGCTAGGGGGCACTGAGTAATGGAGAGCTCCGTAGGTGGTAGAGGCCAGAAGAGACACACATGCACGCAGACGCACACAAAACAGATACAAAGACACACACACACATGCAGAAAGGCCAGCAGGGGCTCACTCCCACCAGCTGCAGTGAAAGAGAGGGAGGGGGAAATGGGAAAGAGAGGGGACTCCTAATAGGCATAACTAAAGCACTCCTAATGAAGGGATCCTGTGTGTGTGTGTGTGTGTGTGTGTGTGTGTGTGTGTGTGTGTGTGTGTGTGTGTGTGTGTGTGTGTGCGTGTGTGTGTGTGTGTGTGTGTGTGCGTGCGTGTGTGCGTGTGTGCGTGACTGTCCTTAGTGTTGATCCTGTTATAAAGTGCCATGGCCCAGAGGGTTGGCCTGATATTAAAGCCCTAAATGATGCTATTTATTATGTCCAGTGTGTGTGTGTTTATGTTTTGTGGGGTACTTTATTGCTTTCCTCTCTCATGTTTTTGTTAGTTTGTGGTGGTGGGGGGGGGGGTTACTGGTGTATTGTTGTCAGGATCGATAGCTTTGTGAGCAGGTCATAAACTTTAGGGGTTTATCAATAATCATCGCAGGGATTATTAGTCTCTGTAGTTGGTGCTGTGACAACATATTGAGAAACTTCAGATGGGTATTCTAGGTTCTTGGTGCCCCGTTCAGAATCTTGTGCGTGCACTGCAGATGTCACTAACTTATCATTATTTACGCATTTCATGTCACAAGTTTACACTGTTTTCTTTCCCGCGAGCTGCTCTGATCGGGGATGTTGAGATTAGTCCTGTAGCACTTTATCTCTGTGGCGTTTTGATCAAAAAATGTCACAGACATTTCATGAAGAAATTGTCTCAACTTCCAAACAACGGCTCAAAACAAGGCCATAGAAGATTTTTTGCCATTGAGAAGAAAAACTTAAACCTCAAAAATGTAATGAGAGGTTTAAGCAAACTGGAGGTTGTGGATTTTTACACTCCATCACGTTGTCACTGCATTTTCTTTACTCTTAGATGAACCATGTTTCAACAAGGGCCGTGTAACCGTCTGATGCAAAATTGACTCATAAAGAATGGCAGAATACAATCAGATTTGTGGTTCAGGTGGTTACTTTTCTCTTGAAGCAGGGTATGATGATGGATTAGGTAATGAGGAGGATCTGATTAGGTACTTTTTCAAAACTTAATCACATTTTAACTACTGATTTTATCTGATTCTATCTATTGTTCTTATTTCTTTCATTTTTGTTTAAAACTTAAATCATGATTTTTATTTCTACTGTTTTAATGTATCTGTAAAGCACTTTGAATCACCTTGTAGTTGATTTGTGCTATACAAATAAACTTGCCTTGCCTTACTTTTACCTTTTAAAAAGATGGTGGCCACGGTCGCAGCCTGTTCTCAATAAACAGTGTTGCGTTGTGACGTGCTAATGCAATACAATGCAACAGCCAAAGGCGATACGCAGAACATGCTGATGTCAGCAGTGTAATGTTGAAGGGTTTTTATGGGGCTCAGGGATCAAAGTACCCTCTTGGTTTAGAGTGGTAGCCCAGCTCAGCGCAGAAGGCCTGCTAAGCACCCAGACTGACATCCCCATTCCCATCCAGCACTGGCACACTTCAGTCACACAGCGACATTGTTTCCTCCACATTCATACTATGACCCAATTAAACTATTATTATCCTCTGTTTGACCCCCTCCTGTTGTGTGGAGGTGCAACAACCTGCAGTGTGTGTAGACGGTATAATGGTCCAGGGTGTGGGTGTGCGGTGGTGGGGGTCAAAGTGTGTGTTATTGGCACGCATTGCAGATATGAAACCCCCTGCAGGGGCATTGGGCGCTCTTCCTGCATCTCAGCAAAAAGCCACAGTGACCGATGACCCCGTGTGACCTCTCAACCCTAACCCCGCTTCCACTGATTGACGTTTTCACCCTCCTGCCGAGGCGATGCGTGCATTTATTTTTCATTTTCATTTTTCAGGAATAACTGCTAAAGAAAAACAAGTTTTCTAAAGCGAGCGCATGTTGCCACCCTGCTTATCTAAAGCTTTTTTGTGTCCTAATGCACTGTAAATTTGTGTGTGTGTGTGTGTGTTCATCCACATACAGGTGCCAACCCCCTGCAGACCAATGGTTTGGGGCACACGGCACAGGCCTATGCTAAGGAGGGAGAAGTGAGCACAGTCCTGCAGGAGTGGGAGGGCAAGGTATGACAAATGGGTCTTTAAGTTCTAACTACATACAAGTTCAGCAGAATGCATGTAATTTAAATAATAAAGTTTTCTAATGTTAGAAATGCCTGTCTGACACAGCACTTTTCACCGTGTCAGGCATCTGTGTCATTTACTCGCCATCATGCACACAGGCGCACGCTCCTCAGGAGGTCTGTGTCAGTCTGGTCTCTGACTGACAGGTGCTATTGGGTATTAAAGTTGTGAAAGCTGGTAGAGGTTAACAGGGGTTAAAAATGAGCAGGAGAGCAGAGCTTGGTTATTGATCAGTGCGTAGAGTTAGGTCTCCAAATGTTTGGACACCTACACAGTTTTTGGTATTCCAGCTTTTTATTAAAACATAATCCGGTTGTAGTTGCAGACTTTCAGCTTTAATGTGATGGCACTGACCTCCAGACTGAAGGAAGAAGTTTCTGAGTAATGGTGTTAATGAACATCACCATAAAAATGTATTCCTGTCAATCTGTTTTTCACTGCAGCCGTCTTCCGGGTATTAGTTTTGTCTTTTGCATGTGAACTGCTCCTTGATCAGGCTGAGATTACTTTGGTTACTGCAGAATACTTTTACATAATACTAATGTATTTACCAGAAAAATCCACCAAGTTTTGTGAAATTCAGCTTTTAGTTTCTCTGTAATCTTGCAAACAAACAGGCAGCAATCACGTACTTCCACCTCACACCGGGGGGAAAAAACAAAACAAAACAAAACATGTCCCTAACTTTTAGAGAGTCCACAGCCACAGCTTCTAAATGCAAAAGTCACACATTTTAATCAACTCCAAAGCTGTGTAATGATAATGAGGAATGTGAATAAATATTTATAAAGACTGAACAATTGTGATGAAATAGCCCAAAGTGGCCAGAAAAAAAGCTTTTGAATAAATTGTTCAATTACATTTGAGCCCTTAAAGATGAGACCTTTACATATTTGAGAGCTGGTATAGCTAAATGTTGTTATTTATATATAAAGTATGTATAGCTGTTCTTATTCACAGATACACGATCAAGAAATTTGGCTGTATCGTTTTGACATACAGCAGCTTTTCTTATTTATTACAAAAGTTACTGTTTTAGGTTCTAATAGAGAAGAAATATGCATGTTGCTATCTTATGTTGGGATTCATAGTTTTAATAACAGACCCCCCCCCCCCCAAAAAAAAGAGAGAATTATGAAATAAAAAACAAAGAGAGAAATTTTGTGGATGCTGAAATCTTGAAATTGCTGAAATTGAGAGAAACAATCTGGGACTTTTCATCCTGACCCTTTGCAGGATAACTGTGTGTGTTTTTTTTTTTTCCCATCTATCAGTGACCTCTGCTCCACAGTAACTGCTCTCTGGAGATTGTGAAAGTGATAGCTGTTATTAGTTTGTGGAGCTTTTTATAAGCCTGTTTCTTTTTCTTTTCCCTCTCAAAGAAACATGTCACCCGGTATTCTTCTTTTTTTATTTTTTTTACATCAGTGGAGCTGTATGGCACATAAGAAATGGTAAAATGATGGTTTTTATTGACAGATAAAACAGATGGGGCTTGTCTGTATGATTAATCATTGTTGAATTTGGCCTCGTTCTGGACTTTTTAAACTGTGAGATACGGTTAAACACAAGTTATCTTTTAAAATGCAAAGCAGTGTGATGATGGGGAACTGAAGGAGTTGCTGGTAATAAAGTTACTTTACTTTTTTTACATACAGTAAAAACCGTGACTGAATGAATTAATTTAGTTCTCTTTTGTTAATGCCTTACTGAATGTCTTTCTTTCTAATGACAGTATCGTGTGGAAAATACGTTTGCTCGTGGTGCAGTTGATCTTGAGATTTAACGGGTCTCTGGCGGAACGAAGCTCGGGCACACCTCCACTCTCAGTATTTCACAGTGCTGGAAGTGGAGTCTGCCTTTTCCTTAAATAAAACTCGAGTTATTTGTAGTTATCTACCAGCTTGACAGCAGGCTGGAGCTAACCAAGATGGAGAGAGAGAATAAAGAGCCTGCCTCCACTGCAGGGTGAAAACCCTGAGTCTAAAGAGACAAAGAGGGGAGGATAAATGAGTCAAGTGGTGTCCATGAGAAAGAAAGAGGAGGAGAAACTGAGGAGCAAGTGAGGGATGTTGAGAGAAAGGACGGGGGTAAAGAAAGAGAAGCAAAATCAGCAGAAGAGAGGAAAGCTCGAGTATTCAGGAGCTGCTGCGTAAATAGGAAAAAGGCCTAAATTGGCAGATAAATGTGGAAGGTTGAAATGAAAGTTTCGGAGAGAGGAAGGAAAAAACGTTTTCTTTCATTTTTTTTTTTTTTAAGTTTGACACCAAATCCAACAAATATTTTATCAACAAAGCTTTGTTTTAAAAAGAAATATATTATTTTTGATGTTCATTATTTGGCCGTTAGTTTAAGCATCAGTCATTGCCTGCACGTGGCC
The DNA here is from genome assembly GCF_027942865.1 of Odontesthes bonariensis. Lineage (NCBI taxonomy): Eukaryota > Metazoa > Chordata > Actinopteri > Atheriniformes > Atherinopsidae > Odontesthes > Odontesthes bonariensis. The sequence continues at coordinate 21,701,484 of NC_134514.1, read as the reverse complement.
CTAAAACACTTCAGTTTTCCTGAATGTTGCGCGTATGCTAAGTGTTTCCCTCTTTTCCTCGCTGCCTCTAAGGATGGATTTCTTCTCATAAATTTGTTACTTTAATCTCAGAACATTTAAGGGTTTTATTTCAGGAAGCATCTGAGGGTTTCTGTTATTTCGTGTAACTGTACAGCCTTACAGCCTCTTAGCAATTCTGTTTTCCCTGAATAGAGAATCCCTCTTCTCCTGTTCCCTTATTGTAGTTCATGTTGTCGTTTGTTTTTGTTTTGTTTTGTTCTCAACAAACGGTGTCCCTAATTTGCTGCCATATGTAAGCTACTCTCTGCATAAAGATGTGCAAAGATATCAGTCATGAGACCCTTGAGTCGGATTAGAAAACGCACAGCAAAATAAAGAGACTGAGCTACAGTTGTGAATAGATGGGACTGTGATTTAGACGTGTTCTCAGAGGTGTTTTAGAGGTGAATGCAGCCCTCAGAAAGTACAATCAGCACAACTACTGCAAAAAGAGAATATTAGAAGGGCGCTGTAGTGCGTTAACCAACTCTTTCTCTCTTTTAGTGGGTAGTGATGTTGATAAATGTATTAAAGTGGAAAAAGTGATGATAAACAGTTGAGGGTTAAGGGACAGCTGCAGAGTCTTAAATGTTTTCCTGCGAGACTTCGACTGAGAGTTAATTTCCCTCCTTTCCTTCCCTATTCCCTCGAACATCTACCCTCTCTCTTAGACGCAGTGACTGTCTTGCCTGTTTCTTAAATGCTAACTTGTTTATTTTTCAAAACTCCTCTCAGTTCAAGGAGTTGCAGGCTCGGCGTGAGGCACAGGAGAGGAGGAGGTTCCCCCTGGAGAGGAGGCTGAAGGAGCACATCATCGGACAGGAGGGGGCCATCAATACAGTGGCTTCAGGTAACCAAATACACACACTGAGCAATATATGTATGACTTAGCAGACCCATAAACAGCATCTACATACTGCAAACATCTTGAGTTCACATAGATACATGCTTTGATGCAACGTCCTTGTCCTCTTCCTCTTTTGTTTCTCTAGATTTCTCCTTTTTTTAGCGTATTTCTGTCTTCTCCTCCTCTGTCCTTCCTCCTGCTCTCCTTCCTTCCCTGCAGCAGTAGGCGGGTTCAGACAGACCGGCGGAGGCTGTAATTGGTTAATTGTGATGAATGAGCTGTCTGTCAGGGGTACACAGGTGCTGTGTGCATGTGTGTGTCCGTGTTTGTGTGTGACAGCTGAAGAGCCCAGGCTTGGAGCCGCCAGTTAACACAATTACAGAGAGAGGAGACATACTACAGACCCCATACCCCTCCTCCTCTTTTTCTCTCCATCTTTCCGCTCTTCCCCTTCCTTCTTTCTTCCCCTTTTGGCTTTCTCTTCTCCATCTCTCCCTGTGCTACCTTGATGATCATCCTTCACCCATCTGTCCTCTCCTACTTGCGCTTTTTGGCCTTTTGAATTTTTTTCGTTGTTGTTCCTCCAAGTTGTGTTGTCACAGAGTCAATGATGGATATGTTAGGTGATGTGTGTGCGTGATGTGAGGCAAATTAAGCAAATATTTAAAATAAATACAGACGCTGATGGGAGACAATTATGGCAAAGTAGCTGAGAATAGAAAAGCTTGGAGCATTGACAGAAAGGCAGAGAGTAAGCACTGAGTACAGGAAAGAGGAGGGTGGATGAGTTAGAGCACAATAACACAGAAGACAGTAAAGAGCTGATATTACAGCAGGCATCCATGGAGGCCATGTGCTGTATTGATCGGCAGATGAAAGAGTGTTGGAGTTCAGAAATTGTTCCTCAGCTAACTGAGAGGCCATGGGTTATTTTTATGATGTTGGACTTTTTCTGTTTAGATTTGTGAAAACAATTAACATATTCCCAAAACAACCAACTGTGGTGTGTTAGTGAAAGCAAATACTGCAGAGTTTATAACCAACAGGAGAAAAGCTTCCACCCAAGACCTCTGTACGTACCTTCAGGGCTGTCTATGAAAACAAGAGACAGTTATGCGTATATGTGATATGTGATACGTATATGTTCCGTGATTACGAGCGTCGGTGGTGGCAGGAAATGCAAAAAGCTTTGGAAGAGGGTATTCATGGGGCTTGTAGTCTTTGGCAAGACAACAAATTAATGTAATTATAATCGCAAATAATCCTGAAAGCTGTACGTGACATCACCACAGACATAAACAAAGAGCTTATTGATCTCTGAGATGTATTACAGTAAATATACTGTATTACACACACTCACACAAGTGGAACGGTAGAAGCAGAAGAGGCTTACAGACAGAAAATTAATCAGCAAACAAATTGACAGGAGCACACATTATCTCGTGTTCGTTGTACCCATGTCAGCTGTTTTGTTAGATTTCATCACATAAATCAGTCAAACTCTGGCAGAGTCAAAGAGAGGAAGTGGACATCTAGAGATGAGGAGATGGATCAGGAAGGGAGAGAAGGATGTATTCCAGATAAGGAGATGACAAATGAGAAATAGATCAACTGAGAGAAAGCACTACATAGGGCTGCATTTTTTCAACTTCTGTCGTCATAGAGATGACAGATTTTTTTTGATCAGCCTATTATTGATCAATTAGGCAGAATGTACATGTACGCTTTTCAGGTGTCAGCTGTTTCGCTTCCACTTCACTTTCAATGGGGTGACATCCTGTGTTGTCCAATTGAATTCTGGGCCCGATGCTTCACTTTGCAAGCATCGCTTGTGGTGGAAAGTTAAGAACCGTTCAACTTCTCAAATGGCAGCACAGGTGCCTGCCAATAAAAATGACCCGACTGATCCTGTGACTGATTGATGCGACAGTTTTGCACGTCGGGCCTGTCCATCGTTAAACATCAACACATCGCATCCTTTAAGAATCCCGCCTGAGGCTATCAAAAGATGATTACAGTTCAAACTACTTCAGATATTATTTGTAATAAAATCGTGAAAAATCATTTCAAAAAGTTTCCTTCGGTGAGTCTCTTTTAAATGTTAACAATCAGTTCTATACCCTGCATGGAAAAGAAGACTTGCTGTATATCCTCAGTCTAGAAAAGGGGGGGGGGTGGTACTGGAGGAAATGGGACTGTTAATCACAGGAAATGGTAACTGATAAGGCATTGCTCATCTCTAATGTTTACTGATAACAAGCAAGACTTCGCGGTCATGGTTTTTTCCCACATATGTTTGTACATTTTATTTGAAAATTGAATTTAGAATAAAGGGTGAAAAGAAATGGATAAATAAAGAATGACGGTAACGATACTCTACATTACTATGACCAGTAGTTTGTAGTTAAGTTGCTGACAGTCTTATACCAACAAAGCTATTAATAAAGTTATTACTAAATCATTATTTATCTGATTCTACTGCAGTAAATGCATTTAAAAAGTCATTTGGGAGATAGTCGGATAAATCGACAGTTTTGGGGAAAAAATGTGTGGACTAGACCTTCAGAAAAGAAATTAAAATAATGTGGTGTGTGTTGTCATGTCTTCAAAATGACAGTTTCCACTATAAAGTCTCATGACAAACAGCTGGCCTGGAGCAAGACTCACACAGTACAAATACACAAAGCCACACACACGCACACACACACACACACACACACACACACACAGGAAGGAGGTTAGATTGATCCAGGTTTAGCTCTCAGGGCTAAGAGTTATTGAAGAGAATCATCCCTCTGTAATCATGTTAGAGCCAACCAGACCTGCCCAATACACACTGCCCTGTTTCTGTTTGTGTGTGTGAGGGAGCGAGCTCTCATTCGTTTCATGCCCCCTTTCTTTCCTTCTGGTTGTCAGGGTCCTCTCAGAAATGTCAGTGTGTCCTTCTGTCAAAGTCGGTCTCAATCAGCTAAAACACACACAAACACACAGAAGGTTATGCTGTCATTCACGCGGCTATTGATAAAGCAGACGGAGCTTTGGAGCCCCTCTTGTCACTATCCATCTCTTGGTCCATCTCTGACACACTTGTTTGTTTCTCTACCTCATTCTCTGTCTCCTTATCTCCATCACTCCTCTCTTAATCTCCCTCTACATCTTTACTCCTCTTTCCTCTCCTTATCTTTGTTCCTCCCTCTGTTTCCCTCCTCCTCTCCTGCCAAATATGTGCTCTTTGATTTATCAGCTATTAGTTGCTAGTTTAGCACTTATGTCATGTAACAAATCCACCGTGTTGTGATTTGTTATCTTGGTGGAAGATACTTTAACAGGAAAACACAATTTGGTTCCTTCTGGCGACGTGGCCTCAGCATTCTGCCGCCACTTGTCTTGCACTGGCTGTAAATTTTCACCTCCGAGATGAGCTTTTTTTATCGGGTTATTGTGTCTGCAACTGTGGCCCATCGTGCATTTAAAAGTGCTAGTTAAAGCCTAATTTTTTCCGGTCAAGGCTTTTGCGAAGTTACTGCTTGCTTGATTCAAATAGATGAGGTTTCAAGTTGTGGATAACCTCGAGTACACTTCTACAGTCCAATGGTGTAGGTTTTAAGTAAGTAAAAGTGGAGCAACGATGTTGTGGTTCCATCAGATTAACAAAGAGTTTGTTAAAGCCTTTCTGCTGGCCTTGGTAACACTGTGAGGTCCTGCTAATAAAGAGAACTTTGGTCTCTTTTATTAACATTGTAAAGCTAATTTACCTGAATGACACAATCAAGATGCCTCCGTCCATTATCTATTCCCACTTAGGAGCCTCTCGGCCGCAAAAGGCCGACATGCCATGTTACAGCATTTTAGAGTTTCCTGTTTATCTGAAATGTAAGCCTCTGGCCGGTCAGTGGTAATAGATGTGGTACTAAACGAGCCTTAGCAGGCCAGAAGATACGAGTCCAGGGACTTTTTGCTGAAGGCAGCAGTACTAACCCGAACCCCGTCTGTCTGTGGCTCTGGTTTTAGCCCAATCTCCCAACAGGTTGAGATCTGGATGAGTTTGTGCTGGTGTCTGCTTCTTTGTCGAGTGGCTGAAACCGCTGCCTCTCTTTACTCTACATCATCATCTTTTCTTCGTGTATGTGTGTGAGTGTGGTTGCTGGGGTGATGGCAGGGTAGGGTAGGCACTCCTCTTTAAGCAGGAGTGTGTGTCTGTGTGTGAGGCTGCGATCTATGCTAAACTGATTTCGCCATGGCCGCGCCAGAGAGGCTAACACAATTACTGATGGCTAATGGCCCCACTGACTGAGGGGGAGGAGAGGCATTGTGGGTAGCTTTCTGGAGGTCTCTCATCCTGCTCTCCTGCTCTGTTTTCTCTTTTTTTTTTTTTTTTTTCTTCCAACAAATGTTTCTGACCCTTTTCTCATCCCAGCTTTTCGACTCTTCTATCATAGTTTCCGGGATACCTGCCACCCTCAGGTCGGCTCAGTTCAGCTCCGAGCAGACTGCAAAACTTGGTAGAAAAACAAATGCGAGTAAACAAAATAATGGGTTTTCTGTCTTTCTCTCCCTTTCTTTGTGCTCTCTAGCTATCAGGAGGAAGGAGAATGGTTGGTACGATGAAGAGCATCCTCTCGTATTTCTCTTCCTTGGCTCATCAGGAATCGGTAACTCATTTAACTCTTTCACTGCCCTCATTTAAATTCTGGTCTGGTAAATTTGTGTGTGTGTTTTTTGTTTTTGTTTTGTTTTGTTTTTTTGGGGGGGGGGTCAGCTTCCTTTAAATAGCAGCCAAAAATAAAAACAACACTCGATTAAGCTTTGTATTTGAATTTTGTTGATGACTGTATTCTCCTCCAGACAAAAAAAAAAAAAAAAGAATCGACAAACAAACAAAAAACGTATACACATGCCTACAAAAGCTCACTGTGTACTGTAAACACAAATTTAACTAATAGAGGTCCAGTTAATAAATGTATTTATCAAAAGTGTCACTTTGATTTGAAATCTATATTGCATGTAATGTTTTTCATACTCGCAAGTTATTACATTTGTTAAAAAAGCAGGGGGTCTAATGTTGCATTCAGTGTATCTGGAAAGTGGAAAGTCGGTGCTAAAAGTCACATAATCTTCAACACATAAGATAGGACCACATAACTGCTTTTGTCTTTTCCTTTTAACAACCAACACCGATCAACAGTCTGTTCCCCTCTGATGAAACAGCCGAGGTAATAAAGCACAAACACATTTTGTTTTATCGGACCAAGAATAACAAAGGGAGGATTTTTTTCTTTTGTCTGCCGTTTAAAGCCGCCTTTCTGGGAAATGGTGAAAGTCAGAACTGAGCAGCCATACCTGCAGATTCTCTTAGTCAGAGATCAGAAATTCAGGGTTCTCGATTGCTTCGAATGCAGCTTAACTTGGTTATTGCAGCTAAATGAATGCATCTGAAATTTTAATGCATTGCGTGGCTGATTACAGGCATGATGTATAGGAAGCAGAAATGAAAGATCCTGTGGACAGGTAACGATGGAATGGTGGTTTGTTGCAGTCGGCTGGTATGTGTCGCACCAGTCAGACACTAAGACTGACAAAACAAACAATATTACAGCCAGCTCTTATCCTGCAGCAGAAAACTTGATCCGTTCAGAAGACATAGACTCTGGTCTAAAATTGAATGACAGGCAGGAGCTGGCTCCAAACTAGTTCTGGCTCCAAGAGACTTTTATTCATAAGGCATAAACTTCTCTCATGAAAAACAAAGTAGTCATTATGGTGTCATTATCTATATTCAGACCTTCTGATCAGTGTGCTGGTGGTCCTTTTGAGAATAATGTCATTGTTTGATAGCTATTTGTCCTCCAAGATATATACCTTTCTCAATTTAGCTCTTCCTTCTTGTCCAAAAACAGCTACTTTTGGCTACAGAAAACCAAAGTTTAGGCCCCAACAATGGAGTTAAAAACCAACAGATGACTTCACAATGGCTCTGTGCATCATTTATTTACAGTCTATGAGCAGTACTGGTAGATCCGATGGTCCATCACTTTGGTCCAAACCAAAATATCTGAAGCTATAAGATAGATTATTAAAATTTTGTCAGCTTTCTGGGTTCAGTTTTTACATGCCCAGTGTTTTTCTTTTATAGCAAATATTTGCAAAAGTAATGACATTTCAATAAGTCTCAGTTGCACTTTAGTGTGACATGCAAAAAATGCCAACCCCAGGACATTTAACGTGGTTAAAAATGGGCTTTCTCGTGCTGGTATTATGACTCGAAACGCCGTTTGCTTCGGTAGTTTTATGCAGTTTACCACATCACCGAATGACAAGCGATCGTACTGGGGTGCACCTTGCAGCTCGTCATCATTAGTGAGCAGATCTTTTTCGCGGTTACACAAGAAACTTGTGCTAAAGAAAAAATTAAATAAAGGACCAGACTCTGTGAATAATTCCCTACACTCCCTATAATATAGATCAGTGAGCAGTGCTGACCAACATGTCATTGGGGTCATCAGGTAGGAACCTCCTTTCATCAGTGTTTCGTCTAGTTGGGCCCACGACACCTCCAGGCGGCTAGACAATGACCACTGGCGTCCCAGAGTCACCCCCCTAATGCCAGCCAACACTGCTCCTCCCACCACAACAACCATAATCTACCTCAGCCTCTCACCAACTGCACACCAGTCACAGCGGGGTGGGGATGCAAACCCTGGTTCGGGTAGGGGGAGAAATAAGAGGTTAAGATAAGTAGGGATGGGATTCAATTAAATTTTTTGGGGAAAAAGCTCCATTTATTTTTACCCTTTGGTTACTGCAACCCACCGAGCTTTGAGGGTGCACCTGCTGACAGAAAACAGCTAATTGCACATTAAAACACTGGTGCGTTGTGAGTGAAAAACACATCAACAATATCTTGCAGTTTCAAATAGTGATATCCTGTGGGGAAGAACCGGGACGCTGGACTTTAAGAAAAACTTGCTAAATGAAACCTTGCATTGAAAAGTGTTTTACTGTGAGTTTGTAATTGTGATCCATTGTTGTGTTTTGAATAGGAAAACACGAAAATGGGATTACAAACCCAACACTCAGCAGATTTTCACTATGAAATGACAAGACTTCACTGAGACGGTTGAGGGAAAATCTTAAATGTCCTCGACCATCAGCAAAATGAGGTAGTAGGAGAGGGGAGAGAGGGATATTAAGGGCCAGATAGATGGCCTAAAAAAGAAGGAGATGGTGAAATGACAGGGGAAAGAGAGATGAGGGAGAGGCAGTGTTCATATCCTCTGTTCCCCTCAGCGACAAACAGTGGCCGTGAGACATCAATATTAAACAAAGCAACAAGACACAAGAGCGCACACAGCCTCTTTCATGCACAAAATCATCACACCCATATGCATACCGAGCACAAGACATCAATATCATATATGAGCATTTGTATGCAGCATATTTTACCGACAAACATAATGAGTGCTTCTGGAGAGCCAGAGATGATTGAAAGCTTTGTAGAGGGAGGCGCTGGGATTTAGGCCAGCACTTAGCGAGGGATAGAGATTGTCTTTCTGTCTGATGTGAGGAAGCTTGTTTCCCCTGAAATCTCTGCATGCTGATGTGCTCCATGAAGACCCCGATTGTTTTTGGTATTAAAGACAAAGTAATAAGATGGCGAACGGGACTCGTTCCCGCCGCTTGCTGAGTAACTAAATGACGTTTCTGTTTTCTCCGTCTTCTCCGTTTGATGGCGGGTGCCACAGGAAAGACGGAGCTGGCCAAACAGGTGGCTCGCTACATGCACAAAGACATTAAAAAGGTGCGTGACGCAGCAGGATACACACACATAAGATGGGTTCCCGCACAGATGAGGAGATCCAAAACGTACACACGATACAGCACATGCAGTTACACTTTCTGTGGAGGTTTAACCCATCGTGTGTTTGCAGGGTTTCATCCGCATGGACATGTCCGAGTTCCAGGAAAAGCACGAGGTAAGCTCTTCTGTACTTTGTTCAAACGTATAATGAGCACATGAAGTCACAAAGTATAGAACTGTGATGTTAGTGTGGTCATAGAAATTGCACAGTGTGGTGAATCTGTTGCTCTGCAGAGGTTTATTCATCGCAGCTGTGACCGTCTCATCTGTCCGCTGCAGATGAATGGCAGTGACGCCCGGGATTAATTCTGTTTACGTACTCATAATTGATGCATAAACCAAAATTAGAGTTGCGTTTTCATCCGTTTCTCCTCTTTGTGAAGCGTTGGTGATGAATACATTTAATCAGTGGTTCAGAGTTGCACTATGATGCAGTGCTAAAGGATCATATCTAATCATTTTCAGCTCTGTGCACATATTCAGTGTTTTGGTCTTGGGGGGCTTCTGTCGTCAGTGGCAACAAAAAGCACAGATTAAAGGCCAGTTTATGTCTCTCGGATGGAGTAAAAAAGAGTTGTGGTGTTTGCAGTTGTCCCAATAAACGTCACACGGGGCGGTGGCGTGGAAAAACTGGTCATCATAAAAGGGGGAAATACGTCATTGTTTAAAAAGGGAGATGAATGTAAGCACTTTCGGATAAACTCCTCAGGGACATATAGTAGTTTCACTTGAATCTGAAACTTCAGCACATCCTTAGAATCCTTGCATGGAGAAGGTGTGATTGTTTTAGAAGCTTGCAGAATCTTCTCATCCCTCATCTCTCAGGTGGCAAAGTTCATTGGCTCCCCACCAGGTTACGTAGGACACGAGGAAGGGGGTCAGCTGACCAAGCTGTTGAGGGCGTGCCCGAATGCCGTTGTCCTGTTTGATGAAGTGGACAAGGCTCACCCCGACGTTCTTACCATCATGCTGCAGCTGTTTGATGAGGTGTGAACAGAAACACTCGGTTTATTCATCCTGTGTGCCAGTTCAGTAAGCTTACTCATCTCATTTTCATCCGTGCCCCTTCCTCACTCAGGGGCGTCTCACAGACGGTAAAGGAAAGACCATTGAATGTAAAGACGCCATCTTCATCATGACGTCAAACGTTGCCAGCGACGAGATCGCTCAGCAAGCACTGCAGCTCCGGCAGGAAGCCGAAGAGGTCAGCCGCAGGAAGCTGGCCGAAAACCTGGGTGAGAGAAGCCCCCCGACGCGATAATCAGCCTCACGTGCTTCACACTGACTTCAGTCACTGGTGCTGCGCCGTAATATTTACAACGTGTGTTTTTAAAGTCAGAAAAAGATCTTTACTGTTTTTACATGTTTCTCCGCAGAAGATGTACAGAAAAGTGAAGACGTCAAAATCTCCCAACAGTTCAAAGAGTCGGTGATTCGACCGATCCTGAAGGTACCGCAGCTCTCAGCTTGTTCTGATTCACTTCCAGACAGAGCTGGCCTGAGAGGCCGCCGGAGTCATTGTTCACTCTTTGATGAATCCACAGGCTCATTTCCGGAGGGACGAGTTTCTGGGTCGGATCAATGAAATCGTATACTTCCTGCCGTTCTGTCACTCTGAGCTGCTACAGCTGGTCAGCAAAGAGCTCAACTTCTGGGCCAAAAAGGTTCGGTGCCACATTATGAATTTTGTTCTTCTCACCTCCTTCATTTATGCTTTGGTTTCTGACAGTTCCCGTCAGCTGAGACATGTTATGTAGAGTTAGTTTATTACAAAACAAGCCTCTGTTCCTGCTTAATGCTCCGCTTTGTCCTGGACAGTAGAAACAGCAGATCTCAGCTCACCTTGTGCGTTAGTGTATCAGAGGGAGGGAGACGTGCACTCGTCTCTGGAGGCCTGTCTTCACAGCTTCCCACATGTGCACAGCATAGATGTCCTCCAGTGAGACTCACCCACTTCATCTTGCAGCCGCTGAGCTCCGCAGAAACACACACAGATCAATATTGTGTGCCACTGTTACTCACTATAATGTGATTACAGTGTTTAACATGTGGAGCCTTCATCAATATTTAATTATTAATATTACAGCTGGTGTCCTGACAACCAACAAGGCTCCTTCAGGCGACCGATAGGGAACTGACTCCAGGCTCATTTCAGTGTATCCGTCTTCTGAACGCTGTTGTTTGGCTCGACTCCTTATTGTTTATTCATTCTTTTAAGTGCACACGTCTCTTATTAACCGTCTGGCATCTCATTATCATTGAATCCTCAAAAGCCATTTGTTTGGCAGTCACTTATATTAGAAAAATTAAATGTTAACCATACATCAGGAGTAAAACACGGTGTCTTATTTATTGGATGAAGCATTAACATCGGTAGCTAAATGAGCTGCTCTGATCACTACTATTGACTGGCGTTTGATTAAAACGCATTAAGGGCCTGTTGATTAGCACTGGCAGACATGCTGCTTGACAGTATCTCCCCTCTGCTGCTGCATTTGTCTCTTTCACTCCTCCTCTCTCTTTTCTCACTGATTTGTGTTGGGTTTTTCTGTTGCTGTGTGCACTGCAGGTCTGATCCTCTGCTGTCTCTTAACATTACCTCCTCTCTTTCTCTGCATCATCAGGCAAAGCAGCGCCATGACATCACTCTACAGTGGGATCGCCCGGTCCTGGACCTTTTGGCGGGCGGGTATAACTTGCATTACGGAGCGCGTTCCATCAAACACGAGGTATGCAGACAATAATCATATGATGCACCCCTTAGTTTATCATTTAGATCTGGGGTCACAGTAACTCTGGAGTTACGGATATTCACGTATATGCACTGATACACCAGCTAAGACGAGGCAATTGAGTCTTCCCGTTGGCAGAGGCAGCATTATTAATACATTGTGGATGGAACTTGCATTCAAATTATTTCTCAGATGAGAACAGGACTGAAACCAAGCAACTTTTACACAAACTACAGTGGACCAAAGTTTGTGGAAATATTTACTGAAAAGCATGAAAAAATAGATAATCACGTAAAAGCGGAAGACATCCGACGGGACGCTGCTCCTCACAGACGACAAAAATCTGATGTTGGTAGGTTTTTTTTATTTATTTTTTATTTTTTTGTCTTGCGTGAAAGAGCCGTCAGTAGAGCAGAGAGGAAGAATTTTACTCTTGATACAAGCTCATAGCTTGAACTTTGTGAACAATTTTGTTCAAACGTGGAGACATTGTTGCGCTTTAAGAGACTAACTGAAAATAATAGTTAGGTGCCCTCTGCTCGCTATGTATTGTTTTCAGAGCCAAGCAGCACAGCTGGAGAACAGTGCGTGAAGAAAACAAACCGCAAATTTACTGACAGCTGAGATCATGTTGACAAAAGCGGTAAAATTTGAAATGTAAAACTATGTGAGCTTAAGTCAAATCTGTAAGCTCAGAACTTCAGAAATCACCATTTGTAAAACCAGTGTTCTGGTTTTTCGTGTTTTGTTGTCAAACATTCCTAAAACTGATCTCTATTTCATCACTAACCTGGTCCACTAATCCCTCAGGTTGAGCGGCGGGTCGTCAACCAGTTAGCTGCCGCGTACGAGCAAGAGCTGCTGCCCAAAGGCTGCACCTTGCGTCTGATCGTCCAATTGGAGGGCGAGGAAGAGCGGAACACGCCCAGTCTGCGCCTTGAAGTGGTGGGAGAGGACAGTTCATCAAGAACAGTGGACATCCGCCCACCGCTCAGCCCCGATCACTAACTTATGTCACAATGCAAAATCATCATCATCATCATCATCATCATCATCACCCAGTGTCAGGAGGATGGATGGTTCTTACAATAAAAGCACCTCGAGAGAAAAACATCACCGCCTCTCTGATTCAGTAAACCATGCAGTAACAACATGCCAAAGTTTCCACAACACGCAGTACAATAATTGCCAGGAGTGCGTTGTAAAAAGTCCATAAGCTACTTGATCAACAACTTTAAAGCTGCAGTCTGCAAGATTTGTTGTTGTCATACGTAAAGTCCTACTTTTTGGCATTTTAAGAGTTTACATGATCTATCAGAACGCTTGAAGTTGAAAACGGTGACCTCCGTAGTCGCAAAATGCAAGAAATGCTTATTTTTTAACGAAAAATAAAAAGTTATTCAACTTCCTGTCCCGCCCCTTCAAAACACATGAGAACTCGTGCACGTCTACGTGCACGCCAGATGCGCCTACACGACTCCTCATTCATCAACTCACCTGTCATTTGCTATCATGGAAGACACAGTAAGTAGACTAGCCCGTAATGAAGTTCAATAGTCCAGATAAATAAGCGTGGGTACGAGCCTACCTTGTATCGCGCGTGCACAATCGGTGATTGACAGGCAGCAGAGCCCAGCTCGTAACCTGATTGGTTACCTTTTACCGGTCCGGTCTGCAATTTTGTAAACAAACCTGCTGGCTTTGGAGGGACCTAGCGGGACATATAGGGGACCTAGAGAACTCTTTTTTTTTTGTATTGGGGTATTTAATGTACTACTTTCAGAATCCCCGGACAGTTCCAGGCATTATGGTTGAAAAAGAGTTGCAGACTGCAGCTTTAAAGAAAACTTAAATCTGATACAGACATGAAGCACGGATGAGGGTTTTTACTGTTTGCAGGTCCTCCCAGAAGCTGACATCATGACCATCAAACGCCTCATTTTCTGTATCACATTAACCTGTTGCTCTGTGCTGTTATTTAGTGATAAGTTAATGTTTACTTAAAAATGTAGAAAAAAGCCAAATATTTATTAAAGAGATATTATCAGAAAGGGCCATATAAGGTAGTGCGCCTGACTCAAGGATGAGGAATTTAAGCTTGAGTGACAGATGAACAATGACACATGGGGGTACATAGAAAATAAAAAATGTTTATCTTACAAAGAACCTTTAATTTAATCTAAACAAGTAACATGTCCATACACAGCTTGATGTTTCCTGTGTGTGGTGGCACATATCACATTTAAACACTACCTGATCACTCATTTCATTTGACCAAAAAGGTGTTGGTGGAAAAACTCCCAAAAGGAGTAAATAAAAAAGTAATTCACAGCCGTCCATTTGAATTATGGTCAACATATCTGCCTTGCAAATAGTTTCTGTCGCTGCATGTGAATGTAGAGAAGTCCCGTCTGTCACGCTCTGGTGCTGTTCTGTGTTTGCGTCGAGATGCATTTCCAGCCATAACGAACATTTGACATTCAACACGTTGCATCATAATTGTTGGAACAGCATGCCGACAAGGCGCCAAATGTAATCGAGCGACATTTTTCATTCTTGTATCCCCAACCTCCCACGTGTAAATAAAGCCGTCACAACAAAAAGGGAATTCCTCTGTTTTTTGTTCTGTCTGTGTTGCACTGACACCCCTGATGGATGGATGGATGGTGTAAGTGTGTGTGTGTTTGAGGGACCCGTTTCTGGGTGGGAATTCTTCAACAACAATAATGTTTGACCACCCTCTGAAATGACATGACAGAGGAATTTCCTTGGAATTCTGCTCCACGAGGGGGTCCGAGGCAGTACGCTGAGAAGGGAATGCAGCGCGGTAAAAGCTGTGAAACACACAACACCCTGCAGGAATGTGTTTTCCATAGGGAGAAATTAGCATGTAGGGAGAAGATGCATTCATTCTTACTGTGCTACCCCCCCCCCACAACACACACACACACACAGAGCTTGTTTCATTGACATCTACTCCGAGTTATAGCTGTGCTCTGAGGAGGAAGAGACTGATTACAAATCACTGTCTTTTCTTACAGGCTGAATGATGAGATTTAAGGAAGCCGTCGACAACAAAGATATTTGAAGGCTTCAGCTGTCTCAGTGCAATGACTCTGGCAAGTTGATTAGTTTGGAGTTGATGCGGCTCAAAATTGTTGTTTGAAGAGGCCAACTTGGGTAACTTGCAATGAAAATGTACAAATAAGAGCCACATAGTTCCACAAGCAAGCTTCTTCCTTTAAACTAAACTCTCCACAAAATCTGAGAAATAAAGCTCAAAACTACACTTAAAAATGTAGCTTTTACATCTCCATCTCTTTTGTTTATATATATATATATATAGTTTTAATTAAAAGGAAAAACAGTGAGTTATGTTATGTTTGTTGTTTTAACCTCACAATACAACCACACAATATATATTTTTTTGCATTCACAAAGTCTGCTGTAGGCTGTTTGATACTGAATGTGCCCCCCAAAGGTCTGCTACCCTGTAAACGTGAAGCCAATCTTACGCTGTGGTTGCATGAACTGTGGGTGTTGCTGCAGATGAACTGCCAAGTATCTGAAGTGTCATCTGCCAGAAGCTGATGAGGGTGAAACACCCACAGGGAGACGAGCAGCAAATGTTTTAGCAAACGCGACCCTGGAGCAGCCGCATCTGGACAGTAGATCAGGTTCTGCTCTGGTACCTTGAGGCTCTTGCCATCTCTCATAACCCTCAAACCCATCTACACTTTATGGTTTTAGAAAGTCAAAATGGTGCTTGCATGTATCCATTTACTCTCCCTGCGGAGGAAGACGGGGATAAGAAGAGGAGGAGTAAGAGGAGAGGCTCTTAGTCTGTCCGTCAGGCTATTTCTGACTGCTGCCATTTCTCTGATTAGATTAAGGAGAAACAGAAACCTGGCCCTCCATCGTCCTAACCTCCATATCCTTCTATCTCCCTGCGTTTTACTCACCCACTCCTCCCTCTGCCTTCTGCTCGTTTTCTTCCCCTCTAGTCTCTCCTCCACCTTTTTTTCCCCATTCTCCCCAGCCCTTCCCTCTTCCTCTGCAGTCCATCTGCCTGCCCCTGTGTCTCTCTCCCACCTGCTTCTGCTGGATGAGAGCTTTAGATGCAGGAAAAATGCAAAACAGAGAAGGTAAAAAAAACAAAAAAAAAACACAGGAAGTACAGAAAGCACATACATTTGATTTGATAAGAGATGGACGCAGCATGTGAATTAACCGCAGCTGCTCTGTGTCATGCTTAGTTTAGAAGCTTTAGCAATTCATTTCTTGTCCAGAGTCCCTAAGGCAAGTGGAGTTGTTTGCTTGTGTATATGAGTTTGTTTGCATGGAAGTTTGCCTATTTTCAGTCAGGAGGCCGCCGGGGTCCTAAATGTGCACCCTCTTCCCTCTTCTGAATAAAGCTTTGGTGAGGTGTTTATGAGCAGACATGCAGCCCAGCCAGCAGCAGCAGGAGCTGAGAGAGGTGCAGCAGCCAGGTGGAGGTGGTGAATGATGAACGACTACTAGTGGCTCTCCCATTATCATATCTGTCCCCGCTCTTAACAGGGGATTTTCATCCGTGTCCCTCTGCACTCCTCTCCACTCTTCCCTCCCCCTGCTTCTCATTGTGCTCCCCCAGGAAAGCGATCGATTTCACCTCCATTACCTCAGTCCACTCAGCTCCTCTCTGTATGAGGTCGCTCCTTATTCATGCGGCTCTAAAGCTGCACAGTTTATCACAGCCTGAGCCGACCACTCGCTGCACATGTTTGTTCAAACGAGACTCTCCATCCTTCGTGTTAACGCCTGAACTGTGCGGCTGTTGCGCTGCGGTTCGAGCAGGGATGTGGATCGGTGGAAGGGGGTGCGCCTTCCGGATGCCGTCCGGTTACCTCGAGGCCGTCACGTGACAGCCCCCACCGAGAGAATTAGCATAAAAGACGAGTTAAAAAAAAAAAAAAAAAAGACCAAAAAACGCACCAGTCTGTCCTTCTTTCTTTTAAAGAAAGGGAACAAATCCATTCCGCCTAATTCGAACCTTGCACAGGGACAGCTCGCGTGGCAGATTGCAGTCTAATTAGTTTAGAGGGAATTTAATTCAATTAACTTTCCACAGCTCCGCGCGCCCCGCCGCTGGGCTGCTTTCAGAGCGCGGGGCCAGAGCTCGAGATCTAATTAGCGTGTTTGGAGAAGCTCTCCTGCGCGCGGCTATCCCTCGCTGCTCCAGCTGTGGTGTGCCCGTGAATGTGTGTGTGTGTACGTAAACTGTGGTCTCCAGGGAGCTGGTTTTTATCCTAAAAAGCTTCTTTTTTAAGTAACATGCCGTCGTCCATTAGGATAATAGCTACAGGTCTGTTGCCGCAGGAGAGATGGACGCAGCATGTGAATAACCGCAGCTGCTCTGCGTCATGTTCCGCCTGATGGATGCATGTTCAATGCAACTTAAAGGGGACTCAGATACGGATGAGTGCAGTGTGGTGGCTTCAAATGTAGCCTATTGCCATCTCAGGCAATAATTGCAACTTCTTCCTGCTGAGCCTTTAAGCTGCACGATCATGACAGAAGGTTTGGGTCACAGTTTAATTGCTTTCTGATTATTCTCTGCCAAAGATCAGTATTCAAACAAATATGGCATCAGTCAGTTTAGTGCGCGATTTTAACGACACAGGTGATGGAACATTTGGAGCAGTTTTTGATGAGATTTTACCCTTAATAAAGACCCATTTCATTTGTTCCCTCTGCTGCATTACACCGGTCTTAACAGCATTTGTTTCCCCCCTTTATGTGTCGCACTTTGGCCCAGTTTACAGCAATGATCCGCAGAAATATAGGAAAGATCCTAATCAGGGCATTCAACAACATTCAAGGGGTTTACTTGTCTCCATTTTCACTCTCAGCCTGAGCTGAATTTGATCACTTGAGTGAGGAGCTGACTGCAGCTTCACCCCTTCTCTTATGTGAGACGTGGTCTCGAGCCGGAGCGTCACGGTACATTCCGGTAATTGGGGACTGATATGTGGGGACATGCAGGCAGCACCGACGGGGCCCCCGGGCCCATCAACCACCCCACCCCACCTCCCGGCTCCCCCTTCTCTCCGCTTCTCCGCCTCTCATCCATCACCGGGCAAATCAAATGCGCCAGTCTGCTGCTGCTGGAAACACGCAGGCCGATGTTAACGGCGGGACCTGTGAGCTCTGAATTTATTTTTATGCGCAATCAAATCGAGCTCCCAGGGAAGAGGATCTTAAGAGGGGCGATGACACGACACATTTCAGTGATACTGCAGGTAGAGAGTCAGCGGCAATGCTTTACCGCAGACAGCAGAGCTGCAGGATGGAGCTCCAACAAATCAAAGCAACTCTGAAACTATTTACATACAGACACCAAATAGGGCTGGATTTTGGGATATTAAATATGCCATTGTCTACCCTCTGCGTGTTTTATGCAAGAAGCTTTTTTTTTTTTTTTTTGCTAATCACTATCACTTTGATGTGTCTTGGTTTCACTCGGTGACTCAGTTCAGGCCTTCATCCATGAATGAGAAAAGTAGTCTGAATCTGGTGAAAGGTGTGATAATAAGAATGATCCGTTTACACCACATAAATCTGTTTGTTTGTTTTTTTAAAAGAAAAAAAAACAAGAACCCATTGAATTATATGTTATTATATTTGGACGTGTTCTACGCTGCAGGATCGCCAAATAAATCAACAAAATGCCCCCTTTTGGTTTATTTTTAGCCGGTTATTATTTTGCAGCAGTTGCACAGTTAAGCCATGAAGCCATTGAAATAGGCCTAACTTTTTTTTTTTTCATGTCGGGTGTAATATCCAGTTTTCCTCGTGCGTTTATCTGCTCGTTTTTGCAAAGCTCAACAAAGAGGAGGTTAATATCCAGACCTGAGAATCAATAGCTGCCCGAGTCTGAGGCGGGAGAGCGGCTTTGGGGCGCATGGGGCATGTTCTCCTTTGAGCTGTCGTGATGGATGGACCTGGCAGTCTCCTTCTCTAACTGACAGCCTTGGATGTCGGACCACCGCGTGGGCACGGGGACAGAAACCGGACTGGGCCTCCCGCGTGGCCTTGTCTCATCCTTCACTCATCTTTTATCCCGGTGTCTCTATCCCTACACCTCTCCGTGTCTTCATCGGGACCATCCAGCCAGCCATCCATCATACAGTTGCCAGACTCCAGACCTGCGCCAGTCCTCCCCTCTTGTTGCTTCGTTAAGGCCAATCTGCATGCGCGCAGGCAGTCCCGCACATATCCAGTCGGTGGAAGTTCATCACAAACAATTACAGTAGCGGGAGAGAACAAACGCTGGGAATTTGATTTCTCTGCAGATCACGACCCTTCGGTGTTTAAAATTATCTGAGACAGACAGGACAATTAATGGGCTCTGAACACTTTGATCCCACTGTAATAAAAAAAAATAGAAAACCATTGCAGATCAGAAACAAATCGCAGGGCCTCTGCAAATTTTTTTTAGTCATTATGGCTTCAACTTCTCCAATATAAATCCTGAAAGGGTTCATTATTCAAAGTTGTTAATAATATTATGAAACGTATAAAAAAAAGGGCAAACTGATGCTTGTGAAAACATTACAAAAACTGATTATAGCTGCCCATCTCCATTATAACTCGTGCTGTAAGCTTGTAATACTTCCTCATTAAGCGTAATTAACATGATGGTTAATTGCTCAATTAGGCGCATCTTTTTTTGTTGTTGTTGTCTCCTTCCAACATAAACCTGATGTTTTAATACGGGATAATGCTTCTATAGCTTGTAAATCACAAACTCATCTTTGAAAGGTTGAATTACTCTCTGCACTTAATCACGTCTCTGATTAGAAACGGACAACACGTTACTGTCGCCCATAAGGTTTTAACCAGCGGGCCTATAATCCCTATAGTCGGGGCTGCTCTCTCATGGTCCCTCAGGAGTCTTTAGGGGACCATTGTGTCCCCCTCTGTTGACTTAGACGCAATGAATGCCAAAGCTCCCCGTTACTGTTTCCGTCCAATCGCCCCCATGAATGTAAAAGTCCAAAGTTAAAGCCTCAGCGGAGGAGAAGTCTCCCCCTGCGCAGCGTGGAGCACTATAGGGCGGATTAGTGGCCTGGAAGAGACCGGGTTCTACTTCTTTGAAGGGATTAGAGTCTAAATGCTTGAAAGCGGGAGAGCTAGAGTCGCTACTGGCTGCTCTTTTTTTGTATATATATATGTGTGTGTGTGTGTGTGTGTGGAGGTGGGGGGGTTAACTTTAAAACTTTAAACTAAAGAGTTTAACTTTAAAACTGTTTAAGTTTCTCGATAAACTCACCTCTGAACCGAGCAGACGAGGACGCACAACAGACGGGAGGGCCTTTTGGGGAGCGGGGTGGGGTGGGGGGGGGGGGGGGGGGGGGGGGGCTCATTTGGTTTATAAAACGCATGCATTTATTTCAAAGGGGCTCCTGTGAAATCACTTCTTGGTGTTCAAGGTGATCGTTCAAGAGAAGAGATTGAGACAAAATGTCTGCAAAATTAGTCTGCCATCGAATTAATTGGATGTCCTAATAAAATAGCCTACATTAATTACACACGTAGAGTTTGCGTAAATACAGGGGGAAAAAAGACACAAAATGTGTCCAAAATAAGCATGTTTTTTTTCTTTCAAATACGCAATACGCTTTGACTCAACAACAACACTATATATAGCAGCAGAGTGAGCAACAAACCTGTGGAATATTTCACATTTAAACGACAGTTGGACACAGTTTTTTTTTAATTTAGGCTATTTATTTTTTAAATATGCTACTAATTAGTTCTGGCAGAAATATGAGCTAAATACTAAAATCATCTCTTGGCCGAGAGGGAAGCACGTGCTTGCAGGCTGAGATGAAGAGACGCTCGGAGAGAACCTCGGGCCCGCATCAGCTGATGAAGACGAGCACCAGGAGCTCCGCGTGCAGCCCCGCCTCATCCATCCACCACCTCTCACCGACCGCACAACAACCGCTGTAAACAAATCTTATTATTACTTAAACGAACTCGGAGCAGCAAATGCACGCATGCGCGCGCGTGTAGCGGCTTTAATGGCATTAAGGAGCATCATCATGCAGCCTCTGGTCGACCAGAGATACGAGCGCGCACTCCGAGCCTTATTATGCCATTTTAGGAGCGGGCACGCGGGGCCAAACCTAATTAATTTTCTCGCGTGCACGCAAAACGTAATTTTGGTTTGGGGATTATATTATTTGGTGAAATTTACCCACTAATAAAAAGCCTGTTAATTTCACGAACAGCCCCCCCCCCCCCCCCCCCAAAAAAAATACCTCTAGATTTGGAAACTGCTGCATGGAGCGCGCGCCTGTGTGTGTGAGACGGGGCCGTGTGGGATATGACTTATCACATTGTATGACACCGAACAATAAACTTAAACCAATTTCTGAAGCGTCAATGCGTTTATGGTTAGCCTGTCGTGGCTGCTCAGCTGTCTCCGCAGCCACGCAGTTCCCTCTCTCCAGTCCTATACATCAAAGTGACGCTCACTCTGGTGACATCTCCGTAAAAGTGATCGGAATCAAATCAAAGCTTTTAATCTCAGCAATCACCGTCACATCTGGACGTTTCCCCTCACATAAAGACTTGTGTGGCTGCGCCGCGGATGGATCCAGCTCGCCGTTTGAGGGGCGACGGAACAGCACTGACCGGCTGAGGAGCATCATTTGGGGGCTGAAATTGATTCACCGTGGTTGCATAGATTAGGAGTAATTTATTCAGGATCATTTTGTCATGGCTTGAATATCAAAGCAAATATAGATCAAGAAATAATAGACAACTTTCAAATACTTGAATTTAACCAATAAATGTTTGTGTCATGGAACGAATTTAAATCCGAATCCAAACTATTCCCTGAACATCGTTCCCATATTCCCTTTTTGGGGGGGACAAAATCTCTCGAGGCAACAACGACATTTTGTCTAATGCTATCTTCACATTCCAAATTCACTAATATGATTTATAGGCCTTAGCTTGTCTGGGGTATATAATACAAAGAGGAAATATGCAAATTAGAGTCTATGGCTGCGCACAAAAGGGGCTCTCTTTTCTTTAATTTTTTTTTTAAAAAGAGATCTTTCCTGTATGCCTGGGAAATGTATGAGCTCATAATTGACGCAGATAACAGCTAGGCCTACATGTAAAAGCAAATTGGTCACTTTAACGAGGATGTTTGACTTGGTCACATTTTGGGCTGAGAGGAGGACAACGAACCTACCAGAACGAAGAGATGTCCGATAAAGGAAGCATGCTTTATAACGGATCTAAACGAAGAAGTTGCTGGGTTTTTATTTTGTTGGGTTTTTTTAAAAGAAAAAGAAAAAGAAAAAGAAAAAAAAAGACTGGTGATTTAACTACGCTGACACCTGCAAGCTCGCGATGCTGTGGACCGCGTGGGCGGTGCAGTGAGCTGTGGGAGGGGGCCGTCCGTTTCCACGCTCACTCACTGGTGGCATTGTCATGGAAACTAGACCACCGCCTCGCTATTGTCTCGCGCCCTGCCAAGTTTATTATAAACACTGCGCGAGCCGCAACGCGCTGTCATACGGAGCGCGAGCGCAGAGCGAAGCGCAGCCCAGGGAAGGGACAACTGAAGAGACGCAGACTCTCTCTCTCTCTCTCTCTCTCTCTCACACACACACACACACTCACACAGAGAAGCAAGTGAAAGAGGAGAGCGGCGAGCGCAGAGAAAACATCTGGATTACTTACCAAGAGAAACTCGCGCGTGGCCGTGAGATATAAACCACAAAGCCCACGAGAGGTTTGGAGACCAACTTGGTAGATTCTGGAGTGAGACCAACCCTGGTTTTTGACGACGTTTGGCGAATCTCCGCAGACACCTGAAGCCTCGCCTCACCGCGTTTTGCAGACCGGTGTTTCCACCGGCTGACCCCCATGTATAAGATGGATTACTCCTACCTGAACTCCTATGACTCCTGCATGGCGGCTATGGAAGCGTCGGCCTACGCTGACTTCAGCTCCTGCAGTCAGGCCAGCTCCTTCCAGTACAACCCGATCCGGAGCGGACCTTTCTCCAACCCGGGATGCACTCCGCTCAGCACGGCCAGCTGCACCCTGGGAGCCCTGCGAGAGCACCAGCCGACACCTTACTCATCGGGTAAGGACATATCTTTCACTCTCCTCCGAAAGTCTCCGCTCATCCCAACAAACGCTGCGAGACGAGAGAGAGAGAGAGAGAGACTTTGTTAATTAGCGTGTTTTTCAGAGCGATAAAGGATCATTGAAAGGAGCTACGCATCTTTTCCGTTGTCTAAAAATAAAAGCAAGCGTGAGGGTGGAAAATGATAATTAACAGCGTTTTTCGTCATGGATGAACTAGCCATTTACCCAAAACTGAGGCCTTGGCCTTAACTGTTATGCATACGTTCATTAGATTAGACACAGGTGTGGCCCTATTAAGAATTAGAGGGTTGCAAACAGCTTCTGAGCATTTCCAGACTAAATCAGGTTAAGATTCAATTGGGCGGAATACAATAAAAAGCTTAAGAAAAATGTAAATCAATTAAGCCATTTTGCTTGCATAACTGTAAGTAAACCATATACCTCATTTCCTTTTCAGTTTCTGTATACCGCACACTGTAATGCTGATAATGCGCATCTTATGAATCATTAAGAAAGTATAGTCTTTTTTTTTCTTTTTTGAAATGCAAAACTTACTGTAAACCGTCCAGATCATCATTGGCTTTACTGCACCAGTAGGGCACGAATGATCAGTTTTATTAAATTATTATTTATGTGGATAATTAATTGTCACTGGAAGTTGTTTTTTCTTTTATGACATTTTCAGTATATATAAAAAAAAAAATAATAATAATCTCGGGCTGGGTTGTTTTCTGAACCCAGTAAATCAATCAATCCGCCGCCAACAAACCAAAATATAGTGCAATAGTTCTTTTTTTTTATTTTTATTTTTTTATCAAAACCAACACAGACCTTAGAAAATTATTTTTAGTTTTATTTTCTGTAGGCGAATGTATGAGACGAATCCTGCTTCATTTACGCACGGCCTCTGCATTTTTAGGCTACTCACTGGCCTCACCCGTTAGAGCATGTTTAAATGTGAGGGGTTTCTAACACTAAAAGGATGCTTTTATCCCCTCTCAGTCCCGTACAAGTTCTTCTCGGACCCTTCCGGCCTGAACGAGAAGAGGAAGCAGCGGCGCATCCGGACCACCTTCACCAGCTCTCAGCTGAAGGAGCTGGAGCGGGTCTTCGCTGAGACGCACTACCCGGACATCTACACCCGAGAGGAGCTGGCGCTGAAGATAGACCTGACCGAGGCCCGGGTGCAGGTGCGAGGAACAAACCTTTATTCCTTATTCCTACGCGCCACTTCACCAATGTCATTTTAGGTGGCCGCGTCCGCCCATTTTAAGCCGTCGTCGGCCGCATGTAAACGTTACCTGTGTGTTTGTGTTTGACAGGTGTGGTTTCAGAACAGGCGTGCCAAATTTCGTAAGCAAGAGCGTGCAGCCAATGCAAAAGCCAACAACGCTGCTGGAGCCGCAGGCGGCAACGCGAGCAACAGCTCTGGAGGGAAAAAGGGTGGGGAAACCAGATCTTCATCGGATGATGACGAGTCCAAGGAGTCCACCTGCAGCCCCACGCCCGACAGCACGGCCTCCCTGCCCGGCTCGGCCAATGGAAACCTGGGGAGCCCAGCCAGCCTGAGCCCCAGCCCAGCTCCTGCAAACAGCGGCTACGTCAACACCTCCAGCTCTCCGGTTCTCCAGGGGCTGAAGCCGCACAGCTGGTCCAGCCTGGGCCCGTCCAACCCGGCCGTGGCTCAGCCCGCTGCCCAGACTCAGGAGATCCTGAAGGCCTGGCAGCCGGCGGACAGTATGACCGGGCCCTTTGCTGGAGTCCTGTCCTCCTTCCACAGAAAACCCAATCCCGCCATCAAGACGAATCTGTTCTGAAGCACAGAGGAAGAGAGGAGAAGAAACTGGAACAGAGAGGAGTTTGTAGCTTTTGGGGAGTGAATCAAGACTTGCCCATTATGAGGCTGAACTCAATGAGGGAGTCAGCTGTTGTGTAGCAAGGCTCTCAATATCTTGTTAAAGCTCAGATGATGAAAGTCACAGGTCTGATAGCTCTCTATCAACCCTAAAATGTTATGCAACTGTGCAGATTATACCTACAGAGCCCCACCAGGACGTGGGCACTTTCCTCCCTGCTATGACTTTACTCTGAACCTGCGTATTTCACACAGTTTGATCAGAAATCCTTCTTTCTCAGATAGAAAAAAAACCTTCAATACATTCTCTATTCAGTGATCTCGCAGGCCCTCAAACAGTTAACTGAACAGAACCGGTCTGACTCATGGAAAAATCCCATATTCACGCACGACCTCTTTGAACCGCATCTTTTCTGTTTTGCTGCACCACACAGCGGCAGCTCTGATGAGCATGGCGGTCAGGTACGACTCTAAAGCAGAAATCCAAACATCATGCCTCTGCCTTTGCTGGGGAAACAAAGCAAACTTCCACCCTCAAGCACAACTGGCCCACCCCTGACTCACAGACTTCCACCAGAGGGAACGGGGGTCCCCCTAAATCTCTTTGCCGAGCTGAGCGGGCCACCCCAAAATCCAATTAGAGCAGCCAGGTCCAAACCAGACGCCTCCCCCGATCAGCTCATCCCCTCCTCTTTCTTAACTGTATCAAGTCCCGACTCCCATATTCTCAGTGTCCTCGAGGCTTAATGTCCCATCATGCTTTGCTCTAACAAACAGTTTGCCACTTTGTTTTTTGATAAGGGATCGAGAGCTTTAGGTGTTTGACCCCATTTCAAGTACAAAGCAGCATTTTTCGGACCCATTCTTTGGGTGTAGAGAGACAACGAGCTGTAGTTATACATCCCGAGAGCATCCCAGAAACATATCAGTCTAAGTAGAACTGGTTTGTGGTGTTGTCGTTCTGGTCCTGCAACTGTTTTCTTAGTTGAACCACTGACACAAGAGTTTGCTGGTCCTTTCTTCAGCCCGGTTTTCATTAACACCCCCGACAAAGACGGGTTAGTAAATAATATAAGTTGAGAGATGGAATTTTATACTGTGTGTTCATTAATGTCCTGACTGTATTCTTGTTGTCCGACCTTTTTTCCGAAAAAAAAAAAAAAAAAAAAAAAAAAAAAAAGTGAAAAGAGGAAGTACTTTCTTTCACCTCACAAAGCTGCTTGTACATCATGTTTCAGCTTGTTGAGAATCACTGACGGGACCGATTTCAGCGGGTTCACTCAAGAAATCTACTTAAAAATGGTAAAAACAAACAAAAAAAAACAATTAAAAAAAAAAGTATTTATTAATATTTTTATTATGTTAGCGAGAAGCCCTCTCATTTCTTTGAATTGCCCCAGAAATTTTGTGACTGTAAATTCTGTAAGTAGTAATATAAATATTAGGTAGCCTTTTTTTGTCTTTTGATTTCCAGATCTATTTCATCGCGGAGCATCTGTCTCACAAGACGAACATCAACGAAAGCGGACAGGAAGATCTAAATGAATGAGAAGTTATAGCACTACTCTGAGTATTCTAATAAATCTACATTATGGTGGCACTACCCGACGGATCTCGTGATCTGGTTTTCTTGTGTGTGACGAAGTGATCGTTTTGCTTTGTGTTGCGTCAGACTGGAGAGCCTCGTGAATTCTGAAAATAAGAAAAAAAAAAAGCTAAAAACTGGAAAGGCCGCCGTTTTGATTTTACTGTGCAATCTTTCCCTTTCTGAGACAGGCCTGTGAGGCATAACGGCCTCCCTTCGACTCCCTGCAGTAAAAAAAAAAAAAAAAAAAAAACACACAAAAGAGTGAATCAATAACACGAGGAAAGATACAAGACTTTACTTGAAAAAATTACGAGGGTGAACAACGTACATTAAGTTAACAGAGCCGAGGATAATGGAGGCAAAATGGAGTGTCATAGAAAATAACAACGGTAAGTCTCTCTTTCACACACAGACACACTCATCACTGAGAACATTGAAAGGCCCAGGAGGCTTTAAAAAGACACAAGAGCTAAACATATCTCAACAACCGATACATTTTTTTTTTTTAACTTTTCCATTCTGCTCGTTTGGCTGTTTTAAGGATTAGACACTTTGTACAACATAGAACACAGACACGGAGTCCAAATCCAATTCTGTACGTGGGCAAAATAATTCAAGAATATATCTGGGTCACAAAAAAAAAAAAAAACTAAGAGCAGAGAGGGGAATCTTTTTCTACTCATGAATAAAGCTTTCATCCTCCTCATTTAGTTTTCATTTTCAGCACCTGCTATAATAAGCTGCTGAAATGGCCAAAAAACAAGTTAGTTACTATGATCCAAAGGATACACGTCAATCATTGACCAATGATTGAGCAAAAAGTAAAACTCCAGTCAGCATGGACTGATGGAGTTTGTGGAGTAACAGCACCACCTGCTGGTTACATCAGAGAACAGGCGTCCTTTCATACAGCACGTGTCCGCTCTTTCCTGCTCTTACAGTGTTAAAACAGGTGACTTCTCCTCTCGGGTGTACAAAATATGTCATATTTTATATGTCATATCAACAAGTCAATGTCTCTAATGCAACTAACGGAACGCATCAGATCGGCATCATTTTACAGGACATGACGGCTTAGAAAATCTTCAGCAGAGAAACCACTACTCAATCTATTTGGCCAAGTTTACCAAATTCCCTGAACATAGGTTCATTTAGAACACTTAAAATGAGTAAAAATTCTGCCAACTGAAATTTAGAGTCCTCACAGACAACGTATGAGCATCAGAAATGTATTTTTCAGCCGTATGTCACCTTGGTACAGCATTTATTACCTCAAGTAGACCTGTAATTATGTTGCCTTATCAATTGATTAAGCCAAAAAAAACACACACGCACAAAAAAAAAATAAACAAATGAAAAAAACAACAACACAGTATTTGTCCATCAATATTTGGAGATAATTAAAATTTCTAATGATAACGAGTGAACGAAGAAAATCTGAAATGTCAGTGATGTCAGTAGTGTAAATGTTGTGCTAAGGTGAAATACGCAGGTCTAGCTCTAAAAGTATTAATTTGGTTTGTTCAATATTCCCTTTATCGTAAAAAAAAAAAAAAAATAAATCATAAATACAGCGACACTCAACCAACAGGCCACCACTTAATAAACAGTCATCACAAAAGCACACAATGTGAGAAAATTGAGTCAAGTTAACTTCAGACTGGGCTTACCAGCTTCTTTGCTTTCACCACATCCTGTTTGCCTTCACCTCGGAAGCTAAAGGGCTTCTTCTGTCTGACATTTCTCTTGAGTGTTCTCAAATGATTCCCTCAGTTTCCCCAAATAGGACCACAAGTGGTGGGGAAAAAAACCTGAGACTCACAAGATCACAGTGTTGTTAACAGATCCCGAACTAAACACAAGCAGGATGTTCTGTTGAGGCTCGAGCCTCTCAAAAATTCCTCGTTCTTTTGCTTTAAACGTGAAAGTCTGAAGAATCTTACACTCAGTCCCTTGTCAGTCAACAGGACCAAAAAAAAAAAGAAAAAAAAAAAAAAAAAAGAAAAGAAGCTTAAATGCTATCCTGCAGCTACAGGTGAGATCTGATGGTACATCACACCACGCCGCATCAAGATATCAGCTTTATCTCTATATTTGTCTGTTAAGAGAAATAATGGCTGCATTTACAGCCAGAGGTTATGTAGTGATGCTTGAAGGTGTGAAATGATTATCATTAAATAAGGCCACGTATACGACAATTACAACACACATACAGTACAAATGAAATAGGACGTTGGTTCAGCAAGTGTTTTTGAAAGTACAAATTGAGTGCAATTTTTCTCAAAAGGCACAGTCTGGCATCAGTTGGCACTTTCCAGCTCGGTTCGGTTCGGTTCAGTTCAGTTCAGTTCAGTTCAGTTCAGGGACCTGACGTGGTTCCGGTTCCGGTCTGGACCGGTTTGGAGCAGTTTATTTCTGTTGCTGCTGCCTGAGGCTCTCCAGCAGGATACACTTGTGGGCGGGATCGAGCACCCCGGCCTCCTCCAGGTCCTCCTCAGTAATGTCGCTGGAAAAAGAAAATGACAAATGTCTAAACTGAACCAGTTTTCAGGACAAATAGCGCGCGTACTGAATGATTCAGAGCAACTTGATAGGTGAAATAAAATAATATCAGCATGCCTCAGCTGAAAATATCTCAAGCTTAAAGGATAAGACCGGTTTTTTGACATTGGGCCCTTGATTTCACATTATAGCATGATGTTCTACTCACCCCTGCTTGTTGTTTGTCATTTGGAGCTGTTCCGAAGATATTCGAGAGGCGTCTGGCTGCTCTCTTGAGATATTCGGCCATGAAACGGTTTCCTATGGGCAAGCTCATACAGGCACAAACTATGCTGTTTATAATTTATTAATTACTCTACACTAGCACTGATAACGTGGAGGTGCGTCGCTTACTTAAAAAAATCCGGGTTATTGTAATTTTGATTTTTTTGTCGTAAAGTGGGTGTTACTGACGTCATCGTCGTGCTACTGCCACAGGCAGCCCACAGACCTGCTGCCTATTTATTCATTCGGCTAAAATTCAAAATTAGTAACCCGGATTTTTTTAAGTAAGCGACGCACCTCCACGTTATCAGTGCTGGTGTAGAGTAATTAATAAATTATAAACAGCATAGTTTGTACCTGTATAAGCTTGCCCATAGGAAACCGTTTCATGGCCGAATATCTCAAGAGAGCAGCCGGACGCCTCGCGAATATCTTCGGAACAGCTCCAAATGACCAACAACAAGCAGGGGTGAGTAGAACATCATGTTATAATGTGAAATCAAGGGCCCAATGTCAAAAAACCGGTCTTATCCTTTAAAAATCAGACCTTGAGTAGCTCACACCAACACGCCGTCTTCACTAAATCTGCAGAATTTCCTGCTAACTCGCATAACTCGCTTTATCACTTCCGTAACATTTCTTACATTTCAGTTTAAGTCTAAATTTGAGCATATAATGTAGGTATGTACCTGAGGAACTCCAGATCGTCCCAGCCGTTGTGTAGAAGGCCCTGCTCATACCTCTCCAGGCCCAGTCTCTGCAGCCACTCCCCGACTGAAGACTCCCCCACAGACAAAGATGAACTACTGCTGCCCCAAAGAGCCTTGAGTGGAGAAATGCATTGCAGCGTCAGCGTAAAATTAATGGGAAACATCTAAGCTCATTGCAGCCGTCACACAATGCGTGCAAACCACAATCGGCAGACAGCAAAGCATAGAAAATGTAGAGCTTGGAGCTCTATTTTCCTAAGAATGAGGTACTGAAACTGAAAGAGGAAACCCAGATTTTGTGGTGGAACCGTAAGATGCTATGAAATTCTGTATTTGTGTTAAAAACTGATGTGGGTTAAAAGAAAATACCTGAAACATTCCAAAAATTCACAGCTTCCATTGCTGTAGCTGACAAATCAGTAAAAAAAAATCCCAGTACATAAAAAAAGTACAGCTGCTTTATCCACTGAAGTGAATTGGAGTTTTACCTCCTCTGGCATGTCCTCGGCGATACTCTCTGTGATGGGGTTTCTGGGAGGGAAGGTGCGGCAGGCCTCCAGGCCCAAACCCATCGGTTGCCCTCGAAGAGGTGGTGCCGAGGGAGCACGAGGAGGCTGTCCAGTAAACTCACTCTCACTCAGAGTCTTTGCCATCTGCAGCACAGAGCAGGACTGATCATCCAACGCCCCCGCTCCCCCCGATCCGACTCCTCCCCGCCTAAAGCCATCTCCGTGGGCGAGTGGGCCACCAGGGCCGGCTGGTGGGATCCTTACCTCAGCCAGGTCGGGGTAAAGAGGACGAGGTTTAGTGAAAGGAGCCTCCGAAACCATCTCCAGGGCCCCTTTAGGGAGCGGAGGAGGAGGGAAGTCAGGAGGGGGCCGATTCAGCGTGCTTCCAACTGTTCCTGGGACACCTCCTCCCGCCATACCGGCACCTCCATCGTCCTCTGAGGAGCCCTCCTCGCTAATGCCACGGGCCGGGTGTCCCGCTAAAGCTCTGCGCGGGTGAGGGGGCACTGAGGTTGCAGACAAGGGTTTTGTCCGAGCCCCAGCTGAGGGAGGGGGGGCTTTGGCTGCCGGGGGGTTTGCAGCGGAATTAGGTGGGAGGAGCTCCGGAGAGAGAGCTGCAGCCGATTGGTTGGGAACTCCCTCCAGAATATAGTAGGCAGGATTATTGTAGCTGTTCTTGCTGACAGATGAATCTCCGTCTGATGTGTCCTGTTTGGGTCTTCTCAACATAGACAAAAATATAGACAAATGGTTTTAGACTTAATCTGGTCTTGGCTTTCACACGATTAATCTCCCCATAACAAAAAACATGTCAACACAGTGTTTGTGTGGTCAGTTCTGTGTGGTCTGTTCTCTGCTAAGTGTGTACCTTGCAGCAGTGTCCTCCTTGCCGCTTCTTTCTCCCTCCTCACTGACCTTTCCCAGCTCTCCGAGCTGTTTTCGAACTACAGACGTCCTGCGACAAAACACATCATAACAAGTTAACATGTGGAGCAACAGAGAGAATCAAAGTGATGTGTGGGCATCAAGCCCGTCAGTGACATGACAAAATGAGACAGTTTAAGACACAAATGTGTGAATTCATAGCACATTATCCTGAAATCATTCTTTCCCGGATATTCAAATATGGTCTTAAAACACTTTGGCAGTATCTGCCTCATGTTACCTTCATTTATTAGTTGTACACATCATGTAAATTCTCATGAAACTAAACCATCATCACAAAACAAAGTTGTTCCAACATGACCTCCAGTGCAGCTCATCAGCTTGTAGTTTCCTTCCATCAATACAGGCCCATTTATCATGGCTGTAAGATATCGATTATGATAACTATCTGTTCGCTTACTGTCTTTTATCTCTCAGAGCTAGACATGCACCGGTGTCCACGGTTAGATTATCTGTAAGTGGTCATAATGTACTGGCTCACCGATGGATGACTACGCATAATCTCCTGTAAAGAATGTGCGCAGCTTTGTGAATTTTACGATAAAACAACATTGAGAAAAACTAAAGCGTACTGACTTCACATATTCGTGTCCCACTCTGGATACCATAGTGGATTTCCCTTTCGGTCCGCCTGTCTCGTCCTTGTCCACACTGATCCACTCTGAAACACGACAGAAAGAACAGTTTGACAATCAAACCAGAGGCTTGGTTAAAAATGCATCAGCTGAAAAATTCACGTCTGCCGATTAATAAAGCTTACAAGTCCGTAGTTTAGATTTCCATTTGTTGGTTACTTTTGTGTTAAGAAATGTTGATTTGTTTACACTCCTATTCGAGCTCCTTGTCCACCCCACAGTAATGCATTACCATATAGTCGCTCCCTGGTTCCCATCCTTTCAGAAGGGACTCGGACCCTCATGGACCCCCGGATATTTCCTGTTTCTTCACCTCGGTGAGACAGGTATGTGTGGAACTGTTGTGCTGTGCTGCCAATCATTGATTTAAGTGCCAACACACACTCTCCTGATAGAGGAAAAGCAGACATACACACACACACACACACACCGCTGGTTGTCAGACCACAAAAACAAATGATCCCTCTCTTGATATTAAACAAAAGCAGTCTCTCTATACCATAGGACTCATATCCATCCACTGATTTCACGGTTAGTAGCAGATGTTGGTCCTGCAGGTACTCGATATCTGAGAGGAGAGGTTTGAGTGTCGTTAACTGCTTGTTGGACCAGCCCACGCGCAGAAAGTTGACGTTGTCGCTGTTCTGACTGTCGTTCTCGTAACTCTTCTTAAACTCTAAAAAAGAAAACACGACAGAGACAGAGAAATGCAGGGAAGAGAGGATAGTGGGAAGGGCGAGGGGGACAAAGAGGGAAGGAAAGAAGGAAAGAAGGAAAGAAGGAGGGAGATGTTTCTATCACATTTCATTCAAAAGTACAGGAGGGGGGCATGCAACACTGGTCAAAAATGGGGTCTCGCTTTAAGGTATACTGACTGACTGAGGTGGGGAGGGTCAGAGGGAGATGGATGTAAACACAAGAAGTTTTATTATAAGAACGTGGTGATATAGGAAGCATGTTTGCACTTTGATTCCTGGTGGATCACATGACACTGAGTCACTGCAGCCAAGCAGGTAGGCTCGTCTCACCTTCCAGACAGGTAGAGTAGAATTCAATAAAGAATTTGGTCCTGCTCGCCGTCTTCACTATGGCCTCAATGCTTTCAAACTCAATGTAAGCCTGCTCCGAAGACTTCGGAAGACCTACATGTTAAAAAAAAAAAAGTTAAGAGGAGGGAATGGGGCTGGAGGAAGATGGAAGAGGCAAAAGAGTCACGAAAGGGTGGCGCAAGCTTCAAAGTATCAAGGGCAGACATCAATTTAGTAACTTTTAAATGTGACATTTTGTTCAATAAAAGAAGAAGACAGCGGGAGCGAGCCAGAAACACACGAGTTCATGACTGAACAGATTAAACATTGTGCAATTAACTGCCATCAATTACAACAGCATGCTTATCCCAAAACGTCATTAACACAGGAGAACGAGGGAGGGGGGTCAAAGTCAGAGACAGCCGAAGGATATCAAAAAGGTTTTCTGAAAATGACAAGTTAATACACTTGTACCTTTTTTGGAGACAAACTGGGAAGTCACTCCAACCTCAAACGTAGCAAATACAGGGGAATGATCACTGGTCACTATATCATCTGTACAGCCTGGCAGCAGAAGAGCATTTACCTCAGTTAACTCATTGATTAATTACTTTTCAAACATTTATTCACAGAATCATGACCTTCATGCAGGTGTGACGTTAACCGCTAAATCTTGATTCTAAAAATGCCAAGAAAAAGACCTCCGTCTCACCGTAGGAGTTGGAGACGATGTGTGTTTCTGGGTATGACTTCCACAGGATCCTGTCACACCAGGATGGAACATTAGTCCTCATCTGGGACACACAGAGGAGAAGAAGAAGACAACAGAATAATCAACATGACTAATAAAAGGAGGGGGGTAAGTGTCTTGATGTCTAAGGTGGAAAACGCACCCCCGTGGCCTTCTGCTTCTGCCAGACATACGTGTCCCTTGAGCCACGTTCGTAACGGTAGGTGGGAGGGAAGGATATCTCTTCTTCCGCTGCAAGCAAAAAAGATGCACATTCATCTTTGTGGAGTTTTTTTTTTTCTAACTGTAACACATTATTGTGCTAGTGCCAAACAAATAGTCAAGCGCTCAGACTAAATTTTTTCAAATTTCGCCTTGTGTAATGACACCATGTCAGAAAGTAACGGCTAATGTGCTCGAGAAAGAACCCCCTCCCTTTTTCTTTCTTTTTTTTCCCCCCAGCGGACTCAGACTATTTGTGAAATAGGGTCACGAATACTGACGAAAGCCACTTTTCTCAGCCATTGGGTTGTAAAGAAAGCTGTGGGGAAGTGGGGGAAGCTTTGTTTTCTACTACACTGCAGTCGTTCTTTCTCTGGGTGTTCTTGTCTTATAGTAAGCACAGGAAACCTGTGGTTTTGCTGAGCTATTCAAGAAGCGGCAGAGCTGAGCAGGTGCTTTTGGGAAGTATGAGTCATCACTTCATCTGTATTCATTAGACCACTGCAACTCTATTTCGAGGAAGAGAGGCCTCTGTTAATGTTGAGGTTTAGCTAATCTTAAATATTACTTCCCTACAGTCAAATACATCCTTGCCCCAGTCATCAACATCTACTTGTGCACAGGGAGAGGAAGTAGCCACTTCTGGCCAAGACATACTAACCAAAGCGCAAAAAGACTTTATTCTTCTCCCGCTCCAGGTTTAGCTGGTCCACTTTTAGCAGGGGCTCAAATTCCTTCCTGTTAATGTAGTTTAAAATTTCCTACACGGACACAGACAAAAGACAAAGGCTTAGAGAAACTCTGTTTTTTACTAAATCAGCTGTGTTGCACAACTTTGAGTTTCTTCTGCGTCACCTGTATATCCATATCCAGCCTGTAGTTGAGGTCTCCCAGCCAAAATAGGTGTGTGAAGCGCAGTGAAATGTCAAAGGAGCTCAGCTGTTTGTCTCCTAAAGACAGGAGCCGCAGGATATCAAGGTAGTTCTGGTTCCTCCTGAGGGGGTCAAAGGTTGCATGCATGATAAGCAATAAGGGACTAAAGAAAAACCAAAATAGTAAAAAAGGAGGGAAAAAAAATCAACCATAAAACAAAGAAAACGTGTATATATAGCAACAGCTGTTTTCACATTTCATTTTTGCATGAAAGCAAACAACAAACCACTCCATTCCAGTAGGTGGTGGTAACAGTGAGGAAAACTGTGACTCCGTATGAAGTGACAAACAGCAGTGAGCTCGGAGGAGGCTGCTCGTTTAGTGCTTTGAAAATGAAGTTACTGAGTTCACGATAGAAACAGCAAACTGATTTTTACAAACTCTTGCAAAGACAGGCTGAAATAAAATGAAACAACAAATCAAAACCCTCAGAAATGTATGGACTTTTACAGCTTCTTTGGAGCTTAATTCATGCCCTGGCTCTTCCAGTTGAATGGCACCAAGTACCTTAGAAGGTTCCTAGTTCCTTTGGAAAGTACCCGTGGTGGAAATGTGGAAGTTACATATATATATGTGTGTGTGTGGGACTGTAACGAGTACCTGGCAATCTTCTCATTCCCTGATGTCAAGTGACAGTTCACAAAGCCGAACGATGTTCCGTTGAACATGAAAGACACTCCCACTGCTCCTTTGTTACCTAGACAACGATCAAAATAAACATCCAAATTAAAAATGCCACAGTATTTGACTCATGGAAAAGCATCTTTTTTTAAATAAAGCATGTGGATTAATGTTGGATGTACTGTAACAACTAATTAAAAATATAAATAAAAACTTGAGACTTTACATAATAAGTACCAGCAATTTTATGAATTTTATAAGTTCATATCACAAACAATAATAAATTCATGATAAATTACTGAAAAGGCTGATTTGTAATACAAACATCTAGAGGGTGCCAGTGGTCCACTGTTTATATTTCCTCCCAGATTTTCACTTGGAAATAAAACATCTTAAGGAAGAATAAAGACTGAAAGCAGAGTGCTGCTGTTACCCAGCGTGTTGGCGATGCCCGTCTTGACACTGGACATCCCCACATGGCTGATCCTGTTTTCATGTTCAGGTTTCACTAACACAGCAATTTTGATGTTCCACAGGGTCTGCACTGCGATCTACAGACAACAACAGCAGACAGTGGGGAACCTGTAGTCATCAGTTCCGCACAGACCCACACAAAATAGTCCCTTCTTACTTTAACTCAATAATTCCAACTTCCTCTCAAACATACAAGCTCCACTCCCCCCCCCCCCCCCCCCCCCCGCCCCCCCGCCCTCACAACTTATTTGCGACTTAAATAGGTTTGGTAGGTGTGAGCGAGCACAGATGACTAAATAGAACAATATATTCAAAGGCTGTTACATGAAGCATTTGGGTCCTGTTTTATTTGTCACCCCCTGCTTTCCTCACCGGCTTATAATCCAGTTCCGTCTGTTCTTTTAACATCGAGCGCAGAGACTCCACCCACTCTCGCTCACACACCGAGTTCTCCTGGGTTCCGAACACATACAGGTCATGGGGGATGGTGACAGTCATCTCGTCTAGAGTCTTCCCGAGGCCGCGACACAAAACCCACGAAGCCACAGACTTAGGCGCAGGTACTGAGCCTGAGGACAAAAACACAAAAAAAATGTGTCTGTCGAATAAAAAAAAACAAACACCAAATTCTACTGAAGGTGGTGTTACAAGATGCGTCTTTGTGTCTAACCCATATTCCAGGAACCTATGAAGATGGAAATCATGTCTGGCTCGTCCTGGTTGGAATGTTTGTTCTTCATCAGCTGCAGCAGCTGACAAAATGCCTCCCGCTTCTGAAATAAAATGCATACACTGTTTCTATTTCTTAAAATCTTTCAAGTGGAGTAACTGTAAAAGATGATGATTTCATGCGTCTCAAAATTACAGCATGTTCGAGGGAGTTTGAGAGAGTGCAAGTACATGCCTTGGCACTAGCAAAGATGAAGTCTTTCCTCTGACTCTTGTCCTTCTCCTTCTCAAACACAATGCCCAGTTTATTCTGCACTCGCTGAGACTTGATCAGCTGACGTACTGACAGAAGACAGACAGAGGGTTACAGAAGGGTAGTTAAAGATAAATGAAAGGACGAAAGGTTGAGCAACTGACTGAGAAAGCTGAAAAAACACATGCAATCTCTTTGACTTGCACAGCGAAGCTAGGACAAAGTGTCTGACATATAAAACTTAATATATCTTTATACAAGAAACACTGACCATCAGGTAAAAGTGTTGGGATACTATGTCCCACATTTTTAAAGGAACGAGAATTTCTGTTCACCGATTAACTGAGAATATAACGGATAACTCATCTCACAAAACTCATCTTTTGTATGTGTGTGTGTGTGTGTGTGTGTGTGTGTGGTGTATAAAGAGTTTTAAGATGTAGTTCTTACTTTTATCATGTGTGAAGGTGGTCCAGTCCTCCTGATTGTCCTTCACCTTCTTCATCACCACCAGCCTTCCTCCCTCCACATCCACAGACAAAGTGTACTTCTGACTCTTTCCTATCTTCGTCAGCTCAGCGAGGTAAACGTCAAGCTTCACCTGTGATGAACCAAACAAATATAACTACGCGCACGCATGCATGCATACAGAAAAAAAAGCTCACTTGTGGCCGTGACACGCCAAGCCAACGGATCAGCTTTGGGGAACATTAGGAGCGGCGATGAACATCTGTGACGCTTGTTTTTATTTCAGTGTGTCCCGCACCTTCAGCACTGTCAGACCCTGTCAACGGATTTTAGGAGTCTAGCTTTGATTGGCTGTTCAGCAGGACGTAGCTCGTATGTCTTATAGTTGGGAAGTTAATGTAAATGTGGTGTGTTCAATCGCTATTGTTTTGGCTTTTTTTCCCCCAGACCCAGGCGATGTGAAGAGACACAGTGACGGGGCTTTTGGTCACTGCATATCATTACATATGTGACAAGCTAGTTGCCTCTACGGCATGAACAGTAAAAAAAATCGGAGCCAGTGAGGCTGGAATTTTGATGGTTACAGATAAAGCAGCCTGAGTCTCTCTTCAGAGTTGTTTAAGTAAGAAGTTATCAAATTTCTATTCAGTCCACACTAAATGGGACTATGTGGACCTTTCTTACACCCAGAAACATCAGACTCAAGACTTCCCTGACAGACTTTCATTCTTACTTCCAAATGTGAGTCATAAGAAGCAGAGCCTCAGAAGATTTGTCTGTGAGTGAAGTTTCTGTTCCTGCTCAACAGGAAACTGCTGAAAGAATGGCACCACAGAGGATGCAGCCTGAGCTGACAGATAATATTCAAACCCACTCATCTCTTCATCCCCCCTTCACTGTATGCTCCTTACCTCACTTTGTTCACCCCCATCACTGACCTAAGTCTCATTCACATTCTTCCGACTGATCTTTACATCTCCCTTTTTCAACACAGCCTTCCATATAAATACAAGTCTACAATAAGAATGCTATCGGTACATTCCAAAATAAACATGCTACAATCTTCAAGCATATCTTTTGCTATTCTTGCTAACTTGTATGCTTCTTCTATGTCTGGACACTACAAATGATGAATATCATGACATGACTGATGATTCAACAGGAAGCGCATTACAAGCATTCTTCTGGACTTAAATCAGACAAACTTCCTGGGTAAGAGAATACAGGACATTACGATTTAATTGTAGTTTAGGCATCATACCAATAATATTGAAGAAAGGATTTACATTTCTCACAAAAAAGGTGCCTTTTTTTCCCCTGATAAAATTTAGATCCATCACAAGTCACCGCTCACTAAAAATTCAAAGGGTAACATTTAATGTCGGTCTTTCGCTGATCATGGCAAGGTCAGAAACTGTGAAAACACGAACGAATTCCACGAGTGTGCATCTGTGTGGCTGGCGTGCGTGCAGATGTAGGTGTGTACCTCGAAGGCCTGCACAGGAATGGCTTTGCTGTGACGCATGGAAAGAGGCGGGGGGGAGCCCGGAGAGGACGCACTCATGTCCTGTAGAGCTTTCAGAGCCTGAGGGGACAAAGGGGAAGAGGGGGAGAGGCAGATGGAGAAACAATTAAAAGGCAGAGTGAGAAGAGAAATGAAAGAGAATTAAGAGGGAGGCAAATGTATGTGGGGAAAAGAAGATACACCAATATGATTACACATAATGCTTTCAACCTCAGTCTTTTAAGTGTCAGCAAGGAAAGGGTTTCCCATTTCCTGCGATGGGATCTAACGGGAACAGAGAGGGTGGAGCCTGGATCTTCACATGTGTCCCAACATATAGCTTGATTGCACTACAGGCCGTTTCCTCCTGAGCCGGCAAAAGCCCGTCCTTACAAATGAAGTCAAATAAGAGCCAGAGGAGTCTAACTATATTCAAAATTAGGAATAAAAGCTCATTTTAATTAGTGCGGTTGACTGTACCCAAAAAACATCTGTGGCTTTTAATTCTTTGCTGTAATAAACTACAGTTACATGTACTGTATGCAAAAGTTGGTGTCCTTGAGGAAATTTAGTTGAAAGGACATAGATAGATACTTTATTGATAAGGAAATTCATACATCCCACACAGCACATAGAAATGATAAATCTCTCCAAATGTTAATTTTGGGGTAGTACCTACAACTTTGGTGCTGGAAAAATACACCTCAAATTTAGTCATTGGGACAACCCGGAGAGGTCAAGAACATTCCTCAGTTGCTCCAGAGCAGATACTGTTCTTCAACCATTGTAGTAACGCTCATTAGATAAGGAGAAAACTGAAACCCACACAGCAGAACAAAGCTATAAAAATAGATCAAAGTCTTTTCAGATTTCAGTTTCTGCGGTCTCAAACAAAACTAAGAAACGACAACATTTGGAAGTCGAGGCCAGATCAGGAAGAACACTGTTGGCTTATGGCCCCCCACCACCCCCCTCCTTCCCTCCCCATTTCCGTGTGTTAAATGTAAAAGCCTCAGAAATGAGATCTTACAGTTGCGATGCCAGGCAACAATCTCAGAAGGCCCTTAAGACAAATGATCCGCCAAACGAAGCAGGTTATTTAACCTCACCAGCTCCATCTAACAGAGTGTATGTCTGGGTTTATAAGTGTGAAAAAGAAAGGCAGCGAGAGAGAGGAAGAGGGAGGGGGGGGGGGATCCTTCCATCCTTTTCGACCAAAGCGGTTCACAGACACAACTAGTGACAATAGAGCATTAAATAGAAGGAAAACAAAAGTAACGGTGATCTCATGTTCTCAGTTTTTTTTTCTCTTAAGGTAAAGCGAACTAGAAACTACACCGGCTCTGAATTTTTGAACATTCAACATCTAGTAGTACGTTAAAACATATTTTAAGTTAGGCACCCGCTGCAAACCAGCACAGGAAACGCTTTGGTGGAAAAACACCCTTTTTGTGAAGATTAAAGCCCAAACATGGTTGAATGTATGTGTGTCTACCTTCTTCTCTATCGAGGACAGCAGGTCTTTGAGAATTGCCAACTTGGTCACTAAGTTCTCCAGCTCTTGGTCTCCACCCTGATTCACTGACTAATGGACAAAAACAAACAAACAAAACATGTGAAAAAAAACAATCAAAAAATGATTAACGATTAGAACCCAGGTTCAATTGGGATCCATCTCGTCAAGGACGGGATGCAAGCGTGTAACATTTGAGGGGAGGTTTATGATCACACATTTTGGGAACTGCTCATAAGGAAATCTACAGACAAACAATACATTCTAGCCGTCTTAAAAATCATTTCAAGGATTAATAGTGCGAGATAGCAAGTTGAAACCACTGGAGGAGCATTACAAAGAAGACATCTCATCATATGCTAAACAGACACAGACAAATTGTTTCAAGAACAGTACACATGACTGCAGTGTGACCAGTTCTAAGTCAGAGGGGTGCACTATGAAGTGGGATTAGTGAGGCATGTTGTGCCTAAAGTCAAGAGTTTTTGGGGTCATGAGGGTGACTCTCTTTTAACCTGGCTAGATCACCACGGTAACAAAGATTAAATTGTCTGTTAGAAGCGCCATCCTTTCATTGATTCTTTTCCTAAATATAGCAGACCGCAAAATCGGATTAAAAGGACATAAAAATGTCATCAGGGCCAAGGATTAAATCGCCGGTATGTTGATACATGAACTAAACTAAATGAGTGAAGATAAAGAAATGCTGGACTGTGAGCCATAACTGAATTCGAAACAATAATTAAAACAATAATTTCATCACTGCAAACAATAATTCAACCTTCATCTTAAAAGTCAGCCAGTTTACCAGCTTCAGAGAGGAATGAAATGTTGGCACATTTACTGCCAAATTTAAGAATAATACAATGATGATTCAGTTACATCTATTCAGCATTTTATCAGTCAAACAGGATTTTAACTTGACTAACCAGAACTCAGTGCCGGATTAACAACTTGTGATGTCGAGCAGAGGGAATACGTTATCTATGCCAACCGGCTGAGCTGTGAGTGGAGCTATCCAATAATATTACACTAACAGTGAGACAAATCGAAGGGCTGCGTCGCAGAATCATGGGAATCTACATGAATTCAGCTGGAAATGCAGAATAGGATGCATTTTGTCTCGTCTTGCTGAAGTCTGTCAACACAGCCGATACTGGGTCTCCAACAGAGGCTGGAGAGTTACGTAGACTATTTATTAGAGAAAATTCAGTTTGTTGATTTGGTCTATCCTAACGCTTTCATTCTTACTGAGCATGAACACACAGATACATGTTCACATGCAAGAAGGCAAAGATGCTTACCTGTTGGATCATCTTAGAGACCATGAAAGCACTCTGCTGATCAAAGACTTTAGACAGGATCTCCAGACCAGACAGAACCTTATCCACCTCCCTGTTTGAGAAAACAAAGACAGATTAACAACTTATTGGTCTTTCTTCGTTAAGCCATGTCTTCCTCTTCGTTTCGACCCATCTACAGGCAAACGTCTTCTTTACATTGTTGTACAATGAACAAAACAGTATGAGCAACCGTATAAATACATTTGTTTCTTTTTAAATTCAAGTCTGTTTTTTTGTTGCTTATCTCAATATTTGAATGGGAAACATGTGCCATTGTGACCAAAACAAGAGCCGAGTTGAGGAAGCAGGCATTTCTGCGGGCTTTGGGGGGGGGGGGCTGTCAGTATAGTGACATTCACAGATACAAAAGAAAAGCTTTGTATGCGAAATGTATGGATAATAGAGTATGTGTCTGTGGAATATATGTGTCTCCAGATGTGCTGGTGCGTGGAGCTCACCCATTTAGGCGTTTGCAAGAGGCCACCAGTGTCTTGTTGAGATGAGGCAGGGAGGAGGCTCCCTGTTTGACTGCCTCAAGGTCCAACGCATAGCTGCCCTTCAGGTACTCATGGGAGATGGTGCTCAGACCATTAGCCGCAGGAGTGCT
Source organism: Odontesthes bonariensis (assembly GCF_027942865.1). Taxonomy (NCBI): domain Eukaryota; kingdom Metazoa; phylum Chordata; class Actinopteri; order Atheriniformes; family Atherinopsidae; genus Odontesthes; species Odontesthes bonariensis. The sequence goes on along the minus strand of NC_134514.1, from coordinate 21,659,454 downwards.
AAAACAAATCCAATTAAAGCCAAGTGATCACGTATAAGCACGATTCCACAACATAAGTATAACCATTAAAGACCGCTAAAAGAATACTTGTAAGTTTGCGCATGATATTGTCTGCTATTTTTTTGTCTCTTTTTTTTTGCGTGCCGTTTACTTGCTCTTTCCTTTTATTTTCATGCCGTTACCGATAACAATCGTGCATTTAAGTTAAGACATTTGTGTGCGTTCATGTGCGTGTTTAGAAAACTGCAGCCAACTCATGGTAATCGGTGAGTGAACAGGCAGTGCCACCATCCCCCAGCCAACAAACTACTTTTCTGCAACTTGTGAACATTTGCATTAAAGGTAGGGTAGGAGATCCTGGATTTTGAGTCCAGCGAAGCTGCATTTTGAAAATACACAGGTAAAAAGTCCCAACCCTTTTCTTCACTTTCCCCCCGAAGGCACGCCTCTAGAGTACATGAACGCGCACGAGCACGAAGGTGCACGAGTGCTGTTCTGACAGCAAGCATCGATCGTTGCCGTATTTAGTATATGCTAACTATACGTTTAATAATGCTAGGTGCTAGTCAAGCTGGCTCTAGTTTAGCTTCCTGCCAAGCTTCTGGACGTTCACGGAGCAGGGTACGCGCACAGGGGGAAGGAGGGGGAGGGAGGAGCAGATTGCAGTTTGATAGACGGCATCAGTATCCAATCATTGTGAACGGTCCGTTCACAATGATTGGATACTGTTTTTCCTAGATTGTACGTTCTAGGGGCCACTAAAACTTTTCATATTTGTGTCAAAACTTTTAATTAATTGGTTGCAATGGGGGTGTGAAGAGTATTTCAAGCAATATGTAAAAAAATGTTCCAGAAAAAGATCCCCTACCCCGCCTTTAAAGGCTGTCACAGCTTTGTCTTAGTTCCACATGACACTTTCTTCTGAGCTGCACTTTTAAGACGGTCTAATTGTTATTCTCTTGTGTAGCTTTATCGTTTTCTACCTGCTGTGTTGTCCCCTCAACACAATTTAATGGCCTACAAATGTGTTTGTCTCACATTCCATAAAACCACTAGAAACATTCCTTGTAACATGTTTCGGGGGTGCACATTTCCAAAAAAGGGGATTTCGTGTTTTCCACTTCCTCCGAACAATCATGCATTTTTCTCCTCCAATTTCAATGATCTATGAAAATGTTATGGCTCGTATATCCAGCGCAACAGCTGATTTCCATGTTTAATTTCATGCTTCACTCCATGGAAACTTGAGGACCACTGTGATTCTCAGCCTAATTCATTTCACAGGAGCACAAATACTTTTTTTTTGGTAGCACTCCTGGTCGTTAGGGGCAGCTGTAAAAACTAAGAACAAGCTCTGAAGTGCGAGAGAATTTCCAGAGATGTTCAGTCCAATTATCTAATTCAATCAAATTCCAAATGACATTCGTAAGAGCAAAGAAACCTGAGCATACAATTGTTTATTTATTAATCTACACAGATTTGAGATGCACACACAAACGGCAGCTTCCACTTCATTAAAATCATCTGTTGCCAATGTGGTTTCCAGCAGGATGTGGCTTACATTCTTTATAAAGATAGAGGAGGAAATGTGTATAGAGCGGAGGATGTTAACAAGAGTGTGTGTTTTCCAATTAACTTGAATGTAAAAAGGCACTTGTGGTTCATAACACGTAAAAACAGTTACTGCGGGACATATTTTTTAGGCTATAACATAAATAGAGAGACAGATTCACGCGTGTTTAACAATAATTTCTGCTTACTGACGTGATGACATTTGTGTGAAGCGACAACCTTCCGCTGTGTGCATTTGAAATAGGGGTGTCTTTGTGTCTGCAGTATGGTAAACATGCTGTTGATGGTAAGGTTTTGCAGGTGGCTTGGGATTAGCGTTCACATCCGAGTGCGAACAAGACACAATCAAAGGATCCATAATGTAGACTTTGTACCTTTCCGTGGGTATGTCTGGTCCAGGAGAAGTAGAGGTGGATGTAGTGCGAGGGGGGAGGGCCGGCTTCTCATCTTCTCCATCTAGCAATGACAGAAAATGAGTTATCGACTGACATAAAGGATATCTCCGCGACTGTGGGTGTGCTAGTGGGAGCTACCTGAATAGTCCCTGTCATCAGTGAAAGCCGTCTCCTCTCTGTCCACAGGGTAAAGCAGGGTGCTGACCAGACCCTGGCTGGGCTGCAGGTACAGTGACACCAACTCTGGCAACGTCTTAAACCGCTTGGGCTGTACGCCCTGTGACGTCTGAGAGTGAGAGGAAGGAAGCCAAACAGAGAGGGATGTTATTTCCGACATGGAATGATCCAAATAATTACATCCAAACTCCTCGGCTACATATAGTCATGTAGTTTGAATCTCTGGTGGCCCCAATTGTTCCATAATTAATGTTGTGTAAGCAAAAGCAGCCCAGCGGGCTAAATATAATTCAAACCAGGAAGAGCAGTTTTGATAAACACTGCTGGCAAAAAAAAGAATTTGGTTCCAGGAAGGCAAAATTAGACTTTCCCCCCCCCCCAACATCTAAGGCCCAAAAATGATACAGCAATGAGAGAGACATCTGTGATGTGACAGCATGTTCTGGGGCAACATGTTGTCGTGTGCGCGTCTGTGTGAGAGGCTGGCGGTGGAGGGGACTTCACAGCTGTTGGGCAAAAGACACAAAGACACTGCTGTGTGTTTGTGCGTGTGCGTGTGCCAGAGAAAGCCCTGAGCCAACAAAAGCATCCCTGCCCGCCAGCTGTTGCTGAAGCATGAGTGAGGGATTGTGCGTCACTTCTGTACCTGTACAGCCAGAAATCCCTCCTCGTCCGGTAGGATTCTGTAGGTGTGGACATGCTTCTGAAACCTGTGGGGAGGAACAGGGACAGTGATGTATGAAGAGAAGGCAGAGAATTCTAGGTAAACACAAGAAACTTGTGCTAAAGAGAAAAAAAAAAAAAAAAAAAGAGGTCAAAAATAGAAAGTTGGAGCCAATAAAAGTATAAAATTATTATTATTCTTATTATTATTATTTATTTTATTTTTTTTAAAGCAGGCAGGGGAAATTAGGAAATATCTAAGACAATTATATGACTCCAGAAAAATTAACATTCCTTTCTGTACTTGAGCTCAGTTGATGAGGTGCGTGTGTGTGCATGTGTGTGTGGGGGGGTTTAGCCGCGGCAGAAAGCTTCCACCTGTCGCTGTCAATCGCCGTTGTGAGCGTGTGCTTTATCCTTACAGTAGCGTGATACAGTAAAGCAGAACCCGGCGTTTGTGAATCAAACAGTTAAAGTGACAGGAAACACCATCATTTGTAATCTTTGGTTAAAAAAAAGAGATCAAAGAAAAGGAAAAACATACCAGAAGTGTACATTTTTAGAACTGCACATATAAAGCAGATTGTAAATTGTATTTCTGATTGTAACAGCGACTTTTTTTTTCTCCCCCCAATCAATCACAGATCAATACTGTGACATTGTGATTGCCCAGCTGTGACCATACGCCTGGAGTCACACACTGACGTGGAATGATTAACCCGTCTGCACCTCATGTCGGCTCAGCAGACCAGTCACAAAAAGTTCAATTTGCCAAGCAAATGTCATGGTTTTTTGTCCGTTGGTGAAAATATGCATGTGTGTGTTCGGCTGTGTAGGTGTTGGGACGGCAGCCTATGCAAAATACTCGTGTAATGCTTCTGCTTCCGCCTCAGTGCTGTCCTTATTTACAACATGAGCACGAGTAAACAGAGGGAAGGATGAATCCATAATCAGGATTCATCCTGCTCCCACCCCTCACCTCTTTTTTTCCCTATTTCGCCTGACATGAACCAAAACACACAATAAAATATTAGAAATGTTCCATGTGAACAACAAGCAAAACAACAGAAATAATAGGCTGAAATAAAACTTCTGTTAAACTTAAGACGTGCAGTCTCTGACGCCAGCATGTTCAAGTGGACAAAATCTTTGCCATCCATCTGAATGGGCCAACACTGGTCGTCAAACTCAACATGTTTTCTGTTGGCCAAAAAAAAGGGTGGACCGACAGTTCACGTGTGAATTGTTAGTGGGATCTTAAAGTCAAATCAGCAGCGAACGCTCGGTTTAGCTTTTGTTAGTCTGTTTTCCTCTTCCATTATTTAATACTGTTATTTTTTCCACAGCACTAAAGCCAAGTGAACCAGAGAAAAAACTGCTGCTTCTTTAATGGTGTTTGAGGTCAAGAGCTGCGGCCTCCCCTCTCTGTCTGAGACATGAAAGACACACACACACAGCAAAGATCGGAGCTCCAAGCCAAGTGAAATAAAAAAAATTAAACTTTTCATCAAAGTTACTGAGAGTGTAATAAAAGACTAAGCCAGCCAGAGTTTAACAGGCTGAGAAGTAGAAAAGTCACTATTTTTGTTTTAACAGCTCCAGTCCACTGCAACTATGTTTACACAATCACACTGTGCCTCAGGCAGAGATCAGTTGTTGTGGTGGGATGGCATGTGGCTGTAGGAAAATTCTGACTCTATGCACTAAGGGCCATTAGGCAAGCTTTATAATGGCAACGTGGCATGTATGTTCCATGTGCTCTGCTGCACTGCGGGGCCACATCACAGACCTCTGTGTTGCTGCAGCACATTTACTGCCTACTCGATTGTTTCTGAAGGCAGCATGCCTCTGGTTATGACCACAAGTTTGGGTTGACGGCTCCAAGAGTGAAGATATGAAAGCTGCCCAGCTGCAACTTAAGAACAGTCAAAAATCAACTGAGACTCACTCATTATCAGCATCAATCATCATCACAGTGGACCTTAAAGGGAAAAGGGCAAAAACTGCATGGTTCTCTCTGCCAAAGGGACATAAACATAAGAATGACCAAAATCTGATAACAGCTTTAGCTGTCAACTGTGCAGTCACTGGTTGGACCCAAGTGCAAAGCCACTGGAGCCTGCCATTAAAAAAAAAACAAAAAAAAAAAACAGTGAATCCCAGGGTTTACTGAGCTTACATGCAATGGAGGAATTTACATTGTTATTTTGAGATTTCTACCGGCCACTAGCTGAACGTTCCATCATGTCAGCGCTCCTATCAGCAGTGTGAGCGCAACAAGCGTCACGTTTAACCTACAGACAGAGGGGGAAGGCGAACCTTTTCAACTTCTGCAGGTGAAAAGAGGGGTTGTAGAACTATAGCACAGATTTGAACTCATATCTTAAACAAATAACGTGGAACTAAGCTTCTAAAACACTTCGAACAGAAGTTCCCACGTTGATCGGATTAATATACCGAGCGCATTCATCTGACTGTTGTTGCTAATACTTCCAAACACCAACTCAGACTAACACTACAAACTGAACAAATATTTACTCCTCTAAAACCAGCTCCTCCTGTAATCCCTTCACGTTATCAACACAATGCATCCAAGGTCCCCTGGCAGAGATGCCATCCACCCAGCGTCCCTGTACAGCACATAATGTGTGTTTTCCTGCTGGCAGCTGAATCTCTCTGCAGGTCTGTGGGGTAAATATTATTGTTCCAGGAGCCCGGGGAAGAAAGACGGAGGAAGAGAGCGAGATTTATTGTGGGACAGAGACACAGAGAGTCCACAGAGTTGTCAACAGTGGACAGCGTTGTCTCTGTCCATCCTCTTGTTGTCCTTCAAGTAACCATCCACACACTGAAGACCTGGCATTCTTCCGTATATATTAGATGTTAAATAACTTTAATTTCCAAAACTATAACTACAGCACGGTAAGTTTCAGGTTGCAATGCACTTTACATTTTCAGATAAACCAAAAAAAAAAAAAAAAGAGAGAATAAGGTTCAGAACTATAGATAACTTTTGTTAGATTTTGAATAAATGTCTCTATTCAAGAACTGGAGCCTGCTCTGCAGCCTGAAAATAAAGGAAATTACCGCTGGTGCATTTGAATGTTTTGCATGTGAAAAGAAGAAAGAATTTTTGCTGGAGGCAGAATTTGGGATCCATCAGATCCCTCCTCATTACATTTCAAACTTGAATAAGAATTCAAGCATCTAAAGCACCCCATACATCTCCATCATCTTAAACCTTTCCTAAAACGTCCCATTTTCTTCACATAGTGGCATTCGGATGGTGGACGGACAAAGCTACATTCACTACAAAGACGATATGCTTAAAGTGAAGCAGGATTCTAGTCGCACATCGCTCTCATGTGTAATAGAAATTTGAAGTTGAACATTGAATAAAAAGGATCAAATGACAACGACGCATCACCAAGTTATTTTCTAAAATGCTCTGACCAACCAACTATTCATAAAAAAGGTATACAGTAGAAGAAAACTCCACAAGGCCACACATGCACCACTCACCTTGTTGGTAAGGAATGCTTTGACAGAAAAGCCTATATTTCAAACCCACACACAGGAGCAGGGAGACAGCCTGAACCCTGACATGTTAAGACGCGCTGCGGTGATACTGAAGACCACAATCCTCACAGCAAAAATCGAAAACAATTCAATGACTCTGTGCCAGAGACATTTGTTAGGATGTCATTTTTACCGATGGTTTTGAAATAATTTCTTTTCCATAGTTAATCGCACTGTTACAGCGAATTTCGGCATTCAGTGTAAAACCAATTACTGATGCATTACTGTCATTAGCACATAAATATAATCCCTTAGCCTTTACGGTCCCAATTCGTAAGCCACAACTGTTGATCTTTTTCATCACTTTATCATTTTTTTATATATATATATATATATATATATATATATATATATATATATATATATATATATGCTTAATCTAAACTTGTGTGCAGAGACACAAAACATAAACTTTCCAGACTGAAATGTACGCTAAGAGGAAGTGAAAGGCCTACAGACAGGCACAGGGGTCAGCTTCATGACAAAATTGGAAACACTTCCTAAACAAACTTGTGCCTCCAGAAGCCTCAAAAAGGAAGTCGCTGTACGAAAGTCACAAGGGCAAAATCAGAAAGCCATGTACAGGGGCGAAAAAAAAAAAAAACAGTAAATGTAGCTTCATGAACGTAGGTCTAAAGTAGTAGTACAGGAGCGCTGAAGTAAAAAAAAAAAAAATACAACAACAACGTGTCTCCTGGTATCACGTGAGTAGCCCCTCTAAACTACACGACAACTATACGAACTCCCAGCTTTGTAAACCAGTAGGAGTTTTATCTAGTTTCTGTGTTGACACTGATAATGAGCAGCCATGAAGCTAAAAAAATCTGGCAGACCCCACTTTCTCATAGCTCACTTCCTCTGAAGAGGGCCCGATGCCACAGTTTGGCAGAGCAAGTAGCAGAACTATCAGCTGCCCTGCAGTATGTAGAAAGTTCTGTAGCTGCCTAAAATAGCAAACACAAGAGTGTGCGCTCCCAGTTTCTGAGTAACCCAAGGGCCCACAGCATTAGTTTCATTTTTGATTAAACTGACCCCACAACAAAATCCCCGTCTGTGTGGTGGTGGCACACAGTGGCAAACGTTAGCATCTGTGCGCTTCTCTCCTCATTCCATCTGCTCACATCTGCAGCATTTTACTACCATAAACTTACCAAGAATGTTCACGCTAACAAAATCCTCTTTTTATGTTATCAAACACGACAAAGTGAAGCGGCGCCTGAAACATGGCACTGTTGAAATCCATCTTGATTTTCTTACCATAAGAAAATGGCCACACGCACACACACATCATTTGACCATAGCAGCTGTGCTCTCGGCTATGTTTACAAGTAAAACGGTCAGTAAGAGAGAACGCAGGAACAGAAAATCTTTGTTTTCCCTCACGTTCACTCGTGCCATGCAGTCGACTGAACACAGTGTTCAGCTCACCTCTTTTCGCCAGGGTATCGTTTGCAACACGAGGTGAGTTACAGGCCTCTTTTTTTCCAGCAAGATGTCTGGACAGCAACTCTGTCAGAACTAGTGACAGAGGAACAGCCCTGTTGAAAAGGGGGATAAAATCAGGTTTATAGAGGCCAACTCCGACGATCTGGCGGGTGTTTAGCACTGAAACTTAAGGGGTGCTTAAGAGAGACATGCCAGGCTTCCATTTTCTTTTTAAAGGCTGCTATGTGGGAAATTTTTAAAAACAGCATTCATCAGCAGGTAGCAGCTTCGTCTTGTTTGCGACAGTAAATGAAAATGTTTCATTGTTCCATAGCAGCAACACTGATGAAACCGCATCCATAGGAAATGTGTTGCCATTCGTTTTTTTTTTGGCTAACTGACCTTGTGAATTTGAACCGTGTTAAATAATCGGGACTATAACGGTGCTCACAATACTCTGATGGTGTCACACAAGTCATCTCGGATCTTCACCGAAATATTTAAACGTTTAAATGAAACATTAGAATGCTGCATCTAAAACATTACTCATATAGGCGATAGGGACATTTCAGCACCCAGGAAATTACACAGGAGGAAATAAAGGAAATTCTATTCAACATCAGAGGAAGTAGTGCGAATAGCTGATCTGAATTTCCAGAACAACACACAGAGCTCGTGACTAAACCATTCAGTAGCATTCATTCAGTTTTATGATTGAAACCCCTTCACACCTCTGGTGATTCAGATTTGACTTGCAGGAACTACTCCTGCTGAACACAGCAACATTAGAAAAAGGTGTGAAATATGTCACTCGGCTAACCAGGTCACCTTTTCCTCCTCAACCTCAAAGAGTGTTGGGAAACCTCTGAGTCATACCTGCCCTCAAAAATCATGAAAATGGTAACATGTACAGAAAAAAAAACTGGTTCCACTTTGGCTCAAATTTGGATCCAATCCTTTTTCGTGTAATAAATAGTTAGTGTCTCAATGACACCCGACTTTAGCCTGAAGCTTGGGTTTCTAAGAGCGCTGAATAACAGCTGTATCGTGCTGTATCATAAGCAAAGCATAACATTCAACAGCTGCTTTATACACATCACAGTGACGTTTAATGAAAAAAAAGCTGCTCTCAAGCTGTCATTTTATTCACTGCAATCCACACAGAAAGGTATAAATAAACCTAGATAGTAACACTGAAGTCCAGATTCAGAGCAGAAAACTGCCTGAATCTATTGACTCTAACTACGATCCTGCTCTAGACTGCGATGAAATAATCCCATAAAATGTGCCAGATAACATCTGCAGTATGTCACTGGAGGTATCAAAGGTTATTTCTCAAAAAGGGACAGCAAATAGCAAAGGTGACTGAGCGTTTCATGTTACTTTGCTCCTTTTCCACACGGGGCGGCCAAACTTTAGGGCAAAAAGCCGAAAGAACGCGTGCGACGCCCGTTACTGCTAAAGCTCGCACAGGACACGTTTAAGCTAAGGTGAGGGAAACTCTTAAGCCATGAAACAAAGTCCAAGATATGAAAGGTGGAAGTAGAGCGGAAGGGAGAGGTGGAAATAACCCTGGAAGCAAATGATGCATGGATGTCAGGAATGTCATGACCTACTGAGTGCATCCAGGAATGAAAGAAAAATAAACGCCGTCACCACAGTTTGTCCTCAAAAGGCTGATGCCGGGACTACTGTACATTTTTCAAAGGTTTTCAGAGGGGAGGTGGCAAGGATGCATGACGAAAGCAGCAACATGACAGGCAGTTGACACTAGAAGTGCTTTGTCATATATGATTCCTGTCTTGGAGGGAAATGTTGTCTAAAACAGGATCCAAGCTGCTCAACAGTCCTGAGTCTTCTTTGTCGTACCAGGTGGAAGCATGGCAGCTACTGTGTGTGCACATGGTTTTTATATCATGATGGAAACAAAAGCTTTACAGGACCCCAACATGATGGCGACTTCCTGTAAACATGGGGACCGTGCTCATAGGTACACAGTGATTTTTTAAGTGTCAACGGTTAAAGGTTAGGCATTAAGGGAGATAGAGAAACGAACATGTGCGTATGTGTGCATCAAAATAGCAGAATCAATATCAACATGAAGTCATATTTGTTGGTTTTAAATCAAGTTATTCAGACCATGTTTGCTCAGTTCATTCCTGTCCTATACACACACGTTTTGTTTATTTTTCCCACCTTTACAAATAACACATTTTAGAGCTGCACTCACAACTGTGAAACCATAGTGTACTGTCAGAATGTCATAGCGGCCCATGCATACGCGTTATTTGTGATTATTTGGCGCTCTAGTTTGAAAAACGGTAAATATTAAACAGCTGCCTGGTATTTTTCCATTGTGACTGAAGGTTTCACCTGTAGCGGCCATCGCTTGTGTTTTCTGTGGTTCCACAAATGCTTATCACCATGTGCAGGTGCCACAGGAATAAGCACAGAGACTTGTGGCTAACCATCAGGGGATGTAGGCCAATATGAATGCCAGTGTAATGTCACGTGGCTTTTAATTTCCTGCATTTGTACAATCTGTTGCCTGTGCATATCTGTTTAGCTTGGTGTGGAAGTGCAAGCCATTTAGGTCATTATAGCTCAACAGCCCTTTTCTCAGCCTCATTTTACTAACCTGGGTGGTTATCAGTTGCAAACAACACTGGCAGCACTGTATCTGTAGTAAAGCTTCATCTGATCATCAAGTGCTCTTTCTTTTAATGAGTTTGCTTGGGTTGCTGGCTAAATATGGAGGCGGACTGTGGCAAAGTCTTCCTTGTGAAATGGAGGCTGGACCTTTCACCACGTACTTTAGCAAAGTGGATGTGAAGCCCTCCAAGTTCCTTCTAAAAAGACAGGCTCGAACTTCCCTGACGCGCAAATTACTGGCTTTCATGATGCGCCACAGCACATGGGAAGATATTGTGTGCGCAACTCCTGGGCTACTGCTTGGCCCATGGGAGACCTTTAAATGAAAACATCAGAGAGGCTTCACCGAGCCACAGAAGCTTTCATTTACCTCCACAGCCGTTGGGTTTAAGGCCCGCAGGCTGATTGCAGCAGACTCCAGTAAAAACGGCGCTGAAGGCAACCACATCACACACAAGACAGACAGGGACAGCCCTAAAGCTGTGTGCCATGCTGGAGTTTCACTGCCGGGCAGACAGGCAGTTCCCTCTCTCCCACTCATTTCCCTCCAGGAAAAAGTAAACACTGGCTCACGCAGGCTTTAACTACAATTTGATCATGTCGGTTTCCAGTTTGCTGCACAAGAGTTTATGCAACTTATAAAAAGCCTCACTTTGCAGAGCAGTAACGGACTGTGCAGTATACCTCTAACCCCAAAACTCCAGACTAGCCACGGGTGCTGTGTATCAACTGAAAACACGGTCAAAGTTAAAGCAGAGGTAAACAAAGCAAGGTGAAGTTACTTACAGTACACACAATGCGTAAGCCCCGTTGACACTCTCGCTGTCCCGCACCAGAAAGCTGCCATCTCTCCCGGCTCGGGCCAGCAGCTCCTCGGCCGCCGCTCGACTCAGGTCCCGGTGATACCACATCGGCGGTGCGGGCCCCAACGGAGAAATCCCTCCACCTCCGCCTCCCCCGGCCATGGCCACAGCCCTTCAAACCGGGTTTAACTCGAGCTGCTTCCCGTCCTCTCCGAGAAACCTCCCAGCCCTCCTCCAGACAGAGAGAAGAGCGGAGAGCCAAAAGGAGCAGAGAAAAGTAAAACGTTATTCCGACCGAGGCGCGAGACAACGACGGGACGGTTACAAGTTGATAATTGGTGAAGTTACTCTGTTTGCGGCTGTTCCTTAAAAAGAAAGGCGCACCACCCTCCTCTTTCGCTTCCCAGTCCCACGGAAATCAGGGTATGTAAATCCACACTGGAGACCGGGCAGCGACCGCGGGGACGAGCACAGTCAGCAGCAGCGAAGTGTCCGAAGGAAGAACTTCCTGTTGAACTTTCAAAATGAAACAGATCATCGAAGAATTCCCACTTGGGGGACTTTATTAGAAGGACATACACGATGAACAAAATTACAATCTTTTTTTTTTTAATACACCACGTTGATAATTGTGGTGACGTCAGCAGCGTGTTGTCAGCGTCACGTTTCATTCCAGATGTTGGTAGGTTTTTAACAGCTCAAGCAGCTCCAGTTTATGAGTATTTCACCCTGCTAAACCTCTCACATGGTTTCATTTTAATAAGTCACACGATCAAATATCATTTTAAGAATTTTAAGATGATAGAAAAAGTTTTTTGTTTCTTTAAAAAAAAAAAAAAAAAGACTAATTTGGCTCTATTTTTCTTCTTCCCCGTCGTCAGTCCTCTCAGGTCCTCTGACATTTGATTTGATCTGGTGTTCCTGTATAGGCCTATAAAACTGCACAGTATATTGTGGAGTGTATAAAACTAGCCCCACCCCCAGAGGCTCCAACTCACATGCTGCTTACTCATTGTTTCTGTCATGCTGATAATCTGATGATGTCATAAAATACCTGCCAGAGAAACCATGTCAGGGCTTTCACTTGAATACTGCATCACACTCTGCTGCTAATACTTCTGGAATTTTTTTCTTTTTTACTTTGGCTGGGATTTTCATGCAGGACTTTTAAATGTCTTGTGTGAGTGGATTTAAATACATAGTTTTGCTCTAGATCGGCTACATTATTCAGGATATATTAAGATTCATATAAGCAATATGAATCTTAATATATCCGGTGTTACATTGGCACAATTTTTAATCTAACTCTCTAATTTTACAAAGTGGTATCACTTATTAAGATGCAGGGAGAATTTTGTTGAATACGTACAAAATGTTTTCCAAATTGCAATTTCACGCTGCATTTCTTTACTAAATCAAATCAGCTTTTCAGCAACAAAAAGCTACAAGGGCGAGGTGAAAAGTTTTTTCTCACTCTATAGCCTACGTGTCAAAGCTGTCACTAATGAGGAGGCCAAACTGCAGTAATTTCCCAACATTAAGCTGCAATCCAGTTATGCAATCCTATTCTTTTCTAGACCACACACATTCACATGCACACACATAGTCCTACAAGGTGTAACTGCCAACCAAGGGGCCAGATGGGCAGACCACAAAAAAACAAGCTGTCTAGTATTTAGAGATCATTCCTCATTACTCTGATTTAGCCCCCCCGACTTTTTTTTTTTCCTGTCTACAAAAAGTCTAACTTCTGAAATGTAGCGTGGATACGCACACATACAAAATGAGAGAGAGGTCGACATACAGTGAGAGTCAGGCAGGATGGTCTGTGTTGCCAATGACCTCAGAAAAGCTGAGTATTAATAGCCACAGGGACAGCAGCCATCCCAGTTCTATTTCTGGTTGTGGCATCACACTGTGTGTCTGCCTGTGTGCGCGCCGACTGTAAAAGTGTGTGGATTAACAAAACATCTGCATAAAAACAGCATGGAAGACTTCTGCAAATGTACCATCAAGCCAAAAGTACTTTGTCAGCAAGACGCCTAACGGATAACTAGCTTTACATTATCGTTTTGTTTTCTTTCTTTCTTTTTTTTTCTTTTTGGCATGTCTCTCACCGTTGTTGCTAGATTAAAAGCCTAAAGCAACACGAACAGCACTTCAAGCCGCAGCAATGCCAGCTAAACACCCACAAAGTCAGGCCCATTATGTCATAAGGAAAGTTTTTTGTCTCTTAACAATCATTGCAAAAGACAATTAAGAATCAAATAAACGAAACAGTGTTTTTAACCTTTTTTAACCTTTAACCTAATTTTGACCAGTCTAACCCTGTACCCTCTTGTATAGTAATTCATTGAGTTCCTTAAGTCAGATGAAAGATGGAAGAACTAAAGTAAGATCAACTTTTTCTTCAGTGATAAGAGAAATGTTCTTTCGTCCTTTGAAATGAACAGAATTATCAAAGCTGGGTCAGGGTCTATCAGGGTCTATCTGAGAACTCGGTATATATTTGAGTCAAACTATCAGTTCTGTCTGAGGCTCCAAGCGTCTTGTACTTTGGGGTAAAGCCACATAACTTTAAAGTACGCCAATCAGCCATAACATTAAGACCACTTGTGGGTGAAGGGAAAAACATTAGCTGGGTCGTTGCGTCTCCAAAACTGCAGCTTTAGTGGGATGTTACCAGTCTTTGGTGGTCAGGACTCACCAAAAGAAGCCCGAGGATGGAAAACTGGTTAACTGGCACCAGGGTCATGGGTGGTCAAGGTTAAGTGATGCACACAGGGGAGGGAGCACTGGCCCATGCTAGTCTATCCAATAGGAGAGCTACTGTAGCCTAAATTGAGTAAATAGTTTATGCTGTTTCTCATAGAAAGGTGTCAGAACACACCATGCATCGCAGTTTGTTGTGTGTGGGGTTACATAGACACCGACCGGTCATGTTGCCTGTGCTGACCCATGCCAACCTACAATAAATGGTTTGAGAATGTTTTGAGTAACAGAATGGTGAATTAGACTTGTTGACTTAGATCGATGAACTTTATTTCAGTTTATAAAAGGTGGACCTCCTGAATATTAAGCAAGTACTTATAATGTTATATCTCAATGGTGTAAAGGACTTTCCTCTGAATTGCTTTGTTCACACACCTTTGGAAATAATCTATATTCAAGCATAACATAACAATTACCTCCATTTATGGAACATGCATGAATATAAACAATATTTTCTTTCTGTGCGTAATTTCTTATCAAATGCTGCTCCTTGTTTTTGTTTTGTAAAGTACATCTTAGCAGATCTTGACACAGTTGCCTCCACAGTTCCCCTTAAACTGTTGTTTCTTGATGGAACTTCAAACTGTGGAAACGTCCCCTGCTTTGAAAGCATCAATCAGCGTTATTCCAGTTGTCTGCTGAAAGGACCCGATGGCTGCTGATTCAGAGAATATATGAGCCCTGCAACTGGTTCTGAATTGTGCTCATTCAGTGCATGAATCAACACATTTTTTGTGTCTGTCAGAAGTTGTATTCACTTTATTTCAATTAAAAAATATGACAAAAGTATCATTTGCAAATGTGCGTAATGAGTCATCGCATTTAAACTCAGGTTAAGTACTCTGTTGTGGTAACTGTGAGAGCGTACGTGGAGAGGTCGACTTTCAGACTTCTTTTTTGGTTCTTGAAGATTTTTCACCTCTCAGCCCATTTGGATGAGAGCAAAATGTCTTTTATAACTAAACAGGAGATCAGTTACTTTTTGCTCAAGTTCTAATGATTACTATGATGCATTATACGCCAGCATACATCTTTAACAGGACTCTCGTAAGAGTCATAGTCTCTTTGCATATGCTAAACGTGCATACAGTTAACACAGAGGGGAGAGTCAAGAAAGGCTGCTGCTGACCTACACATGCTGAACTTGAAATTCTGTATAAGATTAGAAAGGATGTTATTATCAGAAATTAAATAACACTTAGACATGTGGGCTGTCTGTCAACAGGTAAGACGTCTTTTTACTGGGTTATTCACACCAGGTCTGGATTGTACAACTACAAATTTTGCAAAAGTTTTTAGATATGTAATTTAAGATTATAGATGATCAGCCCTCAGTGGTCACATCCTTTAGACATACAATTAAACCAAGCACTTATTTGAAGACCTGATGAAGGACATAGATTTGTGGCATAAACAGACTCACAATAAATTTGTGCTTTTACACACGAGGAGACAGATCAGCACAGGGGCACACGTACACATTGTCAGAGAAATTAACACACTCTAAGGTTATTTCTCTTTCCATCTCCCTTCTTTCTATAACACATACACATACTCAGGGGACTGGAACTCCATAATTACCAAGCACTGGAGCCCACTAACCACTAGCTTGAACAACGTGGTCATCTGATGGTGTGATTCCTGGGGCCCAGTTTAGAGGAACATTTTCTCCTCGGTGCAGGTTCGGGGTCAGTTTTACAGTTTGCCCACTGGTAGTTTAGGTCACAAAGGGGTTTATTAAACTGATCTACAGTCTGCACTTAAGAAAAATCTCAACCCAGAGCAGCGCAGTAATACAGAATGTGGCACGTCGCGTCATGGCACATCCAGATGCAGGAGTTTATTTTTGTTTTATTTTCCTCATCCACACACATCTTTACAGATCGACATTACTTTCAAAGACACAAAATTGCTGTTTTTCCTTTGATTCTGGCTTCTTTCATTTTGGTATTGAAATTGCTGTTTCATTTGTGAGCATATGTTATATTTCTTTCTTGTTTTCCTGTCCCAATCCCAGAGGAAAAAGCTAAAAACGTGGCATGTTTCCAAAAGGAACAACTTACTTCCCCACTAATGACTGTAGGAATGAATTACTATGTTACTATATATTACTATGAAATACTATATAATTATTATGTGGTGGAAAGCATGAACTGTTTTACCTGGAAAGGTGGATATGACAAAGAAACATATGTCAAATTAAGAATATTACTCATACTTTTCAGGTTTCTGCCTACATGAAAGGAGGAGCGTCTGCAACCTCTCTTTAGACTTTAGTTCACTCTTAAATGCAAGAAATTTAGCAATTTCTGAATTGGCTTTTATTACTCACATCAGACCGGGTGGAAATGATATTCTAAGGTGTTGTGTTGCCAGGATTGAAAGAAAACAGTACTACTGTATGAGCTTTGTATCACTGACAGGAGATTATTCAGGTTATGTACATGAGTGGTAGGTTAAATGTCGGATCTGTTAACAAGAATGGAAAGCTGGTGGGGGGTTGGGCCTGACTATAAATTAGGAGCCTGAGTGACCTAAAAGAGGAGCAGCAAGATCAGAGGAGCACTGGAAACCACTTTAATTGTTTTACAGGATCTGCCAGAAGTGTCATTTCAGTACATCATTGCAGAGAAAGACATGAGAGCCGGGAGGAGCAGCGTTGTCAGGGCAAAGCTTTGGGTCTGCTGCGCGCTATTGTAGTACTCAGCTACCGCCTTGTTGGGGTTTGATCCGGTGAACCAGAGCTGCATGCAGCGGCCAGAGTTTTTGGTATATGTGGTATAAAGGTAAGAATTGGACCAGATTTGTTCACACATGGATTTGGGTGTTGGGTACACTTCAGTCCACTTCCTGCATTTGCTTCCTTGAGGACACTTGTTCATGCCTGTGAGATACAAAGGTGGATGGACATAAATTATAACTGAATGAATTTGATAAAAAAAAACTTCAAAGCAACTATTATTACTACCAAAACTGGAAGATCTCCAAATGTACTTGTTCTAATGTTGCGAGAGCACAGTATTGTGCCTACAGTGTCATAAGTCAACATGAATTCACCTGAATGTGTGAGCATGATGCAAACATGTTTGTGCTCCATTTTCTGCGGGTATCTTACCTGAAGTCCAGTCCCAACCCGTATGCCAATCTGTCTTGCAGGTGATATCGTTCTTGCAATCTTCCCACCATGTTTCGCAGTCCTCCTTACAGAGAGGCACGTCCAAGATTCGCTCCTTACGCCAGCTCTGATCAACCTACAAAAATGCACACCAGTGACCAGTCTGATCCATCATTTGAAAGCACAAATGATACATTTAAATAGCTACTTGTCCTCGTTCATTTATTAAACTGTGGTAAAACACAAAGTTGTAACCCAAATTTATGGAAAAATACTGCATGTGTGAACCCACATGTCTATTCAAGCCATCTCAGTCCTCTCAACTTCCTATGCTGCCATCTAGTGTTACAAGCAAACACATACATAAGAAACTCAGTAGCACGTGTCGACAATACGCACTGCTTTTATCCAGGGTCCCAAGTGTGGCGAGCATTCATAAAAGCAAGTGTCCTGGATGAAATGTTTCTTGCACTGGGGGCTCATAACGCCACAGTGATTCCAGTTGAAGTTGTACAAGTAAGAGTTATCCTGGTGGGCTTCTTCGGTGGTGTTGGCAGTGCAACATGCATGATCTCGCCAGGGCGCACACTGGAAAGAGGAAGAGTGATCATTAAATGTGGATGCATACAGAAGTATGACCCTCCTTATGGTTCAAGCATGAAAAAGGGACAGAAAAGAAGACAAAAATAGGCATGAACAACTGGAACCTCACAAAATCCTACCCTTTGGTTCATTTTATATTTCGTGTATATGGGTGGTTGCAGATATTACCTGAGAGTACAGCTGTCCTTCTGGGCCAGGCTCCGTTTTGTGGTGTTTGGCATCCATACACATGTTAAGTTTGTCCTGAGACAGAGCTCCTCGGGAGACAACCAGCAACAAGGCCAGAACCTGCCACATGACGCTAGAAGAGAAACATCAACGTACATCAAAAGGAAGGTCTTCATAAAATGTTCAAGAAAACAGAAAATAATGCAATATCGGTGACCCAGTTCAAAAATCCACCCTGTTACAGAGAGGTCTTGCAACCTCTGACATGAGTGTGACTCTTACTTACCTAATAAGGATCCAACAGCTTAACAAACCTCACATAAAGAAATCAACTGGTTGGGTATATTTAGTTCTGGGATATTTATATATTATAATGCAGACCGCTGTTAACGCTGCTTACATTCAGGGTCATGAACGTAAGCTGGGTCTTTCTCGCTAAAAGATTTGGACTACGGTGTCCCTGAAGGCATGAATGACATGTGAGATACATGGAGCAACGATGCCATGTAGTGGTGCATTCACGTCACTACCCTACACTTACAAAAAAACATCGTCTCTTCTCCTGTTTTTTGCAGGCCAGCAACATAGCTCTTTTAATGAAAGGTTATTGTATAAATATCATTCCTCGCTTGGTGAGTCTCCGGTTTTTACCCAGCATATAAATCCACATGTATTTAAATTCATTTAATGGTCAAACTCCTTCAGAACGCAGCAAGTCCATTATGCATGGGGGCCGTTAATTGTTTTGTCCTTGAACAAGAGATACTGCTGTTTATATCAGCAGGAGATGGAGCACCTCACAGCTGATCCAGTGGAAAAATACAGGGTTTCTACAGGCATGTTCTGCAGTGCTCACTGTAAGCAGTGTTAGTGTGCAAAGCTAGTTGCCTTTACGATCCAGGTGTGGTGGGGAAAAAAAGCATTTTGGCTGCATATGTATGAGAGCTGATATGAAGCATTAGTACGATATGATCTGAATACTTTGACGGTTGTGACATCAGCTAAAACACACAGTTATGAAAAAGTTTTGGTTTGTACAACACACATGAGACAACATGTTTTGCTGAAATGACTGTTAACAAAAATAAAATGTTCACTTTAGGATCTTTTCTCAACATTTAGCAGGGATTGTGATTGTGTATAAAAGGTATCATATGAGCACATATGATGAACTTGAGAAAAACTGAACTGGACTGTAAAAATCTCACTGATTTTAGAAATTGAGCCTCATAATCAACTCCGTGCAGAGCTGTAAGTTCTCTTTGTTTAATTAGGTGTCTTACAACAATTCTGAATTTGACTGAGAACCTGACATCTATTTTGTGACTGCTGCATTTAATCCTCTCCAAAGGCTAGGCTGGGATCAGAAATTGAGTCAGATTGCAGCCTTAAATTATTTGGAATCTTGAATGTTTTACCGTGCCGCTGTAAGCGCTATTAGCAGAAGAGTAGCTTCTATAAAACCTGTAACTGTAATGCTGTAACTGCCAAGTTGTTTGACAAGTTGACGCCTCCACAAATCTGGAGCATTTTGATTTTCAATTAACACAGAACAATATGATGTAAACGATTAAAAAAGCTTGTTATAGCCACACTGAACTCACACGTTTGATTACAAGTGCAGGGAAAAACCAAAAGGGGATAATATATTATATGATTGGCAACAACCCTGATTCAAATTTAGGTTCTTATATACTCACTGACACATAATCTGTGAGCCATACAGAAAATGTAAGAACAAACACTCAGAATATACATCAGACTTTTACTTGTCCATAGTAAATGCATTTATTTATATTTCTGGCAAAGCAACATCCATTTTCTTTCTCATTTCTGTGTAATAAAGGATGGAGATTATTCCAAAATGCTACAACAAATAAACTAAAGCTCCTCAATAAAGCCTAAAAACACAATGTAAAGCTATTTAATACATACAGGTGGAGGCTGTCAGTAGGTAAAGCATAAACCTTACAATCAAATTCAAAAGCAGTCAAAGTAATCAGTTTCCAACATTTTGTCAAGCAAGGAAAAAATATTCTTATGTTGGAAGCAACAGACATAGGCTAACTATTAAGTCAGTCTGCTTCTTGTAAAAGAAATGAAACATTTTTTGTTATAGTTTAAGAACAGAAAAGCTGCATTTAGAGTGTAAATACATTGTGAGAAATAATAATAAAGCTGTTCACTTTACCTTGTTAGATTCAGCGATGATTCTGTCTTAAAGAGATATCTAACAAATCTGTTTCTCCTGTCAACCTCTTGCACACTTCTCAAGACCAAACAGAAATGACAAAACTTACATCTGTGCCTCAGAGTGTGTGTGAGACAATCTGTGAGAGGAGTGTGACTGAGAGCAAGGTTGCCCCGATACATCTTGAATCTTGCAGTACCATTAACTAATTTGTTTCCAAAGTCCAAAGTCTGTCCAAAGTCCATGTATGTGTGTTTTTGAGATAGTGAGAAAGAACAGGAGACACATAAGGTGTGTGTGTGTTAATGAGTATGTGCGTGTCCGTCTATCTTTTATTATATATCATTGCGAGAACGGTTTGCCTTATCTCAAGGTTCTTCCAGCTCTCTCTCTCTTCTGCAATGGCAATATGACCTGTGAAGGCAATAAAAAAGAAAAAATGTGGCAGCTAAGATGTGTTTTTCTACAGCTTTTAGCTGTTATGCTGCAAACAAGTGGAACAAACTGCCAGTGGAGATTAAACTTTCACCAAGTGTAGGCATTTTTAAATCCAGATTAAAAACATTTCTTTTCTCGTGTCTATGCATGAAATCTGCTCAGTATATTTGAACTTATCTGGACTGTTGCTTGTTTTTAATCATTTTAATTATTTTATTTATTTCTTTTTATATTCTTTTATGTATTTTTAATGCCCCCCCCCCCTGCAATGGTTTTATTTTATGTAAATTTTTGAATTGTTTTGTACATGAAATGTGCTATACAAATAAATTACACTTTGACTTTTGACTTTGAATCCAAAACATTACAAGCATGCCAAGATGAGTGCTTGATTTACAGTATTTGAGTATAACTCAGTGCTTGTCTGCATGTATCTAAGACGTTACAGATTTGGAGTTCAAGGACCTTTTTCAATTTTAGCAACAGTTGAGAAAAAAAGCCATGCACTGTAACAAGCTACAAACTACTGGAAGGTGTCAAATTACTTAAGCAAGTGAAGTGTATTGATTTGTCAGTGTATTGTTTGATTTCATTCAATAAATTCAAATCCCCTTTATTTAAGTTTGTAAATATGCTTTTTTCTTATAATCCATATCTTCAGAAGAGCTTGTTGATGAATTTCCAACACAATCGTACTGTTTTATTGTACATTGTAAAAAAAATTAGAAATTAAAAAACAAGTGCAAAATTAAAAATGATCAAACAATTAACATCCAGAGCCCCGTTGTTTCGTAATCTGTCAATGTTTACAAAATAATTAGTACAGACTATGCAGTCTATGAGGATTAAGTAAGTAGGAACAAGAGCTCAGGTTCTCAGGTGAGAGAAAACTAAATTGTTGTGTTAAAAGCTATCAGTTCATGTTTTCAATAATTATTCAGTATTCATGTGATATAGGAATCCAATAACCTGCTCCATTCATTCCACAGATGTATAACAAGACTAATGCCAGCTGAGGTACATTGCCTTGGTTCTCATTGCCCATGCCAATCGGAACCACTCTGAAGCTAATGAAAAGGGGACTCTTTATAGATGAACACCAGGAGCTTCCGGTGTTTTGAATTTTTTTTAAAAAGCTGGACAAGGAGACTGCCAGGTACTTACGTTGAAGACTAATTAAAGTTTACTTGATATTGATATTCGCCTATGTTTCAGATCTTTTTAGACAAAAGTCCCGCAGAAGTGTATGATATTTTAGAGCTCGGAGAGACTTTAATTCGTACTTTAACTATTAAGTTCCCGTGCTGGTTCTGTGTCGTTCATGCCAGAAAAACACGAACTGATGAGTAATGGCTCATTTCTTTTTTTGAAGGTGGGTTTTTTAACTGAAACTCACTGATTTACACTGTGTATAAATTGTCGTCCCTTCGTGACAGCCATGTCCACGCTCTTCCCCTCCTTGCAACCGCGGATAACGGAGTCGCTGTGGTTTAACTTGGACCGACCGTGCGTGGACGAGGCGGAGCTGCACCAGCAGGAGCAGCAGCACCAAACCTGGGTACCCCACTCTGCTCCTGCACCGTTTCTTTCTCCCTCTTCACTCTCATGTTTTAATATGCGCTCTCCGTTTCCTGCAGTTGCAGAGCATTGCAGAGAAAGACAACAATCTGATGCCCATTGGAAAACCTATTTTTGAGGTAAATTCATGTGTGTTTTGCCACAGTTTCACACATGGGTCGTGTGAAGCTACATGCTGAAGCTTCCTCCATTTATTTAATCTGGATTTCATGGGTACAGGCAGGCTATGAAGAGGAGGAAGAAGAGGATGACGAGGATGAAGAAGACAGTGAGGAGGACTCCGAAGACGAAGAGGACATGCAGGACATGGATGAAATGAACGACTACAACGAGTCACCTGATGATGGCGAGATCAATGAGGTGCTTTCATCTATCCTTTGTGTTGTAGTTTTTCCAGGTCAGCGATGTCATTAACCAGACCAAGCATGTGATTTGATTCTTATGAGATGTAGAAGGAACCGATGACAACACTTCTAATATCTCCTTTTATCTAATTGCTTCTTTTTCCTAACTAAACAGAGCAGTAATTCTCTTCTGTCTGGTTGTGTTTCCTTCTGTCAGGTGGATATGGAAGGCCCAGACCAAGACCAAGACCAATGGATGATTTAAGACTAAGGACAATTTTTGTCAAGCTGTCTGGCTCTGAATTAACAATCCCTACTTCAAAAGTGACTGCAGCTCCTCCCGTCTGCGACACATCTATTTATTATTTGTGAAACTAGGATAAGAATGTAGTTGAAACACAAAACAGGTTGAGGTCAGCTAATTTTTTTCAAACTTCAACCTGAAGTCCATCAGTCTCCGAGCACTTTGGACATGACTGCGAGTGTTGCTGCTTGCCACACATTGATCTACTAGTATGATGAATATGTGCGTGGAGACACTGCCGTTAAAATGAATCCTCTGTTTTTATTGGCATTCTGTGATCCTGCCGAGAAGGTATAATTGTACGATCCAGTACAAGCAGCCCCGAGCCTGTCTGGTGCTCTAAAATAGACTCACAAACGCAGTGCTGCTGTTTTGTAACCAGTTGAGCACGCCCGCTCAGCGGAAACTTCACGGATTGGCCCATTGATCTCCCATTTAAACTTTAACCTCGTCATATCTTCAGTCATGTGCTACTAGGAGTTTCCAAGCAGCTGATTGAGCACAAACATTGGTTCAGTCAGCAGAATAATTTTTTACAGATGAAAACGACTTAGTACTTAGGCCTCCAGCTCAGTTCTGTTTCATTGCAGCGCCCTGCATGTTGCTCACCTTTTGTTACAGACACTCCTCCAGTAGAATATTCACAGAACCTTGTAAAAACTTGTAATGCTCAGAAATTTAGGTGAGTTCAGACATTTTTTGCTACCAATGAAAACTGACCATCCCAACCCTCACGTGTTCATGGCATGTTGCTGTGTACAAAGGTTTTGGTTATTTCTACTGAAATGACTGGTTTTAACAATTTTATTAAATTATTTTTGATGAATAAGTGTTTTTGTTTGGGTATTTTTACCTATGAATAAACAATCAAATGTAACATGTCAGTGAGCAGTGTGCGAGTTGGATTTATGCTGACTTGCTTTTCAGTGAGATAAAAATGTCTACGGTCTTATACTAATAAGATACCCATGTGAAATATGCTTGTAATGAATTTAAGATTGTGTTGCTTCTGTTGTCTGCCATTCACTATATTATTTGATATTTAAAGTCAGGAAACATTTAAGTGCCAAAGACTTCCTTTGTCATGAACAGCGCAGTTTAAGCATGTATATACCTAACATGTCTTTTATTTCTAAATATCACAATTATACTTTTTTAACAAGTTTCATGGTCTAACATTTCCACTTTGATGTTTGAACGGCAATTTAATTATAATATTTATCATTTTATTATTAATATAGATTTAAGATTATGAAATTAGTATATAATTTCTTGCTCTTAAGGCTTTTTTTTTTTTTTCAGTATCCAGGGAGACCACAAGTATTGTTTTATTTTGGAGGACGTTCCAGCATTTCCTTACGCTGAGATAGGACATTTGGCAACAGCTCTCTGCCAAACAGTTCTAAACATTTCCCTCTTTTGCTCATGCTCCCAATCCCATAAAGTTTAATTAAGTTTGTCTTTATACCTTTTTTTGTAATCTTACACAATGATAAATGCTCTGATGAAGTAATAGAAACTAGACGTCGCAATGCTGCAGTTTTAAGGCAGAGATGATTTTCAGGGAAGAATTGCTTGGGCATGAAGAGTTCCATCTTTCCTTGCCAATCTAAAAATGTGGATCTGTAGTCAGGAACTGTGAAATCCGCGTCTACTTGATTCCCTGGTACACCAGCTCAGCCATTCCGTCCCTGATGCCCTTGCTGTACTCCAGCATGGCTCTGTGGATTTTCCACTCATACAAGCCACTCTTGCGGAGGTGTCGAAGGAACTTCGGAGCCCCAGGAAACAAAACGTTGTCGGCCAGAATCATAGATCCTTTTCCGAGCAGGCCAGAGCCCTCCAGCATCTGTAACACACAGAGCCAGTAAAGAGAGAAGATGAGTCGGTAAAAAGAAAACTTTCAGGGTAACATGTATAACCAAAGTATCCCAATGTTATCTTTTATCTGTTATCTTAATAATCATCTTTAAAGGACTCGAATGGGGAACATTTACATACACAAAAGCTCGGTCCATCAAGGGACTCTTTACTCCTTGAAAGCCATTATCACATTAAAACGGTAAGAAGAACCAGGTCCCAAATTTTTATATCTCAAGTCCCCTTTGAGCAAAGCAGAGGAAGAGCTTAAGTTAAGCCGCCTAGGATCATAAAATATAAATAATGTCTTTTTAATGACAATTCATTACCTGCAGGTCAGGCAAGTAGCATTTCTTCCAGTGGTCCATGAAAACAAAATCCAGCCTCTCTAAATTGTAGTCAGAGCGTAGCCGAGGTATCACTTCATCAGATGGATTAACGATAAGCTCCACCTGGAGAAACACAGAGGTACATAAAAGCAGGGTGGTAGGGCCAAAAAGTGCATGAAGTACTTTAGCTATGATGTGGAATTTTGTAAATTGCTAACATGTTCTTGTTGTCTCACCGTGTCATCATCAAACCCTGCCAGGCGGATGATTTTCTCAGCGATTGCAGCATTCCTCTGATCCATCTCAATACTGTACAGCCTGGCCCCCAGAGGCAGAGTCCGGGCGATCCGTACGGTGCTGTATCCGCAGTGGGCCCCCAGCTCCAGCACTGTCAGAGGGCTCTGCTCTATCAGCAGACGGTCCAGGATTTTGCCTAAGGAAATACGTGGATTTGGGATTTAGACTTTACATCAACACTTTGTCTCTACATCTTAGAAAACTCCCCCTAATCATCGTCTGCACCTTTTTTAGGCCCAATGTTGCTGATGAACTCCACCTTGCTGCACCAGAAATCAAAGGCATCCAGGATGCTGTCAGGGTCTCCAGGGGTGGAATGAGTGAGAACATACTGGTAGGCCCGCTCTTCCCGGCTCAAACCAGTGACACAGTCCTTCCATATTCTCACAAGGACCGCCCGATAGAACAGCACAAAGTAGTAGCGGTACCGAATTATCAGCGTCAGCAGAAGAGGAATGAAGGCAAAGGCGATAGCTGGTGACACCATCCTTGCACAGAAAGAAACACACACACACACACATAGGTAGATTCAGCTGTAGATTTCCTTTTTTTCATATCAAATTGTTAAGAATGTTCTCCTTAAACTCCCCATCAAATCATATTTGATGTTTAAATATTCTCTTATGTCTTGCACTATATGTTCCCTATGCATCAGTGACTGATCTTTGAGCCGCCGTCGGCTCTGTTTTGAACTTGTATCAATTACGAGAGCAGTTCTTTACTAATTTATTTTATATGTATCTCATCCTCAACTGCGCTGCTCTGTATTCTGAAACAGCTGCAGTTTTCTTCTCATATGAAGCAGGGTTTTTATCATTTTCATGGACGTAAGAGGACACAAGGATAAACAGCAATCGTTACACAATCAATTCTATGCCAAGTCATTTTTTTCCCGATATGGTCATGTTTGGCCAATAAACATGTCTTCTGGGATAGTGCTGAGAATTATAAGGGCTTTCTAGAAAATTAAAAACTCCACCAAATGAAATCTTAGATGCATAAAATCCATTTCTGACACACACTTAGCTCTACACAAGTCTTTTCCCTTGCTGTGGCTGATGAGGTAATAAGTGTCGCACCTCTCTAGATGTTTCCTCTGCCTCAGGTAACCATAGACTCCACCGACTCTCTGCTGTCACACCAACCAGATGCTACAGTCTAACAAGATATTCTGACTGCCCCAGGGAAAAACGGTGCACACACAAAACAAACCTCACCTATTTATCTGAAGAGCAGAGGAGCTGATGATGAGCAGAGCCGATAAGTGGTGCTTCAGCTGAGACAGGTGCAGAAATACGAAGAGTGTGTGTGTTTAGGAGAAGGGCAGAGACTCTGTGATATGAATAATTTAAGCATCACGTGCATGATGATATATATTCTGTATTTAAGTTAACAGATACTGAGGTCAACATAGTGTGTAAACATAGTTTTTTTGTCTTTTTTGATTAGGCACTATGTACCACCTTCTTAAAAATATTCAAAATAAGGCTAACAGTGCGAAAAGGAGCAGACCCAGAGCAACAGAGTGCTGCAGAAACTGATATATCAAGTTAACATCAACAGGTGTGCATCTGTGTGCGCCTCTATGGAGTCCAGTTTCCTTAGTCACGGTGGAAAGATCGAGAAAAAAAACACAACAAAAAGCTCATGTCTGAGTCTTTATCAAATATAACTCAAACGCAATATAAACGAGTTTATTCAAATACAGGCAAAAAAGATTTGAAAACACAGGAAAACCATGCGAGGCAAGAATAAATGTAACATACAAAACAGTGAAAAGGAAACCAACTCAAAACTGAACATTTTTTCTTGTCTTTTTGTTTCCCATCATCTTTCTTTTCACTGGGTCTCCTCTGTTGTGTCCGAGTATGTCGTTCTCGTTGTCCGTGTCAGTATTTTAACTCATCAAACAACAAAAGTGATGAGATTCATACTGATGTGGCACAAATGATCCAATAATAGCAAAATAAGAAGGGACTAACAACTTTTAGACCCCCTCACTGGAAATATGTTTGCATGAGATCAGTCTAAAGCGATCGTAGCCAAAACAACTCACCTCTTTAATTCTGTTAGTGATTTGATTAGTGAGCTACATTATCTGTCTTCCGCGCTCATAAATATACACAAATGTTGCCCCAGTTGTAAATATATATTATTGTCTCACCATCACTGCTTCTGTGGCATTGCTGGAATTATAACGGAACTAGTGACTAAAGTGAGATAAAAACCAGCTCCCTGTGTTTGCTCCTTCGTGAACCAATAATCATTCCTTAAAAAAATGTTTTTGTAAAAAAAATTCAAAGTGTTTAACAAAAGGCACACAACGTGTAGTCATTCTGTATTGTTTTTCAGCTACACTGAGGCGATTTATTCAGAGTTGTTTAGGAAATATTACCTGCTCATTTATTAGTCTATTGTTCCTGATTTCTGGGTCAGTGTGGTAGATTTTGTGTACATTTCTGTGAAGTGTTGCTATGAGCAACACACGGTTACAGATTGCATAAAGCAGCATCCACAGAGAAGGACAGCAATCGTTGATAACTTGCTGGTTAAAGTTCTGGACAGGATTGTTTAAGAAGGGCTCTGATAAACTTCTTCAGCTCTTTGTCCCCTCTGGTCCATCTTACCAGTCGAGTCAGCACCAGTCTTCCCTCTTCAGCCTTAGCCAGGGCCAAGTACCATCCACTATAGACAGGCTTCCCCACTTTCCCTCCTTCTTTTGCCTGTTTCCCATCTATCTTCTGCTCCCCCAGCTCTGCGTCTTCATTTGTCTCTGTAGAGTCTAAGCCGGGACAAGTACAGCTGCCACCTTCCTGCAGCCACAAAGCGCCGTGGGCCATCGCGCCTGCGATCTCCTCCGCCCTTTCTGGCCCTCCCCCTGCCCACCTGAGGATGCGGCTGCGGGCCAGAGGCACCAGCTGACGGTCACCTCCCACTGTTGACACGCTGCCCAGACGCATCTTTAAGGCTGTGACAGAGACAAAAAGAATATGATTCAACAGGTGTCACTTCAGACTCACTAAAAAAAATATCCCTATTTAATTGGTTTTGTTCCAGATTTTTAAAAGAATAATGTTTTTTTTTTTTTTTTTTTTTTTTTTAAATGTTATGCTGCATTGTATGACCTTCATGAAAAAGGAGAAGCATTTGCTGAGAACCCACATCATTTGCTCTCACCATATGGACTGTGGCAGAAGTTTTCCTGGATGTCAGCCTCTCCTTCAGCAGCCAGACTGCAGGCATCACACATAACACTCCCTGGAAGATGGAAAAAAAAAAAAAAATAGATAATTTGATTGGACTTGTCAGCAGCAATGATGGAAAACAGGTGGCTTGTCTGTTGAATTTCTGCAGAAACTGTGAAGTGAAAATTGCATAGTTACAGCTGTGCAACAAACAGTTTATCAAACAAATAATATAAGAAAATCAATAGTAAAATGTTAAAAAAAGAAATGACTAAAACATGCTAAATGCATTATTACAATGCCTTACGATTATACAGTGACTATCAACAGTTGAGCATGATAACCACCAGAGTTAAAGATTTGGACCTCATTTTGTGCTTTGTGCCAAGATATCCAGAGATCATTGCAGCACTTCAATGTATCTCTACATTAATCTAAGAATTATATAAGTAAAAGAATATAGTGATGAGAACTCATTGGACTAAAAGCATCAAATTGAAAGTGCTCTTTCCTCAGATCTATGGCCTCTCTTAGTGTTATATAGCCATGTTTTCTGTTTTGTTATTGGAGCTACAAAGTGTAAACAGTTGCTTTTTAATCTTTACTAACAGCTCAGATGTTTGGTTGAGTAATCTCCAACCAAGGGGTCACGATGCAACACGATGGAGGAGTCTTGGGGAAAAAAAAATATGACAGAGGAAATATTTATTTAAATCCCGTATTTATTTCAGTTTAGCTTGATTGTTTGAACTCCTTTAAGTCTTAAACAGTTACTGGAGTGAAACTGAGAGGGACTTTTTGAGAAAAATGTCTATTTGGTTGACTTGCTTTAAAAGCTATAAACTGACGTAGTCAAAAACAGAAAGTGCAGGCTACATAAGCAGCTGCTTGAGTAAAGTACCGTCAACGCCCCGACTGTTAGCCTGCTCTGAAGATGAAAATAGTCTGATGTCTGCCATGTTAGTGACTTGTCTGTGTTTGTGATGTTACTCTGTGGAGTGTTTTGATTAGGAAAGAAAAAAAAAAGCTACTTGTGACAGATCCGTCCACCAACCTTTCAGCGCCTCCTCGTGCCTGACCTCTTCTTCCGTCCACCCCTGCCGCTCCCCGGTTGCTGGGATACAGAGCTGCGTTCCGCGCGGGAACCGGGTGCAGTTAAACATCTCCGGCCACGGGAACCCGAACGCGCTCATCACAGGCACGCAGCCGTCCCGCACGGCCTCGCACAGGCTCCTGCAGGGGCTCACGGGCCCGTTGAGCTCCGGCAGACACACCGGGGCGAACAGCGAGCACAGGAACTTCTTCGTGTCCCGGTGACACAGCTTGGAGATGAGGGGCAGCCAGGCCGCCGACTGCTGCTGGGCCTCTTTCAGTGAATCATGGCCGAGCAAGTTGGGGATCCACATGCGCCTGTAGCCGATCCCGTGGCACAGAGACAGGGTGCTCGGGATGGGTTTACACACCGAACGGACCGAGGAGCTGAACCCGAGAGAAGGCGGCACAGGAGGCACTGCATCGGAGGCACGAGATCCTCCGAACAGCACCACAAAGCTGAGCAGAAAAACAGACATTGTTTTTGCTCCGAGTGAAGTCTTCACAGCTGTAGCTTCTCTGCCTGGACCTGAAGGTGTAAATAAAGAGGTGTGGAGGAAACGTGGGGTAATGAGAGGGCAGGCGCCTCCCTGCCATCATCCCACCCCATCAGACTGCTGTCTGACTCCACAATTACCAGAACATTTCCATGTGTCATGCAGGCTGTTTGTGTCGGACGGCAAAGAAAACCAATCCTCCATCTGATACAGTTAAGCACAGTCACGTTTGGCTCTTTGCAGCTCTGACTCCAGACTTCCATCCAGACATGATTTACAGTAATATGCTTGAAAATAACCTGTGTATTCGAAGAGGCTGACCTGATAGCACATCTATATTTTTTAGAGAGGTTTTAGAATAAAACTGATGCGACTCCATTTTCCAATTCTTTACGGAAAGAAACTGAATATGATTTATATAATCATACAAATCCATGTCTCGGTGTTAGCATTTGAATAGCACTTCACTTAATACTTAAGTGAATAGAAATGTGCTTAGCATTTAGACACGCATTACTTTTAATGGTAGCAGATGTGTGAATACTCGTAGATATCCACTTGCATTTCTCAGAATAGGCAATAACATGCATTATTGGAGGAAAGAAGCAGAGAGAAAACATGTTAACTTTCTGAACAGCTTTAGATAAACATTCAGTGTCAGTGCTGTGAGGTTAGCTGCTGAAAATGAAATGTAACCGTTGTGTGTTGGAGAAGCAGCGTGTTTGACACCATCATCTTGTATTTAGCCAGAGGGTGTCATCTTTTCCAGAAAAACTGCCACATGTCAACCAACATGCCCAATCCTGCTTGGATTGTGCTTTTTTCACATTAGAAACGTAGCAAACTCTTAGACACAAGTAAAGTTTCTGGAGGTGCTGTCAACAACGAAGCAAAGGAGACAAAAGCATTGCTCAGCTGGTTACCCGAGTAGCCACTTCACTCAAGTAGAGGGCCTTATTGTTATACATCAGTTTTAGCTCTCCGCTGAGCAAAGTGATGAAATATTTGAAGCCAAACAACATTCCTGTTTACAAATTCAAGACAACTTGGCCAGTTAGTGCTCATAAGTTTGATGTTGTGCACATCTTGCCTACAGATACCATCCTCCATGAGTTGATTTTCAAATATGTCACCCTTAAGTTCCTGTGTATTGTATGCATATAAAGATACGGCACATGGCAGCTTCTCATGTATAGTCTTTAAACCAATATCATTTATTTATTGATTGATTTTTACAGGCTCTTGTGCAAAACAAGGTTTTAAAAAGGTGAGGGATGGGATCGACTGTGGCTCGTATTGCTCTTTGAGCAGAGGAGGAAGTGCTTGAATGTTACACCACAATTTTGAAATGCATGCTAGTAAAAGCTGAGGATTCCAAACTTTACAGATGAAAAATCAAGTTTTATCAGCAAAACATGCTGAGAGCCCGCACTGAAAAAAGTGACTTTTTGGTGAAGTAAACTCTATTAGAGTAACTGTCATAATTTCTACCTTGTACTTTTAAGATTTAGTAAGAACTAGAGCTTCTTAAGTAAAATGAAACATTTTATTAACAAAATACATGAATTATCGGGGGAAGAGTAAGTTTTACTTAAGTTTCCTCATACAATTTAAATGTTTAATAGTTGTATGTACATAAACCTAGAAATACTACATAAACTTTACTCTGAAAGTGTATCGTTAAAATCTGCTAAGTTACTTCATAACAGCAAATACTACAGATATATAAAATTTACTTAAAATTTTGAGTAAATGATGTTCCTGCCTATGAAAAACAAGTAGACTTTACTTAATTTATTTAAATAAATAAATATAACTTAAATGTAATGAATATTTACACACTGCATCTAAGGCAGAACGGATCTTTGTCATTTTATGTAACGTTAAATGTGTTAAAACGTTAAAGTTACTGTTGAACAGGTCATCATAGTTCATTCATTGAAATGATGACATTTAAACCTAAAGTTGTACAATATCTCCTTCTGAAACGCATGAGAGTCGAGGAGGGCATGAAATTAAATGAAACCTAAGAACTGCAAGTTCTTTTATATCACTGTAGGGCTGCCTGGCCGAGAAAAGCACCGCAGTGAAACAGCTGCGCAACATTAATCTGAAATGTACCATTTGATTTCTGTCATTTTACATGTGGCATTTATTTCTAGATGACAACACACTCGTACCAATGCTAAGAAGCACGTTCCCCGTTTTGCTCACGTTTGAAATTTCCGCCTTCACGTGTCGGAGGCCATCGTTGCTTCTCAAATACCGGAAGTGGTCGTTGTGTTGTTGTTGCACCACAGCTGCTGTCATGTGATAGCTCGTCTCAGAAGCTGCTGGCTACAGTGGCTTCCTACCTTTAGATGAGGCTAAAGTAAAACCACCCCGGAGAGGAGTTTTATGTTTGTTGGAGAAGAACAACACGGCTCGTTTCTGACGGAGAGCAGTGAAGCCGGGGTTGTGTAGTTTGGCCCCTCGGACGCTGCCATGGGTTGCTGTTACAGCAGCGAGAACGAGAACACAAGTCAGGTAGTTAGTTAGCTGCTAGCTGGCTAAAACCGATAAATGCATTCTGGTTTTCCCCAGAAACCAAGTACGCGCTGGTGTTAAATGTTTTGAGGGTGTTTATGAGTAATTTGAATAACGTGTGTGTCGACATTTTCAAGGGGTCATTTTGTAAGGGATAATATCCTGATGCCGAAAGCAGCTTTAGCTTGCTGCTTAAAGCCTGCGGGATAGGCCTGCCTCAGGTCAGACTGTGAAGTTGGCACCAATGAAAACCACTACAGAGAAGAGCTTCATATATCTGAATTGTTGGCTTCGTTACAATTCTTTCTGAAACTAAATAGACATTTTTCCGACTGAAAAGCGCTGACTTTGTTCATACTTGTTGACCTTATAGTTAATTGTGTTTTTTATTTATTTATTTATTTTTTATACCAATAACAGAGGTGATTGACTTTATGGATTACTTCTTGGTGTGCGCTGTGTCATATGACCCCAAAGATTCCCAGCTATTTTTGTTTACGGAAACAAAGTCTGTTCCTCCTTCATGCGGAATATCTTAACTCACAAGCAGTTTATCCTCATGGAAATAAATTTAAAGCACCCTTTTTCTCCGTCTGTGTTGTAGCGCTTTAAAGCATATTAGTCTCTAGATACACTTTTTTAGTACTTTTTAAAAAAAAAAAATTTTTAAGGATCCCTGTGATGATTAGATCCAATCGATTTGTGGAAAATACCTCAATTTCTAATAGTCCCCTTTTGCGGAGACATTTTGATTTGATTTACAGTAGATTACTTTTTCAGACGAGCTTTAGTGTTTGAGTTTCAGTCTGTTGCATCTATTGTTTTTGATCTAAAACAAGAAAATTGCCACTTAAAAACCTCTCTAAAATTTGAAGCTGCTGTATGATCTGATGTTAGGAAAAGAACTTGGTGATTAACTGCTTGTAGGAATATATTTGTTAACTTTTTTTTGTTGCTTGCATTCGATAAAGAAAAGTCAGTCGAAGCTGTGGTTGTGTAAAGGTTGGTAAAGTAAATTTATATATACTGATAACATTGCAGCCGTTGTTGTTTTGAACTCTCGAGTTAAAATTACTAACTGTTCGGCCCAGGGGTTTGTAGGTTAATGATATGTGTTGATGTGCGTGTACTCACCGTGTGCAAGATTAAGTGTTGCGCAGGTCGTTGTTACCACCCCCTGATTGTTTGATCTTACATTTTATATTCTGATCCTGTTCTAGGATGCAAATGATGAAACAAAGCCTCTGATCCCCCCAAACCCTGTCAGCAAACCTCCAAATGGGACCGACTGGATCACAACCAGCGTCCCGTCAGCACGGACAGATGAGCAGGCCCTACTTACATCCATCCTGACAAAGACTGCACAGTAAGACACCTTGAAATAAGCATTGACTGGTTAAGTTACAGCAGGAGTTTGTGTAGTTTTTTTGACAGTGATCTGTGATTCATGAAAATGTCATCATTTCTTGTCTTTTAGGAATATCATTGACGTCTCAGCAGCTGACTCTGTTGTGATGGAGCAGCATGAGTACATGGACAAAGCTAGACAATACAGGTATGTAGATGAGGAGTTTTTGTTGCTGCTCGTCAAATTCAAATTCAATTCAAATTCAAAAATACTTTATTTATCCCAGATGGAAATTAAATGTTGATGTAACTCAATTAAATCAAGGAGTTATTATAGATGCTGATGGCTGTGGGCAGGAAAGATTTCCTGTAGCGGTCCGTTTTGCATCCAAACTGAAGAAGCCTTTGACTGAAGAGACTCTGTTTTCTGATAACAAGGGGCAAGAGCAGGCTTTAAAATGAGATTAAACGGTTTTTATTGCCCTCATCTGAACATTATTGTTTGGCTGAATTGTCTGTAGCATGTCAACTGAATATTAGATACATAGGGTAACAATAGTTTGGTCATTATGAAAATTTTGAGCTTGAAATTATGCTGTGTGTAAGGTGCTGTCATGTGGTTGTGCCTGTCTAATTAATGCAATGTGGAAAAGGAGACAGTTACTAAACCGTTTAGATTCAGACGACTTGGATGATATTATGTAGTGGGCCAGCTTTGGTTGTTTTTTTTGCATACACGACGGTGGGGAAAATGAAAGTGTTTAGAAGAAATTTCCACACCAACCCAAAAGCTGGAGAGGAGCTTGCGAAGCAGTTGATTGTACCACAAAGTTACAACAGTGCTAGCGTTTGCCCCTAAGCTTTGACCCTTTTTTTTTTTTTTTTGGTGACATCTAGTGGCAGTGAGATTTTCCATCGAACAAAGCAGCTCTCTTTAGACTAGAATCCAGGTGCAGATTAGGTTCTCAAAGATGTCCGCAGTATGGTTTGTGACAGTGATTATTCCACACAAAGTGTGTTTTTTAACCTGAACTCAACAAGCTAAATAAGCTTCTGTTTTTTTTTTGTTTTTTTTTGTTCCAGTACAAAGCTGGCTGTGTTGAGCACCAGCCTGCCCCAAAAGAAAGTCCTCACTCTCCCCTCCCTCACCAGCCAGCCCCACCAAGTGCTTGCAAGTGACCTGGTGCCATACTCAGATGTTCAGCAGGTATTCATAAATCAGCACACATTGACAACATCGCATTGCTTTACGTCATATGCTGTTCCTCCCTGTTGGGCACGGTCAACATCTGAGGAACACACTTTTGGAAAGCAGTACGCAGCATGAGGGACTGTGTGGTATTTCAGTCTTAAAATAGATCTCAAAGACATCTAATGCAGTTTTGATCCACCGAATGGGAAAAATTCAGTGCTGAAATTGTGAAGTTTGCTTAACAACAACAAAGATACAAAGTCTGTTCTCTCATTTTCTTTGCAGGTATCCAAGATAGCAGCTTATGCTTACAGTGCAATTTCTCAAATCAAAGTGGATGCTAAAGAGGAACTCGTGGTCCAGTTTGCCATTCCCTGATTCTGCGTTTCTGGCCTGCATATTGTTCCTCCCGTCCCACCTTCTCTGTGTCATTCCTGCATCCTCATCCTCCAGCCCACCTTTTATTAAAGCATTCTGATCCTTGTGCTTCTTAGCTATGCCTCTAACTGCTACAAACTCAGAACAGGAAGGATTTCACCCTCTGGCTGTCACTTTGTCAAATTAAATGTGAATAAGTGGCAATTTGTCGGTTATCATATGAGCATTTGAAGATGATGTAGTGTAGATGGGTATGATCCCATTCTTCAACAAGGCCTGCTCTGTACATAGTGCATGGATCACAGGCTTTGTCCGCACTAGGTGTAGGGGAAAAAAAAATCCTCATATGTCCTTCTTGATCATTTTCTTTTTTTTTCTTTAAATCAAGGATTTCAGGGCCTTCTCAGTACCTTTATTTTGTTAGAATCCCTAGCCTGCACACTCACCAAACACGGTGCGCTTCACACCATGCTGTTGTCCAGAGGTGTGGGAAAATGTGCAGTGTAAACACCTGCAACAGAGCTGTGGGATCATTGGCTTATATATTAGTTTAGACTGTCCACTGGAACAAGACATCTGAGGAGTTTCCGTAACTTCGGATAGTGGGAATTTTCAGGCGCAAATGCACATGTTGAACAAAAAAAGGAGGGAAAAAAATATGGCTTCACATTTGAAAATCATGTGATTTGAGCTCTTTACTCTCATCTTGGGAGTGAACCACCAATTCCTCAGTTTTGTATAATTTTTTTTTCCTTTAATAGATAAAATATCGACAATAGAGCCAGGAAAAAAAGGGATTATTTATTTTTTTTTCCCCCAAGATTAAGATATCATTATAATTGTAACACAGTTGTCCTGATGCATTTGGGTAGCCTGGGTCTCACTTTGCACTAAGAACCATGTACCATCACACCAACCTGGCTTGTAGTAAAATTAACTAGCTGCTGTTATGTTTAAAGGATAACGGCAGAAGAAGGGTTTTACAATCTCTTTCCCACTTTGCAATCTGGTTTTCCTTCTGAGGCCCCATCCCAGGTGACCATGATTTGGCCTTCCATTAATAGTGTTCTCTAGTGGGTGAGGATACATAGGCAAGCAGACGGGTGCCGCCTGAGTAGGCCTACTGATGTCACTGGGAACGGGAAACGGTGGATCCTTCTTAGAGGCTTTTATGGCTCGACTGCAGTGTGCAGGTTTCTAGCCCTACAGGTGAGCTGGCCGCAACCTCACATGCTTAATAGCAGTGGAGGCATTCAGAGTTGAAGGGGGTGGGTGTGGGGAGGATGCAGGGACAGACATTGTGTTTTCATGCCTTTGTATAGACTTTTTTCTGATCGACCATATAGACAGATGATGAAATGTATGAACTTTGTGTCTAGAGATCGTTGGTCAGACTCGGCAAAGATCTTGTGACGATGAGAGTTTTTATGAAACACACGGCAACAGTTCTAAGGCCTGCATTTGTTTGCTTTTACGCAAAGCGTTAAGCTGCAGATTGTAAAAAAAAATTTGGAGTTGTTCAAATTAATCAGAAACTAACCATTGTAGCAGTGTGGGGGAGTGCTAACAAATCTATGTACCGCAGCAGATTAAATGATCTCAGACCCTTTTGTGATTATTTATTTTTGTTCTCAAGTGTATATTTGCTCTCCGGAGAAAGAGAGAGCACGACTGTGTGTGGGCAGAGAGTATCGTGAGCATGCTCTCAGGTCGCTAAAGGGATGTTCTGCAAGGCTGTGATTACTTCAAACCACGCAACTGATTTGAGCTTTTTTTTTTTTTTTGCAATGGGTTCTTGACGTTTCTTTTGTTTTTTTTTCTGTTTTTGTTTGTTACTCAAATGTGTAATACTACCTGAAATATTGTATGTTTGTAATATCTTAGGCAAGTACCAAAAAGTTTTAAAATCTTTTTCTTTTTGTTGTTTAATCAGTTCATTAAAAACTTTCAACAAAGTACTCATGTCTCA
Source organism: Odontesthes bonariensis (assembly GCF_027942865.1). Lineage (NCBI taxonomy): Eukaryota > Metazoa > Chordata > Actinopteri > Atheriniformes > Atherinopsidae > Odontesthes > Odontesthes bonariensis. Next base: position 21,622,003 of record NC_134514.1, on the reverse strand, counting down.
CGAAAGAAGTTTGACACCCGCATGCTCATATCTGACAAATAGTGAGACAACCGTTCACAGTAGGCAAGGCAATTTTATTTGTAGAGCACAATTCGTACACAGGGTAATTCAAAGTGCTTTACAGCTACATAAAATCACAAGAAGGCAATAAAATCATAAAAAAAAAAAAAATAAAAAAAATCATTAATTAATTAATTTAAAAGTGAAGACTGCAGATAAAATAGTTTCAGGTGTCATATGCATAGCTAAACAACTGTTTTCAGCCTGGATTTAAACATTGTCAGAGTTGAGGCCTGTCTCAGTAAGGGTGTGTGTAACTGTTAAAGCAAGACAACGCATTAAAAATCCAAATATTTCTACATCGCACGCTAGGTTACGCTACACAGTTATTATCTAGTTGCATGACAAGTCGCAGTTTACAGAACTACTACGTCATGAGCTTGTCTTTTGGAACTTCCAACTGTCAAAGTGTCTTCATTTTCAGTCAGCACCAGCTCTACAAGAGTGAGGCCATACAGACGTCCGGTGGGCTCTCTTTGTGAAAGATGTGTTCATTTTTGAAAGATTAGTTCATAATTGCTATTATTTTTTCATCGGCCTAACCAAAACTTTCACATAGAAACAATACAACGGCCTCAAAGCAAGAGTACATTTTTAATTGTTACTGATCTAAAAATTATTTTCTATAATTCTAGCAAATTCAGAGCAGAGGACGTAAAAAAAACCCCCAACTATCCTTGATTTATTTTTTTCCATAGCAGGACGGGCAGCCTATTCTCTGAATGAGCAAAGAAAAAATGATGTCAGTTGAGCTATGACAACGCATACAGCCTGATCTCAGTAAAAAGGGTTGAAATTAAGCAATTTCTCAAGAAATGTGAAAAATGAACCAACAATGCTTGAATTCGACTTCGACTAGTGTGCGCAAATTGACATATTTTGTAGTATTTTTTTTCCTTTTGAGCAGAGAATGTGGAGAGCACAAAACAACAAGTTCGTCAAACTACAGCGAAGAAGGGCCAGCAGTCACTGCAGACCCTTTGCTGCCTCTGCTGCGGGTGTTGCCTCGATGCCAAATGTTTGCCATGACTCGCTCCTGCTGTGTAACAGCACTGAAGTCCATCGTCTTCAACCGAGGCAAAACAGAAATCGCACGATTCCTAGACACAAAGAAGCACAAGCTGCATTTTTTAACAAAGTGATATCAAAAGCAAACAACAAAGAAACAGGGTTTTGTCACTGTACCGAGGTTGTGTGTGTTAAACCACTGTTGCTATGCAGACCAGGAAATGAACTAGATATGCATCACCTGTCGCAATGTTATGCATGCGCATGCTTGCCAAGCACTCAAGTCTCAAAAGTAATCCCTCACTCTGCACTCGTGAACTTTATGACACTATAAAGGGCTGCTGACTTGTCACGTACACAGCAAACAAATAGCATACATGCATTACTGTTTTGCACAGCAATTCTCACAAAACAGTGGAATAAAAGCAGCTTTGCACGATGTGTGTGTTTGATACATTAAAAAAAAGAAAAGAAGACATTCTCCACCTGTAGGTTTTGTTGGTTTCTATTGGATTTCCATGTAGAGTAATGGAGTGAAGATGTGGTAGCACTGCCAACCTGTCCACCTCTGACAGAACAAAAATGTTGTTTCCATGAAGATTTAACACGCGCAGTCCGTGCAGCTCACACAAAACCTGAAATGCATGTGTAATCCAACATTAAACATCCCTGCAGTAACAAATATCATATATTCTATATACGCCCACATATAGATAATTATTTATAACAAAGAAAACAACCAATCAAAATTAAATAGTTTTTTTTTAATACGGTATATGCAAGAGATAGAAAAATAAAAGCAACTGGGTAAGAAAACACATGAAGGTAGATCGAGAAAACTCACTTGGTCAATATGTGTGATTTTGTTGAAGGACAGGTCCAACCAGGCAAGATGTGATGGCTCAGCAAGGAAGTGGCTAACAGTCTTCTGGAGGTCACAGAGGTCAGTGATGTTGTTGTTGCTGAGACGCAGGGAACAGCTGAGGCATTTCCTTTCTGAATTTCTCTTTAAAGGCCTCAGACCGCTGCTGGGCTCCTCTGTCAACGCATCTGAACCAGCATATAAAACAAATACAAGGAACTAAGAGGACTGCCTGGTAAATTTGTTTGGGTTAAAGGACAAAACCGTTTTTTTTACATTGGGCCCTTGATTTCACATTATAACATGATGTTCTACTCACCCCTGCTTGTTGTTGGTCATTTGGAGCTGTTCCGAAGATATTCGAGAGGCGTCTGGCTGCTCTCTTGAGATATTCGGCCATGAAACGGTTTCCTATGGACAACGTTATACAGGCACAAACTATGCTCAAAAAAGTGGGTGTTACTGACGTCATCGTGCTACTACCACAGACAGCCCACAGACCCACTTTACGACAAAAATTCTAAATTACAGTAACCCGGATTTTTTTAAGTAAGCGACGCACCTCCACGTTATCAGTGCTAGTGTACAGTAATTAATAAATTATAAACAGCATAGTTTGTGCCTGTATAACATTGCCCATAGGAAACCGTTTCATGGCCGAATATCTCAAGAGAGCAGCCAGACGCCTCTCGATTATCTTCGGAACAGCTCCAAATGACCAACAACAAGCAGGGGTGAGTAGAACATCATGTTATAATGTGAAATCAAGGGCCCAATGTCAAAAAAACGGTCTTGTCCTTTAATGTAATTTTTACACTTTTTTTTGTTTGTTTGTTTTGGTTTTTTATCATGTTGCACTCTGCTGCAAATGAGACTATTGATCAGTTTATTCCAGATGAAAATTTCTTTCTATTTTGTAAGAATATTGCGGTTACTTAAGGCACAGTCTGGTCAGACTCCTTTTGAAATGCCATTGGTTTGTGAACACAGATTACATGGCAGTTTTTGGTAATTTGCAATATAATCCTACAGATTGCAAATACATTTAATGAATTATAAAGACTTTTGTATGTCAATCTTTGTCATCATCCATTTTCAGAGAAAATGTAATGGAAAAAGAAATCATCCACAAATCGTCATCCAAATGATCTTGAAGAATATCATATAAAAGTAGCACCTGTCAACCTGCTGATATTTTTGAAAGATAAATCGACTGGAGCTCCACACATGGTCTCACCTGTGAAAACCCCGCCAATCTGCTGAGTGATAGGGAATATGGTGAATCAGTTTATAAATCAGCTTGTCATAAAACTTATCATTTTCACACGCAACATATTCCATATGTTTATGAATTACATGCGCTGCTAATCGTGACAACAACACATTATTAATAGCATCTCAGTTAGCCTGTAGTATGTTATTTATCAACCATATCCATCCGGGTGAGATCAGCACAAGACTTTACAATTTAAAAACAATGTCAACGACCATTACATGATACACACACTTACCAACAATACAATGTATTTACTATTCGTAAATATATTCTACACTCTGACGTCAAGGTGGGTCATTTACGAAACACTTTTTTCGGTTTAGCTCAAGCTGTCAGCAACAACAATCCGTTTCCAGGGAAACGAATGCATTATGGGACTTGTAGTTAAAATGTCTCTCCGTAATTAATTAGTTGCGCTTTTCTAGAAGATGCCTGTAAGATATGTATAACTATTCGGTGATACAACTACTCTAAAGCTAATTAAAATAGGCCATATGTATGATGTTACTTGCAAGCAAGAAAAGTACTTTAAATTGCATTTAGGCGTCTAACCGAAATTCAGCTGCCTCGGCAACTTCTGAACTCTATAAACTTGTCGAAACAGGTACGGGCCAGAATATTTTCGAATAAAATAAAACTGCAATAATTATCTGTGCAATCACTTGCAGGCGGCTTTATTTTGGTGCATGTCCAGTACGTAATGAGCGTAACGTACGTACAACTTCCGGCCTTTAAGCCAATCAGTTTGCTCCGTTTTCACATGCGTCAGTACTTGAATGTGGATTGGCTGGTTCAATCTTCTGCAACCTTTTTTGAATTTGGTCTCGTCTCACATGAAGGGACTGTTTATTTCCTTTCGGTAGCTTCGTTAGTCAGCTTAAATAACTTAATGCGATAGACAGTGGTACACTACACGCGGAAAGAATCCTTGGCTTTTTTTTAGGTAAATCTCTGCTTTGAAACAATATTTTATTACCGTTTGCCTTTTGGAAGGAACGTTACTTAGCGATGATGCATGAAAATGATGGAGGAGATGTAGTTAGCTTAACTTAGCATTTAACTAATTCAACTATTTAGCAAAAAGGGACTAACATCAAGGCTCTTTGGTGGTTAAACTGTTATTTTTATTTATGCTGACAGTGTCGGCTGCATTCGCAAATATATCTAGAACTTTGTTTTTTCGCCTCCAGGTTGAAGTCCCTTTATCGATAAAGGGTCAGCCAAGATGACGAACTTGGGTGTTAAAGCTCTTCTTAGCTGGGTAAGTTAATACTGATGTCAGTTACTCGGTATAATGTAAACATTCTTGTAAGGCTCAGCTCATGTGCGGTTCTAATGACCCTTATTTTCTCCAACCATTGTTTTAGGTCAACAGTGTCAAACTGTCTGACAGAGAGCTGAACATAAATGATTTACAGGACGGGGAGATCCTGGTGAAACTGATTTATATGCTGTGAGTTGGAGCTGTGTGTTGAAATGTCTGCTTTGTGAAAACAAGTAAAGGACAATGACTAGTGAACGTTTAAACATGGCTTCATCTGTTGGTGGGCTCTTTAAAAAGAAAGAAAAAAAGAAATACTATTTCCTTAATTTTGTTCTTGTGTCACCTTTTGTGTCATATCAGGAGAAAGGAACAAAGCTCCACCCTCAGTAACTCCTTTGACGATCGATTCAGACTCATTGCAGAGTTTTTAGAGAGTGAGTTTGTCTCCTTTTTTTAAAAATTTGAATGTTGTTTCTTTTTTTGTGATATATATATATATATATATATTTTTTTTACAGCTATACTGCATTAAATAAGCCCACTATGCTTAAGTCTGGAGCTTCTTTTAAATAACTTCTTCACTGTACTGACAGCGTATAGATGAAAACTAGGTGACCACAGCCTGATTCACTGTAGGGTGTGGTGTTGCACCTGTATAACCTGCAAACACTACCTTTTGTCAATGGCAGCACTGCTGTTAACATATTGGTAACATATCCTCAGTACCACTTTTTCCTGAATTTTGAGAATTGTTATTTATTTTTTCTATTTCAATAGGGGATTGCAGATTTGGTCCAGCCATAGGCACCTCTGTATCTTGGGACAACATTAGAGATGGCAACAACCTCACAGTGGAAATTTCAAAGGTACAAAAATGAAGACAAAATTGTGATAAGAAGACAAACACGGAGACCCACTCTGACCAGTTTTTGTAATGTCACCAGGTGCTTTTGCTGCTCGTGTACCATGACATGATGAATGACCGCTGCACTCTAAACACGTTGGAATGCGAAGTGGAGGTAAGCAAAAGCTTCTCTTCTAACGTGCTTCTCAATATATTCTCTCCACCGCTGCACAACTCTTTTTCATTTAACATTGATTGTGTTGCACTACCGTTTAAATCTGTGCACATGTGTCTGCTCTCACTCTGTTAGCGAGAACTGGCAAACCTGACTTGCACCTTTGTGATGGAGAGCGAGGGCTGTGTTCATCTGAGCAACAGACTTGATGCCTACTTGGCGAGGAAATGTAAGTTCAAATGAGCTGCTTTTTCCATTTAAAAAAACAAAAAAAATATGGTTCACCATATTAACAGACATTAGTGTCTCTCTCACATATTGCAGCTGTGTTGCACTCTGTCCCCTGGTTTGGACTTAACATGAAACTTTTGAACTGTGTCTCAGATTTGCCCGTCTCCCGTGAAATCTTTGAGCAGTCGGCAACCACTTCTACATCCAATGTTTCAACCATCTCCTCGCTCTCAGATGATGAGTCTCCTGTTTTTCGCCGCACGAATAGAATCACGTTTGTTGATATGGAAACGGTTGCATCTTCCTCAGTCAGGTATCGGTCTGCATTCAAATTCAAGCAAACATTCATCTAATCTTAGTAACATATTTTATGGTCAAGTTCTGCAAATCTGTGAGATTTACCTTCCTGATCTGCTTTCATTCCCACAGCAAGTCTCCTTTGGCAGAGATTATGAATACACCTAAGTTTCAGATGAGGAAAATGCAAAGACAGGTCATCAAGGAGAGAGAATACAGAGACGGTTTGGAGAGGGAGTTGGCCAACACACTTGGACTCATTGCACAGAGAGGTATTACATTTACCACACTGTAGTTAACTCAGCAAGTTCTTTGTGTCTGATGATATGGGCTGTCTTTTCTTAATATTTAACTTTACGTTAATACTTAACTTTTTACAGAATCTCATATCAATCAGCTGCAGTATCGCCTGGATAAGCTGAAAGAAGATCAAGGTGATCAGGAGCAGACCATTAGAGAACAAATCAGTGAGCTTGAGACCAAGAACAACACGTGAGTATCCCCAAATGGAGCTAAATAAATGATTTTCTAAAACATTTTTCTTAAAACCATAACTGAGTCTTATTTGTTGATGCATGTCTGTAACTATACCACCGGATACAGCAAACGTGTGTGCAGCTTTTATTATCAAAGCTCAATGGTGGAGCTGGTTTCGTATTGTAGTAAATTTGCTTCTAAAGACCCTCACCAAACATATCTCATTTCATTTTAGCACAGCAACATAATGATCTATAATAAGCCTTACAGTTTTATTCAAAAATAAAATATTTAATTGATAGTTTAAATAATTTGAAGTGATTTGGGGGGGAAAGGGCTGAGCTAACTGATTTATTATTTACTTATTTTCACCCTTAGACTGCAAATGCGTCTTAATGAGATGTTACAGCAAAATAAAGAGCTTAAAACTAACTCCTCATATATGGAGCGGAAAGTGGATGAGCTTGCAGAAGAAAATGGTGCTCTCTCCTCTCAGGTAAGTAATTGGCAAACTTTTTTCTGTCTCATAAAGTCTATGCGGTTTCAAATAAATTTTGTTTTTCTTGTTGGTTTTTCCTCTTGTTAATGTTAAATGCTGTTTTTTGTTCTCATGGATCGCGTTTGCATTGTGTATAATCCATCATGTTTTTCTTCAGTCTTGTTCATCGGCAATCCGTCTTAACAACAGAAAAACACCTGCAACTCAAATTTGTGGATTTAAAAAATTTAATAATTTTGACCATATATGTTGGTATCTGTTTAAGAATCTTAGCATTCATAAGCTACATAAAGATTAAAACTTGAACTCGATCCAGATTTTGAAGGCATTTTTGTAATATTTTCTCAGGTAAGAGCAGTGTGTTCAGAGTTGACTTTGTTCAAGGCAGAAGTTGGCAGACTGACGGAAACTCAAGCATCTGCTGAAGAAGAGTGGGGAAGCAAAACAACCCACCTACAGTTTGACCTCAACCAAGCAAATAACCAAAAGGTAGATAAATCATCGATCTTTCTTCTGTCACAGCAAAAACAGTCCTCAATAGCCGCTTTCGGACTGTAGGAACCTTTGGCAGTTCTTATAACCTTTTAATCCACGGGGCCGTTTTCTCCCGCATTCGCACATACAGGAACTCGGGGCTTTCTCCCTTAGTTCCTATAACTATTTTAGCTCCTTCTCCGATGCTGGGTCTTTTCAGGGTTCTATAGAACACATCTGACGGAGGTGTTTGGTGGTCGGTAGCTACGCCCGTTGTCATGCTATCACGGCTGAAATGTTTACTCGTACAACACAGACACAACCGGCGCGTGTTTAATAAGTTAAACTTACAGTTGTCTCCTTTGTCTGCGGCGCTCTGCTCTCCTTTCTTACTTCATGAAATGAAAAATTATTGCCTGCGCTCGATCCTTCGTCTCCTGACTCTCTGAGCTCTTCCAGCCTCGATATTAGACGCCTGATGTGATCGTCCATGATTAATATCACCATCATGCAGACCATGAACACAGTGGCCTCCCCACTCTCCATATTGGCTTCTTTGTGGTGTTTTTTCTTCTCTCCTTACTTTTACCGGGTTTTGTTTTGTTTTGTTGTTTAATATGGCGCTAAACGGTAAACAGTAACACGTCACTGACGCAGACGGCTGCGCGCGGCGCATCAGTCCCGACCTGGTCCCGACTCATGTGCGAATGCAGACTGAAACAGTTCCGCTGGGGAAGGACAGTTATCAGAACGGAATTCGATGAGGACCGTTCTTAGAACGGCTCTGTCCGAAAGCGGCTAATGTGTGGGGATGCCCTGGCACCCCTAATCTTTGGTCTTCTCTTGTGACATTGGGAATGAAAGGTGTACACTAAAAGACTTCTTATTTGTTTACTCTAACTAAGCACAACAATTGTATGAATTTTTATAGGCAAAGCTCAGTGTACCATGTTTTTTTTTTTTTTTTTTTTTTTTTTTTTTTTTTTTTTTTCCTTGTTTCCTTCTTTCTCAGGAGCTCCTGACTGAACAAATTCAGATCCTCCAAGGGAAGATTTCTTGTTTAGAGGATGAAATAAGCAGGGCCTCAAAGGAGGAAATAGGAGAAAACATGGGGCCTATAATGGAGGTAAAGTGCATAATTCCATACAAATGTGCGATCAAAGTTTATTCAGAAAATTTTAAATGAATGGCATTTTCTGAAAGTTTAATTCTGTGATAGATTACTAAGTGGATTTTTGTTCTTCCTAAATGTCCAGAGAGAAAATTTGGAGACTGAAATAAATGGTTTAAAGAATGAGCTTGAGAGCACAGTTTGCTCCCTAAAAAGGGCAGAAGAGGAGATACAAACCAAAACTCAGAAGCTGACCGAGTATCAGCAAGAAATAACGCAACACAAAGAGCTCCTGAAGCAACAGCAGGCCCAAGCTGAGGAAATGATCCGAGCCAAGGATGAAATTTTGGACAAATTACAGAAGGATATAACTGAACAGAGGGTGGCTCTTCAACAAGAGATTCAGAAACTGGAGCTTCAACTTCAGCATGTTGAGCACCAGAACACTGAGCAGATGACCAGATTACAACAGAATATCACTGCCTGTGAACAAGAAATAGAAACGCTAAAGGAAAACAAGAAAGAAAAGGAAGGCCTTCTGCATCAGACGGTGGAAAAGGCAAAGGATCTCGAGACAAAGCTATCTGCTGCTACTTCTCAGTTAGCTGATAAAGAACAAGAAGTTAACGGCCTCAAAGAAGAAGTTGGTACTCTCACCGATTTAGCTGAAAAAGCAAAACATGAAATTCAAGCCAAAGAAGAGGCACTTGCTCAATTACTACGAGAGAAGACTGATGAAAAAGAAATTCTTCACGATAAAATCCAGACCTTAACAGTCAACATGGAAGACCTGAATTCATCTCTGAAGCAGGCTGAGCAGGAAATTCAACTTAAGCAAGACCTACTGGCTGAAACCCAACAGGAAAATGTCCAACAAAGGAATTTACTTCAAGAAAAGATTTTAAGCTCTGAAGAAGAGGTACACAAGCTTAAAACGGAGATGCTGGACAAAAATGAGCAGCTGATGATGCTGAAGAATGCCAGCGCTCAACAGCGTGAAGCTCTTCAGCAAGAGATTAACAGCCTAAAAGGCCAACTTGAAAGTCTGAATGACTCTTTAAAAAGATCTGAGGAACAAGTTTTGAGTCAGCAGGCTATGCTCACAAAGCAGGAGCATGACAGTGCTCACAAAACGGAGCTTGTGCAACAACAGCTGTCTGCCTCTGAAGAGGAGGTAAAGAACCTGAAAGAGGAGATCCAGACTAAAGAGGAACAGATGAGCTTGTTGAGAATTCAAAGTTCAGAGCAGGCAGAAATTCTACACAAAGAGATCCAAGATTTAAAGAAACAAGTCGAGTGTCTCGGTGCCTCACTGAGGGCCTCTGAGGAGAATCTGCAAACCAAGGAAAATCTGTTGGCAGAGCAGGAACTGCAGAGCACCCGTCATGTGGAGGCACTGCAGATGCAGATGGTAGCATCGCAAGATGAAGTGAAGAGGCTAAACGAGGAAATTAATGCTAAAGAGGAGAGGTTTGTTCAGCAGCAAACCGAGGCCTCTGCACACTCTGAAGTGCTGCAGCAGGAGATTGAAGCTTTGAACGGGCAAATTAAAAGCAATACTAATTCTCTTGAAATTGCCAAGGACCAGGTCAAAGCCAAAGAAGATCTGATGATAAAGCAGGAACAAGAGAGCACTTTGCAGATCGAGGAACTGAGAAAGCACAGTGCACTTCTTGAGGACAAGGTGAATTGTCTGAAGCAAGAAATCAAAACTAAAGAGGAGGAAGTAGATGGGTTAAAGTCTGAAAGCTGCAAAGAGTCAGAAGTCCTACAGAGTGAAATCCAAAGTCTGAGGGACCAAGTAAAATGTTTAAATGAATCACTTCAGGCAGCAACAGAGCATGTTCAAGCTAAAGAAAACCTGCTTGCTCAGAAGGAAATGGAGCTTTCTCGAGAAAAGGATGCATTTCAAAACTTAATGACAACATCTGAAGAGGAGATAACAAAGCTAAGGGAAGAGGTCCAAATGAAAGGGGAACAACTAGTCACCCTGAATGAAGAGGGATCCAAATGTTCTGACCTGCTACAGCAAGAGATCAGCAGTCTAAAATTCCAGCTAAATGATATGGGTGACTCTCTTAAAAAGGCAGAAGAGAAAGTTCAGAATCAGGTTGTCATGCTAAATCAGCAGGAGCATGACGGTGCTCACAAAATAGAGCTTGTGCAACAAGAGCTGTCTGCCTCTGAAGAGGAGGTAAAGAACCTGAAAGAGGAGATCCAGACTAAAGAGGAACAGATGAGCTTGTTGAGAATTCAAAGTTCAGAGCAGGCAGAAATTCTACACCAAGATATCCAAGATTTAAAGAAACAAGTCGAGTGTCTCGGTGCCTCACTGAGGGCATCTGAGGAGAATCTGCAAACCAAGGAAAATCTGTTGGCAGAGCAGGAACTGCAGAGCACCCGTCATGTGGAGGCACTGCAGATGCAGATGGTAGCATCGCAAGATGAAGTGAAGAGGCTAAATGAGGAAATTAATGCTAAAGAGGAGAGGTTTGTTCAGCAGCAAACCGAGGCCTCTGCACACTCTGAAGTGCTGCAGCAGGAGATTGAAGCTTTGAACGGGCAAATTAAAAGCAATACTAATTCTCTTGAAATTGCCAAGGACCAGGTCAAAGCCAAAGAAGATCTGATGATAAAGCAGGAACAAGAGAGCACTTTGCAGATCGAGGAACTGAGAAAGCACAGTGCAGTTTTTGAGAAGGAGGTGAATCAGCTGAAGCGGGACGTTCAAGCTAAAGAGGCTGAAGTAAATGTATTAAAAACTGAGAGCTGCAAAGAATCAGAAGTACTGCAGAATGAGATCCAAACTCTCAGGGACAAAGTACAATGTTTGAGTGAGTCGCTTCAAACTGCAACAGAGCAGGTGCAGGCTAAAGAAAACCTACTGGCTCAGAAGGAAAGTGAGATTTGTCAGGAAAAGGATGCATTCAGAAACACAATGACAACCTCTGAAGATGAGATGAAAAGGTTAAAGGAAGAGATCAAAATTAAAGGGGAGCAGCTTGTCACCTTAAAAGAGGAGGGCTCCATACATTCTGATATGCTACAGCAAGAGATCAGCAGTCTAAAAGTCCAGCTAGGTGATCTGGGAAGCTCTCTCAAAGAGGCAGAAAAGAAGGTTCAGACTCAGATGGTAATGCTTCACATGCAGGAGAAGGACAGTGCTCATCAGAAGGAGCTTCTGCAACAACAGCTGTCTGCTTCTGATCAAGAGGTGAGGAGGATGAAAAGCGAGATCCAAGTCAAACAAGAACAGATGGTCCTGCTGGAGACTGAGAGTTCAGAAAAGGTGGATTTGTTAAATCAAGAGATTCAAAGTTTGAATAAACAGGTGGAGACTCTTGGCACCTCACTGAGGAAGGGTGAGGAAGATGTAGAGTCCAAGGAAGCTCTGTTATCTCAGCAGCAGCAAGAAAATGCTCAACAGAGGCAGGCAGTCCAAAGCCTGCAAGAAAAAGTCCAACAGTTGGAAACTTTGCAGGAACAGGTTTCCTCACGTGAAGAAGACATTCAAAACCTAAAAGAATGTCAGACTGAGAAAGAAAAGCTCCTCCTCGAAGCTGAAAAGAAGCTTCAGAGCCTTCAGACACAGTTGTCAGACGTCCAGATGATCATCGCTGATAAAGACCAAAATCTGAACATGCTTAGAGAAGAGGTGGCTGCCCAAGCTAACCTTGCACAAAAAGCAAAAGGGGAAGCTGAGGCAAGTGAGAAAATCCTGGCTGAGATGAAAGATAAAAGCCTCAAACAGACGGATGGCCTTCAGTGTGAGATTCAGAAACTAAAAGATGAGATGGAGGCCATTTCTCAAAGGCTTGTTGCTAAAGAGCAGATGTTGCTTGAAACTCAACAGGAGTCTGCTCAGCAGATGAACCTCCTCCAGCAGCAGCTTCTGTCAATCAGTGCAGAGATGAACCAACACGAAGAAACACAAGCTGCAAACCTCAAACTGACAGAGGCTGTGCAGGAGTTGCAGGTTGCCACATTAAAGGAGAAGGAAGTTCTCATTCAGGAAAAAGGAGTACTCGTGGCCAGGATATTCAGGTCGGAAAAGGATCAAAAAGCCCTGGAGAAACAAGTCCAAGCTGTAGTCCTTGAGAAGGAGAGACTTGCTCAAGCCAATCAGGCCATGGAGAGAGAGAACATGGCCTCTCATAAACTGGAATCTGTGCTGCAACAGGAGCTCGAAATGCTAAAAAAGGAGAAGGAGAAACTGTTGATGGAGAGAGACAAGGCAGAGGAAATTGAGCTGAGAAAGAGAGGCCTGCAGGAACAGCTCGCAGCTAAATCAGAGGCTGCAGAACACTACAAGGCTCAGGTTGGTGCGACTGCAAACGGCCCCTACAAACCTATTGAAATTTAACTAAGCATCATCTTTATATATGGTAGATTTTCCTTTCTGCTAATTTCAGACAGACAGTAACATTAACTCGTTTTATTTTAATCGTGTCATGTGCATTCTTGGTTGGCTTGGGGTCAAATGAGTAGTTTAGAGTGAGATATGCACACTGAGATGTCTGTTTTGTCATCACAATGCCGCAGATGGAGAAAGCTGTGAGCCATTACAACGGCAAGAAGCAGCTGCTCCAGAAAAGCCAAGAAGAGACGATGGAGCTCAAACATTCCTTAGAGGCTAAAGACCAGGAAGTAAAGACTGTTACCATGGAGAAAAAGCTTCTTCAACTTGATTTGGAAAAGGCCCAAACCAATGAGAAGAAGCTTTTGAGCATGGTGGCCAGTTTGGAAGCACAGGTTGGTATTGTATTTGTTGAACAGAAAGTGGAAACGCAAGCTGAAACATTGTCTCTTCAGTTAATTTTTTGATGCATTTCACCCTGATCTGTATCACTTTGTCTTAATCTTTAGCTGACCTATGCGGACCAAACCCTGCGTGCACAGAATAAGATTCATGGCAATGGAGGAAGTTCGGCAGAGTCCTGCTACTTAGAGGTTCCCAACACACTCTCGGGCGTTTGCACAAGGGTGCAGGCGAAGAGGTCCGTGAGCTCTGACAGCCTGGACCAGAGCTCCCTGGAAGACTCTCTGAACACGACAAGGTAGAGTAAGGGTTATGGTCCTGGAGATGTGCTGAGCGAAGGGCTGGATTATCAGTCTCTCTTGGGTGTACATGTTTAAAGAGTGGCTCAGATAGATGACCAACAGATGTAAAAAGAAAAATAAAGGTGCTGTACCTTGCTCCTACACGCAGCTGGTTGAGCACTTGTGTGACTGTCATGTTCTCTGTTTCTGAAGCATAATGGAAACGGTGGTGATAACCTTAAGCAATGTTCTGTTGTTTACCTTCGCAGGAAGCTGTTGGCGCCTGGTGAATCGAGCACGCCACTTGTTCGCAGTTCAGAACGTTTGGCAGCTAAACGCCGAGGCCTACAGGCTGAGTCACTGGAAACCTTGTACTTTACACCTATTAGCACTAGGCAGACCAAAAGGTATGTAGTATTGTTTTGACGGTCAGTGAGTTTTGCTTCTATTTTAGGTCTGTTTGACAAAGTTAGACAAAGTGACAGGCACTGGAGGAACAACTGCAGTTCTGTGTAGCCTGCATTTGTCCATGTGCACATCTACAACAGAATAATAAATGGACTCTGTGCTGTAAACTATCCTGCCTACATCCACTGATATAGATGGTTTCAATTTGAATAACAGCAGCTGTGAATTCTTCCTCACTACTGACTTTCTCTGTTGCTGGTGGTTGTGCAGGAAATTAACCAAATTCACTACAAATTTTACTTTTTTTTTTTTTTTTTTTTTTTTTTTTTTTTTTTTTTTTTCCATATGTAATCAACACAAACAGATTTTGTTTCTATACTCTTTTTTTTCTATACTCTTTTATCGAAATCTTTGTTTTCTTCTCTTTCTTCTCTTTCTTTATCAACTAGGCCCAGCACAGAATATGACACGGAGCTGGACTCCGCCCAAAAATATCCAACTTCATCTGTCAAACGACGTAGAACCACACAGGTTATAAACATCACCCTGACCAAGGTGGACGAAACTCATTTGAAACTCTGTTTTTGTGCATTTTTGTTCTTTCTTTTAGCAATTTGATACATTTTATAATAATACTTGTCTTCAACATTTATAGTGTTTAGCTCCCATGTCTCTGGCTGTTAGCTTCACCGCTTGGAGTACACTCCATCAGCATTCTAATATTGCACCCAATACAAACGAGAAGATAAATGCCTGAGCCTAATGTTTTACTCTGCCCTTTCAAAACATCCTTGTCACTTCCTGCTGGGATGTTACTGTAATTGTAAATAACTTTCATGAATTCTGATCTGTAGAAAACGCCAGGCAGCAATGAAGGTGATGAGACTTTCTACAGTCTGGTTTCAGCTCGCTCCCAACCAAACCTATCCAGTGCTCTCTCTGCACGACCCGTGTCTATGCAGCTGTTTGACACACCTGTCGGTAAGACCAGCGCTGCCAGCGACCAGCTCGTTGGTCTTCCAGGGTACAGACGGAGCACAATTAATTCACAATGTAAGTACCTGTATTACTGTATAACAACAAATTAAATTATATGTTTTAGTGAGGGTTTAAATTTGACAACTTGGACCCGTATACATTAATGATTAGAATTCTTTAAAAAGAAAATCGCTAAAAGATTAGATTAATCCAGTTTAAAGGTAGGGTAGGAGATCCTGGATTTTGAGTCCAGCGAAGCTGCATTTTAAAATTTACAGGTAAAAAGTCCCAACACTTTTCTTCACTTTCCCCCCGAAGGCACGCCTCTAGAGTACATGAACGAGCACGAAGGTGCACGAGCGCTGTTCTGACAGCAAGCATCGATCGTTGCCGTATTTAGTATATGCTAACTATACGTTTAATAATGCTAGGTGCTAGCCAAGCTGGCTCTAGTTTAGCTTCCTGCCAAGCTTCTGAACGTGTAATTCATTCACGGAGCAGGGTACGCGCACAGGGGGAAGGAGGGGGAGGGAGGAGCAGATTGCAGTTTGATAGACGGTATCAATATCCAATCATTGTGAACGGTCCGTTCACAATGATTGGATACTGTTTTTCCCAGATTGTACGTTCTAGAGGCCACTAAAACTTTTCATATTTGTGTCAAAACTTTTAATTAATTGGTTGCAATGGGGGTGTGAAGAGTATTTCAAGCAATATGTAAAAAAATGTTCCAGAAAAAGATCCCCTACCCCGCCTTTAATGACAATTTTGTCCGTTGTGGGGTGGGGGGGGGTAACCTCTGTCCATCAGTCACAAATTAACTCATCAGATTAACCAAAGTGTTCTGCGTGAAATAAATATTAGCTAAAAGCCACCGTCAGCTGCCTGTATAGGATGCTATAACTGTTGTGTTGTGGCCCCACACCCATGCTGGTGATACAAATTAAAGCTGGTCAACATGTGGTTATAATAGGCCGCTCTTTAGTTACTATTCCAGACTTGTTCTCGTGTCTGACAGCAAACAGAGTATGAGAGAATCTAACAGATGGCTACTTTTACAGCTCTTACAGCTGTACTTTACATCGAGGGATTCTCCTGTTGCTGATTGCTGTGAAAAGTGGGGGGTAATCCTCTCCAAGACTGCATGGAGACAGTTTTCTCTTGCAGCCAACAACTGCATTTGGTGTGCTTTGATTACATGGAAGACATTTCAGAGTTCAAGTTTGCACAATCAGAATCAGAATAACTTTATTAATCCCTTGCGGGAAATTCTTGTGTTGCAGTGCTCTTATTTACAGGAAAATAAAGATTAATAAGAATAAGATAGGGAATAAAATAAAATAAGAATAAAAATATCAATATGTACAAAAATAGAATAAACAATAAACAGTATTTACAATGCTACTCAGTAGCTAATTATTATTGTTATGACCGGGTTATTGCACATGGTGAAGTGATGTCAGAGACTGGAATTATACAGTTTGATGGCCACAGGCAGGAATGACTTCCGGTGGCGCTCTGTGGTGCAGCGTGGTGCAATCAGTCTCTGACTGAAGGTGCTTCTGTGGCTGACCAACACATTATGAAGAGGATGTGCAGGATTGTCCAGCATGGATTTGATCCTGGACAGCATCCTTCCATCTGACACTGCTGTCACAGAGTCCAGCTCCTCTCCGACAACGTGGCTGGCTTTGCGGATGAGTTTGTTCAGTCTGTTGGCGTCCTTCACCTTCAGTCTGCTGCCCCAGCTCTTAGAAGACCGTGATAATGATGGGCAGTTATGCAGCTGATTGGTCAGACTTGGAGACAATCTATGCCACTTGGGGTAGATCTGTTTGCAAGTTTGGGGCAATACTGGTCCATCTATTACACTTTATAGGACTGCAAACCCAAAATGCTGCTTCACAGGCACTCTTCTGGATCTGTGAAGCCTTTAGCTCATATTATAGTCTGTGAGTCTCCACTAACGGTGACAGTGACTTTGTGGACATGTGTAATCGTGCTGCACAAGTGCTGCAGTTACACATGTTTCAAAAGTAGTGTAGCCAGCATCTTTATTGTGTACAGTGAGAAATTGTTTCAAGACACAAAATGTGATGTATCACTGGGGTCTCTCAACTGATGAGTTAAATCACTAAGGGGCACTAAGGGGAATCTGTACTAAGGTGAATCCATTTGCCTCCAGCCGCAAGCACCTTTTGTGTGGGAGCAGAGAACGAACCTGACGGCGGACCCGAAGACTGGCAGAGGATAGCAGAGCTCCAGGCGAGGAACAAGGCCTGCCTTCCTCATCTAAAGAGCAGCTACCCTGTGGAGTCTGAGGTGAGAGGTTCAGAGGAACTTTGAGCACAACGGCTGTACAGCTTGACAAGCAAACTAAAGCCATACCTAGAAATTTCATTATGTTGAATGTTTTTTATGAAATCCCTCGCTCTCTTCCTGCAGACCTGCCGTAGTGGAACAGTCATTTTCACAGACGAAGAGCTCCGTAATGGTGACCCGTCCGACACAATCCGACGGGCATCCATGATGCCGGGTCAACTGCAAGACTCTCTTATCAACCATCGGCACTCCCTCATGCTGGGTCAGGCCGGCGTTGCTGCTGGCACTCGTTCTCACCGTCTGTCTTTGATGCCAGGCGAGCTGCCATCAAAAACTGCCAGCTACTCTCAGCGGAAGAGCCCAAAAGGCCCAAAGAACTCCTCATCAACATTGTCTTTACATCAGTTTTCACCTGAGGTTGGTTTGCAGAAGCTTGCAAAGAAATATTTGTTGCGTTGTTACTCTCGTTGTTAGCTTGAAACCGACTAAAGTTTAGAAGATAAACGCATAAAGAAACATGAATTTCAGCTGAGTTGTTCAGTATGTTTTCATTCTGTTTTTTGTGTTTTAAAAATGTTTTGAGTAGCATCCTCTAAACCCTAAAATATGGTGAACAACTGAAAATTTAAACTAATAACTGTGCAGAAAAACTACCATTCATTTTTCCTGTTTGTCTTTATTTCCATGTGTAGAAAAAGATGAGGGCCAGCTGCTTCCCTCGCCCACTCACTCCCAAAAACAGGAATGTGAGCTCTTCCAATGCTCATCTTCAGCCCATCCTCAGTCCTGTGAGTATAATAAATGCACGCACAGCTATAATTTGGATTATTTTAAGTCATGTTTTCTGCTCAACTGTAGATAAATCTGGAATGGTTCAGTAACAGTTTCACTTGCATTATTCTCAGGCTGGAAGGAGGGAGTCTATGATGTTCACGATCGACAACACCCCGAAGAGCAACAACTACTTAAAGAAAGGCCTCAACAAGCTGCGCAGCTCCTCAAGGAAATCTCCAGGCAAAAATTCTAAGAAGTCGCCCGCTCAGACAAGTGCGCGCAAAGGCCAGGAGAACACGCCTTCACTGAATTCTCGAGCCGGAGTGGGACGAGTGGGCAGAGATGTCAACTTTAAGTCGCCCAAGGTGGCGGCTAAAGGACAGCGGAAATCTCCTCAAGCCAACAGCAGGTCTGCAAAGTCTCCTGGACTGACAGCCAGCGCTCGTAAGGTAAGCAAGCGCTGACAAAGCCGCTGATGGCTTCCCATTGCAAGCGCTTTAATAGCTCGTGCGCATGCAACGTACAAGTGGAAATTCTTTTAATTCGATTGACTCAAGGCATTTCACTATACGGTTACCACAGCAGGTGCAATCCGTACTAGTGACATTCAAAACAGAAACATTGGGGGCTACACTCCTGCTGGTAATCAATTTATTTTCAGGGGGAAAAAAACGGTCTTCTTTTTTTCCCAATACGCTCTTGCAGATTGTTGCTTCGTTTTCAATTAATCAGCAACTCTGCCTCATCTTTTGTTGTATTATTTTTCTATATATCCAGTTTAAATGTAAAAATTCTTAATTATTTTAATTTTGAAATGCAGCCCGCCCTCTTAGCTTTTGATTGACATCTATTTTGGACCTATGGGAGCTGCCATAGGTTGGCTACAATCAAATCAAATAAAACTTTATTTATATAGCACTTTTCATACTAAAAAGCAGCACAAAGTGCTTTACATAATAAAATCAATAATCAAATCAATTCATGCTTAAACTCGCACACAACATCACAACCCCCAACATGAGCAACAACAATCAACATTAAAATCTGGCTTGACGCTGAAGTGAGGAAACGATATCTTGGGCATCTGTCCACACCGGGAGCCAGCCCACCAATGACCACACAGGCCGCCAGCACGGGGAACCGCCCAGATCAGGGCAGGCCGGCATCCACACCACAGCCAGAGCTGCGGTGCAGGATCCCCAGCCACCCCGAACCAGGGCGATCCCCACAGCAATGACCCCACAGACCGAGCAGGCATAGTCCCCAGTGTGCAAGATCCCCATGAGGAAAAACACTGGATAAATAAGTATATAATTAAAAAATAAATATTTAAAATAATGGATGAATTGATAAAAGTAAACCAAAACAAACATATATATATATATGTGTATAATAATAAAATTCAGCTGTATGCTAAACTAAAAAGGTAGGTCTTGAGCCTCTTTTTAAAAACATCAACATTCTCTGCACCCCTGAGGTTCTCTGGCAGGCTGTTCCACAAATGAGGTCCATAATAGTGGAACAACGTCTCACCATAAGTTTTTGTTCAAACTTTAGGAACAACTAAAAGGCCGGTACCAGAGGACCTCAGGTTCCGCAAGGGCTCATAATTTAAAAGCAGATCAGATAGATAAGAAGGCCCAAGACCATTAAGACATTTATAAACAACTAAATGAACCTTAAAATCAACAATCGCTAACAATATTCTGCGTCGCCAGACAGCACACGCTCCTTATCTTGCCGTACGTACACTGAACCAGCTGTGAATGAGCTTAATGAGGTCTGACGTGACAAATGTCTAATAGAATTCTGAAAACAAGGTATGCCGTCTGCAGATATAACTTGAAATGTCCAATGAGAACAGCCCCATGTAAAGCACCCGGGCTACAGCAAGTCGTTTGGACTTTCTTCGTGTCCTCCTGTATGAACTGTGTTCTTTGAGTTTTATTAGATGGTGAGGTCAAAATATGGCAATCTGGCAAAACTTAACTAACAAAACTAACTCTACACCTCGGAGCGTAGTGGAGACATGCACCAAGTTTGGCAATGACGATGCTGGAGAGGAAAATATCAGAGTTTCTGTGAACTGTGTTGGGCAGATTGTTGAGGGGTGCATGAAGAAACTTAGAAAAAAAACTGTAAAGAAATCAAATTAGGATTAGTGCTTGGTTGGGTATTAGTTTGTGGTTTGTGTGCTGAATCTGAATGCAGACTAACCAGATTTGTGGGAGTGTCGAGGTGAAGACTTCGATCACTTCAACCCCAGTTACACCGTTACCATAGAAATGATGGCTCATCAAACGGGTTCGAGCTGGATTCCTCTTAAAAGTGACAGTTCAGGAATGTAGTGTTACACTGCAATAAACTGCTAACAGATTTGTGAGCGTGCATTTGAAAATGACTGCAGATGAATTAATGACGACAGAAACGGCTGATTTCTGCTGAATTTGAACCTTTGTTTCAGAAGAACGTGTCTATAAAAGAGGAAAATCCTGGTGGAGGTCCAAAAAGGTTACTATGTATCAACAGTACTTTAGAATTTTTAAGACCCTCTCTCTCTCTCTCTCTCTTTTTTTGAAGCACTTATTAAAGGCTGGTTGGTGGTTCTCATGTTATTAACAGCTCAAGGTGTTTTTCACGCTTATGGAGCAGCTGGGTGCACACATGTTCTAAGAGCACGGCACACAGCAACAACGCAGCATTTAGGATTTAATTAAAAAATGCTGAAGTTGTTGAGATTTGCTTTCTGTCAGCCATGGCTTAATCTTTCTCTTCTTTCTTTTTCCCCTCCACAGATGATGAAGAGGATGAAGGTTTGAGGACCGGTTCCCATTTTGGAGTTGTGACCATGTGCAGTTTTATTCGGTCAAATGTGGGTTTATTTTTATTTTTCATCCCACAGACGATCTAATTTTTATTGTTGTCCGTTAGGACTTTTTTTCTTTTTTTTTTTACAATCTCTTCCTGCCTTTAATTCTTCTGTATAATATTTACATGTTTGTCAATAAAAAAGAAATGTCATTATAGGTAAAGCCTCCTTGTTGAAACATTTTTCAGATAACGTGTAAAGCCCACAACAGCCTCTACAGTTTGAATGTTGCCCTGATTGGTTGTACCCAGCCTGACCTAATGACAACATCTTAAAAGTCCCTCTGTGTCTTCAACCCCTTACTTGTGTTTACATACAACAACTTGAGGTGCTCAGGATCAGAGTTTGGATAACCTTGAGGAACTTTAATCTGCAAACTTTTTTTTCTTTCTAATTTGAATGGAACTAATATATCTACAGCCTTTTATAAAGCTGAGTTTAAATGTGAGGTCAGTTGTAGACGAACTCGATTGTCAAGGCAGCAATTTGAACTCCACTTTCTTTCAGTATCAATTTCCCTTCCTGATAATGTTTTAAAAAATAATAAAACATTAAAAAGGCCTGCGAATTTTCCAGAAATAATACACTTCCTGTGTGAATGCTGGACCTTCAGAATAAAAGCATTATTCTAACTACAGAGGATGTATCACTGCGAATTGAGATTAGAAATGAGAAACGATACACCTTGAACTGTGTAGTTTAAACGAGAGAAACGACGAAAGAAGTGACGAAACTAACAAAATAAATGTTTGAATAATCCATGCCAAGAGACATGTTATTTTATAATCCGTCATTACGTTCGTGTAATAAGATAATATACGTGTCTGGGTCAGTGTTTTGACGTCCAACACTGCAACACTCGTGATATTTTGCCATTATTCTGAAACATTGTGCCCGGAAGTTAGAAAACAGGAAAGCAGTTTATAATCGAAACCATAAATCGCGAAGAAGAGCAGGCAGGGTGAAGCCTTAAGACTCGGCTCGTGTACTTAAAGTTTATAGTTGACTTTATATGTAGTAATCGTAATCAAAACGTTTGTATGTATGCCCGTGTGTTAATGTGGCCTCATGGAAATGTTCGTATAAAGTAACGTCAGAGAGTGACAGCCTGTAGCTGTGGTGACGTACACCAGGTATATTCAGGTGTTTTTTTTTCTTTCTGCCGAGTGGGAGTAACTGCGTGCAGTTTGGTACAATTCTGTTCACTAAAACCCATTGTACACCTGCGGCGCGAGGCGGTGTACCCCCGGACCATGGACTCGGACACAGAAGTGGAGAAGTGGGTGTTCATATCTATCTACTGAGACGGCTTACCGCCATATTTTATTATCTTGCTACTTCCTAATATTTTCGAGAAACTGGGTTGATGTACTTCCATTAGTCAGCGCTGTCTAGCGCCATTTCCTTCTTCTTTTACTTGTGCTTGATTTACTCGCTTAAGTTTTTATTGTATTCCTCTAATCATTAGTGGGTTTATAAGTATTAAATACAGTCTTTGTGAGTTTATAACTTAATCTCTTTAGCTGTGGATTGTCTATCTTTTTGTTAGTTAACTAACTGTTCTCTAAAGGTTACAAACAACTTACACTGATCAGCCACAGCATTAAAACTACCTACTGGCAAAGTGACACTGCTCATCTTGATACAGAGCAATGTTCAGCTGGGGAAAAAAAAGTTTCATCCCAACATTAACATGGATGTTATTCCGACAGCTGCCACCTATCTCAACATTTTTGCCAGGTGAACAAATAGTTTGAAGTGCTCACCTGGCCTCCAGACTCCATCCATCCATTTTCTATACTCGCTTAATCCAATTCAAGGTTGCTCAGTGGCTGGAGCTTATCTCAGCTGCCAGTGGGTAAAAGGCCTTTTACAACCAGGCTGGTTGCCATTCCAACATAAAGACAAATGAATAACCAAGCACAGTCACTCCAAGGGTCAGGTTTCCAAAACAAGTCTTGGAAGCACGAGGAGGACTTTTTCAGGTATTAGTCAGGTGCTCATAATGTTACGACTGACAGGTTCATTTACCTGTAGATGTGTTTACTGAAGAAAGAAGTTGCTCTCGTGCTTTCATGCTGACAGCCCTCTGTTCACGCCCTCAGTATTTTCACCAAAAGGAAGGACGAGGAGAAGTTGAATAGGCCACCTTCCAGCTATGGTTCCATGAAGAGCGACAGCGATGACTTGGAAGAGACGACGGTGGAGGAGGGAGAGGAAGTGGAGGTCGCAGTGCTCCCTGAGCCACCTACTCGAGCAGTGACTGGGTACGTCCTATGTTTCGGAGCATTACCGCGACTTGTCTGCATCTTTAGGCATCGTGGGGCATCTGATTGAATTGTTGCTTTGACCTACTTGCAAGCTAGTTCGCTGCTACTGCAGCTTGTTTTTTTTTAAACACAATTTATTAAACTCGCTCTGAGTTTCAGTTTAGTATGACGTGCAAATCAGTTTGCAGAAAATTAGCCATATTATTGACACGCCATCTTAGAGTGATTCTGTTCATTTTATCAATTTTTTATACAATTACCTGTCCACCAACTTGACTGAAAACGAAAATATATCGACACCAAAAATTATACCAAAAATTAAGCACCTAAGCACACTTGTCTTGCATAGCAGCAAGGGGTGTATGCTAGTGCCATTCAGTCCACTGAAGAAGACATGCTGATTTTATTTATTTTTTTCTGCTGTGATGCACTCCAGTATCCCATCAGACCGAAGGGTCACCTTTTCCACTCATGTTTTTTTATGTCAAGACTGAAACTGTTTGGAACGGCTTATTTGTGGAGACCCACAAAACATCTGAATGCTGCAAAGTTTTGGTGCTTTTAAAGTTATTAACGTGAGACTTCATACAGTTTGTGCTCCTCTGATTAATGTTTGCCAGGATGCAGATGTTTCGCTGTGCGTCTCCAGAGACGCTGTACACCATAGGCACGGAGCAGACCAAACCGCCCGGAGCGCTGGTGATTGAAACCAGGTGAAAGACGCACGCTCAGTCACACACTCGTCTTTCATTCCACATCTCTTCAATGAAAAGCGGAGTTCTTGCTCATTATTTTTTGATTCAGGTGAAAGAGCTCAATTCTTTCAGAGATGATTTTTATTTATTCACTTGAACATTGTCCATGAATGTTTCGAATACTTTTTTATTTTAAATGTAACGGCTGAACGTTGGGTTTTTTCAAAGTTTTAAAAGAAAACCGAGGGTTGAATAAGCTCCCTGTTCATTCTCAGGTCTTCTGATCTGGAAGGTCTTTCAGACATGGATGACCAGGATGAGGATGAGGATGAACCTTTGCTAACTCATTCCCCAGAGCCACCTGAGCCCCTTGAACTAGAAGATTCAATGCAGACCAATGAGAACAACCAGCCAGGCAAACTGCACCCAATGCAGGACCTGCCTCACATATTCAAAGTTGGTGCATCCCATTTACTCCTGTTTTTATTTTCTTTCACAAAAAATAAGGTTTTTTTTAGACAAGGATGCATTTGACTTGACAAATAATACTGTAATAGACTGATATAAACCAATAATACACAGTTCATTTCCCAGCTGGCTTCACCACTGTACTGCTAACGAGGTCATCGCTATTATTTCTTTAAAATAATTTATGAAAACCTTGTGTTTTTTTAAAAAAAAGCCCCCGATTCTTCTGTTTTATAGATGTTTAAAATGTATTTTATTTAATCTCATTAGGCAGTACATTAACGGATATTTTAATATTTTACTGTCCGTTTGAAGACTATCCAGAGTGCCCTGACAGGCCTCACCAAAGGGGAGCTGTTATCGTTTAAAATGAGGTTTTACCATTGGGAACGCAAACTAACCCTGCAGCAGGCGATGGAAGGAGACCTACTTGATTTTGTGGACAAGACGATTGAGCTCCTTGGTACGTAAACACAGCCGTGGCGCGGACAAGTGTGAGCAATGCAGGTGGAGCTCAATAGTTTGAAAAGCTTGTCAGGAGTGACGATGGCAGCGCTGACTTAAAAATTTTTGAGCTCGACTGAAATGCGGAATAGATTTTGAGTTGCAAATGATTCTACAGCTGGAACATTAATGGCTTCACCTTCGAGTGTATTGTTATAAGAGCAAGTGTGGATGCTCGTAAGGGGGCACAGTCCCGGATGCACTCTCACTGATTGCTAATTCTTTTGATTCCTGTTTAAAATTCTGCTCCGCAGGCCTGGATCATGCCCTCTCACAAACCATAGAGACCCTTCGAAATATTGATAAGGTGGCAGAGGCCAATGAACTGCATGATAAATGCCAGAGAGGTAAGTGGGCACTTGACTGCTTCTATCCCAACACTGATTCAGGGGAGATTTGTTCTTGTATTTCTTAGATATTTTAGGGAAAAAACCTGTCTGGTTTGAATAGACCTTAATAGACCAGTCCTAAATGCTTTTCTGTACTTAGTTGATATGCTTTCCGGACTGGAAACCGGTGCTATTTGAGCAGGAGTGATATTGCTTCAGTAAAGTAAAGCGTAACACGTTCCTTCTGGTGTGAATGTATGAGCAACAGTGCGGCTCCCATAAAGCACAAGGAGTCAGTGCTGTGAGGTTACGCTTTCAGCTCCAGATTCAAAACTTCCTGTAAGCATGCAAGCTTGACCGAAATATTGAGATGATGAACACAATTTCCTAACTCCCCAATTTGTTTTTCTCTGCCGTCAGCGTTGGTTCGTTTTCAGATGAATAACAATTTACGCTCCAAACACCGGATCATTCACGAGGGGATTGTTCAAGCCGGAAAGCAAAGCTTTCTGAACAAAGTCTACGTGGAGCCTCAGATTTCTACTTGCAGTTATGGGGGGGTCTACCCCTCCCACGAGCTCCGACCACACCCTCCGACGCCTGTCCAGGTTCCGGGTCCCGACACGTTTGTCAGCGTGAACAATCTCTTCAGACTACTGAAAGATGACGGCACGCCTGTGAGGACGGTAGTGACCACTGGGCTCGCAGGAGTTGGAATGTCTCTCTGTGTGGCCAGATTCTCCATGGACTGGGCTGAATTCCGTGCCAACAGGGTAAGATCTGCCTGAAACACATAAGATAATGTTTTATCCATGTCAGAGGAGTTGGAGACCCGGTGAACCTTTATATTATGCACTGATTCAAATGAATTGAATGTCAACTTTTGTTTTGGTAACAAAATAATTTTGGTAACTTGTGTACAGTATATCGTTCGAATCGAAGAGTTTAGCTATACGCAAGTGAATATGAGATTCAATCGTACTTACTCAGCTCCTCTAAGTACTATAATACTAATGATCTAAGGTGCCTCTTGCAATCTAACTTTGGTGATAAAAAAAAAAAAACGGATCCACAATACTCTGTAGAAGGATGGAGAATGTCGAGGATTGTGATGAAAATATGACTTGCCACATCATTATGTCACCTTAATCGTCTCTCCAAATACTGGTCTGGACCTCCCTGGATTATAGATAACAGCATTCTGTGCTCCGGTGGTGGACCACAGTGTAGGGAGACAGTTCATCTTCACAGGTCACTGCGTTTGTCTCTTTTCCCTGCAAGCGGTGTCCTGATAGTTCCAGTTTAGGTTATATGCAGTAGAGGGGGCATTCACACTTGGCAGGTTGTTAGAGTCACATGTGTCACTGAACATACCTGACCAATGTGTGTGTCGTTTAAGTTTTCATTTTCATTTATAAATTGTTTACCCGTCTCAAAAAGCAAGTTTTAGTCACAGGATCCAAGGTGTGAATGATTGTGAAACTGCCTGGGGAGGAGAGACAATGCTGCCTTGTAGGTGCTGGGAAGGTGATACCTCAGACCACCTCCGCTACTCAAGGAGGGTTTTTCAGGTTGAACATGCATAGCTTCCTTGATTCGTCTCTCGAACCATCTGCCTTCTCTGTCCAGATTGTATACTTTACTGTGCTCAAAACAGTGTCCCTTTTCCTTGAGATGTGGGTGCACTGCTGAATCCTGACCTGAAGAGCTGGCTCAGCTGGTGTTTGGTCTCTCTCACATAGAGGTCCGCACACTCCTCGCTGCACTGCGTACACGACGCAGTGCAGTTTGTGTTTGGGCGTTTCGTCCTTTGTCGTTCTTGGGTTTCAAGTGCACTGGAATGTCATGTTTGGAGAAGATCCTTCTAAGTGTCTCTGAGACTCCTGCCACATATGAGACTCCTGCTTACAGTATGTGTGCACCTGTTGTATTGTTTGGCCCAGATTTCTTCACTGATTTGACAAAGGCCCAGTTTTTGGATATCCACGGGTTTGAAGAGCGTCTGTATTCATTGGAGTGTCTGTATTCCTTCTGTTTTTCTTCAGCTCTCACAAACGGTGTAGAGTTCTAATGACAGCCGGTTTGTGTTGTAGTGGATGATGTGAATCGAAAAGCAGGTACTGGTCAGTATGTGTGGGTTTCCTGTAAACCTCAGTGTCCTACATCCTCTTCAATGTACACAGCACTGTCCAAAGAAAAGGCAGCTTGTGTTTTGCAGCTTGTCTTATGCACTTATTTGTTCCCTAAATTGTATTTGTTTTCTAAATTGTCTTCCCATTTGTCTAGGTACCTAACTTACTGCACTTACTCTAGCACTAGTTATGCTCTTAGCTGTTTGGTTTTTGGAAGGAAATGCACTTATGATTTCTTGTGACCTGAAGTTCTTTTGCCTACCGATGTGGAACACACTTATTGTAAGTCGCTTTGGATAAAAACGGCTGCAAAATGACCGTAATGTAATGTAATGTTTTCTTTCACATCCATATGAGTGATCCGGCCCACACTAGAACCACTCTGGTGGAAAACCTTGCACGTAGAATCAAGCTGTCCTCGAACTGAATGTGAAAGGTCTATGACCTGCCATTTACTGCAGTCCGTTGGCAGATATATGTATTACTGATGAAATCACAGTAGAATCCTCAGTTTGTGTGTTCTTACTCTGGTATTCTTTTAGTATCTTTCATGTATTTTACTTCTTTTATTTTACTGTCACTGTCATGAATTGATATAACTTAAGGTTGTCAACTTGTGACTCATAACTTCCTACCCAAGATGCATTTTGAAACCGACGTACACTGGGACTCGTGGACTTTATGAGGCTGTAATATGTTACGATGTGTGTGGATGTTTGGACGTTTCTCGTGGGATAGCTCCCTCCTGTCCATTTAAAGTGTTCTTTGTCAACTTGCTTGCTGCTGATGGTAAAACCAGCATCTTCATGCGTACAGTCTATGTGTTATGAAGAGACAAGTTCTCGCAACATCTCCTTTTCAGCACTTAGTGTGGAATTTCTGATAGTTTTGTCTTGGGAATATTTGATGTAAAATGTTTACCATGCCACAGATGACCGTTGCAAATGGCTCTTCCTCATAATTGCATTTGTTTTGTGGACATTTTGTTGATGAATACCGTTTTCTGTCCACATTTTCCGCAGGATCTGCAGTTTGTCATCAGCTTGTCATTTCAGTCTTTGTGGATTCTGCGCACCAGAACTGACCCTCCCGAGGACATGTCCTTCTGCAACGTGCTCGAGTACTTTCTGCCCGATCTCAAATGCTTAAAGTACCTGCAGGAAGAGAGCTCGAACTTTCTCCTCATAATGGACTCTTACGATCAGTATCAGGCTCCTCTTGACTGGAAGGTATCCCATCTGCAGACATACACCTGACACCCATTCACTCATAATTGAAGCAAATATTTCGAACCTGAATAATGCAGACCATCAACAATAGAAATGATTAGAAATTGCAGATTATCTTGAAGCACACTTGTGTTTGTGTGCAATGTTGACTGCAGCAATAATTTGAATGGAAAGTAGCAATGGTGGATGCCAAATTGCAACTGTAAAGAGATCATTCTGTGTGTCCTAATAGAATTGTTTCAGAGATATAAAATTGTCAGCAGTCCGGATTAGACATCGGTTAGCAGGTGATGATGGAAAACTTTGACATTTCACTATTCTTTTCGGGTTTGTCTCTCCAGAATGCTCCTGTAATCAATGACATCAACACCCCGGTACATCTCGATGTCCTGACTGTAAATATCCTCCGAGGGAATTTGATTGAAGGGGCCCGCAAATGGATCCTGGGGAGACAAGCTGCCGTCTCACAAATACCATCTAAATTCATAGACATTGTCACTGAAATACAGGGTTTTAGGTGTGTGTGCTGATTGCGTTTGTTGTCTAACGATGTCCCTGTGCTTATTATTAGTTGTCGAATCCATATTTAATCTTTTGTCACTTCTTTTTCACCAGTGATGAGATGAAAGACGAGTACATGACCAAACGCTTCACTGAGGGCAGGCAAGCAGAAAAAATTATAAGACATTACAAGCGTTCGCCGACACTTGACATTCTTGCTCGCCATCCCTTTGTCTGCTGGATTGTGTCGGCAATGTACGGGGGCCTCTTGCGTTCTGACGACTACGGGACTCACCCTCCCAGACTGACGCTATTTCTCACTGAGGTGATGATCATTCAGATGAATCGCAGACTGGAGTTCTACTACGGACAGCCGCAACATAGTTTGGTAATGTTCAGCAACTCGTGGACCGTTTGCTTTTTGGTGCTTTTGCTAGTTTTACTAAATGTTGTTCTGATGAGCAGCTTACTTTCAGTGACAGAAGTAGCAATGTCCTGCTTTCTCTTAGAAATGGTCGACCAAAGACTGTAACCTACTGATGGGCATGGGGAAGATGGCCTTTAAGATGATGGAGAGAAAAACCAGCGTGTTCTTTGAAGAAGACGTGAAGAAAGTTGGGCTGCCGTTGTGGGAGGTGGTCGTGTCATCGGGCTTGTGCTCTGAGCTCCACACTACCGCCTCCGATTGTAGACGGAAGTTCTCTTTTATTCACTACACCTTACAGGTAAAACGATTTAGTTCCTTTTCTTTGCTTCTGCATGGGGCCCGAAATCTTGATATTTTGAAGAAAACAAATTTCCGAAACGTCCGTTAGCTTGATGAACTAATATGAAATTAAGTCTCGTTTGCCAAGACAAAGATGCAGTTGCAGTTGTTCAGTTTCAGTAGTGATTGTTATATCAAGGAATTAGTTAGTTTTTGCATAAATCAACTACCCATGCTGAAATTTACTTAGATATTTTGACTCAAATCACTGTTTAAGACTGATATCAACTACTCGCATTCTGCACCTTAGTTTTAACTCCCTTCATTTCCGTCCAGCTGTCACTCAGCTTTCTCTTTCTAAATGTCTGACTGATAAAAGGGACTGAGGTCCATCTGGTTGGTAAACAGAGGAAGTAGATTGTCTCCAGGTGTGTAAAGATGGGCAAAATGAGATCTTATCGAGGAGGCGAGGCCAAGTTTATTTGTTGCGTTTGCAAGTGGTCACAAACAGTTGTGGCTTTGCATGTCTTTGAACCCAGGAAAGGTGTATATTGGTGAATATATGCAAAGTTTAGCATCTCATGAGTACAAAGCTGAGTTCACTTTAACCCTGAGACCCTTCTTAAGTCATTCATCCTCAAATTCTGATATATCTGCACATATAAAAGAACTGCTGTTCAGTGTAAAAAGGTACTTGTAGCAGAATCTGAACGACTTAAAAGTGTAACCTCAAGACTCATTAAATTACCCCCCCCCACCCCCCCTCTCTCTCTCTCCTTTAGGAGTTCATTGCTGCACTGTATGTCTTCATGATGTTTCACAAAGAATCTAAGAATGTTCTGGACGCTTACTCGGACCTGAAGCCGAAGTTCTTGACAAACACGTCCGCTGAAGTCCTTGTCCAGAATGCTTTGGCGCTAACCTTAAGCTCTCCGCTGGGCCTCTACGACATGTTCCTGCGCTTGTTGTGTGGTTTGATGTCCCCAGATTGCCATTTCAGTCTTCTCAGGGGGTACTTCTACCCGCACAGCTACCCAAAGGTGGCTAAACTGGATGAGGTGCAGAGGCTGCTGGAGCAGAGCATTCGGAAAGCTCCTGAAAACAGGGTGGAAAACTTGAAGGAGTGCCTTAGAGAGCTGATCCAGAGTGATGATTAAATTGGGAGTCAGAGGATTTCATAATTACCGTGAGCATATTGGATGAAGAAGGGCACTGCCGGCTCTGTTCAGTGGAAGTTTCTGTCCCAACATAGAAGTTGTTGTTGAAGAAAATGCGACGCTCCAATCTATGACGGCACTGATTGATGTTATTTACTCGCATTACACCCCTGCTTCTTTTTATTAGGTCACCAGAGGGAGTCAGTGTCAATACTTTTAAAGGTGCAACAAACAAAACACACTGGGATTCTATGCATTCCTGTACAGTGTACTATATTATATTTGTTTTGTTTTACAAAAAGTGCCAGGAAAATATAGGTTTTTTCTCATTTCAGTCTCTGGTCTTTTTTAAACCATACAGAGTATACAAAAAAAAAAAAAGACCATTTCGCTGTTTAATAACACTATATTACTAACTGATTCAATATTGTACCATTCTGTCAGATGGTTTGTAAGATATTTGATCCAATGTGTAGTTTGGCTCCAAAGTGCATCCTTAACGATCCTGTGAACAATTGCAACGCAAAGTAGTTAGCACTTGTTACGTGTGCAGTTTCCAGGCAGTGACGTGCACCAGGTTATGAAAGAAGCTTTGCTCACAAATTGACATAAAAAAATGTTTTTTTAATTAAACTGGGGTACGTCATGCTTGCTGAGGACATACCAAGAAGCAGCGCAGTGCTGAGCATGGCTAATGGGTTCAGGAGTGTGCTGCCGTGGAGCTGAGTGACTTGTTTGGGGAATAAAATGTTTTTTCCTGCCCGAGAGAGACATGGGCAGACTAAGTAAAGGGTGAAAAAAGGGAATACTCATTACTTTTGTGTGCCTGGTTTAACATAATTAAATTTTGCTGTATGAACAAGTGATTAATCTGTGTAATTTAAGTTTTGTTGAAAGAACTAAAACGGATCTAATTGAAACAGTAAAGAAGGCATCACTTCTACTAGTTCATTCAACAACTAAAAAAACCCACCCTATAAAAACTGACTCACAGTTTGATAAACCCTAACAGATGATGTTGACCCAACCCAAACGCTCTCATTCGATATGTCAGAATTGTTTAATGCAAAGGAAAACCACATAATTGTTTGGAAATGTTTGTTCAGTGTTGTTACTTCAGGCACCTGATTATTTATTTTTTTCTAAGAGCGTGTGCTTTTAGTTTGCCAGACTAGCCGTTTTGCTTTCCTGCCATCAGTGCAGATGTTGGCCTTTGAGGAGGCCCCTGAAACCAAATCAAATTTCCTAAAAGGGGTTCTGCTACAATGTGGAGTTTATTTTATTTTTTACATGAAGAGATGTGAATCCCAAAGTAATGATTAGCCTTGATCTCTGCACCAGGTGGGCTGTTTAATCCTGGACTGAGGTTTAGCTGTTTAGTTGTCACCTGTTCGTTATGGTTGAAGTTTGAAAAGGTCAGTGTTTTACGATAATAAAAGAAAAAGAGACCAAAACGATGTGTGAGAAAGTCCTTTATTTATTTAACAAACACTTTAAAACAAAGAAAATATGCTGGATGAATGATATCGCGATGTATCACGCTACTTTCTATGCTCACGTATCACACAAAAGGAAAGAAAGCAAATCATTAAGAAATGGAGTGTCATGTTGTCCACAACATCCAAAGCAGCAGTGGGAGGATGTGTAGTTTCCTGATCTCTACACAGTGTTTATTTCACACCTGCCGAGAGAAGGAAACAGTGAGAACTGCAACTTTACTCGTTTAGACCTTTGTTTTAATTTTGAGTTCATGAAAAAAAAAAGTAACTGCTTTAAGAGACGAGCTAAACTCTTCCCGTCAGACATCACACATGTCATGTTTTTCACCGGCGACATCACGATGGGGTGCTTTTCAAACTTTCGGTCTCTAACACAAATGCAGCTCACCTTGGCAGATGAAAGGTAATCTTTCACAGCAGTTGGCATCCAGCAAGGAGATTTCCTCCGTGTTCTCCACCCAGACAATCTTTCCACAGTGGTTATTTAAACGGTTGACGGGGAAGCTGCTGTTCCACGGTGTGTCTATAGCTGTTGACCCTGATATCCACTTCCACTTGACATTGGTGCCGAAGATGGACCGCTCCAGGCCGATCCACGCCCCATTCTGCGAGCCCTTCTGCCCTTTCAGGAGACTCTTCACCTCATTCAGCACTGTCTGGTTGGTGAATTGAACGAGGTCAGAATTCAGTTTCTGGCAGGTTTTAAAGGCGTTGATCCAGCTTTCAGATTCGTTGTAGAATTGTGGAGATGTATCTTGATATAAAAAGATTTTTTAAAAAAAGCAAGGGGAGCTTTTATTATGTGCAACACATGCATACATAGCTACAGCGCATGTCTTCATATCTGTGAAACATCAGGAGTGTCACTGGGATAAAAAGTGATGTAGCCCAGCTAATGTGGCGGATAAGCACCATACTGGATCTGCTTCTGGCAGAAATCCGTTTATTTGGCATTTCTTTTCTTATTTACAGTTCTTTCACCGTGAAGGCTACAACGTATCTGCAGTTGATGGACCAGAATGCATCAATCTGTTGTTAACCATTTTCAAAGTCACCTCTAAACTTATTGGTTCATTTACTTATGATTTCGAGTGCAAAGGTTTGAGGTCGCGAGAGCCCCGAGATTGATTGTTTTGGATGAAAGTACTTGCCTCCTGCATGATCAGCGCATGCACTGACATTTAGCTGATTAGTAGTGTCTCTGAATCTTATATCGACGGTGGAGCGATTGTTTGCGGGTACAGGGATTCTTAAGCTGTGAAAGAAAAATACATGGCCCATTAAAACAAGGGATACAGGCTGGTTTCTATAGCTAATACCACTGGCAAACAAAAAAAACAGGTATATTTTTTCAATAACTGAGTTTGTAAAAGACTTAGTTACCTTATATAGTTGCGATACCAAAATTGATACCATTTTTTTCTATATATGTGATAGACTTCCTTTGGTTTCCATATATAACCTGGAAACAAGAGATGAGAATCACAAGAAGTGGAATTGTAGATGGTTTCTTACTGCTTGCTGGAGATGTTAAATGATTTCTGGGAAGTGAAAATTAACTGATTTCTAAATATGCACCATGGGTTAAATGTAATGAGGTATTTATGCAAATATCAGGTATGAATACTTTTTTTAAAAAGATTTAAAGACACAAGAATCATGTTTGTGATACTTACCATTTTTTACCTGCAGCAACAGATCTGTGTCAACCCTGTTTTCTGACCGAACGAAGTCCATTTCCACTGTGAATCCACCATCCCTTCCAAAATATTTGCCGCAGCTTTTCTCTGTGAAATTAAAGTCTCTGGGAAAAGTGATAGAGAGTTTTCCCTGTGGGGTTTCTCCCACTGAGACGGAGACCAGTTGGATGGTTGCTAAAGAACAGAAAACATCCCATCTGGAGTTTAACTTGCATTGAGTTGTTTATGAATTTATTTCCTTTATTTATAAGTGAATAAGCAAACCGATGTGCAAAATAGAATATGTAAATATGTAAATAAATAGAAGATAAAGCCAAAAAGACTTTCTGTGTTACCCGTCTCTTTACATCTCTTTGTCCCTTTCTTGTTTGATTTGTTGTACACGTTTATTCATTTTATGTATAATATTCACTTCAAATACATTTATAGTGATTAATTCAATACATTTCAAAGTAGAGGAACAGACATTAAAAAAGAAAGGAACAATAAAGGATTAAAATTCTCAATCAAAGGTCAAGGACACATAACTTTTTCTTTCCTTTTTATAACTTAGTGCTATAGATTAGTCTCCTCAGGCGTCTGAGAATAACTTTTGTTGGTCTGTTCCAGAAGAACTAACATTTGAAGGTTTCTAGCAAGGAGTAAGTAACATACCCAGCAGCAGTGATGGATAGATCAGCTGAACCATGCTCTGTAACCACAAAGATATAAAACAACACACACACAAAACAGCCGAGTTGAGAAAAGAATTGTAATAACAGATACTTTTGTTTTGACAGAGGCTTGTCTGTAATGAGCACTCGAAGTGCACGCACCACTGCGAAAACAACTCTTTGTGTTCTCTAAGCACTTTTATAGCAACATTTTTCTTTGCAGACACTGTGACTGACCTCCTTTAGACGTCTTTTAAATTAGATGACTGCAATAACAGTTTAGCTCTGCCAAGACTTGACCAGGCAAGTAGAGCGATAAAATCCCAGCTACACAGTATCTGTAACATTGCAGGTGGGTAAATTGTTTATTTATATTTTTTAGTCATTCATCAGGATTAATCGCATACAGATTATTCTCGTATTTTGCAAATTATCATTGGATCTATGGCGTACTTACCGAGTCAATGAGAAACCTGCTGTTGGTCTCTAGAAATGTGACAGAAATGTTGGCAGAGAAATGAGAGCAGTGGTTTTGAACGTATCGAGCTGTTTCCTTCTTCTTCTTTTTGACAAAAGAAACACACCCACAACTCGGTGGTAATTTGTCCTCAGAAATATTACAGGTGTTGTGTAATATTGGTCCCAGAAACATGGAAATATATCGTGTCACAAAACCAGGATACAGAGGAAAAGCTTCTTTTGGTGCCTTGTGTTACAGGCCGTGTAAATTTGGATTGCAAATCATCCTTCACCGTTGAGATGGCAAATTTCTTTAATTTTATTTGCATAGCACATTTCATTGCGTGTAAACCCAGTGTGCTTGACAAAGACCAAACATGAGAAAGAAGGCCTTATTTAATACGTTTGTGCATAAACACAGACAAACATACACATTTATACATATCTATATGAGATCCAATATAGTAGTTACAACTCTTTTGTACCTCTTGATCTTTTTAGAGAATGTCCTTCATCTATTTTTAACCTCATTAAACCAAATGTTTGATATTGGCATCTGATACAAGAGTTGTTTCCCCCCCCCCCTTTCTGATATCAGAAATTTGGATTCAGCAGGTATAGAAAATGGATGGATAATTGAGATCAGAATGACAACGGCCATTAAGAAACATTCTTAATCTTTCCTTTGTTCTCACTGTACCAACATTTACAAATGTTTGAAAGATTAAAAGGCAGCAGATTGTGTGGAGCACTGCCTTCTTTCATCTTTGTGTTATTTGTGTTACCGCATACAGATTCCTCCACCTACCATCATGGCATGCCTTTGTGCCATATGATGCACTCAGGGTATTTTGCCTCAACTCAGACAAGCCGTACGGACGCGCATTCTTGTGTTCTGTGTGTGTCGTAAGAGTTCATGGTGTTGTGAATCCCAACTGTCGTACTCCGGGGTTACTGTAAATGACTGTTTAAGCAGCAGCGTGAGACAAACTTCGAGACAAGGAGTGTGATATTGTTGCTTTGAATGATTTGTCAGAGTTTTCCCCCTGTCACAGGGCTGGTCCCTGCTGCAAGAGAGACACTGGAGACCCCTCAGACTTCCTGAGTATCAAAGTGAGTACACACAGAAAGGAGTAAGTAGATACATTCCCATTAATCAGAGTGCTTCAAACTGTTATCTTTCACATATTGGTGTTTGTGTGTGGATCTGAGTGGTGCAGCAGGGTTACTCACAGCTATCAGAAGGCACCAGCACCAGTGTAAGCCAAAGTTGAAGACTTCAGAAAATAAGTTTGGGGAGGAGTTATGTTATTCAAGCTCCGAAACCACCGGAGTAGCAGAGGTTAGTAATTTGTCACTTATTTTATATCTGCGTTTTTTGTTGTTGTTGTTTTGTTTTAGCAGTGCAAGGAGAAATGACGTCCCAGTTACTAAAATAAGCACTTAATCATATTCAAGTCACTGTGGAGGCAAAGAGAAACATGACGGGGCCAAAATGTAAGGTTTACAATTTAGATATTAGTGGAAACAAGTAGTTGTCTGTAAAATACAATCTGCATGTTTGTTTTTTTTTAACTGACTCTCTTAGACTCTCTGGCCCTTCAACAGACTTACTCTGAACCAGCAAATTCTGCAAACATCTCCCAGGAGTTCCTGTTTTCCAAGAACAGTAAGAGCACACGAAGCAGATTGCATTATTCATTATTGTGTTGGCACGCTAAGTCGACATTAATTTCTGGAGAACTTGTTTTGGATGTGCTCTCTCACACGTGTGCCGCGTTTGTCTGCAGCATAAAAGTACTGAATCAGACTGAGACTCCTTTGTGTTATAACGAGGCTGCAGAGGCGATGTCCTGTTGAGGAAAAATAACTCGGTCACGCGGGAAGTAGTCAAACCGAGATAATGGTGATAATGTTTGGTGATACTATTGTTACTGTACAGACAACACATACACTATTTATTCCTGAATTCTGAATTTTGAACTCAAGAAAGAAGGAATTCAACTAATTCTTTTTTTTTTCCAAATGGTGTCATTTTTCACGTGTTATTCATGTAAAACTAGGATGTTTTATTTTGCAGCCTTTTGAAATGGCCTCCTCTCTTTGCCATTGTGCCTTCTCAAAAAGTATGTCTTAAATATTTCCATCATTGTGTATTTTTCTGCTCTTCTCAGTCTCTAGGGAATGAATGTCTTTTAAATATGAATGACACCAGACCAGACAGCCAGGGTAATTTTTCCAGCTATGCCGAGAACTTCTTGCCTGAGCTCAGCTGTGTTGAGGCCAGCAGTGCTACACTAGGCATGCGGTCATGACAGCAGGAATTTCCTCTCACTCCTAAATACACACCATCATAGTATGTTCATTAACCCAGACTGTGATCCTTCCTGCTGAGCATACATGTGGTGCTCGAAAGATGAATGATTTTGAATGAGATATCAGTTTATGGGGGGTGAGTGAACACATTTCTTCATCAATTTTTGTGTTCTACAGACTGTAAAGGTATTGTGACAAATGTGTTACTTTATATATATATAATTTGACTGGACTGCAGTAAAACCAATAGGAAGTGTCCCTCTGTCTATGAAAAGTTATAACTTTGGCGCCCCCTTGTGGTAATAAAAGCAAAGAAATATGAATTCCCCGTGTTCCAGGATGCCCTATGAACTCAAACCTTTTCTTTCCTCTACCCAAGGTAGAGGAAGCTGTTGAAGTCTGCTTGAAGCTTTTATCACAGACATTTATGATTGTTATAAAACATGCTGTGGACAGCCTGGTCTTCTTGCCAGATGAGATCCTGGGAGGTTAGAACACAAACATTTAGCAATATTGAAAGCTTGATTTTTTTCTTTGCGACTTAAAAAACATACCCCGTAAAACTGAAATGTTTGTATATCCACAGGGGGAAAAAAAAAACAACTACACATTGTGTAGAGCTTTATCATATTTGGTGAGCACAAACTATGTGAAATAATTCATCAGAAAATATTTGAATGAAAATCAGTTACATTTCTCTCACATTTTACATTTTTTCTCCACCCACTACATGGCTGCTCATCTGCACACACGTAAAAAGGTGAAATGATTTGATTGGGGTACATTGTCGCCAAAAAAGTTCTTCCAAAGCCCCAACAGAAAAACCTTTCATTGTAGCCACGTAACAGATTTCTTGAGATGTGATGTGGTCAGTCATAGTGCTTACTAAAGTCTGGAAAAAGGACCAGATAAGATCCAGTGTCAGCTCTGTATGTACGAGTGTTGAAGTTAGTAGCTCCCGTTTCATCACATCCTCACACTAGACAAAATCACAACTTCACATTGCTTAAGACTGTTATTCATGCCGGTGGTGTCAGGGTCATGGCGGCTGCATGGACGGTGAATGCTGCAATGCTGATTTGTCGCTTGACTTCCTGCCAGGCCTTCTCTGGGTCAGCCGAGTTCTCAATGTCAAACAATGCATCGTAGATCCCAGGAAAAGACTCCCCTGCATATTTGTTATGGCTGCTGGGAGCGAAAATGACGTGTCTGGAACAGAGGAGGGTGGAGTTGTGAGTAGTTGAGGAATCTGCTGAAGATATTTGAGACAGCACATTTGTGTGTTAATGTGGAAAGCATGCTCAGGGCGCACGGGAGAAAAAACGATGGATTTCTCGAGTGGTCAGCTGATTTAATTTAGCATTTTTCTAAGCGAGCGCCATAGATTCAGAGCCAGCATGTACTGTATGCATGGGTGAATGCATTGCTTCTATGCAAAAATCAGTTCATGACTGATCCGGGAATTTTTAGGCCAATGAACCTGATAAATCACTAAAGTGCTGGGAAAAAAAATCTTTATTTAAAAAGTAAGTTTCAACTTTCACAGTCAGATTGTTGAAGTGAAAACAAAGTAGAATATTTTCCCTCTGAGATGTGGTGGATTACAAGAAGAAAGTGTCATGACAGAAGTTGTACGAGTGCAAGAACTACCAAGTGAAAATACTTTCCAACACTGTGTTAAGTGTGAAGTTAGTCAAACGTATCTGTCCAAGTTAGAGCTATACAACCATCCTGGAGCCTTTCAATAACACTTAAAAATATTCATGAAACTTTAAAATGCTGCCAATTGAAAACTGGTAAATGGACGAGGAAATTGGCTCGATACAGAAACCTCAAATTTGTTATATAATGAAAAGACTGTGCTGTATGGGAAGAGAAAAATCATCAAGGCATAGATACACTGTGGCAGTGTTACCACATTTAACAACAAGGACAACAGAACACGGTTCTGAAGACTAATTTCCCTCCGAAGTATACGCAAATACTTAGTAGTGTTTCACTCAGAATCAGTCTTTTTATCTTCACTCCTCATATGCCACAGAAGCCCATCTCAACAAGTCCACTGATAAAACAGAGCTCTGCTTAGGAAAAGCGGGTGGGAGAAGTAATGGAAATAATGGGCTGGACAAGCAACCTTCAAAGCCGAGTGAGATGATGCATCAAAGTTCTGTCAAGACAGCGTCAGACCTAATTAGGAAAATGTTACTTATAAACGAACATCAATCCGGTGATGTTTGGTTTAGTTTTACCGACCATGACAGCTCATCTAGTACCCACATTCTTTTACTCACACTCACGGCACTCAAGTGTCTCCCTGGTTGTTTTAGATTTGTGTGGAAGTGAGTAAAGAATAGGAAGATGGTGCACAAGCGTGTGTTTATGTGAGACTAACCTGTAAAAGGGTCTTCCAGGTAAGCCAAGAGGGTCAGTAAAGGCTCTCTCGAGGTACATGAGCTGATCATTCATGATCCGGACCTGCAGAGGACTGAGGTGGACACACCAAATGTCACTACATCTCTAACTGCCTTGGACCACATGTCCAGACTGATCCCATGTTTCAAGGATTATATAGATTAGAGCATTTCTGAATTTGTCGAGCCATATGGTAAATATAAAAAGTGAACACTGACTCTTCTCTGTTGAGGGTCAGCAGACACTCATGGAAGTCCCTGGCTGCAACAGTGAAGTTCTGCACTGCAGAAAACAGAGAATCTAAAAAAAAGAGAAAGAAAAATAAGTAACTAACATGAAAACATCCACATGTTTAATATTACATGATCAAAATAAATGCATTCTACTGTACTAGTAATACTTTGAATGGTACAGATTAGTGATGGTGAATATGAACTCACCAAACGAAACCTTGTACGTCTCCATCTGCTCCGGGTTCCTCTGTGCCAGCTGTGCAATGCTCTGTGCGTACTTCCTCAGGGAGCCTGCATACTCGTTAGCATCAAGAGGGAGCAGCTGGGAATCAGCCAATAGGAAGATAAGCCCGCCTCTCACCTGAGCCACCGCCTGCAGCCTCCTAAAGGAGGGATCGTAAAACTTCTCCACGATCTCGTAGGTTTCATACACACTGTGATAGACCGGATAGCTGCTGTATCGCTCTGTTCTCTGCAGACACACACACACACACACACACACACGCACACACACACACACACACACAAAACACAACATTTCACTGATGCAAATAACCTTTTCATATCTTTTACTATTACTTGAACCCAATCCTGAAGAGAAGACACAAGTTATGGTGCAATTTAAAAAAAAAAATCTATGAAGCAAGTAACATGTCCTGAGACAAGCGCATTGGTTCCACACTTTAGCAGAGTACAATTTGATGTTCACATTTACACAGATCAAATCCCAACATGAATTAAAATGAGCAATATTTATGCGGATTCATTTAAAAATATGACATCTTACCTTGTTCTTGGTGTATCTTGCTCTGCCTGCAGCAATTCCCAAACGGATAAAGTAGGCCTCAAAATCGCTGCCTGACCCCAGTTTGCTGATTCTACAACACAGCAGAGTGAAGGACAGATTGATTCAGGGACTTTTTTGTAGTTCATTTCTTGATTTTTTTTTTTAAATGATTATATAAAAACTGCAAAAAAAAAAGTTAAATTCAAAGCTTGTTGTGAACCCAACATGTGGCCACCTGAAGATGAGATGGGAAAAGCCAATAGTTTGTTAAAAGTGTTGCTGGAAATGTTTCTAGTTTTCACAATTTTTTGTCATTGTTTGTTTCACACTCATACATTTCAGTTTTTCCAAATCAATTTACATACAAAGTCTCTTCCTTGTTTAACTAATTGGAAGTAGCACATCACTAGAGCATTTGCAGTTGATTGACTGAAAGAAGTCATCCATCCATTTTCTATACCCGCTGAATCCGTTGGTCGGGTCTTGGGGGGGAGGCTGGAGCCTATCCCAGTAGTCTGAAAGAAGTAATTTCTGTCTAAAAGGCTCACAGTAAGCCTGAAGGGTCTTAGCACTTACATATAAACAAATATCTAATTGGTGTACATATTTCAGGCTTTTGTTTCGAATACAACTGCAAAATTCAAAATATTATTTTTGTTTTGTCATTGTGAGGAATCGTGTTTATTGACTTTAAACCTGAAATTTGCTGCTGTACATTTAGTGTTCATACGGTCACATTTTTTAACTGTCGTGATGATGAATTTGCAATCCTCGGCTCTAGATACCTCAAGACTCATTTCAGCGGCATGATGCGCTGTCCTCTCCTACCTCATTTGCTCATCACTGTATTTTTGTTGTAGTTTATAACTATGAGGCTTTCTACCTGGGTGCGTTACGGTCATCGGTCCAGTTATCCCTCTTATGCCAACTCTCATACAATGAAATTCCCTCCTCTCCGTCTTCTGGACTGACTATCTAAACAAAAAACACAGAGAAAGGGACAAAAATACAGGGTATTAGGGAACCTTAGAGGCCAAAGTTAATCACGTATCAGCTTCAGACCATTTCAGACGTGCTGTGTGTTTAAACTTGCTCACCTGCTTGGTGAGGTCGTACACCAGAGTGTGCAGTGATGGAGTGCAGTCAACCCTCAGAGTGTACATACCTGATGTTTAAAGACACACAGACACACATACCCAAATTAAGACCAACTCTGGTGATTGTAACTAATATCATAATTAATATCATATTGAACCACAGACACAAACACACTGATACTCACCTTCTATGGCAGAGTCTGCATTGATGTACGCAACAGCTCGCTCCTGCAGCAGCCTGGCATTGTCCTGTTGAAAGAGATGACAGATGTTTAATACGTGTGTGTGTGCGTACGTACGTGCGTGTGTGTGTGTCTATTACGTGTGATACCTCTGCCCATTCTGTAGATCCCAGCAGTCCGAACTCTTCTGCATCCCAGCTGGCAAATATAATAGTTCTCCTCGGCCTCCAGCCTATACACACACACACACACACACACACACACACACACACACACACACACACACACACACACAATGAGTAACTGAGCACTGACATCACTATTCCTTTTTTCTCTCACTTGCAGAATTGCACCTTTTCCAAGCAGCCTGCCAGCAGTCCTCACAGTTTCATGGACCGCTGCAGCTCCAGTCATTGGATCGATTCCTCCAAACACCCAAGCGTCGCGGTGCCCACCCA
The DNA here is from genome assembly GCF_027942865.1 of Odontesthes bonariensis. Taxonomy (NCBI): domain Eukaryota; kingdom Metazoa; phylum Chordata; class Actinopteri; order Atheriniformes; family Atherinopsidae; genus Odontesthes; species Odontesthes bonariensis. The sequence continues at coordinate 21,579,247 of NC_134514.1, read as the reverse complement.
GGATCACATATCTGTCTACACAGACCCAGCAGAAGCACGAGTTTAATGAGGATTCAGAGACTGAGAGACTGAGATAATCTGTTTTCTAATTTCAGATAGTTCAAGACGTCAGGCAGTACCCCTACCGTGCCTGTAGTGTTGTTGTTACTTGTAAATACCTGGCTCCAGAGATCCTCTGATCCTCCCAATGACGTTGTAGATCCTGGTTACCTTGTTGTTCGTGTGGATGTTCATGCGCACCTTCCTGCCATAGACAGAGGGTTAAATGAGAGAAAGATATAGGCAAAGACATATAGAAACACATCACCAGACATAAGTTTAATGTTGAATAACTGGTGTGATATTTGATGCTTTGGCAGATGCAGATTGACCAACAAAGAGGAAAAGTAAGAGGGTGTGCAAGGAAACTAGTCAGAATGTCTGCTCCAGAAAATGCAAAGACAGTTATTCTTCATTCAAAAGCACAAAGGATAACCTCTGTTTTTGCTCCTCCGAATGGTGTCTAACATGACATATTTGTGCACTGTGAATCTGTATGAATGTGTGTCACAAACAGGAGGCACAAGAGACCCCATTGTACTTCAGTTGGCTGCTTGCCACTGCAGGGTCATTTTATCTGAAGAGCAACAGAAGGGGGGAGACACTTCAAGCACTAAAACGAGTGAAAACGAGCAAAGGAAATAGCAAAGGAGGGACTGTGAACAAAAGAGGGAAGAGGACTATTTTGAAGCAAGATGGAGGAGGGAGAGTCACATTATAACAAGGTGAAGAGGACATAAGTAGCACTTGAACACTGCATATGATGACAGCGTTAGAAGTGCACTTACTGGGTCTTGTAGTCTTCTGCAAAGCCTGGGCCAATTCTGTAGGAGACATTCAGAGCTCCTTTCCAGTTGTTGGGTGGGATCTGTCCTCCCATATTCCTGTTAAATGGTGACCAATTCACATACAAAGTAAATAATACAAACGACCTTTGTCATTTAGAGCCGCAATTAAGGTTTTCCTTTCTTGCCCTACAATGAACTAAAAGGGGTATTAAAAGAGGATCTGCATGAACTTGTGCCACATTGACATTATAAAGAATGTGTGTCACACAAGTTGTACTTCAGAAGGTGAATTGCATCATGGAAGCCGATCGGATGCACTGGGATATTGGGAAGTCCCACTCCATCCTCCAAGTTGGATCTATAGGTGTATTCTGTAAAAGAGTAGATACTGTATGTCCGTATCTAAGAACTCACTGCATATACAGTTATATGGGCTCCAGAAAAAATACTAACACACCTTTAGCAGGATACCCTGGTGTGAGTGGGTCTCCGGCTCCATTCAGGCTGAGAACATTTCCTCTCTGAGCTCCTCCACCAGGCAGGTTCCAGCCATCGGGGTAGGGCTGTACACAAACACACATTTAGACACTGTATGTTAAAATCTCAAATATCTGTTCTTTCCCGTCATGATATGTCAGCGGTTAAACAATGAAACATAATGAAAGTTTTGCTTCTTAAACACCTACCTGGACTCCAGCAGCCCAGTAATCTGCTGGGTCTGAGAACATAATGATCCCCTTCGCTCCAGCCAACATGGCGTTCTTCACCTGAAGGACAGATGGACGGCTATTATTTCATAATGACAAATAATCCTTAAAGTACTACATTGTATTAAATGTAAAGAAATATAAAACATTCCGAGACATCACAGTGTTCTGTAAGCATTTAGGGCTCAGAGAAGACCTATTCTTACCTTATTGCCTCTGAATATTTTCCCATATCTGACAATGACGATCTTCCCGGTCGCGTTGATTCCCATCTCCCTCTGTAACTGCAAGAAGTCTTCTGTACGGCCGTAGTTCACATACACCAAATCCCCCTTGACAGAGAGAGAAAAAGGGGACATTCTGGGTTTTTGCTTGTTGTTTCAGGATCGTGTGTGTGTGTGTGTGTGTGTGTGTGTGGTGTACCTCAGGCTGTCCTTTGGCAGAGTAAGCACTGTATGGAGGCACAATGTTGGAAATGTCTTCATAGCCCTGTGGAACAGGCTCTGCCAAAGAAGTGTTAAAAACCTGACGAGCAAAGACAGCATGAGACCACAATAATTAGATTTCTTGTAATAAGATAACCTTTCTGCTCTATGTTAAAAGAATCTGATGTCTGCCTGCCCTCTAAAGCTACTGGTGAAAATGGCCTCTTAATGATGTCTACGCATCTTACTCCACTCAACTTATCTGATGATTTCTTACTTAAACACTTTACTTCCATAGATCAAACTCAAAGATTTTCAGCCAATTGACATAAAACATGTTGAGAAATCCTGCTCAGAATCTCTGTTGCTGCCTTCTCTTTAGTTTTTCCTTATTCCGATTTAGTTCATTCTTGTCCAGTAGCTGAAATGGGCATCTCTGACTATTGTTGCAAGTTTCATGAATGAAATCATCAATCAATTCATCAAATTAATCCATTGAGGGGAAAAAAACTGCTGCTGTCATGTTTTTTTTTTATAGTCTGTTTCGTTCTAAAATTGGCTCTCCTCGTGCTTCCTGGTTTGTTTTTCAGCCTCCTGACAATTTTCTGTATCACTTGTGATCAGTTAGTTAATCAGTTTTGGATTTATTTATAGTACAACGTCCTCTCCTTTCAGTTGTCAGGTTGTCTGCGTTCAACACTGAGTTTATTGTTGCTTTTGAGCTTTTTTGTTCAAATCTTTCGTGGGTTCCTAGATCAATGTGTCATTGTGTTCTCAGTGTTTTTAATGTATGATTTTTGCAATTTGGCCTCATCTGAAATAAAATTGCTTTGTGCCTTCTTTTATTGAATATGCAAGCATCCTTGTGCAATGATTAACAGTAATCTGATAACAGTAAAAAAGTCACACTGTCAGCACTGCACTGATAATGTTACATACCTTTTTGTAACATTAAGACACGATAGCCGGCTGGAACTTTGAATGACTAATTACAGAATTTAAATGGTAGATTTACCTGTAATAAGGACCTAAAGACTCCTCTTTCTGTGCATTTTATATACCAAAACATGTTCTGTGAATGATTTGCAGACACCAGGTGATTCTAGTCTGCCAGCCGAATGTTGTCATCAGGTGTGGACATGTTATTTTAGCTGAACAGTTATCAGCAGAAATGGATTTTTGAATTAGGTCAAATGTAAATTCTGACTGTCTACAAGTCCCTCAATGCATCACAGCATACTAAAACCGTAAACCCTGTTCCTTGTTGCCTCTGTGGAGTATCATTATCTCTTGTCATAAGACACTTATATATCTCACAACGAGACCATAAAGGGACTTTGGACATGAGCAAAGGCTTGCAGGAGGGTGTTGGGAGGAGGACCTGGAGTGGTTTGTAACTGTGATTTCTGCACGCATGCTGCAACTTTGGCAACTTTGCAAACACCAAAGGAGGTGATCAGAGATTTGTACTAAATTAATGTTATTGTTCAAGTGTGCAAGGAAATTGGCCTGCTTTAAAACTGTAGTCATAAAGAATATAAGTGCGGAGAATGGAGTATTTTTTCTCTAAATGCTTAAAATGGTAAATTAGGTTAGTGACGCAAAATGTCTCGCACTAGAAATACTTTCAAATCAGTCAGTGAATATGAACACAAGACATGCAAATGGTCATAATAAACACAATACAGCCTCAGAGACAAACAAGACATGTTATACTTATCTTCAATGGGATTTAGTTGTTTTTTTACTTTGTGTTTTTCTTTTTTAATGTCCATGCATGTACTTTTTTGTGCACATCTTCTCTGCAGGCATGTACTGTACCTCACTGCCGAGCTGATCAACTATTGAGATGTAGTTTGGCTGTGACTCGTTGGGATAGGACAACAGAACGTCATAGGGCACCATCTCCACCGAGTCTAATCCAAACTCCTGCCACTCTTTCTTGATCTGCTCTGCATATTTCAGGTTCTGCTCTGTGCCAGCCAGGTGGGGGAGGCGGGTAAATTTCCTGTGAAGTAGATGTCGACATTATGCTGTGACGCTCTTGTGGCCAAAGAGGACTCAGAGAATGAAGTAAGGCTATTCAGTTAGCTGTTTCTTGATACTCAGATTTGCTTTTACATAGCTTGATCCACATTTTGCCTGTTATTATTATCAATGGGTGATAAGAATCAGTATATTTTTGCTCCTCACTAAAACACACAATATATTATAAGATGCTTTTATGGCTAAAATGCCATCAAACAATACATTTGGTGTCTTTGTACACTTTTGGATTGCAACTACAGAATAAATGTTAGCTGTTAAGAACAATGTTTGAGGTTTCTGACTTTACAGCTGGGTCAGTATTTTATCATCCTGTCTGGAATTGTTGTACACGGGACAACTTTAACCTGTTAAAAATATGAGCATCGCCATAGTTTTTTAGTCTGAGACATCAGTCTGGTGCGAAAGATGGTGGAGATGAAGATGCATGGATATAAGGACCCCCCTCCCCCCAGATGTCTACCACATACCACAAATTGCTTTAGATAACAGGCAATACTGGACAGACCCCATTCGGTTTGTTGGTAATCATTACCTGAGATGTTCTCTGATCTGGTCAGCCTGCATATCATCCAGAAACTCCCTCAAATACTTGCTGGAGGCTTTGTCATCTTTAGTGTTTGTTTGTGTTGGCTTTGCAAACCAGCCTGCAGCAAACACACACAGAGAGTAAAAGCAAACGGTAAGTGTGTTAACAACATCATCGGTTCTCTTGACGGTCATTATCTGGAGATAAATTACTTTATTATTAGTTTAAAAATGACTATTTTCAAGAAAGATGATTGTAATACCAGTGTTACACACAGCAGGGAGGATTGTACATAATAAAGAGTCCGCTCTACTCAATGACACATTCACTGCCCCGGTGGGCTGGCTCTCAGCAATTGGTCGTCACTACTATATTTTCAAGAAACCTGTGGTTTTGGACGGTGAGTGTTAACCTGCTCCGAGCACAAAGACGTGAAATATGTCATGTTGATGACAAACCACAGCTCACACTGATGCTAAACAGCCCTCCTATTGCTCATACGTTGTTTTTATGTATGTATTTATAGATATCTATATCTATGTCGAGATATAGAGAATAGAATAGAATAGAAAAATACTTTCCCCAGTGGGGAAATTCCAAAAAAAAAAGAGATATAGACATAGTTAAACAATTAACTTTTTGTATCCTTTTATCCCCATGTATTTTGAATTCATCAATACCATTTCAGTGACTCTCATCCAAGTAATCAGAAAGTTATTTGTTAAGATTACTCATTCTTCATTTCATTGTTCTAACAGTTGCTTTCCAATACAAACAAACAGAGCATTCAGTCAGTATCAGTTTTTTTTTCTTCTGTTTCTTACCGATAATGAAGCCCATCAAGAACAAAGCTGTCACAATTACAATCCACCAGATCCAGCGAATCAGCCTGCTCTCCTTCCTCATTTTAAAGCTCTATGTCCCAGAGGCGTCCACACACTGACACGGCAGGCTCTGCAGGCATGGTCTGCAGAGACAAAGATAGTGTGTAATTTGTTTAAGCGGTGCACACAGAGGGAATGGCCAAATGAGTTGGAGTGAGACGGAGAGATGGAAGGAGGGGGGAGAGAAGGTGACAGTTTCTGGCTGAAAGAGGTAGTGAGTGAAAAGCTGAGAGAGGGAGCTTGTCATTGGTGCTAAGCTTTGTCAGTGTACTCACTGCTGTCTTGTGCACCTTGGCTGTTCCTGTGCTGACTCAGTATTACTCAGTGTGAGTGCAGAGGGCTGCTCTGAGGACTGGCTAGGAGTTTTAGTTCAATGCACAAAGAGTTGAGAGGAAAGACTTGAGTTTCTTGAGAACATTTCAATGGCTGCAGAAGCTTTTACACTCATTGCATACTCTGAAAGCGCATGTCTACCAAGCTAAGTGAAGTTAAACTTGATAAGAATTCTGAGAATAAAGAGGCAATAGTTTTGACAGCCGAAAATATCGAACCATTCAGGCGGTGCACAGTGTTTCCATTATGACTCTTACAAAAAATTTGTGACAAAAGTTAATTCCTTTCTAAGATCTGTCACAGTCCAGGGATGGACACCTGTCACACCTGGTGCATGGTAGCCTACTGCTAGAGGTTATCAGACATGTTTTCCCACACTACAGGAACATGCAGGCCCTCCTTGTGCCCCCCCCCCCCCCCCCCCCCCCCCCCCGGCTTTGTGAACAGCTGTGGAGATGGGAGGATGGCTCTTTCATGGGATGGGCTGGAGCGTGAAGTGGGGAGGAGGCTATCTGCTCTCAGGAATGTTGGGAGTGAAAACAGGCCACAGCTTTGATTCATAGTCAGCATGCAGTTTGACTGGATTTTAATTGAAGGAGTGGCCTGTAGGTGGCATGGAGAGGTTGACTTTTATATATCTGAACTGTTGTTTGGCTCATGAAGTCCTCCTGATACTACTGTTGAACATTAAAACTGCTGTTACACACTCAACTGTCATGGCTTTCACGCTTGTTTTCTGTGGTGTTAAAAGTAACACCAGCTGCATGTAAATGCATTCAGACTTTTCATATGAGAGGCTCTTATGCTTGAATTGTCCTCAAATCATTTTTTTGTCAAAAATTGAGAATATCACTGGAATTAATAAATACATCACACATTTGGCACTGATAATATACACGTTGTCAGAGAGTGGTAATGAAGCGTTAGGACCATATGGAGCGAGTGACATGGACTTCCTTCAGCAAAATCCCTGTAAAAATACCGTACATACATGTACTATTTTGCGGTGTTTCATCTCTGTTTTTCACATTAAGCAAATCTCTCAGTCACTGCCTTGAAACAAAGGTACTTTTAAGTGGCAGAATATTAAAACACAAAAAACATGAGCTCTCAGTACCGCATCTGACGGGTGATAAGACTGAGCCTCTGTGTCCGACCAAAGATGGTTAGAGGGGGGTTAAGGTCTGGCGTCTGATCAGAACAGTCAAGTTCTTCCACATCAGTCTGGAAAGAGCTTTTCTTCATGGATCTGGCTCTGTGCACAGGGGAATGTTGAAACAGGAGAATGCAGTTCCCAAACTGTTGAAGTCAGACTGTTTTATTCATTCAAACATCCGAAGGTCCAGGTAGTAGCTGTACCATCTGGGAGACATGGCGTGAACAGTACAACAAAATGTGCTGCAGTCAACTGGATTTTCTCTCTTAACTCAAATTTCAGTTCATTAATCTGCATATTTACAAGCCAAACCATGTCATCCAAATTCACCAGCAATTACAAATACACACGCACGCACCCACTCACACAAACGCAGTATGTCAGAATTTTAAAGAAGCATTTGCACTTTTAGGGGTTGATATTTTACCGCCTTGATGCCACTTCCTAACATGGAATCCTTTATATTATATGAAGACTGTAAAGCAAAAAAACATTACAAAAAACAAAATTTTACTAATGACATAAAACAGCTAATGGTGGAAAGTACATGTACTCAACTAGGCTACTGTATTCCATGGGACTTTTTTGTGTCGATTGTATTACAGTGTCTGCTGAACCATACTCTGCTATCAGTCAGAAGCTAATATGATAGTTTATATTCCAGTGTATTCATCTTGTGACTTTAGTTACTCTGTTGATTAACAATTAAAATATGATGATCAAATACATTTCAATGTATCATTACAGCCTAAGATACAACTATAGAGATTTTTTAGGAGAAATTCAGGAGCCTCTCAGTAGAACAGCCTTCAACATTAAATCAATGCATGAATAATATTGATCCAATGAACATTATTCTCCTCTATGCTGTTCTGCACTGTGAGTACTTATATTTTTGGTACATTAAGTGTATTTGGAGGCTGATGTTTTTTAAAAAACTTTTAAGTCAAGATGCAAATGTATGACCAACGAGTCTACACTGTTGTATTGGTGCTTTTATTTGGATAAGGTCCTCTTTCACCTTCTGGTGTAACATTAGATTCGGTTGCCGGGGGAAACAAAATGCTGGCTGATTTCCATTTGATACTGATGTTATACATTATGTTAATGAGCACTCATTGTCCCTCGCTTCCGCACTGTCTGCAGTGTTGATAAGCCGTAAAGGATTTTGGAGAGTTGCTGAGATGTTGATAAATTCATTTTTTTCAGTTTCACTGAACAAGCCCTGTCATAATCAACGAGCTTTCGTCAATAAGTAGAAACCGTCACTGTGTCTTCACCCTTAAAGTGAGGCGATAGGTAGACTAGACTTCCTAAGACAAATTGGTCTATGTCTCCCCCGAGTGGCAGAAATAAACATCGAGTAGCAGTGAAGCGATGTTCATTGTTCTCTCATTTATCTGCTGCTTTTTAAAAAAATGTTTTTTTCAAAACGAATACGTTTTTTAAATACATTCACGGACACCATTAGTGATATTGCCGCACATAAGACTGAGCTGTGAGGAAGATGCAGGTGAACATGTTGAAGTGTCTCAGTCTTGAGCTGCGAGGAGCTGTTGGAGGGGGGGCTTAGAGCAGAGAGGAGCGGCGTGACGCCGGAGAGCTGGGAGGACGGAGCGGAGCAGACACCGGCCGGTGTGTGGGCACACAGGAGGACACAGCCGCGGGGAGGACGAGTTCTTCAACCGCTCGGCCGGACCGTGACTTCGGTGTAAAGTTTGCCAGCTGCAGCGACGGACCCCTAAAGGCACCATGGCTGTGTCGGCGCGGAGCTGGGTCGCCAACGAAGGAGGGAAGCACTTGGTCCTGGTGGGCAAAGCTTTGTCAGAAACTTTAAAACTGCTAAACTTTCTCCATGTCGTCAGCATTTGTTTTAGTTGCCAATAACGTACTTACACGCAGTTTTCAAGACAGCTAACACAAAATGTTCATGATGTGTTGCGCTAGCTTTTAGTCTATAGAAAAATCTGTTACATTGAGCAGCAGCAACTATTATCACTTTGTGCCAATTTTAAGGGCAAATGTACATTTCAGAAGCACACAATGACAGTTCACTCCTATTAACATGTCAAAATATGCTGTTTGTTGGTTGTTTTTGTTGTATTCCCTGCCTCATAGTGAACATGGGTGTGTAGTTTTGACTTCAGTGCAAACCTGTGCTATTTGAACATGATGTGACTGTGTGTGTAGATGCTGTGGCTGGGAGCCAACACCTGGCTGTTCTTGAACACCTTCCTGCTGTACTCCACTGGGCCGCAGTACCACTACCTCTACAAGATGCTTGGCGTGAGTCGCACTTGTGATTTTCCTGCTGTGACAAATCAAAATCACTGCATCTTTTAGTGTAAAGATCAAACATAACTGTTTAAAATCGCTCTCTTCATCCCATGTAGTTCATTCTCAGCCTCGAGTCACAGTACACGACACTTGTACCTCGAAGCAGTTTGCTTAAATGGAAAATACTGCTATCTGTGACAGGACAGCAAGAATATATCTGTTGTCAGATGGGATTTCATTTCTTTGGATTTTTTCCTACATGCCTGTGGTCGACGTCACACACACAGATGTTTTAGCGTGTTTCGTCTAATCAGACAGTGCAGACTTCAAGATGAATTCTTTGCATTAGTGCTTCATTTGAATTGTAACTTCTGACAAAGCCTTATAAATCCATGATGCTTACTCGGAGTACTACTTTTAAAAACTATAGATCAGATCACATCTGTCATTAGTAGTAATAACTACGTTCAGTACAGAAACTCACATTTAAAAAGAAGCAGATTTTTCCGGGATGTATGATTTATGATGTTGCATCAAAATCACTTTATAGTCATTTCATACTCTCTTTTAGAGTTCACATGTGTGCAGAGACTGAATCCGCTATTGAACGGATGTTTTTCCCCAGGCTTCTGTGTAGGACGAGGTTTTGTGGTGGATGTTGGAGCTTCATATGCAGATTAAATTAGCCTGATTTGTGACTTTAAACTTTGTGACAGCGATCGGTTAGCTATCTGTGTGTGTTTGTGTGTCTGTGCGGACTGTAGACTCAGCCCTCAGTTAGAGACACACAAAATCTGGATTCGAATCTGGTGACTCATGTGTTTTAATTTTGTCACAAGTTCATGAATATGTGTCTGTATTTGTGTCTCATACATAGTTGAGTGAGTAAAAGCCTTCATTGTCTTTGGTGAAGATCAAACAAATACCTCTGATATTACTGTTCAGAGTTTTTTCAACCACACGCTGCCAGTTGTCCCCTCCCCAGATCCACTTCACATCAGCGGTGAGTACACTCCTCTGCAAGATCCCTTAAATGTCAAACAACTCTATAAGTTTCCTCTTATGAAAAAGAAATATGGACAAAGAATATGCTGTTATCACTTTTCCCAGTTTGTACGTCCCTGCTTTCTCACTTAAGTCCTTTTACTGACCTCTTAGTCCCTCCCACCACGGAGGCAAGGAAGCATTCCAAGGACAGAGGAGTTGAGGCTACATGCATTTAACAAAATGAGACCTCTTGTTTCAACAGCCTCACAGATCCCAATGTGACTTCTACAGTTGATAAACATGTACATCATCGCTTCCATCTCCTTCTTTGTCTCTTCAACCATTAATTTGATACTAGCTTAATCCGATCTAGGGTTCCCGGGGGGGGGGGGGGGGGGGGGGGGGGGCTGGAGCCTATCCCAGCCGTCACTGGGCCAAAACAGTCAAAACAACCACGCACACTCACAGTTACAGCTTTGGGTCAATTTAGAATCACCAGTTAGCCTAACATGCATGTCTGTGGATGATGGGAAGAAGCTGGTGTATCTGGTCAGAACATACAAACTCCACACAGAAAGACCCCAGCTGGAACTGGAACCAAGAAACTTATTGCTGTGACGCAACCGTGCTGACCATCACAGCTCTGTGCAGCCCCTTATCACTCCTCAATATCACAAATTAAAACTTTGACTTCAAGGTCAAGAGTAGGAGACCTGATAAAAGCCTTATATTCACCTACCTTTACTGGACACATTACATGAGCTTGGAGTATCACAGTTAAAGGCACAGTCCCAGCAGTTAAGCACAGTGATACGGGTGCGACGATATGGGGCTGCATGAGTTAAAAAGGTGTCGGCGAGATGAATCTCTGTGGATATGCCAAAGATCTGGCTGACAAATCTATTCCCAGTTGTAAGAATAAAAGTATGCTTCCTGAGTTGAATCTAATAGAACACTTTGTTCCCAACAAGTTTCAGGGCAAATTCAATGCAAAACAACTGGGACACATGAATATTTGCAACTGCCATCAGCTGATGTTATCCCATTTGCTGATCCTGATTGCTATCAACATATCTATCAGTGCATCACTGTAGAGAAACAACATTCTCTCATTACAAATAGAGCATGATGATGTGTTTTTTGTTCTCGCTTATCAGGGAACTTGAAGGAAAGATCAATATTTATGTGTTCGTCAACATCTTTTTTTTTTTTTTTTTTTTTTTAAATGTTATTCAGCATCTAATTACAGTAACTCGGCAGCCACCTTTTGGGAGCATTTTCTGATTTTCTGAAAGTTGTTTCAGCTGTTAAGTCAAACAGTAATGTGCAAATATGTGGTAAAAGTTTATCTTAATGACCGCTTTAACAGCTTTACACATTGAGGCAATGCCCCGTTTATAAAAAAAAAAAAAAAAAAAAAGAATGTTACATGAGAATATCAGCAGTGGCAGTGAGCAGCATGTGTGAACTGTTGCCCTCCCTGCACGGTGGGAGGAAAAGGGCAAGTGTGGGCACGCTGCTGGTTTGACTGAATGCCTCGCCAGAGGGCTTAAGTTTATGTGAGGGTATCTGCACATGCTGACACGCAGTAGTGCAAGATGCATTTCAAAGCGCTAATACTTCAAAATAACCTCAAATTGCACCTTATCTCATTCACCTGTATGCCTCAGTGTGCATGGCTTTGTGTGTGTGTGTGTGTGTGTGTTAAGATTGTTTGGGGTGTTGGGGGTTTACAGCCAGATATCAGATCTTCTGCTCGTGGCTTTGCTATCACAGCTTTCCTTTGGATTCCGTGTCCGAATGTGTGCTGTCTAGGAGAAGTTTTTGAAGGGCAAAGGCATCAGTGTTAACCTTGACTTACTATATTTCGATTCAAGCTTTGGCCTGCTCCCTGCTGCATTCTTATATTTCAACTCTTCAGTCAGTTTGACAACATATTGTGAGCGCTTACGTCTATGTAGACTGTCGCGGCACCAGCTGTGTGAGGACGGCGTTGTTGGTCAGAGTGACATGTTTCGCGATGCTGGACTGTTGCGTCTCTGTACTTTCTTGCTGTATCAAAGGTACATCAGTGGAAGAATCAACCTGTTGCCTCCGTACTATCACTCAGCCAGTTGAGAGCCTCACTCAGTCCCACTTCTACTGTCTTCTCCAGTTTGCTTTTGCTAATTTCTTCTTAAAGCTTGCTATCTACTTGTTTCATTGGTTCCTCACGATGCATACAGATGAACTGTATCTCCCCATCCTTTCGGGGGTCAGGATTGGTTCCTGAAAAGAATCTGCGTAAAACATACGGTTTGTGTGACTTCAGCCTTCAGGGGAAGGAGTTCAAAGCAGAAATCCTCAACCACAACATTGATGGATAGTTTTATTCCTGATATGCTGTGTAAAACATCAAATACACCTTAGAGACATGTTAAATCTTGATTTTTCAGCTGACGGGAGCTTTAGATCTTGTATTTTATCATAGTATGGATTGAAGTTGAGCATCTTACTGTCATCTCTCACTTAAACCCACTCTTCAGTTTGTCGGAGACAATCGGAAGAGGCGGCACCTGCAGCGCAATAAACTCCCAAATAAGTGTTCATATGTACTCAGTTTAAAAGATGCCAAAGTGAATTCACTATTTTTGCATGACCTCAGTTTTGATTACTGAGCTGTAGATTGAGATTTATAAACCCGGATTACACAGCTGACGACCCCTAACATGTCACTGCAGCAGAAAGGCCCCTTTTTCATCCGGGTATCAAAGCTTGTCTCAACATGTTATTTTGAGATGTAGTGCTAGAACCTGAGCTAACATGTAACAAATAGATGACTCATTGTAAAGTCAAACATTTTTTTCTACATAGAGTATCCAAGTTTGGGCCTTTTATCTGAAATGACGTGCAATTTTTTTCTTTTTTCTAAACATGCTTTGAATTTTTATGTGCCATTGTCCTAACAAAACCAAAGCAAGCTACTCTATTTAATGGGATAGTCAAAGCTGAGTAACACCCTAAGGATGAATGGTCCACAGCCCTCCAGACAGAGGTTTGTGTGGAAGTCAAGCCTTAAACTTTTAGCTGGCCTTGAGTTGATAAATCCAAAACAGCTAAGAAGTTTGTTTCTTAATCAGTTTACCTCCACTGAATCAGCCCTAATTTTGTCAGCCAATGTGTGTGTGTTTGTGTATGTGTCTTTCCCAGCTTGGGCTGTGCATCAGCAGGGCGTCTGCATCTGTGCTGAACCTGAACTGCAGCCTGGTGCTGTTGCCTATGTGCCGTTCCCTGCTCACCTTCATACGAGGAGCACACACGGTAAGTCAGACACAGTAGGGCGAATGTAGAACGGGACGGTTGTGTGTGTGTGTGTGGGGGGTGTCATGATAATCAGCCTCCGAGGAATGTAATGAAACAGACGTGGATGAACTGGAACTTTATGAGCCTCAAGATTAATTAACTCCAGTCACAAGGTTGCTTTAGATGAAAGAGAGAAGGTTTTTTTTTTTTTTTTTTTTTCTTAATTGATTTGAACCAGGTTTTCTCTCTGTCAAATCTGTAAAGTTGCAGGTTACTTCAAAGGAGACAAACAGCTCTGCGGCTTGCCCAAAAAATACGTAAAGCCTATTCTTATATTAAAAAAGAACAACTGAAACACTAGGAAAATCAGTGACAGTATGGACGGTTTGAAAAACAGTGTATGTTTCCCCCTGATTCACAGCCACGACAGTAATTCTCTTGTATGTGTTACGCGCACTAATTCAGGTGTCAACCAGAAAGACGCGCAGATTGCTGGACAAGAGCAAGACCTTTCACGTTGCTTGTGGCGTCGCTATCTGCATCTTCTCCGGTAAAAAAAACGTCTCTTATTACCCCAGTACATGTTCTTTTATTCACTTATCATTATGTGTGTCAGTTCCGTGTGTGAAGTGAAGATGAATGGATCCAGGCTGGCTCAGCATTCCTGGTGCAGCAGATGGGATATCCTTTTTGCTGGTTGCGTGTGTGCATGTGTTTTTGTCCAGGTTTGTGAGTGTGTGTTGTTATTTTTGTGAGTCTGCTCTCATGACATGACGGGTGCCTCAGGCAGCTGCATGGCCTCTCGGTCCCTGGTTTACAGACCTTTTACTTATCCATGTAGGGAGTATTTTTGTATCTACAGTAACATGCTAGTATGATTTTAATTTTATTTTTTTAAAGTACCAACTGCAAGTAAAGTAAACTCATCACTTTAAACTTCATGCTGTGAGTTTCTCCTCTGCTGTCCTGCTCTGCGTCACCTCTCAGTAGCTGCATTATATCTAAGGCAAACACCAGGGTATTGGCATTTGTGTAACATTAAAAACAAACAGTTCTTTTTACTAAATGGAAAATACAGACCCAGCAACTGGAACACAAGTAAGCATGTGTTTGATTACGTGTGACCAAATGTTATTTTTTTCAGTGCTTCATTGTCGATTAGGGTATATGGACAGGTTATGCTTTTCACTTGTTTATGTTTATCTTCACTGTTAGGACTGTGCATTCAGTCGACCCGGGCAGGTGCCCAAACATGCAGAACACTGTCTGAGCTCACAGTTTTATCTTGGTGTGTTCGACCAAGCAAGAGGCTTTGAATAGCCTTTGTATGTTCTCTGGCAAAGTTCAGGCTTGCCAAGTTTTATGCCAAAGAGCTAGAAAGACTTTCCTTGGACATTGTCCATCGTGAATGATGTTATGGAGTCTCCTTCGGACTGTCTCAGCTCTCATAGAAATTCAAATTTCGTACTCTTTTCAGTTAGTCTCTACAAGTAGTGCACAAGCTTTGTTGTCATTTTAGGATGGTGTCTGTGGTCCTGAGTAATGGAGAAAACTCAAACTGAATAGTCTTGTTGCCTTGCCTCAGTTAGCTGTCTTAGTCTAGTTTCAGGTAATACTTCAGGAAGTGAGTTATTCTGTTGTAAAAATGTTCGGTCACTTTGTTTCAAATCATATGTATAGCTGTGGATGTGCAGGACTCTGAGACAGAGATTTGCTTTTATGGCATTGGTGTTACAACCCAAAACCATAGAGGGAGCCAATGAACACAAGAATTGCCACATTCTTTAGTGTGACTTTAAAAACCAAGGTCTTTTAAACTAAATCTGCCCAATTTGTAGGCCTTAAGCTAGATATAAGGAGTCAAAAAGACACTTTGACAGGCTGCATGCTACTTGATCCGTTAAGCATGAAGTAATGTGTCTTCTTCGATAAAGAAGACATAAACACAATGAGCTGGATAGTTGGACAAGCTACTCTGCTATGCAGTGCCCAGCTGTGATCTAACTCCTAACGTCAACATCCTAAAAGACT
This sequence comes from Odontesthes bonariensis, assembly GCF_027942865.1. Classification (NCBI taxonomy): domain Eukaryota; kingdom Metazoa; phylum Chordata; class Actinopteri; order Atheriniformes; family Atherinopsidae; genus Odontesthes; species Odontesthes bonariensis. Next base: position 21,563,763 of record NC_134514.1, on the reverse strand, counting down.
GGCATGCAAATGGGCATGTTTAACATTATCACTTAGGCTGCGGCTACACGAAAACGTTTTTCACTGTAAACGATACTTTTTCTTATCGTTTCGCTGTCGCGGCCACACGGAGCCGGCGTTCCCACTACCCCAAAACGATAGTTTTTGAGAACGGGTTCCAGAGTGGGAAAGTTTGAAAACGGCCTCGTTTCGTTTCCATTGTTACAGCTAAAACGTTTTTGCGTCAGTCAAACGTTGACGCTGTGAGCCAATTTTAACACTTCTCTATTGTCTCACAGCGTGGCGTGACACAGTGGCGTGTGTACTGCATCGTTTCATCGTTTTCATCCGTTTTCGTCTGGACCTGAGTCTTTACAGCAGCGCGTTGCCGTGTGGTCGCAAGAATTTTCGTACCCGTTTTCAAAAAAACCTCGTTTCGTTTTCGTGTAGCCGTAGCCTTACTGGGTGCACCCAAGTGTTGTTTTTCCTCTGGCAACGATTGAAGCTGAAGTCAATGAATACCTGCAACCTGCAGCCATTTGATGCAGGACTGAATGTTGATTAACACCTTCATAATACACTCAAAGGGCAGATGATAAGGGGTCAAAGGGGCTATAACACTTGCAAGTTAGCAAGCTATCATTCACAAAGTACTGCTGAGGCTGAGGGGAATGGCCTGGGCTTTTTAAAAAAACTTTTTTCTTTTTTTTTCTTTTTTTTTACCGTGCTGATAGCCAGTTAAGTGATAGAAGTCAGAATAGAAGTTTTCTTGTTCAGAGGAAGTTCTGAGACAACACATGAGAACAGAGAGGCAGCAGGATGGAAAAGAGACTGAGAGAAAGAAGAGGCAGAGAGAAACAGTGGGAGTGGGAAAGGATATGGGACCCTTGCGTCTCATGATTACGTCCCCTTAACTCCATCAGCTGTTGAACGGCTGCGTGGTTAGCCTGTGATGTCAGAGGGAAGTTTTAGAGTATGTATGTGTGTGTCAGTAAGTTCTGGTGTTTTTCACTGAATGGACAAAGAGATTTTTGTACGACTAGCAACCAGCACTTCATTAACAGTCTCTGTTTAAGGAAGAGAAGTGCTCTTTGTGTGCTGCTGTCTGTGCACAAAAGTGTGTGTTTTGAATCAGTTTTATGTAATACTCTTTTTTTTTTTTTTTTTTTAATCTTCCAGTTGTGCACGTTTCAGCCCACCTGGTGAATGTTGTTAACTTCAGCGGAAGCTACTCAGATGAATTTCCCGCTCTCAATTTGGCTCGCTATAGAGGAGAGGTGAGACTCGAATACGAACACATTTGTGCTTAATTGACCTTCCCCTGGCCTTTTACTTCAACCATCACAATAACACATCTTCAATGGTGAGACTGTGATATTTTATTTTTAAACTAACGTGTGCCTTAAACATGTTGTCTGACCACATCTGAGAGCAGTAGTATTCGAGTATGACAAGGACTGAGGTCCTGATGCTGTCAGAAAGGGGTAAAAATTAGCCATAAGTCTTGTACCATATCTCCTTGCATCTGGCGATTTGCTGCATAAAGATGTATTAAAGCGCATACTCAAACTGTCTTCTATGTTTTAGGTTGTAAAGGTACATTGGAGGAAGCATAGCTGCTGTTAAATTGTCTTAAATGCACTTACCAACTCAAACATAAAAGCAATAACTCGTGTGGTGTGGACAAATGTCCACGCCTCTCAGGTGGTCAGGTGTAGCCAACCATGTGACTCTTAAAACGAGTAGAAAGCAGGTTTTTATCGCAACTCCAAACGCTGGTTAGGTTACCTTCAAGAAGAATGCAGAAACTTGGTGTTGAAGTCATGTGATACAAGACTGTTGCAGACTGCAAAATTTTTGTTTGCTCTCCCTGTGTGGTCTAAAAGTCTATTGTTGTTTTTTTTACAACAATTAGTGCTGAAATTTTGAGTTGTGTTTTTTTCTGTTTTTCCTTCCCAGGACCCCAAGGTGATTATTTTGACCACAAGTAAGAATGTTTTCTTAGAAAGTGTAGTGCTCAAAGGAGATCCTACATTTTCCAACTTCTGATTCTCATATCTGTATTTCACTGTATCGTTGTTTTTTTCACCCCTTTAGAAAATATCTATTGAAATTTGTGCCATTTTTGTTGGTAGAATCACTTAAGATCATCGCTGTGAGCCGACATATCTCCTAGTATGGGACTTGTAGCGGCCTTGACTGTTAATGTTCTTATTTGGTTCGTCTCTGCTCTGTAACTGGATGATTCTCATCAGTCCCAGGAGTCACTGGTGTTGTGTTGGTTCTCATCCTCCTCCTGATGTTCATGTCCTCCTCCTACTGCGTACGGTAAGTTAAACCAACTCCCCCTCCCCCGATCCCCGAAGTCTTTGTGTGAGTTGAAAAAAGAGAAAAGAAAAGAGGATCCAGTTTGGCCTTGTGTACCCAGTGATTAGTCATTGCCAGAGTGGCAGGACACGACAGATTAGTTGATCACATTTTGTGTCCATAAGCCTACCAAGTCGTTTTACAGCATGTGTGAGAGAAAATCAGTTTGACGTTTACACTTGGTGAGCAACTTTAACTGCAAAGAATAAGAAGCACATTCGAGCCTGACGTACGGCTCTGTTAATGCAAAAAGGATTTTGTTTCCCTTTCCATTTATGCGTCCCTTCCTCTGTGTCTGATTCTTCATGTTATGTCTGGTCACTGTTGTCTTTCTGTCTGAGTTGATGTCTCATCTTGTGTAATGCATGATGGGGATGATAAGCAGACATGCTCAGCAGGCACTTAGCACATCACAGCTCTGTCATTACTCAGGTCACAATGGGTCACCCACAAAGCAGGTTTGTGAATCTATGTGTGTGTGTTCGCTCTCCTGGCTTCCTTCAGTAAATGAACAGAGGATAAGAGGCTTTTCCAGACCATTAGGGGCATTAGATAAGTGGTTGGAGTCTTGGGATGATGGCTACTGCACATCAGAGGAATACTAACCTAAAATATCACAGTGATCCAAATTATGTTCGCATAAGGTTAATAATGTTCTATGAATTATAATACTTTGTGTGTCTACATTAGCAGTTTCCTTATGAAACTGCTAGTGTAGCACTATTTCCTGCTACAAGTTTCCAAGCTTCATTGGCTGCCCACTTTCTAAAAAAATGGTCAGATTCAAAGCCTTGAGCAGGCACCACCTCCCATTCTACCTCATCGAATGCAAAGTAGGGCATGCCTCAGAGTTCGAGATGAGTCACACAAATTTATTTGGATGTTTTTCCTCCGAAATGTCTTTTCTACCTTTTAAAAAGACTAAACAAAAACATCATGTTTTGAAAGCAACGTGTCTTAGTTGATCTAAGATTGATCATCTTCCTCAATTTACACTTGACCAAAACGGCCATTAAAGAAGCTACATTTGAAGGGGAAGAAAACGGGGTTTTTATAATGCTAATTACTGTGTTTATGGTACGTTGTTGTGTGTAATGACTCCTTTAATACTGACCTCTGACAACCTGCTTTGAACTAAGTCTTGTCCAGTGCTGAATGTGAACAAACTGCAAGCTGGCTCTCTTTTTGCTGTTATATGTCCTTTAAAACATAGAAAACAAACAAAAAAAACAACTAATCATGTTCGTTGTCCTTGTGCATTTTCTAGGATGTTCAACTATGAGATCTTCTGGTACACACACAACCTTTTCATTGTCTTCTACATCATCCTGATGGTGCACATGGTCGGGTAGGCAGCGTTAAAAGACTCTGTGTGTTTGTGTGCGTGCATGTGTTTGCTTCATTCTCCTCCAGAAGATGGATAATCATTTACCTCACTAAAAGTGTCAGCAAATATTGAAGATGGTTTCTAAGATCCGCCAGCAGCCTAAACCTCACCCCCACAAACCGTAATGTTTTTTTTTGTGAGTGCAATATATTCACTCTTGCTCTAATTATATGTATAGCACAATGCTATCATTAGCACTTTGAGATTTTATTGTAAATGTAAAGTGCGTTATAAATAAAAATTATATTATTGTTATTATTATTTCTTGTTCCCACAGTGAATTTTACCTGTGAAAACGGGGTGGAGGAAAGCTTTTCACTTCCCTTCAGTCAAAATTAGTACGATTTGTTCTTATCAAATCAAATCAAATCAAATTTATTAGTATAGCACATTTCATATACAAAGCAATTCAAAGTGCTTTACATAAAATAAAAGCATTGCAACAGGGAGTGGAAGAACCATTAAAAATACATAAAAGAATATAAAGAGAAACAAATAAAATAATTCAAATTAATTTAAAAACAAGCAACAGTCTAGATAGATTAAAAGATATCGAGCAGATATTATGCATAGACACATGAGAAAAGAAATGTTTTTAAACCTGGATTTAAAAATGTCTACATTTGGTGAAAGTTTAATCTCCACTAGCAGTTTGTTCCACTTGTTTGCAGCACTTGTTCTTACTTGTCTTCTCCATCCATCCATTTTCTATACCGCTGAATCCGTCGGTCAGGTCACGGGGGGGCTGGAGCCTATCCCAGCAGTCAATGGGCGAAAGGCAGGGTACACCCTGGACAGGCCGCCAGTTACTTGTCTTGTTTCTGATGTTATTTTGTTTTTTGGACCTGTTTCAAATTAAAGTATTTGTTGTAGATATCTCATTCATCTCAGTCTTATTATGAGCTCGCATAAGTCTGAGTGTTGAAGTGAAAATGGGATGAATGATTTCCTGAATTTGTCTTTCCTGTCTTTTTCTGTCTCCATGACTATGAAACACTATAAAATAGTCTAAGATGAGGTTGATTTATTCTCTTTTATCACCAGTGGAGCTCTGAAGTATCAGACCAACATAGAGGCCCATCCACCCGGCTGCCTCGGAGCCAATCAGAGCAGCACGGAAAAGCAAAGCGAGGCTCTGGACCAGGCTGAAGATGAGGAGAGCAGATGCAGAGAGGATGCTCACTTCCAGCCACATGACCCTCAGGTCTTTCTGCGTTTCTTTGTGTATATGTCTGTGTCCGAGCTTGTATTTAATGGTGTGTGTGTGTGTGTGTTTGATCTTAAGCCAATGTTTGTGTGACTTTAGGGTGAGTGCCCTCCATGTGTGCTGAGTATTTGGGAAGTACCAGGGGGAGTTGGTCCCTTTTATTAGCGGTGTGGAGCTGTAAAGGAGGGGCTTTCTACATCAAGGCCTGTGTTTGTGTGCATGAGAGAGATTATGTGTTTGCACATAGTCGTTAAGCAAGGTGCTGGTTTCATAAAATCCCCCTTTAAACCTGAATGTGTTCTTCGGGCTTTACTGGAGCTGTTAGCAATTAGTCCGTTTACGGGTAACTGCCAGCAGAACAAAACTCTCTATGATGAGATGTAGTAGTTAAAGTCACGAACATACTCTTTTAGACCAGTTTTGGTTAAGATCCCTGTTGTGTTATAGCAATGGGAAACAGGAAGTAGAACAAAAAAGTCTCTATAGAAAATAACTGACTATGTTAAGGTAAAAATATGATGAAAATGATCCAGTAAGACAGCAAAACTGCAGTTTCCTGTGTTTTTCACTCTATAATGTCAAAAACACATTGAATCGTTATATCCTACTGGTTTCCCTGTAAGAGTACATGAAACCCAGTAACCCAGGTTAAAAATCTGTATTAAAAATAGTTAATTGTAAATTAAAAACCAAGATGTTGAATTAAAAACAGTGAAATTCATAGTGGAAAAATCCATAAATTAAACATGTTTTGTTAATGATTTAAAAACAGATGTTCACTTAAAAAGATAAATATAACTTTAATAAAATAAGATATATAGAGTTTAATCTGAAAGAGCTGGGTTGGAGACAATCTTTCATCCAATCGGAGAGAAGCTCCCCCTCATTGACCTGATCGGAGCAGGTTCACTTCCTCTGAAGCTGCTAGGAGACAGAGAGCATGCCGCATTGAATACGAGTCGAGTCAACAAACTTTTGGACGGTGACATAATAAAAAACGTGGATAAAAGTCCGAGAAAACTGTTGGAGAAATCCCCCGGCCCACCTGGACCTGTGTGAGCGCTGTTTTAGGAGCCGCTCGGGAAGAGAAAAGAATCGGTGAGCAACTGGTTTGAAATGCTAAGTCGCTTATGCTGATGGCGATGCGAGCTAACCATTAGCATACGAGCTAATGTTGTGGTGCTAGCTTCCTAGTTACATTAATGCTGAAGCATTAATCCAACCTTTGACCAACCATCACCATTTGGTGATGGGACTGCATAGTGTAGTGGTAAGATTGCCACCTTTCATTTGGGTGACCTGGGTTCAAATCCCCTGCATGAAAGGTACTACCTCCAGTACGGGTCCTTAGGCAAGACCCTCGTTACCCTACCTGCCTGTAAGTCGCTTTGGATAAAAGCGTCTGCCAAATGCATAAACATAAACATGATCGCTGTGAGCTAGAGTTCAACACCATCATTGAGAAGCTTACTACAGCTCCTGTTCTCCTCCTGTGCTGATCCCAAGGTGCCGTACGTCTTCCACACCGACGCCAGTACCACGGGCCTTGGGGCAGCTTTGTACCAAGACCAAGATGGTCTCATGCGAGTGATCACATACGCTAGCAGGGGCTTGTCGCACAGCGAGTCAAGGTACCCAGCATACAAGCTAGAATTCCTAGCTTTAAAGTGGGCTGTTGTGGAAAAATTTTGTGATTACCTGTACAGTAACCAATTCACTGTCGTAGCTAGTTAGCTGCCACCAGTTACAGAAAGACGTTCACCTCAACGTTCACCTTCACGCTCCAATACAGGCCAAGTAAACTGAACTGTGACTCAGACGGTCTTTCTAGAAGGCCACATGGAGAGCTCCAAAATGACCTGAAGTCCCAGAAAGAACAGGAGCGCATCAGTCATTTCACATGAACACATTTGGCTGACCTTGAGGGTGGTGTGACCCAAGACATTGTACACGCCATCTGAGAGAGGCATCTTGTTTGTGGCATATCAGATGATTGTGGAGACAGTGATGGAAGCAGGGCGCTGGTGCAGTCCCTAGCAACCTCTCCTGAGGCCCTGCCAGACAGTTTTGTGGACGAGCATGGTGGCTTAGCTGGTCTTCCTCATCTGTCCGAGGTTGAAATCAGAGATGTGCAGCGAGCCCACCCCTGTCTCCGGGAGGTAATAGCTCAAATCGAAAGTGCAGAAAAGCTGCCTCCAACAGTCAGAAAAGAACTTCCTGACATTCCCTTCCTTCTAAAGGCTGATTCATACTCGGCGCAAACGCGCAACTGTTCTGGCTCGAGAACCATTAATGACGTCATCGAAAGCGCCAGCCCCTTCACAGTTCCTTCAGCTCATAAGCGCAGTTTGCGCCGAGAATGCGTCACATTTGCAGTTCTCTCCAGACAGGCGAGCGTCACTGTTGAGGAAACAAGCTGAAAAGCATACGAAGAAAGCATACACAATGCCACCTGTGGTGTCACGTCAGCAGAGGCTGGCACATCTGATGCGGAATGAATTTACTCTGGGTGTAGAACTGTATATGTATCTCAGAGCTAAGCGGCTGCGGCAAAAACAGAAGAGATGGTGGATTGTTCGTCCTTTGCAACAAGACGAACTTTGTCAAACGTTGTCCCAGTGTAACTTCATAGACGTGTCGTACAGATGTTTGTAGAGGCGCATCCTCTTGGTCACCGCGGTCTCTGCAGTGTTCATTTTTTCTTTTTCTTGGTCAGCTGTTTCCGGTGGAGCGCGCGCGAAGTCAGAAAAAAAGTTGTGTGCGCGACCTTGCGAAGGGGGGCGTGGCGGAATTTTGGGACACGTGACCGTTTGTGCCATTTGCGACCAGCTAGTATGAGCGAGGTTGCGCCGAGTATGAATCAGCCTTAAGGGAGTGGAATCGTCTCACAATGCAAAATGAAGTACTGTACAGAAGACGTCAAGACAATGGTAGAGTCACATATCAACTTGTCTTACCTGAGGAGCACGACGGTTGTCTTTCAGAGCTTTCACAATGATATGGGCCACCTAGGTACCGAACGTACCTTGGATTTGGTGCGGACCAGATTTTTCTGGCCAAAGATGGCAGCTGATGTGGAAAGAAAGATTAAAACCTGCGAACGGTGCAGCCGCAGAAAAGCACAGCCAGAAAAGGCGGCACCGTTGGTGAACATAAAAGCCACCAGGCCCTTAGAGCTTGTTTGTATGGATTTCTTGTCTGTAGAGCCTGACAGAAGCAATACGAAGGATATTTTGGTGATCACAGATAATTTTACAAAGTATGCAGTTGCCATCCCAACGCCAAATCAGAAAGCTCAGACCGTGGCCAGGTGCCTTTGGGACAACTTCATGGTCCATTATGGAATCCCAGAGCGATTGCATAGCGACCAAGGTCCTGACTTCAAGTCACGGACAATTAAAGAGCTCTGCAAAATCGCTGGAATCCATACGACACCCTATCATCGCAGAGGGAATCCAGTCGAACGTTTCAATAGAACATTGCTGAGCAATCTGGGAACACTTGACAACAAAAACATCACAGTGGCGGAACTTTGTGAAACCCTTAGTACACGCGTACAACTGTACGAAGAATCATGTAACAGTGTTCACACCCAATGAACTCATGTTGGGTTGTCAACCGAGGTTACCTATCGATTTAGCTTTCAGGTTACCCTTGAAGGATGGTGAGTGCAAGTCTCACTCACAGTACGTTTAAAGACTCAAGTCTCATTTGGAAGAGTTACAAGATAGCAACCCAAAACGCCGCTAAGACAGCAGCGAGAAACAAGGCAAGATTCGACAGCCGAGTCGCTGCCTCTAGATTGGAGGCTGGCGACAGGGTGTTGGTGAGAGCTGTCCTCCTGCGCGGCAAACACAAGCTTGCTGATAAGTGGGAGACTGATGGCTATGTGGTGGTAAAGCAAGCTGGAGATCTCCCAGTCTACACCCTCAGACCAGAGAAAAAGGAAGGCCCCTTGCGAAGCCTTCACAGAGGCCTCCTACTTCCCTGTGGTTCTCTTCCACTGAGTGTTGAAAAGCCAGATATGCCAACGCCGCAAACACGAAAGTCTGTTTAACAGTCTGAAGATGTACATGATCAGTGCAACTCTGAGGATGACATTTCATACGAGTGGTTCAGAGAGCAGCCTGACAAAGAAATTACGAGATTTACAACTGTCTATGAAGTTCCTAGATCAAACATTCATCTTGAGACCCCTTCCCCAAAGAACGAGGGGAGGAACCTATCCGAACAACACCTACCTGTTGATGATCCAGTTGGTGAAGAACACTTGTTGATGCTCCAAGCAGTGCTGCTTCGTCTTGCAAAGAACCTGAAAAAGAAGTCTTTACTTCTTTTTCAGGTTCTTTGCAAGACTAAAGAACCATCGAGTGAATGAAAGAGAAAAGCATCGGTGAGCAACTGGCTTGAAATGCTAAATGCTAAATTGCTTACGCTGATGGCGACGCGAGTTAACCGTTAGCATACGAGCTAATGTTGTGGTGCTAGCTTCCTAGTTACATTAATGCTGAAGCATTGATCCAACCTTTTGAAGGTGCATATGAGACATTGTTGTCTCTTTTCTTTGCTTTTCTTTTGTGTGCACACTGAGCTGTATTGAGTGTGTTAAGCACTTTACCTGTGAACTTTAAGCACAGAATATTTTGATACTGTTGATTTTGAGAAGTTATTTCAATAACATAATGATTATTGTGTTGATTTTATTACTAAGAATTGTGAGGTTATATTACAACAGTTATTCAGTAAAAATAGTTATCCTCTATTGAAGTAGAGTTAACATTTATGTTCTATAATTCATTGAGAATTGAGAAAATTAAAATGAATACTCTGATCCTACTTATAGTAGGTCAGGTTTTTTTTTCCGATGGAACCATTGAAATTTGGACCTACCTGGATAGTGGAGCCAGTCGGAATTTTATGGCGAGCCAGACCCCGGAGGATACTTAGAGATACGACGCTGCGGAATCTGAATCCTTTTACACCGTTACACCAGTGGCGGTTCCTTCATAGGGGCGATTTGTGCGACGCACTACCAAACACGGAGGTTTTTTTTTTTTTTTTTTTTTTTTTTTTTCCATCTAGTTGCTAAGGCGGGACTGATCTACTGTAGGCAAACTGGTTGTATATGTCATTGTCCAATCAGATTAAGGTCGCGCCTGGTGTTGCCACGGCAATTTGGGGTGATTTCTGTCAGGGTCAAATTTGCACCAGAAATCTCCCATTGGCATTAATGGTACGTCAGTTTTTTTCAAAAATCATGCTCCCAATACATTTTCTATTAGGGTTTATGTGCTCGCACAAACGACGTGCTTTCGTCATATGTCTGTTGCGCGGGACCATGAACATTCTACGAAGAAGATGGCGAGTGTCGAGTGCAACAATACGGTAGTATTTCTGAAAGAAGTACCCTTTAGTCGTCGTACTAATGTGAAGAAGGAAGTTTGGAAGAATTTTGCGGGATTTTCGAGCTAGCCTTGCGAGGCAAAGATGAAACCCAGGGCTCCACCAACCCTGTTTTTTTTCGAGGTAGTATTTGATGTAGCTAAATAACTTAACCTTTTGTGCTCAGTCATTGACTTGTAATGATTTAAATCTTTTATATAATGTTGACAATAATAGCAGAATGTATAATGACACATTCATTGTTGATGGTGCAGTATTATATTTAAAAAAGAGAGAAATCTCACATAAGTAAGCTGCACTTAACCATGTTTGACAATTGGTTATGCTTTTCTAAGTCATATTTTCCAAAACTTCAATAAACACTTGACTTGGATTTATATGCTGTCATTTTAATTACATTCTTTAGAATGAAAATTGAATGAATCTTATCATTAAGAGCTTATGTGTTTTCTTATTTCATAGAATCCTGGAACAATATGAGGAAAATAAATAAATAATGGTTAAGGTGTAATATTAACTGCAAAAAATAACTAAAAATTATTACAATAAATTTTGCTACCTAGACAAATATGCCTCAGTCCTATGGACTTTTATGGTACTTATGGACATAACGGGGGAAAATTGCAGAGTCACTTTGGTTATTGGGCAGACCAAATAACCCCTCGACTCTGTGTTGTGTTTATTTAAGGAAGACAAGGAGTTTCTGGACGATTGGACATTTTATTTCCTGCGTGGGAACATAACAGGTTTGCATCAGTGCAATCGGTTTAGCTTCGCACAGCACACTCTGATGCACTTTCACAGACTGGAAATTGCACTACCTAAAAAAAATGTCAGGAGCTGCCACTGCGTTACACATACACACACCACCTGCACACAAGTGAGGTGGGACTGATTTTCCATCTATACGGTGTTGACTGAACTGAACTTTAGAAAAAAAGTTTCTATACTTGCAGAGTTACCGGGTTAGAGTTGTGATAAACCGTTTTATTAATGTGATCTTCCCATCCTGTAATAAAAAGGGAAGCATTGTTGTTTCTTAAAGAGCACACTGAGTTTGTGTCGTTCCTGTGCATCGGATGGTCAATCCTGGGCTCCGTAGTCATTCTTAGAGCTTCTGATATCTCTGGCCATTGAACCTAGATATTATTCTTTCCTTCTTTAAAGGGATATGTGTTTCACATTGGTCTTTTTTTTTTTTACAATTTAATTTGTACTTGTCGAAAAGTAATAAGAAAAGAAATAAGCTCTCAGTAAAATGGTTACAGTGCTGCTATTTTAGATCTTATGAAACTACAGTTTGAGATAATGGGAAACGGTCCATCGGCATAAGTAATGATGTTATAGCAAGGATTCATTTCCTCAGATTTTGTTTTTAGGGAGTGCGATCCATGTCGGAGTTCATGTGACTTTGACCAATTCTAAGGCCATTTGGTGAAGTAGTGTTGATCCCACCACTCCTCACACCCTGTGTTGCCCAATAGGGAGCACTCCTCTCTACTGTTGGCAACACCCACCGTATATCACAAAAAGTCATGACTTGTTCTTGTTTTGCTCGGCCTCATCATCTCCTCCCAAATTCAACAAAATTGGCCAAAAATTAAAACTCTGACGTAAGTGGCCTTTGTGTTGATTTTGTGACAAAACAAAACTATAAATGATCTGAACAATAAATCCAAACTGAGCACTAACAATTGGAGTGTGATTGTAGATAAGATTAATGGTAGCTATGCTCAGATATGTGCTCAGATTAATGCAAACTTTGACCAAATTTTCAAAAGGTTGTGAGGAAGTACTGCATATCAAACAAGCTGCTTTGTACAACTTTGTGTGAGACCTATAAGAAAGTCTGGTTTCGTGTGTTTGAATGAGACTCATTCATATTAAAGTTACTGCTGACCGAGAGAAAAGCTACATTTTTTTATTTTATTTTTTACAACTTCTGTTGTCCTGACCATGAGCTTTGTTGTAAAACTGCCTCCATTACCTGCGCTGTAATGTAGTGTCTGTGTGTGTTTGTGCATAGACTTGGCTTTGGGTGTCTGGTCCTCTCTGTCTCTACTGCGTGGAGCGGGTATACCGCTACATCCGGAGCAGTGACCCCGTTACCATAGTGACAGTCATCAGGCATCCTTGTGAAGTGATTGAGTTGCGCATGCTGAAGAAGAACTTCATTGCTCGACCAGGACAGGTTAGAGGTCATGTCATCATCGCCCAATTTTTTGCTTTTATCTCAGTTGTTCCATTTTGTTTTTTTTTTGTTTATAATGTCCACTGCTGTATTAAGGGCTTTATTCCTCTTTCTTTCTCTCAACATGCCTCCTCTTTAATCCTAACTTTGTTTCCTCCTCTCTGCCATCCTGCTGCCTCTCCTTCACTTTCTTCCCTTCTCTCTCCCCCCCCCCCCCCCCCCAGTATATTGTTCTTAACTGCCCAGGTGTGTCGTCGTTTGAGAACCATCCCTTCACGCTGACAACGGTAAGTCTTATTCCCTCTTCCCTCTAACGCATTCCTCATTCGTGACACAATGCAAGCCCACTGACATATCCATGTAGACACACAAACACACTTGTTCTCACACGTACTTTTCTCTCTTTTTGCTTACAAGGAACATGCAGTTCTGTGTCACTTAATGTTCCGCCCCCTTGGTTGCCGGCTGGCTTTTCATTGACAGCCCGGCTGTGCGGTGATATTAAGTTTCACATCGTTTATTGATGTTTCAGATTTACTTCAGATTGCACCAGACAAAAGCAAAGAATAAGTGAATAACTTTCATCTTACCAAGCATACAGGGATGGACCTTTACTCATGTGCACACACACACACAGACTCACGCAGAACCACAATTACTGTGCGCATGCCTGTGCCTGGCGTGCTGTGGAGCTTTGAGGAGGAGGGCAGAGAATCACACTGACAGAGAGCAGACAGACCCCTGAGGCCAGCAATGCTGTCTGCCAACAGGAAGGCTGTGTGTGTGTCCACCTATGTGTGAATGTGTGTGTTCATTGTTCAATTCAAAGAAAAGAGCTGGAGCTATATGCTCTGTGTGGGCTCTGGGTTGTGTGTTTGTGTGCACACTAGATTATCTTGGGTTTGCTGCACATTCATCTGTGTGCGTGTGTTCTCTCATATTTTCCAACAGCTGTTTGTGTGTGTGTATTTATATAATATGATGGGAATGGGTGGGTGTGTGTGTGTGTGTGTGTGTGTGTTTGTGTGTGTTTGTGTGTGTTTCATTTTGACTAACTCTTTAACTCTTTATAGTGTCCCACAGCAAACAAGGAAACTTTTGGCATCCATTTGCGAGTCGTGGGAGACTGGACTGGTGGGTTCACACAGACATGGAGCACACACACACACACACACACACACACACACACACACACACACACACGCATATGCAGAGACCTGCAGATAAACACACACACTATCAGAGTCAACAGGATGGAACTTCTCTCCTCTCGCTGGGGAGGATGCATTTCTGAAGTACTGCATTTATTTGTGTGAGTGTTGATCTTTGTTCCTCTGTTAGTATGTGCTTCTCTTGTGTGTGTGTGTGTGTGTGTGTGTGTGTGTGTGTGTGTGTGAGAGAGTGAGAACTCCATATACCTTCTAGGCCAGCATTGTTCCCACAGTTTACACACACTCACAAACACACACACAAAGACAATCGATTCACATTTGCATCTTGGCTTCTTTTTAAACATAAAAGCTGGAAAACTGGACTCAAAATAATTAGAATGTTCCGTTTTTCACATTTAAAACATGGTATTTTAACCGGGAAAAACCCTTGTATGTGTCAGAGAAAAGGATTGTTGTGGTCAACTCAAAAGCGACTCCTATTTAGAGGAAGCTGCTGCCTTTGGGAGCCTGCACATTTGTCTGCACATTTGTCTGCACTTGCTACTGTACGTATCCATGCTCACATCCTTTTAGAACACAGGAAGGGAAGTTGGCTTGTTTATGTTGGCCTCCAATTCTACCATGACTACATTTTGTGAGGAAATTGAGTGAACGGAACTGGGATGCATAGAGAACTGTGTAATCATAAAACCTCTCCTGTCTTCAGAGCGGCTCGCGCAGCTGTTACTCCCTCCGCCAAGGATCGACTTGGAGATCCTTCCCATTATGCAGCCGAGGAGATACCCCAAGTAGGTCTCTGCGTGTGTCTATTAATGTGTTCATGGCGGAGCTGGCTTCTGATTTCTTCCAAAGGCTTTGGATTGCAGAGAGGTTTTTTTTGACCTGCTGAACTCTAACTCTGTCCTCTTCCTGTCACAGTCAAGCGGGATGAGTTAGATGTGGCTCTGAGGGAGGGAAAGTTTGTTTTGTGACAGTAAACTGGACAAACCTTCAAACTCTGTCCCACTGTTTGTGCGCCACAGCGCCCACCTGTGGCCATAAGGGTTAATAATGTTGGAACAAAGCAGTGTAACTTAATGTGGACTGATGTTTGGTGTGACCGTTCTCTGTCTGATTTTTGCATTAGTCTACTTCTCTGTGTGGGTGTGGTGGTGACGGCGGCGGGGGGTCTGCGTGTGTATGAGAAAAGTGCATTTCTTTTGTGTGTTTTGACGACACAAATGTTTGAGCAGCTGTTGTGAGGATGGTGTGTGAGTGTTTGGGGGATTGCTGTCCAACGGCTGACATACATACACACACACACACACACACACACACATACTCACAGGCTGTGCAAGCTTCACTGTTTGTTCGATTTCAAATGTAGGATTTTCATCCACGTTCTGATCTATATATTTCTATATTTTCTCAGCCAACTGTCTGTTGTGTATTTGTCCACATTTTATCCCTAGGCTTTATGTTGATGGTCCATTTGGAAGTCCCTCCGAGGAAGTATTCAACTACGACGTCAGTCTTTGCGTCGCTGGTGGAATAGGAGTCACACCGTTTGCCTGCGTGCTGCATGCTCTGCTGTGAGTTGTGTAGAAACTATCCCAAACTGACAAACGATGAGCTATTTCAGCAAGTATTTCTGTGTTTCTTCTTTCTCTCGCCCAACCAGTGACGGTCAGAGGGGTTTCAGGTTGCAGAGGTTGTACTTTGTATGGGTTTGCAGGGAGCTCCAGTCTTTCTACTGGTTTGCGGAGCTGCTGTGTAACCTGTATGAAAAGGTGGGGATCAAGTATGGATGTTGCTGCAGTTTTGTGATTCTGGCAACATTATCGTCTTTGATCACTTCATTGCCAGCAGTATGTTCTAAAAATTTACTTCAAAATGCCTAATTTACTTAGCCTGGGAATTCCCATGCTGCTTTGCGCTCGATTTCATTCTCACTGCAAAGTCAGCCTGGAAACCACCGCCCTTATTTTTGCCAGAGTTTGGGAACCAATCACAGAACGGGGGGGGGCGGCAGCAAGACGATGACGACGTCTATGCGCTACACCGAAGCTTGTAGAGTGTTAATTCAACATGACAGCGGACACAACGTTACCGTTCAATGCAGCCTTAGAAAGTGATAGTTCGGAGTAGATTCACCCTAGGGTCATTTGAACCGTGACATCCAGCCAAGTAGCCCACCCGAAGTTTTTCCGATATTGGCTGAACATCAGCTGAGTTACTGAGTTATCCCGAATAGCTTAGCACAAGCGCTAACGGACCCTGGCAGTATCTCCAAAATTACCACACTAAAATCACATGTCATGAAACCAAACTTCTACAGTAGTACAAATATGGTCTGTACTCAAAAAACGATGCATTTGGAAGTTTGTACATAGTCCAGGAGTTTATTATTATCATCAACACAAGCCTGATAGCTTTTCTGCTGCTAAAGCTACGTCGATGTCACTTCTGGGAGCTGGGAGCTTCAAAGTAAGATGAGGGTTGAGCTACTACTGTAGACAACAAAGCAAGGCTGCTCAATTTCTCCATTATTAAAATAAATTCACAACTCTACAACATAAAAATTCATGTAGAATATAGCATATAGGCCTACTTTGTTGTCAATTTAAGTAGCTTAGAGCGCAAGTTTACTTTTATTTTCCATTTTTTTCTTCTTCCTCGTCGAATTTCTGTCGTCATCTGGTATAAGTGATACAATTGGCTATGAATCGCGCGCAAAGCAGCATGGGAAATACCTGACGTCATTTGATAGACATTCGTAGCGCCCAATAAACGGCTCTAGGCATTCGTAAACCACGCCTCAAATACGAGAAAATGCACACCTAGTTCCCAGACCACCATCTCATCGAGATTGTGGACGCGTCAGCCAGGCTATAATTTACTCGTTCTTTGTTGATAATGCATTCACAAAATTTAACTCAGATTTTTTTGTATGGTGTGTATACACTAAAGTATTCAGGATATATATGATTAAACAGCTGCAGGGTGGACAGTGGTGCAGTTAAGATTAATTACATTTAAAGTGGGATGTAGCAACATCTAGTGAAAATGCTTATTGCAACCAACTATACTGCAATCACCTCAACCTCCATCTGAAAAACATTGAGGAGAAACAACAGTGACTATGAAAAATGCTAAATATCCTCTTTAGAGCTGTGTGGTTTGTCCTTTCTGAGCTACTAGCACAACATTACAGTGGGAGAGGAGATGTAATTGTAGCTAAAGAGCTTCTTCTGAGGGGAAGAAGACACAGAAGCTGTTCTATTCAGTCCATTCTACAGTAATGAAAGTAAACCATATTGCAAATCTGTATTTTTTGTTAAGTATTTGGTTTCGGCACCACTAAACACTGAACTCTACATGTTTGTGTTTTTTGCGTTTAGCTTTGGCGGGAGAACAGACCAGACTACTTTAATCTGAAACTGTATGTCAGTCAGGCAGACAGTCTGCAGGTATGTTTGGCACACACACACACACACACACACACACACACACACACACACAAAAAAACACATATTTTTTTTATCCATACTTTCATTAAACTGTATTTTGTCAGTCATACATTTCTTTATCGTTCCATGTTTTTTAAATGTCTGCCACTAGAGGGCGGTGCATTACAGAGAAACAGAAGCTACAGCACAAAGCTACAGCACAAAGACTAAAGTCTTCCACTTATAACTGTCCATTTAAGTCTGTTCTTATCCTTATTATATGAAAAAAATAAATCTTATGTCACATTATTTCACATTGTTCTCCGTTGTCACACAGTATGAGCATCTCACTCATAATCCACTGTAATCCATGTAATCCTCATAATCCATCTGTTGTTGTGTCAAGTAACTCAGAAGAAAACGTTTTGTTATTGTTTATATTTCTTCTGTCATACATATGGTTGTCAGCAGTGTAGAAATTCAGAATGAAACCATTTACATGCTTTTGGAAATGGTTACTTTCTGGTTGTGTTTCAACTTTGAGCCCCTCAGAGTTATAATACAATACTAATATAACTGGAAATAGCTATATATAGATAGATAGATAGATAGATAGATAGATAGATACATACATACATACATAGAATAACATGTGTATAGTTCACAACTGGTCATAGGTATTTATAGTGTGGCGTGGGCTCAGCCTCTCAACTCCTCGTTAGTATAGTGGTGAGTATCCCCGCCTGTCACGCGGGAGACCGGGGTTCGATTCCCCGACGGGGAGAGGAAGTCTTTTTTTTTTTTTTTCTCTTCCTTATCATTTTACTGGTTGAGTGAGTTTGCACTAGGTCATAAAAACACATTCCTATGATAAGTCAGCCTTTGAAAGGCATACTATTGAAATACCACCAAACTCCTTTCAATAGCGTGTTTTAACATAGTGATTTTTTATTTTTATTTGGGAGAGTTCCAGCTTTTGCACTGCCCAGACGAGCAGCTTTATTGATTTTTCTTTTGAAGACAAGCTCAAATAAAGGGAGGAAATCAGATAACACCGTTGTATGTTACCTTACACCCTGTTGACAGAAAGCTCTTGACCCGTAACAAACCGTGTACATGACCCCTTTTAAGGTCAGAGTTGCTGAAGAAAAAAACAACAACCATTGAACTAGTGACCACAAAAAAAAAACAAGAGACTTCAAGCTTTGTCTTGTGTAAATGTTAGTGGGTTAGTGGGTAAAAAATGTTTGTTATAAGCTTTTTTAAGCTTGAGTTTGTCTCCTGGAATAGTTGGAAGAAACATAATATTCTTTCCTTTTTTTTTTATGTTGAAAACTAAGTTGGACCCTAACCCTCCTAAAGGTTAGTGGGGGGTGGGGTTGACCTGATTTATGATGGGAATGGGTTGTACTCTAAATCTTCAGATCTAAAAAATCAAACAACCCATGCGGCTCATGTTTATTTACTTCGCCTCACTTTGTCTGTCGTGTAGTTTGCTTTGTCTAGTGACCAGTAAACTTAATGGCCCTGTCACACTGTTGCGTATGGCACTAGCGTATGCCAGCGTATGAAAATTATCACTCATACGCTGGTATACGCTGACATACGCTAGGGGAACGTTAGGCATAGGTTGTATACATTTCAAGCACGCTGGCATACGTTGGCATACGCTGAGGCAGAAATAAATTTTTGAACATGCTCAAAACTTTTGTGCGTATGGTTGCGCTTGGCATACGCTGAATACGCTAGAGGTACGATATAGGTACGTTACTGATAGGTCGAGAACGCTGGACATAAGTTGCCATACATTGGCATGAAGGTGTACCGTACAGCTAGCGTATTTATAGCCTCTGCCCGTCTGCCGCCTCCATCTCCGCCCGTCACTGACATATCTGAGGCAACCGACGATTCACGTGAGCGCTCAGGAGGAGGAGTTGGGGATCTTGATCGCTCAGAAGCATGTAACTCATCAGCCGCAGATGCATCAGGCATTTCAGCAGGTTTGGGTGAGAATGATTCTTGTGTTTTTTTGCCTTTTCCTCGACCCAGGGCCCGGGCAAACGACGATTGCTTCTTGGGAGGCATGATCGAGATGAATGTCTCGAGAGATGTTGATAGCGCGTCGTCTACTGAAATAATGGAGCAATGTGGAAAGGCTGCTGATATAGGCGCGTTGAAACGTACGCTGGGCATGCGCAGTTCATATGCTACTCATACGCTAGTCATACGCAGAGTTCGCTGGTTATACGTTGTTCATACGCTGACATACGCTGGCCATACGCTGTCAATACGCTGACCATAAGCTACTCATACGCTACTCATAGGTTCAATACGGTAAGTATACGCAGAATTCTTTATTTTCAAGGACTTTTCGCGCGTATGAAAATTATATTATTAATTTTCATACGCAACTCATACGCTTCTCTCATACGCAACAGTGTGACAGGGCCAATAGATGACATGTGGAGGCGAATATAGCAAACATTTAATTTAATACTTCCTCCTCAGATCGCTGCTGGCTTCCACATATCTCAACCAAAATGTATCAAACTTTTCCTGCAAGAGTTTTAATGTGAATTATTATTTTTTTAACAACACTGATGAAAATGAGGATTTAAACCTGCTCTTCATTCTTGTCATTTACTGTTTTTATTTTTAGGGCATGGCTGAGGAGCGATACCGGCCACTCACATCGAGGCTGCAGGTTGGTCGACCCAAGTGGAATTTGCTTCTTGATGAGATCGAAAAGAGCAATAACCAGTGAGTGGAAGAGGAACATCCAGGGGACTGTTAATTCATTGCTGTGAAATGAACATCCTACAGTCTTAATCTCTTCTTTTTTTTTTTTTCTTTGTGGTTTCAGTAAGCGGGTCGGGGTTTTCTGTTGTGGCCCAAAGGGCATCTCCAGGACTCTGCACAGACTGTGTAACTCAGCCCGATCCCGTGGCACGACCTTTGAATTCAACAAAGAGTCGTTCAGCTGATTTTAACATCAGAGCTTGGATGGATGGGTTTTCATTCATCTTGGGACAACAGTTCTTGAGCTGAAGTACGCTTCTGAAAATCTGGACATTAGACTTTTTGTACATGCCTGTGAATCTGCAGGCTGTCAGGTGACACTTATGAAACTGTCCCAAAAAAAAAAAGAAAAAAAACCCTCAAACTCAAGACAAAGCTTAACTCACTCCATGAGGCCAGTTCCCCTCCACAGCTCAGCTCTGCCTCAGCTTCAGCATGTGATTGAGTCATCATTTGGGGAAAACTGAGGAAACTAGCACCCTGTTCAGAGTCTACGCTCATAACCTTCTGTTTTTCTCAAGATGTTGCTTTTCCCTGAGCGGCCCTCTGTGGGGGACATTTGCTTCCTCATACTGGAGTCTAACGTGAGAAAAACATCTGACTCAACTTGCAATTCCCCGACCACAAATGCAGCAAGATTAGATATAACACCAGAGGGAATCCATCTTTCCAGGGCAGAAACACCACTCAGGAATGATACAAGCTGGTTTCATTCAAATGTTCGACATGCAGTGGACGGTGCACGCAGAGCAGAGAGGTGGAGCCATATGAACAGGTCAGCTGTATTAACCAAATGTGAGGTCAGTGACCACCAAAGACAGTTGGACTTCTTTTATTCTTTACTTGACACCTAGTTAGCATTTAATATGTTATCATATTAGCTTATAAAGTCAAGCCTTTGCTCAGTGCCACTTCAGGATTGACTTTTGTTGCACATTCCCAAAATAAATGGGTATTTTCCACTGTAAAGGGCATTAAGAATCACATTTTTTAAAAAGCAGTCCCAACCCCAGTGCAGCCACTGAGATTTATATATATATATATATATATATATATATATATATATATATATTTTCATTTTTAAAAAGTTACTCTCAGTTCATTTCATTATCCTTGGCAACAGAGACACTCGCAGAAAAAGGGGTACAAGACTTCAGCTCCCCACAGATTGGTCGATGCTGGGTCTTTTATGTCCCACTCACGACAGAAAACCCTTTTAGACAGCCTAAAGGGAAGTTTGTTTGATTTGAAGACTCACTTTTTAAACAGAATAGAAACTAAAATACAGTGGACACACATGGTTCAGTGTCCTTATTTATTTACCAAAGATCAGCCATTTATTAAGAAAACCTGCACCATGGGTTGAGTTGGTATTAGTTGTTTTTTATATTTTTCGATTCATAATTTAAGTATTATTACAGAGTAAAGAATGTCATATCAAACCTCAGCAGGCTTTGGCAATTTGCCCACAAAGTGTTTAATATTTTTTTTACATCTATTCACCCACATATCAAAATGGCCAATGAGAAATTAATTATAAGAATAAGTCGACTCTTCTCTGAAAAAAATGTTCACAATTTTGTTTTTGCAAAAAAAAAAAAAAAATATTATCACACATTGTTACTATAATTAGACATTTATGAAATACATGTAAATGGTAAATTGGATGTTATTACCTTCTTTTCTAAGACCAAGGCCAATGATGAAATAAAATATTTGCTATTTATTGTATCTGGATTAAATGTATTATTTCTTCTACATCCCAAAAGCTCGATATGTGAGTGTTGTTTTGTTTTGTCAAATAGACTATTTGCTAATATTAATGAGACATGCTTTTGTCACCTAAAGTCTAATCTCTGACCATGTGAAACAGTGAAAGAGAGAAACTGGTTACAAAGCATAAAGGATGTTTGTCGAGCAAAAACAGTGGTGGCGTTGCATTGAGGTGTATGTGCCTGTTCATTCAACAACTGCTACGTCACTGTATCGACCAAAAGGATAAATCCTGCTCATCTGCACTACAGTCAGGTTGTTGCAGCCATACGTGTGGAACGCAACCATTTTAAATCAACATTCAACATGAAGAAAATCGGAATCAAATCTGATTTTAATGCAACACGTACAATCTCATGATTCACAATTGTCATCGTTTCTGTAGTTTCTTTGCCATGTGAGACATCACAGACATTATATCGCACTGTGATCCTTTAGCACCGTTGGTAACACACCGGAATGTGTTTGACATTTAGTCTGTATTTTCTGCAAACGGGGTAGAGTTTTGCAAGTTTACAAGGCGATATATAACCTGTTGAGAGGCTTATTTCTGACAGAATTAGTTTATTCATTTGAATACTATATATATATTATTTCAGATATATGAAATAATATATTATTATTTCATATAATTATCTGAAATAGAACCTCTGAACCTATTTCAGAGGTTCAGGGGAATCTGAAATAATAAGGAATCTGGATTGAAGTTAGATCTAGAAAAACAATTCGGGTGGTACTTTTTCCAGCTAGAGGTCATTTCTGAAAGTTTATTCAGTGCGAGGAAGTAAATGAGATATCTGTAACAGCCTTCAACAGCGATCTTTTCTCAGCGTTGTGATTAATCTACGTTTATTTGAAGTTCAAGCACTACCCTCATCGATGACTTTGAGTACTAATGCATGGTATGCACCCTGTAAACTGAGCTGCTCATAAAGAAAGTGTAATAAAACAATAATTGCATAAAGTGTGGCTCCAAAAGAAAAAGGGGCGAGATCACATTTTTGCTGATCCAGACTCAGGCCCTGTCATGGACTGCCGAGTAAATCACAAGCGGTGAACTGTAAATAGTTAAATAGTCAGTAAATATTCTCCAGTGCGAGTACTTTAATTTGACAGCAACTGAAATTCACTGTTTATTTTTAACCTTTCTCCAATCACATTTTATTTGTTTAGTGGCGTGAGTGTTGGATGGTAATTATGGAGTCTTCGGTTCAGATTCAGATGGAAATAGTGGTCATCCTGAGTAGTTTATATAGTCATGTTCAGCTATATGGATGAGATCTGTGTGTGTTAAAGAGTGGTCTGATACGATGATGAGCCTTCCTCTGAGCTGCTGTGCAGAAGTGGCTGTCTCTCTCCGTAGCTCGGCGCCCTCTTCCTCCTCTGGTTACGCCTCCACTTCCGTCTTGCAAGAACAAGCACCACAGCAAAAATTGAGGTTATCAAAACTCCAATGACCCCGGCCCCCAGGAGCCACTGCCAGATCTGTTGGGCCTGCTGGAGGTAAGGCGTCAGGAACTCCTGCACAAACCTCTGGCCTATGGGGAGACAGATGGGATAGGATGGTGCCATGTAAGAAGAGAAGTAAGAAAAGCTAATTTAGTGGCTACATTTGCTGCAGTGCACTGACCAGGGTCCAGTAGGTAGGCATACTCGTATCCCAGAGCCTTGTTGGACAGGAAATGGTCTCCATTTCTATAGAGAGGCATGAAGGGCACCATGTAGTAGCCGTCATTGTGGCCAATGGGAGCATTGGCACGAGGGTAGCTGGTTCGGGGAGGCTGGTGAGTCCTAAGCCAGCGCTCAAAGATGCTAGAGAAGACATGGTTAAAAAAAGACAATTGGACATCATCAGATGAAATAATTCTCCTTCCATTTTCCGTCACCCTGTTGCTTGTTTTTAGCTTAAGTTTTGAGCTTTTTGTGTGTGTTCCAATCATCATTTCTGCTAAATACTCACTCCTGCATTTCTTGTGTCATATTGAGAGTGGTAGACGATCTTATTATTTATTGCAGTAAATAAAACAATAAGACATTCTGAGCATTCTGCAACAATAACCTGTGCCATTTGCCCTTGTGTTATTAATAATCGGGTGTGAATGTGTGCACGTGTTACCTGTCAATGAAAGCATGGTGCAGCAGGAATATGGGGTCGTTGGCTGAACCCTGGACTGAAGACATCGAGCCGTTCATGAAGACATGCAGAGCGTTGTGCATGGTGCTCATCCCTGGCACCGCCATGCCCGTCTGTGGACTGGCAAAACCTGCAGGAAACCGGACAACCAGGTACGCGACAAGAAGAAAAGGAAAAATGATTATGACAGAAGTGTTGGCAAAGAGATGGGAAAATTACAAGTGAAGAAAGGTGAGCTTAGCTGAGCACATCAAGAAGGACTTGAGACATATTTGTGAACCGGATCAAGATGAAATAGAGGATAAGTGTACAGCCACTTCTTACTTTTAATGAATATCAAAGGTGTGCAGAGTTAAAAAGCGTCTTCCTCCCACAGAAGACACTACTCCTAAACTATCTGAAACAACTCCATTGTAGTCTGTTTTTTTTTATCTTCATTTCTCGGGCGTCATCATGTAAAGGCCTCAGTATGCTTCTCTATCGCTATCCGTCAATCCGTCTCCGTGGTCACGGAGAGGCTGTTAAACCTTTCGAAGTTCTCCGTCGGAATGTCGGATACACAAGGCAATTCACCTCCCGATCAGTAGGCGTCGCTACGTTAAACAACCCAATCTGGCAACGTCTATCGTGAAAGTCGTTGATTAATTGTTTACCTTCTGGCTCCGTTTTACCCCTCACAGTGAACGATGGCGACCGAGAGAGAAAGACTGTTGTTGGAGTTTGAGCTTATTGATATTGAAATGCAAATAATGTTGACCAAATGTTGACCGGCACACAGGAAACTCTTTCAAAAATGGCGGTGTTGTTATTCTGAGAGGAAGGAGCTAAACTGGAAATGTGATTCTGGACATAATGATATTAGCCGACCAATCACAACCCTTGCGGTCTCTGTGAGTCTCCATCGCCTCGACGGATAGATGGGAATTTTGGCCGACGCACGCAAGCGACGGAGAGCGTCTCCTGGAGGGTCTCCGTCGACGGAGAGAGCTCTCCGTCGCTCTCCGTAGACGACCATAAATCAGCCTTAACACATCTGCATAATGCCTATTAAGCAGGTACTTTTTAGTTCTTTTGCTGTCTTCCATTTTGACCATTTGGCTGATGAATCAAAGGATTTTGCATCTTTCAGAAGAGGGGCCTTAGGGACTTTATACACCAAGCTGACAATCGGACGTCAAGCATATCCAGAAAGCTGGTCTCTCTTGAGCCGTTTTCACACACGAACTGGGAAACTGAAATGTTTTACAGTTTTCACGCAGGGCTTGAATAAGGGCAACTGGACTTCTTCTTGGATCTTGAAGACACTTCACCTCTCATCCACTCACCAGAACTGAAGAAGCCTTTTGGATGAGAGGTGAAACGTCTTCAAGATCCAAGAATTCCAGTTGCCCTTATTAAAGCTCTTATGATTACATTGACCTGGATGACTGAGAGTCTTCATCAACAGTTTGACAGTTTTGTGATGCAGTGGCATGAGAGCGTTCAAAATCATTGCTCCAGACTTCTTGCGAGAATTCCCCCCCAGCCCCCTTGTACTAATTTGTTTGTCAAGATGGCGGTGATGGGTTAGGGTTAGGGTGTCTGGGCTCTCCCTTAGGGATAGGGTGAGAAGCTCGGTCATCCGGGAGGGGCTCAGAACCACTGCTCCTCCGCATCGAGAGGAGTACACGTTGGAGAGACTATGTCTCTCGGCTGGCCTGGGAACGCCTCGGGGTCCCCCCAGAAGAGCTGGAGGAAGTGGCTGGGGATGGATGGATGGATTTTTATTTTTTTTAATGGATATTGTGAGCATCTGTTTGTGGGTGCAGATACTGCATTCGTTCTGTTTTTTGAGTATTTATAGCCTTATTCGACTGTTTGTCCACATTTTAGGAATGAAATGGGCCATTTCTCATTCACAACAGTGCAATAATATTTATAAGGAACAGTTCAACACCTGAAACACTCCCCATCCTGTCGTATGTCTATAAATTCCCATCCAGCCTTATTCTCATTTCCCACTTTCCTGCCTCTGAAAACCTGAGAGCTGCTGCCAATCCTTAAAAAGCTGTCCCCACACCACAGTTTTTTCTTTACTTCTCATCATCATCATCATCCATAGCCACATTCATTAAAATATTGTGTGTATCTCTTGATGGAGTGGTCCTTGACCTTTTTAGAGGCAGGATTCAGATTCAGTGCTTAAGCTTGACAGAGCAGTAAGAGAAATGTCAGTGTATCTACCCTCTAAGACGTTTCTGAAGCTCATGTTGGCGAATCGGTCCATGGGGCCCGTCTCGTACTCAGGGAGGCCGACGGTGAAATCCACATCAGCTGTCGTAGGAAGCCGTGTCACGCGGTTCGGATCATGGTTGCCGGGGTTACGCAACAGTGGACCCTCTGAGGTAGCATTACACAATGCCTCTCGGTTGTTGTACTCCTCTGGCTGGGTGCAGATCACCTAATAAAGACACAAAACCGCACACGTTTCTGGATGCACTGTGGATAACGAACTTCCATAAACCTGTCAAGTGTGATGACAAGTTAAAAAACTAAACTAGTTGTCTTCTTTTTACTTCATGTAGGCCATGAACAGGTGGATGTTTGGGAGAAGTTAGAACAGATGAAATTATTTCTAACCCTGAAGAGATTTCCTATGGATTTATCTCAGACTGTTACAATCTACAAATCTCCTGAAGTAAAACAATTTTTCTAATTTTCTGGGTCAAACGAAGACAAACCCTTAAGAAATTGTGTAATTTCAACCAAAACTGATTTTTGTGAATTAAAAGCAGAAACCAAAAGATATTCAGAATGAAATAAAAACAAGCAAGCCTTTGTTTTCCAGGAAAAATGATTTTCAGTCTTATGAATGGATAAGAAAGATTTGCTTTCACGGCAGACATGCATGCTTTCACTCGAAAGAGTCAGAGTGGGACCATCTCTCTTACCTTCCATGAGGAGAAGACGGAAGCAGGGCCGATAAGGTTGGGATTGAGGGAGTTGCGTCCACCCATCAGAGCATCGGTGCACACCTCACAGGACTGGGCATCCCTCCAGTCCCAGTACGGGATGGTGAAATTAAAATCTCCAGTTAGCTTTCTTATTTCGTTCTCCCAGTGAAGCAGGAAGACTCTGTGCCAAGGCAGAAATGCGGAAGATTCATGAGCGAAGTCGATGTCTCTCCATACATTCCCCGGACCTCCCAAGAAGGTGTCTCTGGACACATAGTAGTGTATCCAGACAAACAAGTCGTAGGCGTTGATGTCAGAGAACATGGGGTTCTCACCGTTCTCCCCCATCTCTGCTCTCGTTGCTGTGGAGATGACGTAGTCACGGCTGATGGTGTTTTTAGCCAGGTTGAGATAAGATATAAACTTCTGTTGCTCAACAGTTGACATGCCCAGGATGTTCCTGCGCACTGATTCTCTGTACTCAGCACAGTTTGCACCCCAGTAACCGAACCTGCATTCGCCACAGTTAAACCCTCTATAGTTTCCAGCACAACGGCACGTCCGGTTGAAGAAAGCCAAAGGCCAGCGCTCCCTGTCGTCAATCCCATTGTGTGGGTACTGTGGCCCGTTGGGCTCATCTGAGACCAACACCTCTGTGCAGAATCCGCGGCCTGACAGAGCCCCGCAGGGTGAGCCATCTCCTTCCCACACTGGACAGCACTCTTTGGTTCGCAGCCCTTCTGAGTTGGCACACGGTCGAGGAAATTGGCATAAACAAGTCCAAATGAGCTGCATCAGAACAAGAGACACATACAGTCTCCTCATGGTGGAGAGTCAGAGCCACTCCTGTCACGATGGAAACTCCTGGAGCAAAGATGAGAACCCGCTTCCCTCACAAACTTTGCAGCTTGCAAAGTTAGGTGTAGAAAAAGGAGCGATGATTAATAACTAAACTAAAATAAGAAAATGAACAATCTTGAGTTACCAAAGTCCAACTTTAAAGGATTTTGAAAATTACAACTCCACTAAGTTACCATCTACCCATCTACCCAGCTACCAAGCCTCCATCCACCCCCTTTCTCATACATCCAGCCAACAGAGTTCCGTTCTCTCCCCACTCATTGAGCTGTTTTGGGGGCTGTCCTGATCTCACGCACTCAGTAAATGGCACACACCCATGCATTAATATGAGCATCACATGCTCTGGTTAATACTCTTGATTCCCATTTCACTTTGTCTCGAGACCAGCTGACCTGTGCTCCATTATGCCACAGGCAAAAGTGTGTGTGTTTATGGTTTTTTTTTTTTGTGCACCATGCCCCCCTCCTTCAACCCCCAACCCCTTCAGCTAAAGTCTGGCCAGGAATGCACGCATGATCAAGTGGGAATCTGTTGCTGAAAAAGAAAAGTAAGAAGTAATGAGGAGAGGATAAGGACGTGGAAAACTAACATTAAACACTGTATTAATCAAAAGTGGGGCTTGTGGCCCTTTTTTGTAATTCTTTTGTAACTTTCATGTAACTTTGAGTTGACGACATTTAAAAAGACCTCACAATTTAAGGACATTTGAAACGCACTTTCCATTTCTTGCAGTTTCCATAATCTGCATCTGTCCTAAATCACCTGTTTCATGAATCGGCATAGGCCTGCTAACCTACTGTGACCACTTTTGGTATCTCTAATGTCAGCTCAGCATTCACTTTTGACTCAGTTCATTTCTGTAAGTAAATAACACAGTTCCTACACTCCTGTTCACAGCAAATGAAAGATGGTTTTTAAAACGATCAATTCTCACACCACTGAGGCGGGCACCTCACAGCATTCATATTTCAGCATTTAACAGTAAAACTTTGTGACATCATCACTGCCTGTGAACACCAAGACTCTAAAAAACATCTGCAAAGGGGTAACAACTGTCAAAACGCAGCCATAAGGAACATTGTTGTTGTTTAAAACTTTATCAATACATAAATGACCCTTACACCTAACGGCCATAACATTACGACCACATGCCTTGTTAAGTTGGTCCTTCCCATGCCACCAAAAGAACTCTGACCAGTCAAAGGTGTGGACAAAGAACATATGAAGGTATCCTCTCCTAAGCACTTTCCGCAGGCCCCACAGCTGTTACTCACATTACCCGTCAGTGGTTTTAATGTACCGTAGTGGCTGATTGGTCTACGTTTGCTGCTGAAATTGACAGAATCTGGACCACTTTTACAATTGTCTGACAATTAACAGTCAGACAGTCTCTGGTGAATTATTAGTTTTCATAAAGGATTGTGTTCCCTGCCACACCAAGTACTTTAAACAACAAAGCACAGACATTTAATTTCAGTGACGTAAAAGTCTGCTGGATGGTGTCAGAACTCTAGCGTTTTCTTTCCTTCTTTTTGAATTACCCCTGTAAAAACTGAATCGTATGGAAAATGAATGAAGAAAACAGGTGCAGGTCCGACTGTTTGCTTTGCAGAGCACTTTGCAAGAACGATTGAGAATAAAAACAGCTGCTCGAACAAAGATGAGCACAAAACAAACTATTAATGTTAGGGGTTAGCAGTATAAACTCAGACTTTTTTTTTCTTCTGGAAGAGAAAACGTGCATTAAAGCACTGAGAAGAGACGAACACATGAAATCATAGACAGTGTTGGCAAGGAAATATGTGTCGACAGCTCTGTTAACATTGAAATATATCAGCTGCACTATCAGTTTTGACAGATTATTGAGGATTTTTCTTAAATAAGAGTAGCTATACTGTTCTACTATTATCAATATAATTGCGATCATTACTCATAACCGCTGCTCTTTTTTTGATGTTTTGTATGTTAGCTCTATTATTCTTGATTTTTCTATGATTTATATAGAGGAGTAAAAACTGCTACGTAATAACACCCTGTGAGTTTAGAAGTGATGAATAAAACCAAAAGCATTCAGATTGTTCGTAAACCTCACATCATGAAATTCAGTAGAATGAAATGCAACAGGGGCCTGACTAAGTCACAAAACACTCTAAGAAGTAACATTAAATCATAGATAAGAGCGGGTCTTAGTATCCCCATCATATGCGGCACATGGTACGTGAGTACGTGGAAACCTCGAGGGAGATTTTCCACCTCATGCCTCTTCTTCTTGAGTCCCACAGACCGGCATATTCAGGGCAGAAAGTCATCTGCGCAGGCTTCACGATCACAAGCTGGTCACATGCTGCCATAGCCAGGCACGGGGCGCAGCTTATCTCTCTGCAGGAACGCAGTGGAGCGCACAGGAATGACCGTCACAGGATAAACCCACCCTAAGGGTTCCTCTGAGAGAGGAGAGTCAGATGGACTGTGTGTGTGTGTGTGTCTGAGGGAGAGATCTTTCTTTGATCTTGGGAGGAATTTCACCCCACGTAAGCCTCTGACTAAATGTACAGCAATTCAGGCCTATGGCTCCTGAATGTTTTAACCATGTGACATCAGGGGAGGTTCATGATTGAGAGCGTCTTACAGCTAAAGTTTATGACTCAATCAGACACTAGGGGGCAATGTGAGCCCTTTATTCCGTGGAACAGATGAGTCAGCTCCTCGTTAGAGGTAATGAGACAAGGAAGGAGGAAGATCATTTATCTGAGCAGATGGAAGTATTTTATATTTTATTACTGTTATTTTACTTGTGTCATTTCAGGAACATATTAAAGTCCAACCTGTTCACCTGCACAGATGAAGGATCAAAGTGAGTGATTATTACGACATTATGGGCTAGAGACACGATCTGCACGATCTGCAAAACAGTCTCTGTTTTAAGCTGAAAAAGTATGAACATCTCCAAGAAAATTTGGATGTTGTTTTTTAGTACACTCATTAAAAATAAACCTCTGCCAAAATGTTTCTTTAAACTATCGGATACTAATTGAGGTGAGCTACTTCAGGGTCATAGGACAAGTGGTGGAAGGAGATAAGTGTTGATATAACTTTGGTTTCTTGTGTGCGTGTGTGTGTACTGAGGGGAATTGAATTGTTCTCATCTATTCAAGGACTGCATAGTTACTTGAATATTACCATTCAATGTAACTTTATTTCCATTCGTCTCGCCAACGTTTCACACAGGAATACTTTTTATTCCTCTATGCATTTGAAGCTTAAATGACTAGTTATTTTTGAGACACAATGTATAACGAATAAGGAGCTTTTAAAACACGGCTCAAAGTTAAACATTAAGCCTGCCGTTTCTAAACATTGCAACTTGCTCGTCTCATTTCAACTGCATTCATAAAAGCTCCAATAAATGAAATGTTTTTTCCCTCCCCTTTTTATGGCCGTAGTTCCATTTCAGTAACCCTAATGATGGCATATAGAACTTTACAGTTGGAGGGACCAAACCTGTACTTTTTCTTTAGTACTAGTATCGGGTTAGTTTTTCAACTTCTGAATATGCTGACATACAGAAGTAGGATGTGTGCTTGTGTACGCGTGTCTGCATGAAATCGCAGACGGGGTTAGAGATTATCATCCCGGCCTCTGTCTGTACGCTCCTAATCTGCACCCAGAAAATGAGTATTTCTGCTAGATGAGAGGTAGCTGTAGTGGAGTTGA
This sequence comes from Odontesthes bonariensis, assembly GCF_027942865.1. Lineage (NCBI taxonomy): Eukaryota > Metazoa > Chordata > Actinopteri > Atheriniformes > Atherinopsidae > Odontesthes > Odontesthes bonariensis. Next base: position 21,532,415 of record NC_134514.1, on the reverse strand, counting down.
AATTCTTGATTTTCAGCATGATTCCTTAAATTAGAACTTTTTATTTTGGTCATTCACATTCATGTGCTTAAATGTGAATATTTTTTCTCTCTCTCTCCTCCAGTAATGGTCAGATGAATATCTATGGATTGCATATACGCCATTTCTTACCATGGATTTGAACAGGGGATTTTTTTGCTCATTCCACCATCCAAAAAACAGTTGATTGTGAGCATTCTTGCTAGGTTGTGACTGATTATAAAAATAGCTGAGCCTGAAGAAGACGGATAGATTAGTGTCCTTAAGGCACTACGTTTTCACGGGGTATTTTTGTAAATTTGATCATTTTGTTTCTGCAGGGTAAAACTAACACACAGCTGCTGCCTCCCTGTTGTGCCTGCTATCAGAGTGTTCTGGTAGTCAGAGACACTCTGACAGCTTGTCAACCTGTGCTGACAGTTCGTATCGACACTAAGGCTGCTTTATTATTTGCACCCAGGCTCTGGAGGTGCTTGTTACAGCCTTGAGCACAAACCCACTTAAACGCTTTTAAATTTGTATTTTACCAATGTAAAATGTAAAAAAAAAAATACCCAAACACGTTGCAGATATATATAGTACATGATAAAGCCATAGCTGCTCCATTGGGCAGCTTGTTAGAGGGAGATACCCCAGATTTTTTTTTTTTTCTGGCAAGTATTTTATGATATGGTCTGCAAACAAGGTGGGAACTTTTTACAAACCCTGCATCTTATTTTCAGTCGTGTTGCACAGTGCTGAAGTAGGTGGACAGATCTGTGTTGTGTAAAAATGTCACGAAATATGTTGTTTCTATGGTAGCTTGCCACATAGTTTTAACCAGCTGGGGCCGATGTGTGTGATAACATGAAATATCAAGGCCTGTTAAGGAATAGAGAACCACTTTACCACATGCCATAACCTTTCCTAGTCCCCCTAAATCAAATAGACGTCATTAAAACCCATACTTCATTTGGTCAGTGGAGCCTGAATCGCATTAAATGACGTCTCTGTTGGTATCATGCTGTTGCGGTTTCTTTCTCTATTTGTCCTACTTAGAGTAGAAATATCACAGAAAAGTGACAATCCTGTAAATCAGCTACGTGTCTATGGCAACGGGGGATATATCGAGTGTTATTTTGAAATGCCATTGAATAATTGATTTCCCAACTGTGACACTGACTCTCTTGTTCTCATGATTTGCGGAGGAGTGTTGCAAAGAGAATATTACCCCGTAGATATTATATGCGTGTGATGTACACACACACCCAGGCAGAAGTATGTTTCACAGGGTGTTCTTAGTTGTAGCAGTTATTGTAATCTCTTTTTACTCCAAGCAGGGGGACCTATTGCCATTTCCTGATCTTTCCTGTCGGCCACACTGCTCATAGACTGTGGTAACAGGATGATTTCCATCAGCCTAATCATTAAATTCAATTCTCCATCGTTTGTTATGCTTCATACCCTCAAATGTGATTGATTTGTCACAGGCTGGTCAATGTTAATTCACTTATTGATCCACATTTGTATCAGTCAAGTTTTAAGTTTCTCTCAGTGATAAATGAGTTTAATGTGTGTGAGTGTTAGACAAATGGACCTTATTCATTGGTTGCTTGAATATTTTCTGTTTTACCCCAATGGTGAAGGGTTGCCATGGAAATGGGACATCACATAACTCGGGCTCTATTTAGGATATCAATGACAGGATGTTATGTCACAACAAACAGAAATATATCCTGTGTTTGAGTTTGTATGAACTGTGGATGTCTGTGTGAGAGATCAAAGAAATCTTTAAATCTATTCTATGAGTGAGATGCTCAGCATGCTGAAACGTCTATCTAAGGTGAGGGTTTTCTAAGCTCTGCTCTAACCTCCAACGCTGTTCATTTAGGCTTAAAACTGGGGCATATCAACAGAAGAGGGATTATGTTACATCCAAATTAAGAGCCTGGAACCTCCAAAGTCTGCACTTTAAGACCAAATTTGCTAGAAAAAAAAAAGCCTAATCTGCAGCACACATCTGGTACGTAGTCATTTGTATCCCATAATCCATTGCAGGCAGTCAATTTTTAAAGTGGTGCATTCAAGTGATCACCAACCATGCTGTCACATCTGTGGTTGTGTGGTCATCAGTCACCACTGAACACATGAGGTAATCTGAATCAATGAAAAGAGAAACTGCATGATGTAACTGCTGGAAAACAGTACTGAATCTGAGTGTTTTGTTGGTGTTCTGATTGAAATTACACTGAATAAACTCTGGAGTGAAAGTTAGACACAACAAAAGGGATCAAACCTATGGCGCTGAAGGAATCCGATCCTGGTTATCTATGGTTCATTTTTAGACAAAGAATGAAGTCATATCATTTGACGAAAGCGAAGTGTCCAAAAAGCTTGTTTAAGAACATAATGCAACTAAAGGAATCACATTTGTTTTCGGAGGCAGATTGGATCATCGAGGAGATGAATGATACAAATCTTACAAAATAAGTGGAGACGGGACAGATGATTCTGTTCAGCCCAGAGTTTTGAGAGTAAACCCAGGACTCGCTGGAGGAATTGCATCTCTTGGCTGGTTTAGGAACTCCCGAAAGAGTCTGTCTGAAAGAGCTGGATGTTATAGCTAGGGAGTAGAAAGGTCTGGGCATCTCTGCTCAGACTGCTGCCCCTACAACCTTGTCTTGGATAAGTGACAGAAAATATATAGAGGAATTGATTTTTTTTCAGCTGCTCTTTCCTGGACGCTTTGATATTTTGACCCTCCCAAAGTGTGCAGTTGATTTAAAACAGCCAAGTCGCCACAGTAAAATGTAGTAATTGCTCTGCCGAAAGGGCCCAGTGTCACCCTCATTTCATCACACGACACTTAGAGTAGAGCGGGCTTTCCCTAACAACATCCCAGTTATTGCCTAAACTCAACCACATTTAGAGCGCAAAATTAATCAACATATTATCTGTCAATCAATTTGACCAAACAGAGAGTTATGAAAATCATTGTTGGAAACCTTTTTGTAGTCCTCGCTAAGCAAACTGGGTCCAATTTGATCAAGGTTAGGTTTTTTTGTGTTTTTTTTTGGGGGGGGGGGTTGTTTTGTTTAATCTTAGTATTTGCCAAATGTTCATCAAGCTTCTTTTGATACTGTCCGGCAGAGTTCTTTTCTAACATTCTCAAAGCAGTGGTTTTCGTCTTTGTTACCATAATGACTATACTTTTATAGAGTATAGCTAACTCCTAAAACAAGATTGTTTTATTAGGCTTGCGCACTTAAACTGTGGAGGCCTCTGGATCAACAGAAAAGTGGTTTGGTTCTGGTTCACAAGCAAAGCTCCTGTTTGTCCATCCATCCATCCATCCATCCATCATCTTCCGCTTGTCCGGGGATCGGGTCGCGGGGGCAGCAGCTTAAGCAGAGAAACCCAGACGTCCCTGTCCCCGGCCACTTCCTCCAGCTCTTCTGGGGGGACCCCGAGGCGTTCCCAGGCCAGCCGAGAAACATAGTCTCTCCAACGTGTCCTGGGTCTTCCCCCGGGCCTCCTCCCAGTGGGACGGGCCCGGAACACCTCACCAGGGAGGCGTCCAGGAGGCATTCTCACTAGATGCCCGAGCCACCTCATCTGACTCCTCTCGATGCGGAGGAGCAGCGGTTCTACTCCGAGCCCCTCCCGGATGACCGAGCTTCTCACCCTATCTCTAAGGGAGAGCCCAGACACCCTGCGGAGGAAACTCATTTCGGCCGCTTGTATTCGCGATCTCGTTCTTTCGGTCACTACCCACAGCTCGTGACCATAGGTGAGGGTAGGAACATAGATTGACCGGTAAATCGAGAGCTTCGCCTTCTGGCTCAGCTCCTTCTTCACCACGACGGGCCGGTGCAGAGCCCGCATCACTGCAGACGCCGCACCGATCCGTCTGTCAATCTCCTGTTCCATTCGTCCCTCACTCGTGAACAAGACCCCGAGATACTTAAACTCCTCCACTTGGGGAAGGATCTCATTCCCGACCCGGAGAGGGTCTCCTGTTTGTTTGGAACCTAAAATGTTGGTTTCTGACAAGACCAGGGAGGTGTCTGATCCAACAGTAGTCATGGAGACATTGGGGTCACCACTGGGTGTGGTGCTAAACAAACAACTTAAACTGGGGATTCAAAGAAATTCAACTTTTAGCATTCAGGACATTTGCTGAATTTCAGCAGCTTGCCGACCTCACTGATTGGAGTGTGGCACTGGGGCTGCAGTTGAAATGCGTCGGTTCATTACAGGGCAAGTGGCTTGTGGTTTCGAACAGAACTGGAGAGTGAAGGAGAACCAGGAAGCCTCTCAGGTGGACAAAAAAAAAAGCTTGAGAGTCTAGGGTAGGGATGTCAAACTCTGGTCCTCGAGGGCCACTATCCTGCAGGTTTTTAGATGTTTCCCTGCTTCAATCAGGTGTGTTGGAGCAGGGAAATATCTAAAACCTGCAGGACAACAGCTCTCGAGGACCGGAGTTTGACATCCTTGGCCTTGGACCAGAGGGGACATTGTTCTTATTGCTGGTTGTGTGATTCGTTTTTGACACTTTGACCCCTAAAGGGCTGAAAATATTTTGTACATTTAAGCCTAAGTGCACAGCATACACTTGTATATTACACACTTAAAATCTGTTCCATGTAAACTCATACATTTGACAGTTATCTTATTCGCTTGTATAAAACAAGCCCAGAAAAGCAAGAATGAGAGAAAAAGAGATCCCGTTTGTAAGCTATGTTCGTCCTTCATCGGTCTGTGAAGTGTGTGAAGGCAAGCAGCTATGTGCAAACATGTATATGTGTATGCTCTTTTAATGGCCGACTAATCCCAAATGCATTTGGCTGACAAATTAATCCAAGCCTTGTCAAAGCCGAGCTCTAAACCCTCCACTATGCCATGCAGCTATCTCCATCTCCCCCTAGATCTCTTCCCTGGCTTCACTCTATCAGTATGTATCTCCAGATGGTATCTTGGAGCAAGGTGTGATGCGAGATAGAGAGACAGACAGACCGTGCACACAGAGAGCGGGTGGGTGACCTGTGACGAGGAGGGAGCCTCTTCATTAGAGCGCTGCATAGAGAAAGAGAGAGGCGAGGTGGCTCATATGTTGCACTCGTGAAAAAGTAGATTAGGCACCGCGAGCATGATGCCGTGATGCACGCCTAAGGGATGCTGCGTTTCTCCAGGAGTATTCACCCCTGCAAGGAAAGGTATGTGACTCCAATCTCTCCATAGGAATAGCCTAATGTAGAGGCACGAAGAGATGATTAGATGTCCTGATCTAAGATCATGTGTCAGTTGTGCAGCTCCCCAGTTTGACTTCCTCTACGCCTTGTGTAAACCTGCAATGTTAGTTTTCAATCTCCCTTAATTCCCTCAACTGCAATTTTCACGTTACTTTGACACTCAACTGTTACGCTCAGGTCTTGTTTTTTTTTTGCACACGCAGTTCCAGCCTATTGTTTATGGAAGCAAATCGTGATCAAAATTCAAATTCAAATGCATTATCAGAAACTCGGGCAGTACGAAATGAAAAGTTGAAATTTCATTAGAAGAAGCCCACACAAACGAGTCTTTCTTACGGTGCCTATAATAGCCCGTGGCTGAAGGCTTGTTATGGTCAGTGTTTGCGTTGTGGCTGTGTAGGCGAGCGGGACGTTTCCATTAGATTTGTATCGATTAAAAAAAAAAAAAAAAAAAAATCTTTAATGATTGGATCTCAGTAACTCCTTTTTTTTCTTTTTTTTTTAAATGGACACCAGACTAAACCATATAAGTTAATGGCTATTTTACTCCCGTGACCACTGCGAGACTTCAAATGTTATCGATCTCGTTGACTTCATCGTTATCTCAGCCTGCAGCGTTACCTCTGGTGTCCACTTGATCAGTAAGGAGAAAGAGGCGAGCCCATAGGCCCCGTCCACTGTCATCCTACATATATGGCTCATGGAGAGGGGCTTCTGGAGTGCATCTTCCATTTATATCTGAACTTTTTCATATGCTGAAGCTGGAAGTTGAAGACGCTGAAGAAGCAGAGGACCTTTCTGAGAATCGCGTCAGACAGAGACGCGAGGGACGCGAAAATTGGTTTAACGTGGTTGAGAGACAGATTGACAGACAACAGGTGACACAAGCCTTAAAGACAGAGGGACACAACTTGATTTGCTCCTTTTGTGTAGTTCCTAGTCTTTGCGTAGTGCCCTCTTGTGTTACTTGATGTTTCCAACTGATATATTGTGTAACGGGCTATGGTTAGACCATTCGGTGTCATTTCTTGACCCCCCCCCCCCCCCCCCCCCCCCCCCCAGCAGTTGTTCAATTAGACAGAAAAGCCTGTCCCACGTGGAAAAGATGCCGCCGGCGGTCACAGCATCGACGAGTTTGAAAGTGCAGTCCTGTTGCAGAAACCCAACAGCTAATAGCACCAAACGGGGATTTAGCGGGAAAACCAAATGAGCCTTTGACGCAAGTTAACTGGCCTCACCCTGTGATTAAAATATAAATAAATAAAACGCAATGAAGGTAAACAAGTACACATTGTAACTCTGTGGACTGTACAGACAAGGCTAAAGACAACATATTTACAAGCAATGTGTACCTTTTTCTAGTTGGTTATCATCATTATCAGAAGGATAACACAAGATGGCTTATGAACTGTCACTAATAGAAATTGATGGTCAACAAGCATGCTGTTCATAACGGCACGGACCAGCCAAGCTGTGAGGTAAAAAGGTGTGTGTTTGAGTACAGGGAAAATAATAATTTAAAAATAAAATAAAAAGACAGAGAGCATCAGAGAGAAAGAAGAGCGGGAGATGTTGGGCAAAAAGGGGGGCGGGGGGGGGGGGGGGGGGGGGGTGCTGAGGAGAGGAGGAGCAGAGGGATGGAATGAAGGAGAGAGGTGTTTGGAGAGAGGCTCAGGTGTGCGTGACTGGAAAACGGAGGAAGCTCTGAAGCTGCACAGCGATCAGGGGCAGCTTTGGGCTGTTTGTCATTGGAGTATCGATAGCCTCTCTTTTTTCTTTTCTTCCTGTGGTGGCACCACGCATCCTATTTATCAAGCGAGACTCTGCGAGTGACTTCAGAGAGACATGTAGGTAAGATTCCGGTGAAATACACCCTGAATGAAAAAGAACTGTAATTTATTCAACAGAAATGTACCCAGTGTCCTTACTCCTGCATTCAGCTTGGGAGTCAATTTTTTGTCGCACTTTTCTGGCGTTTTTTCCTTAAGGCACTTTGCGCTAACATCTGGATCAGTTATCACTTATTATATTATAAGGCATCGTCCCGCGTAACCTAGTTAAAGAGAGCAGCTCGTTGCACTGATGAATATGAGATGCAAATAAGACTGAGTGGGCTTAGAAACACCCTTTTATTCGGTGTATGCTGTAGCCATGTTCATTTCAGACGGTGTCTCTGTCATGTTTTGCATCATTCACTCGTGTTAAATTGTGTGTGTGTGTGTGTGTGTGTTTGATTCGGTGCAAATGATGGACTCATCTTCTTTTGCGGTTGACGGATGCAGCGCTGCGCCAGTATTTCTCCTTGGAGAGAGGCAGTTTGACCAGACGCTGTTCGTCAGTGATTTATTAAAAGCTTGCAAAATGTCACACCAGTCAATTAATTAAACTTAAAATGGTTGCTGTACGAGCACAGTCGAAACCACGATAGAAGGAGAAATTGAAGTCGATACAAACAGGTTGCTCGAGGACCGATGATTGAGGACTAACGGCGCAGGGCGCAGTTAAAACATTGCGGGACAAGTGATTTAAGGTCAGTCCTTGTTTGGGGAAGTTATGCACTGTCACACCTTGTCTGATGTTTTTTGCAGCAGGCATTGCGTGAGTGTGGTTGCACTCCCTGGTGACGGTGGTTGCATGTGTGTCACTGACACTAATTAGTATATTAGTGCTCATTAACAGGTTTCTGATGAAATGCTCTCTATTCTGTGTTGATACTACTTTAATCACCTGGGTTTAGTTTGGGCATGGATGCAATATGTTATTTATTGAGGCCTTTATTTTTAGAGAAACAACAAATTGTAGCTCTCAGGTCATTTGGAACACCAGTAATGCTACACCAGTGTGTCTGGTGTCCCTGTAGGGTTGGTGGTGTCCTTCATCTGAGCACCAGAAACATTTGTCCGTGGCACAGAGATGATTCCAGAAACCATTGAGCAATAGGCTACACATGATGCAAATAAACATTTAGAGTTTCTTTTAAAACATGCTGAAACATGCTGTTTCCTGGGACTCGGGCAAAAAAAAAATAATAAAAAAAAAAATAATAATAATCTTTTGTCCAATCTGTAACAAGAAACAAGAGGCACACCGAGACACTTTTCACAAGCTCACTCAGCAGAAAGCCTCTGCTAAAAAGCTCAATGTGTATTGTCAACAGAAAAAGCAATGTGACCCATTTCAGATCCCGGCAATTGAGTTGAGAAATGTTGCGTTGTCAGGGGATGGTTCCTATTTTCTCTGTGTTTCTGTTAAACATTCTCGTCCCTGAGTTTACTGCTGCTGTTGTACACCAAATTCTTAACTCGGAGACAAGGAACTTCTCTTGATATGCAAAGATCTGTAGACCTTATGCAAACTCAAACCTAAAAGAGTCTGCCGTAAAAGAGAAGCGCACACACCGATAGGATGATAAAAGAATAGTCTCTTTCTCTCATACATTTATGTGGGTGGATGCACGTCTATTTGTGAATGGCATTAGTGAATGCTTGCCTCACTGTCTCAGTTTGAGCATGCGTATTGGGGATAATTGCGGGTAGCTTTCTGATGTATATTTGTTTTAGAACCCCCCCCCCCTCCCCAATTTACTGTCTCAAGTCTAAATGTACTGACTTTGTACAGCCTGTGTTCAACTGCTAAGAAGGGCAGCTACAATGTATTTTGAAAACTCCACACTACCTCCCGCCCGATCATTAATTTCAAGCAAAAATGTATCTGTGTCATATTGAGCAAGATGGAGGAAGTGAATGAATATTTGCAAGGGATGTCTCTAAATATTCCGTTGCAGTTAATGTCCCCTGTTTAACACGCGGTGAATTAAATGCTTTCTCAACACGGAGAACAGCATGTCAGCACTAATGAAATTCAGTGAATTAAAGAAAGGGAAGGGGTTTGTTTGCTTCTGTCTATGCTGTGTGTTTATATCCATGTAAAAGTGGATTTGGAAGGTTTTGTATCACATTTGTGTGTAGTTTGGATAGAGCTAAAGACATTAGTGCCTAATGGTGTGTTGGAGATGTTTGTTTAGGGAATGAGTGGTTGATTTGGTATGGTTAGGCCTGCACAACAAGAGAGCGACATAGATGGAGTGTTACAGAGTAGCACAGCGTCGATGTGACTTAGAGAGCGTAGCAAATGAAATGGTGGAAAGAGAAACGTGTGAAAAGAACGTAGTTAGAGGGATTGTGTGTATGACTACAAAGCAGTAACATGAAGTAAAAAGAATTAGAAATCATGCCTGACTCGTGTGTGTGCACATTACGACTTGTGGAGCACGGACACAGATGGGCTCATATGTGGCACCAGGTCTTAATGGGTTAATGGGCTCGTAGACAGAGAGAATAGGAAACAGAAACAGACACATCACTGATTCAGACGGGGTGTATGCGTGGGACAGAGCTGAGTTTTGTTTGATTTGTTCATTATTGGAGCAGCAGTTAGCCTTTTTGCCATACTGACACAGTCAAGTTAATTACAGTCAGGGAGACTCTCTGTCCCCTGATGCCTCTTTTTTTTCTTTTTTTTTACTGCCCCTGCCTTCCTCTCTTTCTTTTATCTCTTTCTCTGCCTGTCTGTACTTCCTGAGGCATACACTTCCCCTCTCTATTTCTTCTCCCACCTTTCCCTCTTTTCTGCTTTTCTTTCTATCTTACCTCCATCTGCCTTTTCATCTGAGGCGCGCTGCCTCCTTCCATTTTCTGTGTCCTTTTCATCCTCTATTTCTGTATTTCCTAACATTCCCGTCACGACCTTGATCCTGTTTTGCATGAGCAGTGGCTTCTCTGCTGTCCGAGCCGTCCCGGATCACCTGCTATTTATGTTCAATAAGATCTCTGCATTGTAAGGAAAAAATTGTGAGTTTAAGCAAAATATAATTCTTATCCTTTAAGGTAGGGAAAAGGTTGCCTTTAACATACCTCAGTGGAAGATACTGATGTGTTAAACTCAGGATGCCTGTTGGATGTCCTATTGCTTGATGTGTCCTGTAAATTTGTTTGAATCATCCTCTCAGTAGCTTTCTTACCCGTATCTTTCAAAGGGGATTCTTCACGGCTGCCTAACCTCAGATTTTGAATTTAAGAATTCATGATAAGAAGAAACAAGCTGAAGTCTACCTTATTTTCTAGAACAAAAAGAATACAAAATACCCATAAATGTTTCCTCCGTTCCTGTACACACTCGTTGACTGTATTTATATAAGGGTGATAAAAACCTGAACAAAGTTATGTTGAAGTGGCTAAAGCAGTGGTTATTATGTGAGTTATATTTGCAACATTTGAATTCTCATCACATGGCTTTAGCTTTAAAATTGGCCCTATTAAAATATATCAGTTCAGGCTGTCATTTATTAAGTTTTCCACACTTTTCAAGACCTATCTAAATAAATAAACATGTCTCCAAATGAAGGTTTTTGAAAAGAACAAAATCGTAGACTCTAATTTTTATTTATGAATTTGCCTTTGACCTTATTTAGAAGATCCAGGAGTATTAAGCGTTAAACCAAAGCTCAATAATGCTGATCTCCCAACTTGTTTGTTTATCTCAGGTTTAATGAAGAGATATCAGATCCCATGCTGTCATTACTATGTTAGAAGTAAATGAATAAGCTTTTCAAAAAGACTGAGCGGCTAATAAATTATGCTTGTGTAATTCAAGATCGGTTAAGAATTTCAAATTATAATCAAATCTTTTTCTGCCCACAGGTTCATGAGAACATGTCTTTCTGTCAGCTGTTACAGTGGACACCAACTCAGCCTTGTAATTGGGGAATCCTGGAGTTGTTTCAGCCGATGAGAATTAGTCCAGATTTTCTTTTTTATTTCCCAGGTTGCACCGCTGCACCTGTCTCAGCTGTTTCACTGATGGTCCCACCTTGACATCCAAAGGAAAGAGAGGCAAGCTGGGAAGCAACATATTAAAATACATTTTTCAAGTCCTCCACTGTGCTACAAGCTCGTGCTATGGGCAGGGAAAGTGTTTCTGGGACAAGTGGTACCCTGTGACGACTCTGCACGGCAAGTCTAAGATCTGCTTCTGCTTTGTGACCTCAACGGGAAAAGATGACGTTTTGGCTGCTCCTCGTTCTGTCCATTTGGGTGGAGCTTGAACAAGTTGACTCTGCTCATGCCAATGAACGGAGAGTTGTGGCACATATACCTGGTGACATCATCATTGGAGCATTGTTCTCTGTCCATCATCAGCCTACTGCTGACAAGGTGATTTACTGTTTGCTGTGTCTGTCTGTAGCAATTGGTTCACTTTCTGCATGCATAAAATTTGTAAAAAGACGGTGAGAAAAAGGATATAAATTTTGCCAAACTGATTAACTACTGAACCAAGAGTGTTAATGTTGTTTTGCTTATTAAGACCAAAGGAATACGTTCAGTTTGTAAAATGGTTACCTCTGTGTGAGTCTACGATCATCCAAGCTTCATTAGTTGCCCGAGGAACCAGTTGTCACCCACTGACATTTATGCTTTTTTCATCTCATTATGGATAATTGCAAAAGGGAGAAACAAAACAAGAATCTTTGAACCTGGCAACTATGTAAATGTAAACCCATGTTAGCAAAGTACTAAGGCGTTTGGTGCATAGTTTAGAAAATGTTCTCATTTAGTCTGCTAAATAAGTATTAAATAATCTGCCTGAATAATTCATTAGATTACTGGTTATGTCAACTCTAAGACAATGTTGGTATCTAAATGTCAATTTGCTTTGACTTGATTTACTTTCTCCTTCTACCCTGTCTGCTCAGGTACATGAGCGCAAGTGTGGTGCCGTGCGAGAGCAGTATGGCATCCAGAGGGTGGAGGCCATGATGTATACGCTGGACCGCATCAACGCCGACCCGCAAATTCTCCCCAACATCAGCCTGGGCTGTGAGATCCGAGACTCCTGTTGGCACTCGGCTGTGGCTCTAGAGCAGAGCATCGAGTTCATCAGGGATTCACTGGTCTCTTCTGATGAGGCTGAGGAGTGGGGTGGCAGTTCTTGGGGAGGTGTAGGAGGGGGAGGAGGCGGGGGAGCGACAATGAAATGCTCAGACCCCTCTGCTACTCCGATGCGAGGAAAGAAACCCATCGTGGGATTGATTGGACCTGGGTCAAGCTCAGTGGCCATTCAGGTCCAGAATCTGCTACAGCTATTCAACATACCACAGATTGCCTACTCTGCTACTAGTATGGACCTCAGTGATAAGGTGAGCACGATGACTGATGTTGTTTAATCTGCACAGATGCAGACATGTCAATATTAGAGAAAATTGATTTGTTCCACTTAGATGTAATATAACTTAATTATGCAAACGTATTCATTATCCACTTTGCTAAATGTCCTACTTCCTGCTGTATAAGTGCTTGCCACTGATTCAGTCTCCATTGTTTCAGAGCCTTTACAAATATTTCATGCGGGTAGTGCCTTCGGATGCCCAGCAAGCACGAGCTATGGTGGACATTGTCAAGAGATACAACTGGAGCTATGTGTCTGCTATCCACACTGAAGGTACAACCACCCACACTTCCAATCTCCAGTCTTTTCCTTTGTCTTGCTCTGTCTTTGTCCTCTATGCTGTGATCTTGCCTACTCATTTTTATTTAACCATGTATCTTTTATGTGCAATGCTGTCCAAGTAATGGTGTGCGCTAGAATGTTTTCATTCTGAAAACAAATGTCATGTTTCAAGAGAGGGAAGTTCTTGAGAACCAGAAAGCAAAAAAAGTTGTATCACAAACAACACAGGGCTACTTTATTAGTTCAAAGAAAATAAGAAATGGGAGAAGCAAATTTAATTGAGTGTAGCAACACTGCGGCAGAGAGAGGAGGAAGAAGTGGTTTTTAAAGCGACGGGTTTAGAGCTTACGAAGGGAAATGTGTTAAAAATTGAATTACTGTAGCTGGGATGAAGCCAGCTATATGCCAAAAGACTGATGAAGCAGGAGTGTCCTAAAGTGGGGAAGTAGATCAGCAGGTAATGGCTGGAGGACAGAGGGAACCAAAAGGTCACGAGAAACACATTCCTCTGATTTCAAAATGCTTCTCAAAATAAAAGTCCAAATTCACAGTGACGAACGACAAGGGAGAAACACTCAGACCTCGGGGAGGATTATGTACTACAGACAAGAGAAAATCCTTTTTAGAGCAAAGGAAAAAATCTTTCAATTGTGTTACTCATCCATTCACTCACTTACGATGGAGCTAGAATTGAGTTGAGTCAGAGTTTACTAATGGGAGATGTTGCAGATAGTGTGTCAGCCACCTGAAGTGGAGGACAATGCATTGGAGTCTGAGTGCATTTGTCCACTAAGCCAAGGGTTGCTCACCCTGTGTGTGATAAAGAGTGATAAGCACACCCACATACGCACACTCATACGTGCACACACTGTTCCACATTAAAGACTGTAGATTCAGGCGCCTGGCTTTATCGGGGGGGGAATGTAGGTATAAATACTGAGTGTGTGTGTGTGTGTGTGTGTGTGTGCTAGTGGTTTGGTCTGCAAGTGTTTGTATATTACATAAACGTACTGAGTATTCATGTATGTGTATGTGTGTGAGAGAGAAGTTTGTGTTAGCCTGGTGAGTGAAATGGAGGAGGTGGAATACATAATGCAATGCTGTAGCTGAGGCCAATCTGCATAAGGCATACTGATCAGGTATTGACAGATTTTAATGTAAAACTACAGACATCACCAAATCTAATTTTTTAAAAATGTATTTATGACCCATGAGCATTATTTGATTTTAAGAGATGTTCTAATTCATTAACTTCTGAAACCATGATCAAATTTGCTGTTTGAATCTGAATTCATAATTCTTGGACTAATTTATGTTTAATGTTCAATCATTGAAAATCACTGCATTGAAAGCGTAGTATAGTTTACGAAAAATATGTCATTGAAATCTGCAGGTCAATCAAAATTCTGCTTAAAAGTTACAGCAACAATTTGAAAAGGGGAATAAGAGAGAAAAATGATATCCCTCTTCTACTTTTCCACGCCAGAGATGCTTGATATACACAATAGGCAGCAGGAGAAGATAAATGGAGTCGTATGATGACCCGCTTAATGAGCCACAAATGACATCTCTCGACCAGTCCAGGGTGTACCCTGCCTATCGCCCAATGACAGCTGGGATAGGCTGTGAATGGATGGAGGGAGGGATGGATGGATGGATGAAATGTCTGAAATGCACTACATTTAAACAGATGATCTGCAGGATGGCACATGTCAGTGCAGCAACAGAGAGAGTCACATCATAATCACATGCATGATGACGTGCTCGAGGCATGGATGTTCATCACCAGGAGTTTTGAAGGTTAAAAACGTACAAATTATTCCAATATTTAGGTTAATTAGTGAGTGTAAGATAAACGAAATGTATATATAGAGCTGTGAGGAATGTGGGCTCTATTATAGTAAATGATACATTAATATGAATGGATGAGAATATAAGGCACTAATACTACCCATGTTAGTTCAAGCGTCTGCGATTACGTAATTATTTTCTGAAATTTTCTCAACTAAAAATGAAATGAGATATATTAAGAGATGCTAAACATATTTGCAAATCTGCCTGAGTTAGTTTATGTAAATAAAGGGCTCCAGACAAATCGTCCTACATATTTATAACGGTGTGGCGTCAGAGAGAACATTTGTTTTACTCGTGACATTTTTTTTTCCTTCTCCTGCGAGTAATCGGCATATGAGTGGGGTCCTGTGCGCTTGTTCATTAATCTTAGCAACAATGCGAGGAGCATGTGTGGTACCTTTCTTGGAATTTCAGGTGCTGCTGTTGTTGTTGTTGTTGTTGTTGTTGTTGTTGTGTGTACAACGTGTGACTTCGTCAGGAAAGTGTCGGTCTTTGTGCGCACACAGAGAGGTAGGTTTAACCTTGGAACTGGCTCTCAAGGTTGCACGCTGTCTTCTCAAACACAAGCCCTCAGACACAGAGTAAGAGAGGAGAGGAAGGAAAGAATTTAAAAGGGCTGGAATTCTGAAAGGAATCTAGAGGAAATGAAATGTCTGCTGACGGGGGGGAAAAAAGGAGCAAGAATAATTGGGGATGAGGAACAAGGGAGGAAGAAAGAATGGGAGAACAAGTGATAATAGTGCCAGAAAACCACAGACGGCACAATGTGGGTATGTTTGTGTGAGTGTATGTGACTGTGTGCTTGGATGTGGGGTGTTTAGGATAGATAGGAGGGCATACAGAAGCTGCAGAATCAGAGAAAATTTGGTGGGGAGGTTTGTAGAGACTCATTAATTCTATGCATTACCATTTTGCATCTGGGGGCAAAAGACAGGGAAACTGATTTTCAGCAAACTGAATAATACATGTTATGTCAGCATAGTAATTATACTCACAGAATCATGGAATACTGTGAGTGTAACTTTTTCATTGTAATGATTTATCACACGTGCTTAATTATGTAACTGTTTTTATCATTTAAAATGGACATAAGATGCAAAGAAGTCTGTCTGGCTTAGACCATATTTCTTTGCAGCTGGGGCTTCTGGAGCATTCTCATTGGGTCCCTTAACAGCTGGGCTGGTGTTCTGGTGACTGTCTTTACGCCGCTTTATCTGCTCAGTGTGTTTACTTTTTAGTTTCTAGAATTATGACTGTGCACCATCAGGATTACATTAGATAAGGCGGATGCTACTACCTGAAACACTCCCCCTCCCCCAGCTTTGTTAAAGGTGGTCGAGACCACACAGTACCACTTCACAAGTGGTTTGGGATGCGGCTTGATTTGCAAAACAGAGGACAAATGAGCACAAGACTGGCAACTCAAGACAAAGAAAGATATGAGAATGAGTATGGTCATTTCTTTGGATTGTCACGTTGTCAGCAACCGTAGATATTCTAAAGATAATTGAAAAAGAAGCACTGAACAATATTTTAAAACAACTTCAAGCCCAAGCTGTGTGTTGAGTAAAATAACAACCGCCGTCCTCAGCTGAGAATGATGATGGTGAAGTTGAAATCCGTCGTGAGGACTCTGACTGCTGAGAGAACAAGTCGGATACCTGTTTACTCATCACTTGTGAATTTAAGTTATTGCGGCTTAGTAGAAAATAATCACAAACAAGTTTCACAGATGTATTTTACATGAAATCTATATGGCCAGCGTCTTCTGATAATCATGTTGTTGCGTAAATCAGTCCTACTGTGCCACTGGCTGGGATTTCAATGCTGAAATTGATGCACAGCTCAGTACTGTTACTGGGGGGGCTTGAGATGGACAACAAAACCACTGTAGCAAAACATTTTCCTGCAACACAAATACAAAACAGGGTTACTCTGGAAATCCTATTTGATGAGAACATGCTCTCCTGTGAATATTCAGATAAAAACTCACCTGCTATACTTTCATACTTTACTTTAATGTGAAACAATGTCCCACAGGCAGCTTTGTGTTTGATATTACCGTGTTACTTCTCATGAATCACATCACAATAGGAGAAGGTACATAAGTATTACAAGATTCTTTGCTACATGTCATAAGTAGACTGATTCTGTAACCGTCAATCTGTCCTCATTTTTTAAATGTTTAAAGTTTTTGATTTTAGGCAGAAAAAGGTTATACTGATTAGAACCCCTAAATAGTAGATTGAAACTACGCAGTACAACTTAGCAACGCTGATGAACTGCAAGGCATGAAATGTGACGTGAAACAGTATTAAACGTGTACAAAGAGCTTATGTAAAGCATATGCAGGCATAAAACAAACTACTACATGAATGAATTAGCATTGAGCTCTGTGGGGCATAGTTAGTCATACATTAGGAGGAGAGGCAGCAGAAACACGATCATTCTAATGCTCTGATATGTACGGCTGTTTCTGTTTAGAGAGAGTAGAAATTTGACAATGCTTAAGTCCTCTGTAAAACCAGCCTGTAACAGGATGCTGTCAGGACACAAAGAGGCACTGGACTATTTTTTTTTTTTTTTTTTTGTCAGCACTATCCTTTAATCCATCTAATCCATCTAATAAATGGATTGTTCATTGAACAAACTAATAATTCACAGCTCCAACAGGGTAAGAGCATTCACTGTGTGTTACAATGACGATAGCCACCATTGTCAACATCAACTATACTGAATTCAGTATTTTATTCCTCATGCTTCCTCTGCTGTCTCCCTCTGTTATTAGTTTCTGTGTTTCTCTGTTTAGCTCAATTCAATTCGGCTCAATGGGTTTTATTGACACAAAAATTGACATGTTGTACCCAACCTCGCTCTGACATCAATTGATCGATCTCTCAATGAATCAAAATGCGACCCTTCTCTCCACCTCTCTTTTTTCACTCGCACTCTTACTTTTTCTCATTTGTTTCTTCTATCTGCCGTTAATGGCTCTTTTGATCTGAGCCTCGCAGATTCTGTCTCTCCTTCTATTGTCGTGGTTTCGTCTCCCTTTCCGTTCCCATCATCCTTTTATCAGTTGCACTCTCCCTCTGACTCCGCAGCACAACATGGCCTTTACGTATTTAACTTCTGTGGCATTTGAAGGATTATGGGAGAGAGGAAAGTGGGATTTGGGGGAGACGGTATGGAGAAGGGTTTAATGAATGGAGAAGGGGAGAATGGCTGAAGCAGCTTATGTTTTTATAATCGTTGCTGGTAATGTTGCCTGAGGGTGAACATTCAAAGTGGGTCATGGGCCAGTTTTTTTGTGGGTCCTGGAATAACACGAAAGCTTACTATAATGATCATTGGTCACAAGACTACGTCTACACAAATTGGTCTCCTGTTTCAGAATTCATGTTCTGGGAATCTACTTAATGGCTTCTGTTAGGATAATAGATGAATTGCCATTCACCCTAATCCTCAAGCTTCCATGACATCTTTAAAGAAGTGTTAGGGCTGTGCAATTATTTTTTTTTATTACAATATCGGCATGTTCTACATAAAATGGGCTATCAATTTATATCACAAAGATGATGATGTTTGCATGCAGACCACTTTCCACTCCACAAATGAACTGCAAGTTCATAGATTTGGTAATTGGTTAAAATTTGACCCAAATGAAATATTCTTAATTGCAAATGTGCTTCACACAAAGGCACTTTTAACGGCGGAGCCTCTCCCTCTATGAAGACGTCCTTGTGGGTTATCTGATTGTGGTGTTATTACAGTGGTTGGTCAGGACGCAGCAGAGCCTGACCTTGCTGCATCTGAGAAATGCATACGGACAGAGATGATCAGATTACTCTTATTCAAGATGTGTCCAGATAGGCTCAGATTCCAGAATAATGTTTTGGACAATGTTTTGTAGAGTTGTCGGCAAAAAGTCAATACTGAGATATCAACTGATACCAAAAGTTTATGCTGGAATAGATACTATTTTTTCCCCATGGTATTGATAAAATCAGATATGGAGTGTTTTCTCTGGCACTGGTGTCGAGTTTGAAATTGTAGTATTTTGAAAACCCTCGTGTTCAGCGTCTCAGAAGTTAAAATAAATACCAGAAGCAAGGCTACAGTGTTGTCCCTATTTGACACTGTGATGAAAAAGCGAGAGATCAGCTTCAAGGTTAGGGGCCACTGCTTCAACAACAGGTATGGTATTATCATTATCAGATAATTCAAGCACTGCAGTTCATTTGCTGGAGGTTGACGCTCTGTTGATTTTAACCAAGAAGTGTCAAGCGTGGTCTGTTGCATATCATCAGGACTAACTACCTGCCTGTGAAATCGAATGCTTGGTTTCCTTTTGTTATCCCAAGCAGAATGTACTCGACTCGGTGGGTGAAAAGAATTCAGATTTATTTCCTATTCTTGATTTGTGTGGTGATTGTCAAACACTGCTGTGGTGCATTACATTTTGCGCAAACATCTTTTTTTTTACAGTGTTGAAGTGAGATTGTGTCAAGGATTATCAAATTAAGTTTAATGGCCCTACTCAAAATGTTTTGTTCATGTGGAAGCTGTGACTACCATGTTAAAATGAATACCTAGAAAATAAGGTACACAGTGCACACAACTGAGTACTACTATTGTACTACTGAGTACTACAACTTCAGTATTGGAATCTAGACACAGGCATTACTTTTTTTTAAATTATAGAACTGATTTAATTGCAAATAAAATAATAACAAAAATATGATAATAAGAATCTGAACGTTTTAAGTGTTTTTTTATATCCCGTACATACTTAGACTTACAGTTAGCTGGCTGAGTTAGTAACTGACGGTAGAATTGCGAAGAATAGTATCAGCAGGGGTGGAGTTAATTTATGTTTCAATTATTGTGACCACGTGAAATGATGTTTATATTGGTATGTAATAATAATATAATGTTAATGATAGTCTATGAATGCATTGTTCAGCAAAAGACTGTCGGAAGACAGAGTCGAGGCTTAGACTGGAGCTTTTTATTGAGCACTCGGATTGAACAGACAAAGGCACAAGCGTCAAGGAAAAATCCAGTTTGATTCAAGGCAGAGAAGTTCCTGCATGGGTTTCATAAATGGTTCAAGTTTATTTCTGACTTGTTTACTTGCTAAATCCCTTATTGAAGAACACTAAGGCTAAGATTCTTATTTCTTTTCCTACGTGCTTGCATCCAGCCCAAAATAACATGTACAAGTCACCATATATGGGCTTTGTTCCTGTCATACGTGTAAACAGGATGACACAGAATCTCTGCGGCTGTTCTGTCTGTCCGCTGGGGCTGCAGTTTTTTTGCTCAGAGCTTGCACATGACAAATTTACATCCTAACCACAAGCTTGTTGTACCACAACACAACAGTTTACATCACAGAATAAGTTACGAAAAGTAATCAAAGTAAAAATTTTGGGCAGTCCCACAAACATAAGCACGGAGATTAGCAGCAGTAAAAGGGGTGATCCCCTGAAAGCCACAACAGACATACCTTGCACCCACATCTTCACATGTGCACATGTTAGGACAATGAAACTCTTTCACCATGCACACATGCCCACATTGCACTCCAGTGAGAATGTTTGCGTAACACATACTCATTAATCTCTCAGTACTGTCGACATATATTGACACAGAAAATTAAATATGTAATTAGATTTTTGAATCTCTACTTGTCTGTTTCTCCAGCAGATGCTATGCAGGATTTTTGGAGAACCGGGAAAATAATAGAGTAAGAGAGATCAAAAAAAAAAAAGAAGAAGAAGACGGCCCTCATGTATTTTAACGACACGTTTTTCTCCAGCTCATGCCATGACGGAGGGGACTGTGGAAACAGAAACTGAAGAAAGAGAGGGGAAAGAGGAGAGAGATGCAAATGTTTAGACCAAAGAATGCTGAGACTGAGAAGGATGCCAGGTGGTTGAGAGGAAGGAGAGGGAATGAAATGAGGGGCAAAAAGATGTCTGCTGTCTATGTCTCAAAATTTCAATACCTGTACTGCTGCTGCAAACCAAGCTGTGATAGAAAAGGTGAGTGGTGACATGTCGGAGAGTGGGAAATTTCAAAGAGGGCAGCTTTGCATTTGATTGCGTGTTGCAGTGTACCGCTATAACCTACACAATGGAAAGACACAATGGAAGTGGGGAGGGACTCATGCAATTTTCATTCCGGTGTTTAAAACTTTCAGGCTAGGCAGACATTTTGAGTTTGAAACTCCAGTGAATCCTTCTCTAATTGGTGTTTTAACCCCATTTCCACCAGACTAGCAGTGGTATGTGCACACCTTAGAACAATATATTTAATTTAGGAGTGAAAGAATTTCAGCTTTTTAGAGGAAAGGAACAGCCACACGACAGTGAGGGAAGAACTATGTCTGAAAGAAACTGTGAATGTGTGATCTCGGTTGTTTTTTTCTGTGGAAGGTGATAAAACAAAGTACCACATGTGTGAATGAGTTAAATGCCCTGCGTATGAGGCAGTTTGTTTCGAAAGGTGATAATTTTGCATGTCATGCGTGTCTGTTTGGATGAGAAATCAATCTTACTGATGCGTATCATGTTCTGGATTTATGTTTTTTGTTTTGGATTTCAGTCCATGTAAGAGCTGGTGGAGTTTCATTCTCACCATTGGAATACTGGTTCCCGTTTTATACAGATTTATGCGTTTATTTATTTGATTTTAATACGAGCTCAGTTTGACTTGTTAATCACAAATAGTCATGTGACACTGTGTCATGGCCTGCATTGTGGTGTGGTAGTTAGCACTGGAAAACTTGCCTGTTTGGTTAGTCATAAGTGTGTTGGCCATCTGATGGATCGGCAACCTGTCCAGGGTGTAACCCACCTCTATTCCGATGGCAGCAGGGTTAGGCTCCGGCTCACCCCACTCCCCCATATTGTTCTTAAAACAACATGACCTTATTTGGACCTTGTGTTATGCCTAAATAAGGTCATATTTAAAGTAAGCAACAACTGCATTAAGCTTTGTTCTTTGTTGCAGTGTGTAGACCTGAATGCACCTTACTCTCATTATAACATCCTACCAAGGTCTTTTAAATCTTGCATCACACACTGTTGCTCTACGACGTATGCTCGTGGGCTCCAGCAGAGTCGGTGCAGAACAGCACGGCTGTTGGTAAAAAGAAGACACGCTTTTGGGGTTTGTCTGTTTTTTAAGGGATACAAGTGTATTAAAGAATGAGCAGAAACACGGCAGTGGTTTAAGGGGATGTAATCTGGGCATGAATCATTAATCGAGCTGTGCTCCTTAACATAGAAACGGAAACATAAATGGAATATCCTTTATGAACTAAAGACGATATGTATTTTGAATAAACTATTAAGTTTATTTAGTGCAAACTTGTATTGTTGAGTTGAAGGGACACTGCATTTGTATTTGAGAAAAAACAACCCTTGGCAGATTTACCAATGAAAAGAGAAATAATTCTCACATGAAAGTTCCTGCGGAGTCCAGCAGGTTACAAGGTTTACAGATTTTTTTTTTTTTATAATGATACCAGTATGAATGTGTATGTGTGCATATGTGTGTGACTCAAAGTGCGCAGGGGAGGGATAGTCTGTACCATCTGTCTCTCACTCTTCTCACTGAGACACTAATTACAGGACTTTACACTTCACTCCACCACCCTCATCACTGGACTGACTACACATGCGTTGGTCAGGGATTATGGGACCTCCTCTTCCTCTCTCCCTTTTCTCCGTTTCTATCTGTATGCTCTGCTTTCCCTTAATAAATTTCCATCTCTTTCCTTCGTTTCCTTGTCTCCACTCTTTTATCACCGTCTGTCTTCTTTGTCTCCTTAAAGCTGTCTTTTTTTCGTCATCTATTTATGTAGAGCGCAGATCAATGATACCAAATTAGAGTGCACTTTGTAGGTAATTGCACACAATAACGTTATCAGAGATGAAAAGTAAAAGCATAAAAAAGGAGACAGCTTTTATATTTTCTTCAATCAACATGGAAGAGGGAAGAGACATAAAAAGAAGAGAGGACGAAAAATTAAAGAGGGGAATCCTGTCATATTCTTTGCCAATATGCACAACCCTTCATTAGCATAAATTCCAGGTCACCCACTTTCTCTGGCAGAGAAAGGGGTGCCACAGTGGGGAGATGCTTTCTCTGACATATATCTGAGCTGGTATGTGTAGTACAGGAACAACCACGTTAATGGAGTGGGCCTGTTTTTGAAAATGAGAGAGCATCAGGTCCTTTACACATTTTTCACCACAAAAGGAGAATCTATCTCTTTCTATATCTCTGTCACTCTGTCTCCTTCCATACACCCATCCACATACTCCACCTTTACAGCTGCTATTTAAGTAACTTCGGCACAAAACTGAGCCAGTTAAAACCCTTCTGTACTTTCTGTGGTTTTCCAGGTAACTATGGTGAAAGTGGGATGGGAGCGTTCAAGGACATGGCGGCCAAGGAGGGCATCTGTATCGCCCACTCTGGTAAGAGGCAACAGGTCAAGATAACCGCAGAAAATCCAACATTAATCTTAATTACAGATTTTGTTTTTCAGTAGGGAAACAAATTACTTTAGTTGTTACACAGTTCAGTGTTGATTCAAGTATAACTCTCAGCATTTGTACACCCACTGCAGAGTGTTCCTTTTGCATACAGAAGAGCATTATTATTTTTGTCCTTCTACTCCTTCTTAGACCAAATGCTGTCAACATTGATACAAAGGTGTTGAGCATAATTTTATGTTAACTGCAGTAAACATGCACTACCTAAGAAAGCATACCTTATGATGACGGTCCCACTGTAGGACAAGGACTTCATGCTTTAGTGACGGGCTCTGCTTCATGTTTATTGCTGGTGGTCGCCTCTGCACTAGAAATTAAAGAGGTTGCACGACAAAAAAAGGCTCAAAGTCAACTCCTCAGATGAAGAAACGGTGATCCGGAAAGGACACGAGGGTCACAGGCTTGTGTTTGTCTGACATGTTTCCCCCAGGCAAAATCTGGAGCAATGCTGGACATCACAGCTTTGATCGACTGCTAGAGAAACTGAGGGCACACCTGCCCAAGGCCAGGGTGGTGGCGTGTTTCTGCGAAGGTATGACTGTCCGTAATATCCTCATGGCTATGAGACGTCAGGGACTGGTGGGAGAGTTCCTCCTCATCGGCAGGTCAGTAAATTTCTGTTGTGTTGACAGAGCTTGGCTTTACAATGTTTTTACCAAGAATATGTCTCTCTGTCTCCAACGTAATCTATAAAAAATACTAAGCGGATTAACTTTAGGCACCTTAAAAAAAAAATCAACAAAACTTACAAACATGTTTTTCTTTTGCACTGAGCAGCTCACCCAGACATTGCAGACAAGACATTGTTGCCGTTTATGAATTGCCCAAAATAAAACAAAAAAAACAAAGTCTGTGATCTTAAATTATGGTTAATTCCCACACAATTCCTTTCTTCTTACAATTCATTTGCAAAACTAAGCTCTTAAAAGGAAATTTTTTTTTTTTTTTTTTTTACATCTGAGCATGTGTATGAAAGCTGTAACAAAGCCTCTTGAGTTTGAGTCGTCATGCCAACTGAGTGATTAACATAAAATGAATCATGATTTCAGTACCTTTGCCTGCTAACCTGCCTTGAATAAAACATAATTTGTGTAGACTTGAGACAATATGATGTGATTACCATTGAAATCACAAAAATATAATTATTTTCAATTCTGCTCTACTTCTCCCATAGTGATCAGTGCTGTGTAATTAAATCATCGTAGCGAGCATATTTTGTCTAGTCATCTCACTCATCTAACTCATCATCCACCTCACCACCATCATCATCACCGTCCTTCGGGGAATGAGGTAAAGTCTTAAATCCCACTAAATCTCTTGTTTGTCTGTTTTGCCAGTAGAAAAAGGTTGAATGAGAAAGATCATAAAATTAAGACGGATAGAGCGTCTTCCCTTAATTAAATGACTGGGTTTGTCATAGATTTGATAGACTGTGAGGGGACAATTAAAATGATTAGCTGTGACAGTCCAAAATTGGTAAAAAAACATGATAAACTACTAAGACAATTCATAGTTAAAAGACAAGCCAGATGGTTTGAACCTTGTGTGAACTCATATGTGGAAAGTGTTTGAAAAAAGGGCAGGTTTTTAAAAAAAAAAAAAAAAAAAAAAAAAAAAAGTCTTTGGTTATTGGGTGAACCATATCTCTATATTTATCATAAGCAAACTTTAACCAATCATATCAGTTCAGAAGAGTAAGTTGGAGAAATCAAACTTTGACAAATACCCGTGTGGAGAAAAGCTAAACAATCTTCCACCAAGAAAAGCCTTCAGTGCCCTTTTTTTTTTTTAAAAGAGAAATACTCTCTGGTTCTGATACAAGAGATGCCCTAGCATCATCTCTGCTAAAATCTTTTGGAGCCACTACTAATCCCACACCTAAAACCTGCCCATAGTTGCCTGTATAGAACACGTATGTACTAACGCATAGCCAGAGGGTTAGCGAGATGGATTTTCTTCTTCTGAAAGCTGAGCCTGGAGGCACTTTCATTTGAACTGCCTCTGTAAAATTCTTTGTTAAACTTTACTTTCCTCACGAGGTCATCCAGAAATGCTAACTGACACCTTGATGTCAATATCAGATCGATTTGTTGATCAACGACAGTTTCCTGACATCATATAAAACCATCTTGGTACCACTGAGCACAGTCATAAATTCCCATTATTTTTCTCACTTTGAAATGTTTTTTTTACGAAGCAAACTTGCTTTTAGATATGCTGAATCTCTCACCGTTATTCATTTTAGCTGCTGAAAAAAGTCATTAATAGTTTGTTAAAGTAGACAGTAGAGTAGTAGAGTTTTTGCAGTAAGTCCTCCGTCTCTGTTAATTGAATATCATCCTTCGTTAGCATCTTCATCATAAACGGACTGCAGTTACAAATTGGAGAGCGTCACGGGTGGGTGCCTTGCTCACAGGGGGTCTGTGGAAGCAACTTCAGATTAACTGAGTTGGGCAGACACTTATTTAACACCAGGATAATTACGTTACCAGAGGAGCATACAGATGATGATAAAGCAGATTTTTACTCCATTTCCTTGGGGAGATGGTTATGAAATACATAAAGATCTCTGAACCCTAAGATTTTTTTTTTACTTTTTAAAAAGACATATGTGCCACATACCATACCAAAGACTTTACTATTAGCATGCTGATGTGTTGTGTTATTATCTCTAATATATCCTGGCCTAGAGTTGTTCTAATGAAATTGGGATCATCTGTCTTTGCTGTGATGAATTTTTTTTCAGGAACATACTTAAAACCCTTTCAGTGACACCGTACAAACCCACTTATTGTATATTCAAAGTGAGATTCTCTGATATTGCTTCATTGCGCTGCTCAGAGTGTATAGTAAGTAATCTGTTGTAGATATTTCAGTTCAATTATCGGACAAATATGAAGCAAACTCTTATTATTATTTCAAGAGTTTGAAATAATGCTGAAGAAAAAAATTCTTTAACTGGCACATTTGTCATGGATTGATAATAATAATGAAGTAGGACCCAAATGAAGCGCTGAGCAGGCAGGAAGCAACCAGATGGTAGAGCTGAAAAGGCATTTTTTTTTTTTTTGCAAAGCAGGAGATCCAGAAAAACTAAACATTTAACAAACAAGTAACTGGAATCAGATCAAAAACAAGCCTGACTGACAAGGTGAGAAGCCAGGAATGGAACTAAGACTGTATCATTGGGGATCTGGCCGTTAACTAAGGAAATGAGAGAGTATTTAAAGTAAGGGAGCAAGTGAAGTAACACAGGGCATGTGGTGGTGATTAGCTAGCAGAATCCAGGTGTACAAGGATGGCAGGAAACCAGCCAAACTGAGAGTATCCAGAGATCAGACCCAGGAAATGCATATCACAAGGCAAAACAGAAAACCCAAGCCTGAACCTTAAGCTTAACGTGAAACCAAAACACAACATGAACCCTCAAACTATGACAACAACTCTATTATCTGGTTTGGAGCAAATAAACAAAGCTGCTCAGTATAGGCTGCTTTATGCGTGGCTGTGATCAACAGAGTGGCGGTCACCAACTGCAAACACATCTTTAAGAAAAATGGCACAAGCAGAAATGGTTGCCAATTCAAATGCTTACTCATGTGATTAGAAGTGTGATTGAAATGTTCAGTACATCAGAAGTAACCCAAATGTGCATCAACCAATTTCCGAAAAGGCAAAAGCAGGTATAATTTTTTGGAAATGTATTATGATCCCTTTTGCCATCCTACTTCCAAGTTCTTCTTTCCCCTTTCTAAATAACTGCTGTCGCAACATACCGGCTAGCAAAAAAACTTTAAAGCATGTGAATTCTTAGGACCGTTCCTTGCTGTATTCAGCAATGGGTACATTAATTCTGGGCAGCTGGCTGGGTAAACTCTTTAAAAAGTCCAGCTGTGTTTAACATTTGTCTGACATTTTGGCTCTCAGATGAAGAACCTAAGGGAGATGTCTCAAATAAACAGTTCACGACTGTGCTGCTTCTCGGCTTTCCTCCTACATAAAAGTGTACCTGCACTGTCGGCGATATTGTAATGTTGAAAATATATTACTGCAGCGCCTATGCACTTTTAAAGACCTGCGCAGGTGAGTTTTTTGTTGTACATAAAGGTTTCCACATTCCCACACTTTGTTCATCAAATCACACATTTTCAGTGTGTTTCCGATTTGTGCGTTTCTCTCCTCTTAGAAATGATCCAAAATACCCACATCTGGTCCTCAAGCTAACTACCACATCCCCAGAAAACTACGTCATGCACACATACACACACGTTCAACAACGGAACCACACAGGCACACCTTTCTGCCTCAATTTATTGATTCTTTAAGTCCTATAATTCCTTGTGGTTCCAGAGGGCTACAGACATTAATGAGTAGCTGGACTGAGATAAATATCTGTTGCCACATGGGACACATTGATACTACCCCACTCTCGCTATATACGTGCACACACACGCGCGCACACACAGAAGTGCATCTCAAAGCACTGAGGTGCCTTTTTTTCGAGTCATTAGCTTTTAAAGAAATTCTCCTTTATTTGGCTCCATGTAGAAGATGTTGCTCTGTTTAGAGAAACGCCGATAAAGCTTATCAATTCTTAACACAATTCTTCTTAGCACCACTAAAATGTTATATTTCTTTTTTTCTGTATCTTTTAATTGTACACGAGTTGCAGAGCAGATAAGAGAAGGGACTTATTGTGTGGTGACTACACTGCAACAGCACTGTTTTTTATGGTTGGTTATTAAATGTACATGTGCAGCACCACATTTTTATTCCACCGTCTTCTGCGCATACGCGATGGTGAGACCTAATTTGTTAAGGAAAAAAAAAAAATAATTGGCTAAAATTTGAAAATTGTACATGATGGGTTCCCACTATTTGATTCAAATTTAGCAGCTTTCAGTTTAAGCAGTGCAGTTGGATTACCGTGGTGGCTAACATGCAACCAAACCTGGATTGTGTGTATTTCCATAAGAGGCAGGTATTCTGCTCGTGCTGAAAGAATGACTTTGCAGTTGAATGAATTGGAACAGAATAGTTTGAATCAGAAGTCAAGCAGATTCTCTCTGGAGATCATCCCGCACAAGTCTGCACCCCTTCTATCTGCTGTTGCCATGGAAATTTCCCCTACCGTATTTGGATGATTCCAGCATAACAGCAGGGGCGATGTGGCGCATGCGCATGTGTTCATGTGAATGGCTATTTGCATGCGTGGGTGCTCTATGTGTATATATGTGAGACTGTGTGGGTAAATCTGTTGCTAAATATCATGATATTCTGATATTATTTGAGACATCTTGTCTCTGCCCTTCTTCACACAATTCTTTTTGTCTAGTCTTATTTATCTATTTGTTTTTCACCGACAATTTGGAGCTTTTTATCTCACCATTTCTCTCCAATGTGCTCCTCTTTCCTGCTGCATTTTGTTAGACTGCATGAGTGTGAGATATAACAGAGAACTTCAGCTGATTGTTTGTTTGAGGTCAAACCCCACCAGTGTCCCAGTTTATACCACAGCTGTATGGTAAGACTGCACTTTAATCAGAGTCACTCACGACACCTCAAAGTAGTCTTTAAAATGGATTTTTGCTGTGTTGTACACCTGTGTGGAATTGAGATGAGATCAAAGACACTGTGACGAGAGAGCAGGGAAATGAAGGAGGGATTCAGAAAGGAGTGAGAAAGAAGGGGGGCTGGGCTGGAGAGTGAAGAGATTAGCAGTTGAGGGCAGAGCAAAGAGCAGAATGTGTAAATCTTTATATAACATTCATGTATTATGGTACTGAAAGGTCTCTTTTCAGAAATGAAAAATAAGTCGCTCACAGTAGGAGTGTAATTTACACATCACTGCTGCATTTTGATGTCTCACACAGGTGTTGATACACACATACATGTACATGCACAAGCAGGGTCTTTTTCTGTCTGTGAGCTAATGCGGAGCTGTGTATTGTTTTCTAGGAACGTGTTCATTTCCTCTTGATTAAAACAAGAGCCGTTTCGTGTAATTTAATTGGGGAAATGATTGAAATTAATTCTGTTGTTTCTTTTCATATTCATTCCTTGCTGTGAAAGACTGCTTGTAATCTGAACACAGAGGAATATGTTCGGAATGATGGTCGGTTAAAAAGGAGGGTGAAGATAAAAAAAGAAGTTCTTTCATGTGCATGTGC
This sequence comes from Odontesthes bonariensis, assembly GCF_027942865.1. NCBI lineage: Eukaryota > Metazoa > Chordata > Actinopteri > Atheriniformes > Atherinopsidae > Odontesthes > Odontesthes bonariensis. Next base: position 21,503,063 of record NC_134514.1, on the reverse strand, counting down.
ACGTGTGTGTGTCAGTTGATCAGAATGTATTGTCACACAGGTTTTACATTTTAGTTTATACAAATATGGTGCTCTCTGCATGTATGCTGCTGTGTGTGTGTGTGTGTGTGCGCGTGTATGTGTGACTGTGCGAGTGAGTGATCTTTGTATGGTGCCCTTTCAAACGTAAAGGTTACACTATCGGTCAATAGCTGTTCTATAACTTACTGAATACAAGCATGTACACACATTTGGTGTGTTCTTGAAACTGTTAAATCCTATTTTTGATACTTGCTTAAATGGAAGTTAGCTGTTTAAATGTAGCAACGGAACATTGTGCTACTCTAGTTTGTGTCTTTTGTGACTGGGTGTTAAAGCATGAGATCATGATGAAGACGATTTATGTAGCATGAAGAACCACAAACATGGCAGGTTTTTATGGCTTTCCATCTTTCATGATCTGGATTGACACATTTTGTGTAGATTGAAACTAAGCCGGAGTGTGAAGATGGGTCTAGTCCGACCCATGATCAGTCATATGATATAGTGATGGCTACTTTGTACTAAAGGATTGGAACTTGTATGATACCATCTCACAATGGTCTCCAGTTTCATTACACTCATTTACAAAATAAAAAGTATGGGGGAAAAAAAGTGTTGTAAGAGCCCTGTCAGACAATCTATCATCACTGCAAACAACACTGTGTTTAAATTAAACCAAATTACAGTTCAAACTGTTAAGTTTCTTGTCTGCATGTTGCATGACTGTTGCGTTTTCGGGGGATGTAGCATTGGTTTATGTCCTCCCTTGTAGCACCTTTCGATGTCTCTTTCTCTTAAATTTGATATAGGAAGGAATTCATGAAAGTGACTTGGAACTCTGTGTTCATTGGTGTCAAAAGTGTCAAACATGTATCAAAGAACTCTCTAGCGAGGTGTATGTCTTCGCATTTTAAACTCCAATAAAACTCTACCTTGACTTTCATTTTCCATTGTCAGTTTGGGTGAACTCTTCTAAGACTGCAAATCAAAAAGCTGTTGAACTGAAACTACCCAATATAAAAAAATTCAATGGTTTTTCCGTACCATTCTGTGTCTGTCACCACCTGTCTTTTTCTTTGACGCCTCTGTTTCCTCCCCCTTCTCTACTACTCTCGACTTTTTAACATTTTGCTTGTCTCTCCTCTTGCCTTTGATTTTTTGTTATTTGTCTGGTTTCTCCCTTTAAGAGGACATATTGTACTGTAGATAAATGTGTTGTAAATTTGACCTTAAGTCACCATGGATTAACAAAATTACAGACAACCGCACTCTCAATTAGGATCAGTTGGTCAATTAAGAATGACTAAATAAACCAAGAAGCATATCATGAATATCCAAGTGACAAAATGTAATGAAGTAACCACCCTAATGTGTCATTTTAATGGCCATTTTCCGATAATGATATGCTTTAGAGTAGGTCTGGGCAATATGTCAGGAAATATATTCAATATAATGAAACGATTCTTTTTTCCAGCAGGTGTTAAAAACAAAATGAATCATTAGAGTCTTATAATGTAGAGCACAGCTACCGAGAATGCTGAAGCAGCACTCACTTTTACTGGTGGGCAGAACAGAGTTAAAAGGGATATTAGCAAATATGACCTGATTTAGTTTTAACTTAAATATAATCAGACTGGTTCTGATACTAATCCCAGCTCAAAATGGCTTTAAATGAATTTTGATGAACTGAACACAAATGAGTACGAGGCTAAAACGACACAAACTTAATTCGAGCTGTTATCTGTGCTTTCTTTGTTTTATATGTAGGAGTGGAACCACATTTTATCCTCAATGAATAAGAAACGATTCAAAGTAGACACCAAAATTGGAAATATTTTATCTGACGCAGCAGGCAGGCATGATGATCAAATCACTTCTGCGATGCATGTCTGCTATGTGCCATGAACATTTCATTGCCCGTCATCCCAACCATTGTCTGAGACAGGTATTGGTGCTGCAGTATAAGTTAATTTCCTCTTTCATTCTATCTCAGAGCCTGTGGCAGAATTTTAGCTGTGAGTTATTGTCAGTATGTTGCCAGGTCCCCTGAAATAGCATTACATCATACTACATCTGCAGCTTTTTGTAGGTTTCATGCTGCTCTGACCTTGCACCAGTTGTATGTCACAAGTAGGAAGTGCTTTGATTTAGCAACTAAATTAAACTCAAATAGTACGAAAGCAACATTAGAAAAGTGTTGCTACAAAAAAAAAAACATAGATAATTTGAATTAAATGTGCAATTTTGGTGCAATAAGTCAATCAAATTGTGGTGATGACTCATTCTGCTTCCATGCTTTCCACAACTTTTGAGTGTGTCAACATATTAGGGGCTACTTCAAATGACCCCAAAACAGGTCAGTCTTGCCCTTCCAGTGTTGTACAGCCACTTTTATCTTTTTTTTTTCTCTTGGCTATCGCTGCATGAGACAGTCTGATTAATGACAGCAAGTGATCCCTCTGCAGTTAGAAAGAAGAAAAACACTGAGAGATTCAAGAACAGAAGATAACATAGGGTCTAACTCGGTGTCCCTGGGCAGGGAATTAAGAGGTTTTCTGTATGTAGGGCGGAGCTCTAGGCATGTAGATTTACACACTCACACACATACCTCAACACACCCTTAACCCACATATTGTTGACAAATTCACACTCTATCACAGACAGACAGAAGTACACAAAATCTGTTAAAAAACACATTCCGTTACACATTGACTGACTGACGTGTAGCATCTTCAAAATGACATACACATACACACGCACACACACACACACACACACACACACACACACACACACACACACACACACACACACACACACACACACACACTTAGGTATGGGGGGAAATAGAAAAACACACCTACACACATATTCATCCTCTTATTGCTCTCCCAGGGAATGGTCTTATCCTCTTACAGCACTCCAATGGGAAAAGTGCTTGGAATTAGAGAGTAAAGGAGAAGATGACAGACAGACAGACAGACAGTGATAATAGGAAAGGGAGGCAGATAGATGGTAGTGCAGAGTGAATAAATATATGTCCTTTTGTGACTTTGTGTTTTGGATTTTTTTGTGTTGGTGCAACAGATTGTTTGTGCTGTTTGTCTGTTGTTCTCTCATTTCGGTATTTTGCTGCTCATTTTCTGAGATTTACACTGAGGGATTAGACTGACTGTTACATCAGTGGCTCTGTTGGCTCGAACACATCTACACGCACACACCAATACACACAAAATAATCCTTTTAATGGTGGTTGTCACAGTAATCCACACCAGCATCTGAGGGTTTACGCTCCCTTTTTCTGTTTTACATTTGATGCTTATGTCCTGGACATTCATTAAAGCGTAGCTTCTCACATATTCAAAAACAAAGATCTCATCAGGACACAAATAACCTGTGAAGCTCTCAGTTCTCCTCATTCACTGCCATTCCATCTCAACACTTGACCTTTTATTCCTGCTCCCTTGTTTCCATAATCATTTCAGCTTCTTTCTTTCTTCTCCTTAATACGCTTACTTTGCATCATTTTGAAAGGCTATCGGTAAAGAATTACCCTGCTTTCCTGGAGAGGAAATGAATTGGCCCTTAATTTGGCTCGGACTGCCTAACAAGCAATGGTAATTAAGAGATCTATGAACTTTGATTCCTCTGAGAAATAAACGCAGACCTCCATTGAAGCGAAATATGTGATTTAAGTAAAAGATGGGAGCAGCTGAAGGTTGTGTCTGATATTGTATTGTGAAATTATTTAGTGCTTTTGTGTGAAGAGCACCGACAATATGAGCACAGAGAAATGGTTTAACATAACAAAGGCTAGAGACAGAACGTGGCTGTCCTTCAGAATTGTATTAATCATTCTCCTTTATGTTATTATTCGGTTAAACAGATTGTTGTATGGATTCATCTCATAAGGCAGCTTGGTCAGATACTTAATGTATTAATGAATTTAAGATACAAACAGGCCTTCAAATAAGTAAATTGACCCTTTTGCTAAGTGACTTACAAGGGAGGAACACACTCAATATTGCAATGCTCAATATTTTGCCCAAGGACTCGACGATGTAGATTAGGGAGCTGGTTATGAGACCTTTTGAAACTACCACTGTAAGCAGCCTCACTTACATAATTCTGTATTTTTACAAGGGGTTTAATGGCACACAAAATTTATGGTTAGAAAATACCTTTGTGAAGTGTAAACTCTGAACAACAACATCAGAAGTCATGTCTCTGGGGATGAACTTTTTGTTTAGAATGTCATCAAATACTGGAAGTGAACGGTCTAGTCAAGGGAAGGTTAAACATCAAAGCCAACTAAGTTTTTCCAATTCTCTCTTCGGAGCTATAAGTCTGTAATGGACATTGATGCTTTTGTTGAAAAAATTTCATTAGCTTACGTGTCACACTAATAGTCTGCAGTTTTTAGACTTTGGCCAGTTTTTCCATCAAGCCAAAAAAGAGCCAAATTACAATGCAGTCTGTAATTGTTAGTTTTAAGTAGAAAATCTAAAAACAGAGTGTTGCTCCAACTTGAGTATTCTTTTCACCTGTGTGTCAAGTGACATTTATCCTCTCCAAACTTTAACAGACGTGCTAAACCCTATCATCCATTTGTCTCTGCCTCCCATGCGTTCCCTTTCTTCTGGGGAGCTCAGTGAGACGGGTGTGATGTGTGCTGCATCGCAGCCCCCGCACAGCTTGTTACCATAGCAACAAAGGAGACGGAGCGAGAAAATTATTGAAAGACAGAGATAGATAGTCTGTGAAAGAGAGGAAGTTTACAAGTGAGGGATCAAGAGGTTTACTTGTGTACTATATACGTGCCTCCATCTGCATCCCAGAACAGCAATGAAAGATCTCACAGCTAACAGCTCACAGATAAAAATGATGCAATGTAAGGGGAATGTAATGAGTCAGCGAAGTCTTGTCCACTGTAATAAACAAAAACAGATCTGCTGCAAAATCAAAATCTCTGCCTCGCAGCTCACAAATTCAGAGGGGCACATATAGAGACCCAGAAGAAAAGTGGCACAGCCAGGAGTGCTTATTAAAGAAAAACTTGGTCACAACTGTCACTAAAACCTGTTGTGATAATCTTACATATTAATCAAGTTCATATTTTTATATGAGAAATTAACTTTTTGGATTATGTCTTGATTGAGATGCTTTAGACAACAAACTCAGAAATGAGAGTAGACACCGCTTTCCTCAGTGAATACATCCAGAAAATGTTCAGTTCGTCCCATCATACAAAAGCATGACGCAGAATGTACTGACTGTTATCATATCCCATTGATATGGAGTGTTACCTTTTCTCATTTTACTCAAGTGTCTGCTCTTAAGATAGATGCAGACTACTCTATAAGCAAAGTCTTGGTAATCTGAATCAGTTTTATGTTGAAACTGATCATTTTCTTTAAGCAGAGCTGATATTAGGAAACATTTATTTTGTAGCAGGGACTTAAGTGACTTAGAATACCCTCTCAAATGGTCATGACCTTGTTAAAGTTTTTCATCAGCACAAGTAGTGCAACAAAACTTGCCCTTTCTTAAGAGATAGCACAAGGCTGGAGGATTATCTATAAAGCCAGATAAAATGGAAGTGGTGGTGTTGTTATTGTCCAAGAACATAAAGCACCTTAAGAGAAATCGAAATATATGTCTGGACTGCAAATGATCCCTAGCCACTCATTCTAAAGTTGCAAAATTTTCACATAAAGTTTTTAAGTAGGAACTTGACAGAAATGACAGTTTTAACTGGAAAATTGTAACTAACATTGACATTTAATGTGCATTTAAAATCAATGGAAATACTGAAGTACAAACTCAATGCATGTGATCGAAGTAGTTTGTTATAACAAAACACAGCTGCCCGAAGTCCAGGATTACTGTTGAAATTCCTAATTCTTATACACATAGGATAAACAGCATTTGTACTATCCTGAGACATATGTTACAAATAAGAAGTGGGAAAGTCATATTAGTTCGGAAAAACGCACATCTAATTTACTGTAGATCTGTATGATACTGTGATGCTTCATTATTGGGCATTAGCTGAATTTCTCCTCGCTAATCCCTGCAGTCAAACAGACACTCTAGCGCTGTGTGTGTATGTGTGTGTGTCTGCACATGCAGGCCTGATCAGTATGATTATTGCCATCGTGCAAAGGAAGGGATAGTTACAACTGCTGCTTCGAAGTCACGGGAATATAATTTGATTATGCTGAGATATGCGAGCGTACATATAGTTTTGGTTGGAAGTTGACAGTTGACATAAATTCATAAACTCAGTCAATATTGTGTTTTCAGGGATTTCTTTGAACTTCCCTTTTTCAAGGGCAGTTGTACAAGATCCACACTGAAAAAAACAATAATTTCATGGACAAGATTTGGACTGTTTTGAATGTGCGCAGGGTAGAAATTGCAGGGTCTGAGGTCCTGCAGCTGGTCGGTTTGTTTGGCAGCACTAAGTGGACGGACCAACACACAGAAGAATGGAAAGGTCCAAGGAGTTAAATGCAGATCTGAAAGAGGATTGAAGTTTTATCCAAGTCTGAAATTTCTCCGGATACCCTTTCCAAACAATTCGTCCACAAGATTATCAGCTTGAAGTACAATTTCCTGCAAGTGTAGTACACTTTCCCGAGGTCTGGAAAAGGTTCCGAATTGCTACATTTGGCTGGGAGGAAGCTGGCTCAGATGTTCAGGGTCAATCCAAGTAACCACAAGTCTACCATGATGTCACAGCCATGGGAACGCCAGTGTTTCTGTCTGATTAGAGAATTAATTTGATGAAGAGTGAACTTTTTATTTTTGGAATCCTGTTAAAAGGTGAAAGTACATTTAAAACAATATGAGGTCTTCCAGCTTAACTTTAAGTGTGTTTGTCTAATTTTACCCTTTGTCGATTCCATGAAACCTAAAGTAAATGAAAACTTCTTTATTTTCATTAAATTTGCATGTCCTATAATTATTTTGCCCCAGAACCGCCCGACATTGTTATGATATTCATATTTATGATGAGTGTGTGTAAACCTCTGACTGCAGCTTTACACGCCAACTGGTAACTTTTCGTTAGAAATTATCTGTCTGAAATGCTGACGACCTCTGAAGTAAATTAACTGAATGTGTGTTTATTTGTTTGTTATTTTCATTTGTCAGTGTTGTTTAATTATATTATCACATTATATTGACATGTGAATGATGCTATCAAGTCCCATACATTACTGACATGTTATATGTACATTGAATGGTCACTGTAATATATGATAATTACTATAATCATTTCTTGGGTTTAGTTGCACTGTTATGAGACTGCTATGGCTGATATGAAATGCAGATGTCCTTTTCAATTAAATTGCTCGTTCGAATTTGAGACTTTCCTTCGAGACTGGTCCCAGACTGGGACATTGCTTTTGAAAGTCAGTTAAATGACTTGGCTTTGGCACAGTGGTTTTCTGAGTGCAGAAACTGAGAAAGTGATGGGAAGCTGAGAGAGAAAAAAAGAGAAAATGATAGTGAGGGGGTTGACAAAGCTCAGACAGAGAGAGGATCAGCAAAAAACGAGCAGAAGGCCACTACAGTGATAAAGATGAGGCAGAAATAAAAAAAGACTCCAAAAGGGAGAGTAATGTTACGCTGGAGGTGTATTTCCTCAGCAGGTGATATTACAATGTCTGCTGTGCTGAATATGAGAGATGACACTTTTATGTGTGAAGCAATAAAAAGTGATGAGGCTAGACCAGGAGGAATAGGTAGAATATACAGCCTGTTTTTCTCTCTTAACTGTTTCCCCATGACATCATACCTCCATTTTTTTGTTGCTGTGTGTGCGTGTGTTATTCCTCTCTTCTCAACTTCCGCCCTCGCCTCAAACATTATTGCTCTTCATTTCACGACCTTGCAGAAAACACACCCTCATCCAACCTTATAGAACGCAGCTGTCTCCATTTTTGATAATCTTTTCTCTCCGTTCATAATTCAATCTCTCCCCAAGAGATCATATCTGTGTCACGTTATACGTTCTCTGTCTCGACTTGTCCCAGTGGATTGTGTTGTCTTTAACCTCTTCACTCCCTTTAGTTTTCCGCTCATAGATCTCTTCGTCTCTCGCATGCCTTTTTGATCCTGCCATTTCCCTTAATCCTCCACTCTTTTCAGTTTGCCTTTCTGTGTTGACCCCCTGTTTGTTGCTCCACTTATTTGTTGCGATCACTTCTTTCTTGTTTTTGCTTTATTGCCCATAGACGGTAAGCTTTTTTTGGGCTATGCCTGGCTTAAAGTTGATGAACAAGTAGAAAATGCGTCTGATGATCATAACACAGAGACATGAAAAGGTCTAAGGTTACAGTCAGTATGGAGTTTGCTCTTGGTCTTTTTTCACTCACAGCAACACTTATAGAACAGATGAGATTTTTTATAAACCAATGTCTTCCACATGTGTTTGCTGCTCTCACACCTCACTGCATCCAAACAAAGAAGCCAGCTGGAGGGGAATAATTGTAATCTGCACTCATCCATCCTCTTTCCTCTGTTTCCCTCTTTACACCTATTTATTTCCACAGATCTTCTGCTTCCTTTCTTCTACTTTTCTTGCCTAACTGTCTCTGCTGGTAGAGAGAGGGTGGGCAATCGGGCTGCAAATGGACACTGGTGTTTTTACTCATTCCACATGCACAAAAAAATTAAACAGAATTCATAGTGCAAGCTGATCGTTGGTATGAAGATTACCAAAATTTAAATGGAAAGTCAAGGTACGCTTAAGACTAAGCCTCCATGCCCTCAACAGCACAAATCAGTTTTATTGTAAATAAAAAAAATATATACATTTGAAATGTATTTTACTGACAAAGTCAGCAAGAAAGCATATACCTTTTATTTTAATAGTTTTGTGTGAACTTGAGTTCAATGCCATGCTTTTGATGGAGAATAAGAGACTTTAAATGCTCCCAATTACGTTATGAAGAATCAGCCTTAGTTTCCAAAAAGGTTGGAACTCACGCTGTGAGGTGCCTTATTACGAACATTTCATGGGCTGTAATGAGTTTATGTCCCTTCTCATGTGCTAACTTTTAATTAAATGGCATATTCTCCAATGTCCCCCCCATGAGCTGTCACCTTACCGTGGTGGGGGGGGTTGCATGCCCCAATGAGTCTGGGAGCTATGTTGTCCAGGGCTTTAAGCCCCTGGTAGGGTCTTCAATAAAATGGACACCGTGTACCCTTGCCCGGACGCGGGTCACCGGGGCCTCCCCCTGGAGCCAGGCCCAGGGGTGGGGCCCGCCGGCGAGCGCCTGGTGGCCGGGTCTGTGCCCGTGGGGCTCGGTCGGGCACAGCCCGAAGAAATTACACGGGTCCCCCTTCTGACGGGCTCACCACCCGTGGGAGGGGCCAAGGGGGTCGGGTGCTTTGTGAGCTGGGCGGCAGCCAAAGGCGGAGACCTTGGCGGTCTGATCCTCGGCTACTGAAGCTGGCTCTTGGGACGTGGAACGTCACCTCTCTGCTGGGGAAGGAGCCTGAGCTGGTGCACGAGGCTGAGCGGTTCCGGCGGTTTGGCCAGTGGGACTCTGGAAGCAGCTGATGGGTACTGACAGGCCAAGCGGAACGCGGCCTCGGCGGTTGCTGAGGCAAAAACTCGGGCTTGGGAGGAGTTCGGGGAGGCCATGGAGAATGATTTCCGGACGGCCTCGAGGAGTTTCTGGTCCACCATCCGTCGGCTCGGGGGGGGGGGAGCGGTGCACCGTCAACACCGTGTATGGTGAGGGCGGGGCTCTGCTGACCTCAACTAGGGACGTCGTGAGTCACACTCCTCAGCCTCCCTGGCAAGGCTATTCGGGGGTACTGGAGAGGAGGATCCGCCGGATAGTCGAATCTCGGATTCAGGAGGTGCAGTGTGGTTTTCGTCCTGGCCGTGGAACAGTGGACCAGCTCTATACCCTCGGCAGGATACTGGAGGGTGCATGGGAGTTCGCCCAACCGGTCTACATGTGTTTTGTGGACTTGGAGAAGGCGTTCGACCGTGTCCCTCGGGGACTCTTGTGGGGGGTGCTCCGGGAGTATGGAGTGCCGGACTCCTTGATATAGGCTGTTCGGTCTCTGTATGACCGGTGTCAGAGTTTGGTCCGCATTGCCGGCAGTAAGTCGGACATGTTTCCTGTGAGGGTTGGACTCCGTCCGGGCTGCCCTTTGTCACCGATTCTGTTCATAATTTTTATGGACAGAATTTCTAGGCGCAGCCAAGGCGTTGAGGGGGTCCGTTTTGGCGACCTCAGAATCGGGTCTCTGCTTTTTGCGGACGTTGCGGTTCTGTTGGCGTCGTCGGGCCGTGACCTTCAGCTCTCACTGGAGCGGTTCGCAGCCGAGTGTGAAGTGGCTGGGATGAGAATCAGCACCTCCAAATCTGAGACCATGGTCCTTGGCCGGAAAAGGGTGGAATGCACTCTCCGAGTCGGGAATGAGATCCTTCCCCAAGTGGAGGAGTTCAAGTATCTCGGGGTCTTGTTCACAAGTGAGGGACGAATGGAACAGGAGATTGACAGGCGGATCGGTGCGGCGTCTGCAGTGATGCGGGCTCTGCACCGGCCCGTCGTGGTGAAGAAGGAGCTGAGCCAGAAGCCGAAGCTCTCGATTTACCAGTCAATCTATGTTCCTATCCTCACCTATGGTCACGAGCTGTGGGTAGTGACCGAAAGAACGAGATCGCGAATACAAGCGGCCGAAATGAGTTTCCTCCGCAGGGTGTCTGGGCTCTCCCTTAGAGATAGGGTGAGAAGCTCGGTCATCCGGGAGGGGCTCGGAGTAGAACCGCTGCTCCTCCGCATCGAGAGGAGTCAGATGAGGTGGCTCGGGCATCTGGTTAGGATGCCTCCTGGACGCCTCCCTGGTGAGGTGTTCCGGGCCCGTCCCACTGGGAAGAGGCCCCGGGGAAGACCCAGGACACATTGGAGAGACTATGTTTCTCGGCTTGCCTGGGAACGCCTCGGGGTCCCCCCAGAAGAGCTGGATGAAGTGGCCGGGGACAGGGACGTCTGGGTTTCTCTGCTTAAGCTGCTTGCCCTGCGACCCGATCCCCGGACAAGCGGAAGATGATGGATGGATTCTCCAATGTATTTCCTTCACTACTGCGCAGAGTCAAATGGCTGTTTGCATGGAATCAAATTAAGGTGTATCAAACGTCTCGCACAATAATTTCTGTCTCACCGAGTCATGATTACTCATCTTGTGGAAGGCCTTAAGACCAAAACATCATGTAACTGAACAGAGGAGGAATTATTACAAAACAAGAGTGTGCTAGGGTCTCTTTTTATTTATTACAAAACATTATTTCCATATTCATTTTCACATACACTATATTGCCAAAAGTATTCACTAACCCATCCAAATGATTAAATTCAGGTGTTTCAATCACTTTCATGGCCACAGGTGTATAAATGTAAGCACCTAGGATTGTATACTGCTTCTACAAACATTTGTGAAAGGATGGGTCGCTCTCAGGAGCTCAGTGAATTCCAGCGTGGTACAGTGATAGGAGGCCCCCTGTGCAACAATTCCAGTGGTCAAATTTCCTCGCTACTAAATATTCCACAGTCAACTGTCAGTGGTTTTATTACAAAGTAAAAGCGATTGGGGACCAACAGCAACACAGCCACGAAGTGGTAGGCCACGTAAAATGATGCTGAGGCGTATAGTGCGCAGAGGTCGCCAACTTTCTGCAGAGTCAATCATTACAGACTTCCAACCTTCATGTGGCCTTCAGATTAGCTCCGGAACAGTGCGTAGAGAGCTTCATGGAATGGGTTTCCATGGCCGAGCAGCTGCATCCAAGCCATCCATCACCAAGTGCGATGCAAAGCATCGTATGCAGCGGTGTAAAGCACGCCGCCACTGGACTCTAAAGCAGTGGAGCACGTTCTCTAGAGTGACGAATCACGATTCTCCGTCTGCCAAACTGATGGACGAGTCTTGGTTTGGGGGGTTGTCAGGGAAACAGTACTTGTCTGTCTCCATTGTGCCAAGTGTAAAGTTTGTTGGAGGGGGGATTATGGTGTGGGGTTGTTTTTCAGGAGCTGGGCTTGGCCCCTTGGTTCCAGTGAAAGGAACTCTGAATGCTTCAGCATACCAAGAGATTTTGGACAATTTTATGTTCCCAACTTTGTGGAAACAGTTTGGGGATGACCCCTTCCTGTTCCAACATGACTGCGCACCAGTGCACAAGGCAAGGTCCATAAAGACATGGATGAGCGAGTTCGGTGTGGAAGAAGTTGACTGGCCTGCACAGAGTCCTGACCTCAATCCGATAGAAAACCTTTGGGATGAATTAGAGCGGAGACTGTGAGCCAGGCCTTCTTGTCCAACATTAGTGTCTGACCTCACAAATGTGCTTCTGGAAGAATGGTCAAAAATTCCCATAAACACACTCCAAAACCTTGTGGAAAGCTTTCCCAGAAGAGTTGAAGCTGTTATAGCTCCAAAGGGTGGGCCGACGTCATATTAAACCCTATGGATTAAGAATGGGATGTCACTTAAGTTCATATGCGTGTAAAGGCAGATGAGCGAATACTTTTGGCAATATAGTGTATTTTCCAAGGACAAGGATGACAAGTGGTGGGCAGTTTCAATAGACCAACACACATTTTTTAAATTTACTGTAAAATTAAACTGTCCGTTTGCTGACACAGATTTGAATGTGGGATTTTTTTTTTCTATTGAGGTTTTCTTAGTCTCCATCCCCTCTTTTTCTTTCTCCACCCGTTCGTGTGACTTTTCCTGGGCTGTAGTTTGCTTCACTGAGTCACACCAAAAATGAATGAGAATGGATTGTCTGAACATCCCAGATGGTACTTTGCTTTTTAGATTAGTGTATTATAAAAGCAAAGGACTGCTTGCATCTTGTTGTAATTCTCTTCTTTTCTCTTTTCTTGTCTTCTCTTTCATTTCTGAACCATATCTGTTTTTCTCTAAGGCAATTTGCCTTTTTCTTAGTTCGTCCTTAATTTCATGAAATGTTTGTTTACCACATGGCCAATAGCAGAGCCTATTTAATTTGGTGTGGATCAGGATCATTTTGAAAATGGCAAACTACAGGATCGGCCTCTGTGGAGGATACACTCTGAGAGTATTCCTGCTTTTTTTTTTTTTTTTTTTGATATGCTTTAGATTTGTTTGTACCTCCTCATCACCTATCAGATCAAACACCTGTTGTCTGAAGCCCTGGAGTGAAATCAGGAAACTTGCCAAAATCGGAATCATACTCTGCACGCCAACACTTGAATGAGCAACGTGTGTGAGAGTGCGAAAAAGAGTGTGTCCCTCTATCTGTGCGACTCTTGGCGTCTCAATGCCTTTATGGTTGGCGTATGTTGCCGATCTTTGGTGGTGGTCTTGCTTTAAAATTAGATTTCAATGTACAGTCGAGGCAAGAAATGACCAATTAGCTCAAAGAGAACAGTTCTCTAGAGACATAAGTAGGTATAAGTTTGCAGAAAGTAGCATGAGCATGAAAAAAAGAGTGTGAGGGGGGGGTGTCCAGATGTGGGGAGAAAAGACAAACAGGAGAAAGAGCTTAGCTGTGATCACCTGAGAGTGTCAGAAACAGACAGAATGTAATGAAGTGTGGCATTGATGGATAGGTAAAAATGAACCTGCTGCCAAGGTAAGTGTGCACAGGCTGTTCTGCCCTCTGTGTCTGTTTGTTATTGAATGATAGGCGTATAAAGTGGTCCGATCACTCAAAAAATTACACAGTTGAATACACACATGCACACGGTGCTTGTAGCTCTACCTCCATGTCACATGTACACACTCGGAGTTTAGCCCCAATGTGTTTGTGTGTGAGACAGTTCTGACATTTAGCTAAATGAGTTTTGCGGTTGTCACTGTGAACTTTGACCTCTGTTTGGCAGAGGCTGGTGATAGATGACATGAGCTGTCATTGCTCAGAAGCAGCTAATATTTTCTGTTTATATTACAGTTTTCACCTTGAGCTCATTGCAGTCTGCCCTGAAGTTTCACTTTAAAACCATTTCAGGAATAGGCACCATATTAAGCTTCTGTTTGTCAGTCATACTTCTCTAAACATTTAGTAATGTCCTACTGTTTGCTACAATGTACTTCACTTTTCATGCCCACTCACACATAACTTGGAGAGCTGCACTATTTGGTAACGTTCTTGTAGATCAAGTGCAAAATTAGTGCAGGGTTTGCTCAGCTGAACCATTTATTGTCATAGCTTGTAAATGAAAAATGGACCTTACCACTGTTGTGTTATCTATTGGTTGTTGTACCACCGTTTTGAAACCTAACATTTGTCATTCGGCTGTTGCCATTTAGCATTTTTGAAGGCGGAGGTGATGTGCATGGTTTTGACTGACACCCTGAAGACGCTATGCATATTCAATGGATGTCATATTTGGCACTCACCTGTCATTGAAAGCAGCCCAGGTGATTTATTTAAAAAATGCCTTTTGTTCTGTTGTAAGAAAGTGGGAAATTAGCCAAAGACATCATCATTGTAACATGGAAGTCTGTGGTGACAAATACTCTTCTACCACAGAGGTTGCCAAATGTTTATTGTTTCTACTGACATAAATGGACTAGTTTACAGTGTGCATACAAGTGGATAACTTACCACTTTGCATTTTTTGTTGTATCTCTCTCAAAACGAATCATAGTAACATTGTTATAATGCTTCTTATCCTCAGCTATTTGCATGTCACCTCTGTCAAACTTGAATTATAGCACAACTATCAGGCAACTGCCATAAGAGCTGACACTGAAAATGTGTTCACAGTTTGAGATGATGTTGCTGCTATTTAGTGCTTGGTGTACTCACACAAATTAACAAGTGTTGCTGTGTCATGGTGCTTGACAAGTCTTTAACTACCATGTCTTATCTGTGGGTTTATGAACAGCAGCATATTAAATAGATTAAGTTCAGCTAATTGTTTTGACAAAATATGTTTTTACTAATTGTGCGGTTTCTTGGTTTAAGGTCAGACAGATGGTTAGCTGCCCTTAAGTTTTTGATGTTCATAGGTATGTCTTTCTTTCCTTCTATTTTGATTTTTTTAGCGCTTTCGTGTTGTAAGTAGTGAGCACATCGTTGTATTTTCTTTTCGCTCTCTCTACTTGTGTTGTCTTTTCAGCTAATTAATGCTGTCAGATTCTGTAGTTGCAGTCCTGGTGTGTGTTTCTATGTTTATGCATGTGATCAGTGTGTGTGTGCGTGCAGTCTTTATGGTTGTAAGCAGCAGATGCTCATCTAGAATATCTGCCAGGTTGCCATGGCAGCAAGAGAGTGAGTGGGCTGGGGTCGGGTGGCATGTTATTATTGAACTCAGACATTAATTACTAAAGTGACCTATTGGCATCACAGCTTCAGTTCAGATTCAAATATTTCAATAAATCAATGACCTTATTTTTTCTTGAGCTGAATCGAATTTACCACAATGATTAGAGAAGAATGCAAATTTGTACATTTAAATTAAACGCATGCCTCCACTCTGCACTCAAACACCAGCAGGTTTTTATTTGTCACACCTTCTGTAACCGTTCTGTGTCCACACACAACACTAAAGAGGTCAAAGGGAATCCTCGTACAGATGTTTATTTACTATAAACTGTGAATTCAGGGGCGGTCGGTGGCGTTGTGGGTACTGCAGGCACCCCATGTACAGAGGCTACAGTCCTCGTTGCAGCTGGCCCTGGTTCGAGTCCCGCATCGGATGGCCCTTTGCTGCATGTCATTCCCCCTCTCTCTGCCCCCTGCTTCCTGTCTCTCTTCACTATCCTGTCCATTAAAGGCAAAAAAAATAAAATAATTAAACTGTGAATTCAAATTCACCGATTAGCACGACCAACATAAAATTCAAATGCTTAGCTTTGGAGATGTTTTGACCCAATCAGCCTGTGATTTGGTTTGCTATCCAGACCTCACGTTTTAATACTTTCTCAATACTTTTGAGAAACCACCATGTTGACCTCAAGCCATACAGACTGTTTTCAGTTTGACCATTTTTCATTCTTTTTATGTGCCCTTTAAATCTTGGGAGTCACTGTGAAATCTTATTGATCTCGATTGTTATTTCACACCACATGTTCTGTTCAACCTGTTTGCACAGCTATATAAAAAAAGAAAGAATGATTTGATATGTGGGACTGCATAACAGAAGAACATAGGTTTAACTATGACATTTAAATAAAAACTTGCAACATATCATATCATTGCTGTTTATATTGTAATAATGATTGTGACAGCGGCTGTGATGAAAATAGGACTACGGAGATCTAAAAACCAGGTTGTTGATCTGGGGCATCCCATCTAGCTGCATATAAAACAGCAAATGATCTGGGAGAAATATTACAAGTTTTAACTTGGTGACCTGTGATAAAATCTGGCTGCACTGTGCCTGTCTAGCTTTAAATGCATTGCTACATCACGTTACCCTACATCCAGATCCATGTCTACATAAAACTACACTTCATGTAATAGATATGAATGACTTAATGGGTATTGATTTTGATGCAGGCCATTGTGTCTCCTATTCTTCTGCTCTGTGATGTTTATTGCCACATAATTGAACTGCAAAAATAAATCTCTGCCACAGTATTTTGCTAACATCCCTGTTCGGTTGTGTTAACCCATTAGCAAATCATAAGTGTGCCTGTGCCCATGTCTAGGAGGAGCTCAGATCTTAATGAATGAAAAGCAGGTTGCACTCACAGTTGCAGATGTTGCTGATCTTCATAAAGTTGCAGGTTGCATCGTAACCCTTTAGATAGTACATTTTGTTGGTTTAGTTTAATCAAATCAATTTACATTTGTGTTTACTAGGCATGTAGCAGATGCTGTTATTCAAATTGACTTACAGCGTTCAAGCTTCAGTGCAGTAAGAGAACCAAACTTCGATAAACCATTGCTGAAATTTAATTAGTCAGAAACTTCTGGCTTGTGATGGATTTTAGAACCAAGAAAGAGCCAACTAAAAATTAATAATCATTTGCAAATGAGTTCCAGTTTCTATTAATATGCTGTATGAACAAAAGGGGAAGGCAGTTGCCCCAGGCTTCAGTATGTAGAATTGGTTCGCTAAAGTTCTACTTAAGGCAGTGGCCTACAACACTGGAATACTGTACTATTATCCAAATAGCATTTCTGATATTGGCACAGGGCATCTAATGTTAATTGAACAGTAAATAGAAAAGTACGTGTGCATGTGTGTGTGAGACAGAGGAGGGAGAAGGTGTGTGTATGTGCATACACTTAAAATCCAGTGTGCCTCTAATGAGACATAAAGTACAGACGGCAGGTTGAGCGTGGGCTGGAAACCATGGCAACGGCCTTGGGCTTCTAGACATGTGGAGAGAGACAGAAAGAGCGAAAGCCAGGATGTCATTTTAAAAGAGTTGTTGTGATCAAGAATAGAGCAAGTGATTGATCTGTGTAAAGTATGATGAAATATAAATTTTACAACTAATCCTTTTGTAAACACATACGGCTACACACAGTCAGTTTGCACTCTCATACAGTGTTTGTATACAAATACCCTATAGGCTTCTACTAAAGCCTTCTTTCTGTTGCATCATCGCCCACACAGCTGCATATCATCTGAGTCTTTTTTCTTTTTGTATGTATATTTTTTACGACTGGTTTAAAACACTTTCTATCAGTTGTTGCCTTTTCATTGATGGAAAAAAGTGCATTACTTTGTCAAATACTAACTATGCATGGGACAAGCCTGTGTATTTATTTTTATTTTTTATTTTTTATTTTTTAGTATTTTTGTGCTTTGCCCTGCATTTAAAAATGAGGTGGGCCTGGGATTAATCAGTTACCATAAGTTATATCTATGTTATGATGGTGTGTAAGCTAATGTCAGACATTGGCGATGGCAGCAGCTCCTCTCATTCCCTATAAAACAGTATACTCCATGCCATGATTCACAGACACTGTGCAATTAAACCGTCTCCCCAGAGTATAGTCTCCTAAAATGATACTTATACTGCTGCTAATAGCTTCCATACTTACAGTTTCATACTGCAATAC
Source organism: Odontesthes bonariensis (assembly GCF_027942865.1). NCBI lineage: Eukaryota > Metazoa > Chordata > Actinopteri > Atheriniformes > Atherinopsidae > Odontesthes > Odontesthes bonariensis. Next base: position 21,485,002 of record NC_134514.1, on the reverse strand, counting down.
ATGAGAAAGTAATGGCACAAGAAAGATAATCTTCAGGTTTTTATTGGTTCATGATTAAAACACAGAGATCCATCAATTAGACATGTACAATATCTTTGTAAAATTTGTGCTACAACTTGTGGTACAAATATTTTAGAAAGTTCTTTTCAAGCATCTGCTCAGCCTTGGCAACAAATCACTTAGGTCTCTTCTTAATTACTTTCTATACGAGCTCATTGGCCATTCAAAATGACTTGAAGAACATTATATCTGAACTGAATGGTCAGACAGATTTCAATAAGTATAATCTAATCAAAACCCAGCTTTTGAACCACTGCTTCCAAGTTTAATTTCAGCTGAATGCATTCTTGCTTTGTCTTTTAAAAATAATTGACACTAGTCCGATAGATAGCAGTTTAGAAACCATGCACACTCAGTCCAGTGTGTCCAGAATCACCAGTTAACCTAACATACATGTTTTCGGTCTGTGGGAAGAAACTAAAGTTTCCTGAGAGAACCCACATGTACATGGCAAGAACATCCAAACTCCAAATGTAAGGACCCCATCTGAGAATTGAACCAGGAACCCTGGTTACTGTCAGGCAACGGGTACAACCACCACACCACCAAAATTATATTATACAGTCACACATTATGTGTCATATCATGACACATTATACTTATAAGCCCTACGTTCCTTCCTGCTGAGGCAAAAGAGACAAGTATTTACACACATGTGAACAACCATCAAAGTATTTCAGTTAAAAATGAATGTGTGGTCTCTGGTATCAAATGTGTTGTGCTTTGGTGCAGACAACTTCCATTTTCCAAGGTCCATGGTAGTCACTGTGCTAACTAGAAAAAAACATTTGGGTATTAATTAGTTGTGCTAGACAGTGAACACAGCAAATAGCATTTGCTGTGATTGCTCTGAAGAGGTAGATAAACATTGAACTTCCTCAAGGGCCAATTAGAAACTTCTTGTTAAAAAACAAAGCACATCTCTCTCAGCCATGATAGCAAAATCGTTTTTTTTTCCCCACCCTGCAACGCCTCTGACTGTTGGTGTGCGTGTGCAGGCGCGCGCGCGCGCGTGTGTGTGTGTGTAGGGGGGCCCTTCATATCAGAATGGTAAAATAGGCTCTTGATGACACCCACAGAAGTGAGTAGCACAAATTAGTTTTTGCCCACTTTGTCAGGTGTTGCATGTCTGTCTGACCGGATTTAGACAACACGGCAGAGATGAGGATGTGCGTGAGACACTCACCAAATATTCTGCAGATTACAGCTGAGAATTTGAAAGTCGTGGTTCGCTTCTCAAATGTTGACACTTTTCCCTTCTGAGGAGCTGCAGGTGTGACCTGCTGGGAAGCTTGCCAAGCAGGTGGCAAGCCAAAGAAAGAAATGGAAATGAAATGATGCACATGAAAAAAGAGAAAGACTCTACAAAAAAAGGTTAAAGATCTGATGATAAGATGGTGAGTCATCATGGAAGTGCAGTGGTTCACATTCTTGTCTCACAGCAAGAATGTTAGTTAGCCTCTGATTCTGAACAATGAGTGCGAGCGTGCAGAGTTGTCTCTGTTACTTGTAATAGACTAGGGATGTTGTTTGAATCATATAGTTTTTCACAATTGCAAACACAGACTTGATGCATGACACCCTTTTCTCAAAACTGTAAACACGAAACCCAGTTTTCGAGCTAACTTCACAAAACCTCGACTCTTCCTGCGAAATAGATCTGTTGCCTCCAAACATTTTTATCTGAGCTCAAATTCAATCTTCCCATCTGAAAAAAAGAGTTCAGGTAATTTAGCTCCAAAAGATTTCTGATTTTGTGTACTACAATACATGACAATTCCGCAAAAAGGCAATTAGAAAAGAAAACATGAATGAAGTACTGTAAAATTAGATAAAATGTAACTGCAAATAGAACTACAGAAGCAAACTTATAGAATGATTTAGTCTGCTAAAGGGACGCTGTTTATCTTTCTTTGAAATTTGTCTTCGGTTTCCATTCTTGGTTTTGGGCATCGGTAAATCTGAAAGTTGATTCAGAGAATGTTTCAGTAAAAAGGAAAAACTGTAACAGAGACATTAGGTACAGAACCTAATGTCTGTAACATTAGGTTCTGTCCATGAAAAGGCGAAAGTGTAATTGAAAGGATGCTGTGGACTGTGAAACACTGGGGGATGAACAAGAAGAAGAGGATCAAGACAGTGAAGAAGCTCAAGGGAAAGATGAAAGATTTAATGAGGGAGGATGAAAGATACTGATGGAGAGAAAAACCTGTCTCGGAAAAAAAGAGACCTATTGATGTGATAAGATGATGGAGTGCTGATTAATGATTGATGATATTGATTTCTAACTTTTCTGTTTTCACTGCCTCTGCCTGTTAGCCTCATTGATTTTTTTTTTAAACTTTATTTTCTGATTCCTTATCATCCCCTTGTTTTTTTTCCTTTCTCCTTCTCTGATGTCTCATAATGTTAGCTAATTTTCACCTGAAACATCCAAAATCTTATTATTCATTGCTTCAGGGGAGCTGCTTGTAAATCCATCAACAAAAACAAGTTACAGCAGCCAAAACTATTTCAAGCGCCATTGACTTTTTCTTTTTAATTAATCAGACTAATTTTACAGACATGGCTTTGAATCAAGTTAAACTATAATGAATTAAGAGTAATATGCCCAGTTCTGAATATTGAGGGGTAGTTTATGCGTGTGCCTCACTTTTGGATCAATCATGTGATCAGTCATGCTATCAGATGCCTACGCTTACACTTAAAAACAAAACATCAAATTAGGAAATTCGTGTGGTCCAACATTATTTTTTCTATCTTTAATTTGTTGCACGTTTGTTTTTCATGTCTATTTGACAAGATTAAAACATTTAAACTAGCGAAACAACCTTCAGCAACAGAACCACCATCAACCGCCCCATTAGCCCCTGATTCTTTCCCACCATGCAAATATGACACCACTGCTTTACACACATTAGTCCCTTGTACACATTTATTTGGATGGTTGAAGAAAACCGATGGCAATCTAGACATGTTTACACCGTGATATATGACCACAGCTCAGATGGTGACAACAACAATAACTAGAATAAGAGCAAAAAACCAGACAAACACACTCGGTGGCAGGCAGAGGAGGGAGTTTGCACGCACACACACCGGGAGAGTCACACACACGTACGGGCTACAACCAGACTGAGGCTGCAAGGACTGCTTGCAGAAAATGAGTTCTGTACTCTGGAGGCTCTTGGGTAGAGAGGAAAAGAAAGAGAGACAGAGAGGGGAAAAAATCAAAAGAAATAGAAAGTGAAGATAAAATTAAAGAAACCATACACCCGTAAGAGCCTAATTTCAGTGGAAGAGTGGAGGATCATTGTGTCGCTGGAGGCATGTTGGCAATAACTGTGAAAGAAACAAGAGAAGATTTGTCATTCACATCTGCTTCCCTTTCGCCATTTCTTTCACACACAGACACACTCGCTTTGCCATCTGTTCTTTCTTAAGCAGTAAACCCAAATGTACAAAAAATTCTAACATTAGTAATATGTCTTCCTGCTTTGTGGGTAACGAGTTATTTATATTCGTTTTGCTAGTGTCTGACAGGGCATGGCTGCTGAGCTGCAGCTCAAATACTCAATTTGACCCAGATCTGCTCAGCAGCTGGCTGGCAGCAGTGCCGGTGCATCGTAACTATGCCCATTTCTCAGTAATATGATGAATTTTTGGACATTGTCCATAATGATGTCAGAGTTCCCTCCCACATGTCCTCTGGCTCTCTGGTAATCAAGTGTTTCTGTCTCCTTTCACAGTGTGTCTCCCCAATTTGCTATTTCTGTTTCTTCTGTCTCTTTGCTTGGCTTCTCTGTCTTTCTGTTTGACATTTTCTTTGTTTGTCCTTTCCTCCAAGGAAACTGGAGCACTCATAAAGTAAATTCCTTCTATAATGTATGCTTGTCATTATGTGGGAAAGGTGTGTGTGTGTGGGAAAGGTGCGCGTGTGTGTGTGTGTGTGTGTGTGTGTATGTGTGTGTGTATGAAATGGGGTTTATTCATGATAATGACATTATATAGTGACTTCCCATACATAACGTTATACCACCAGTTGTGCATCCTAATTCCAACTCTGCAAGTGGGCTCTGAAGGATTTACTTCTCTTGGTGTCTCGGCACATTTGTGCGAGTAACTGAAATAGTCTCACTTCAGTGAAATTCAAGCATAATGTATTGTTGCTAATGTTGGACCCTGGGTTGCCATTTGTTAAGGGAGTTGCATGCATATGGATTGCACTTTAATTAAAGTTGGACTCAAACAAACGTATATATTGGAAAAATGTCATACTATTTGAACAATGGTGCATGCAGCTTACAACAGTAGCTCACTGGCCTTTCCCTACATTCTCATTTTAAAGAGCAGGAATAATAGAAAAAAGAAACTTTGTGTCTGAAGTCACTACTAACTACAAATGAGAGAAAAAACATGACCATGGCATTTTGTTTTGGGCCACACATATCTGAAAATGTAACATTCAGTGAGATGTTCAGATTTGCAGGGTAAGGTTACGCCACTCTACAAGGTTCTGCAGCCTTTTCCCTTAATTATCTTCTCCTTACTCCAATGTTAGATGATGCTGCATTTGCTGCACCTTGGAAGTGGAAAGCAGAAACTTTTCCACTTGCTTTTTGCTCTAACATTAACATAAAATCTCTTCATGTGGTCCTGTGCAGTGATGGATGGGCGGACAGGTATGATGTGACAGACGGCTACGTGAAGGAAGCGGCTGGGGGTATTACCATCAAGCTCCAGTCAGCTGACGTGAAATGGTTTGATGATTACTACCTGAAACTTCGCCCTGATAACAACCAGAGGAACCCTTGGTTTCCAGAGTTCTGGCAGCATCGTTTTCACTGTCGACTCAAGGGTCACCCTCAGGAGAGCAACAAGTACAACCGCACTTGTGGCAGTAAGTGCAGAGCCAATGAAAATAGTTGCCACAATGGAACTTTTTTTCTTTTTTAAAAAAAGCTACCGTAGGTAGGTTAATTGTTGTTTGTCTCGTCCTGTGAGTTACAATGGGATAAAACCAGAAAATTAGAGTTCAACTGTTCACTGGGCTATAGAAACAGAGAGAGGTGGCATTGTTTTAGGTCGGCAACACAGACTACTGTACCAGCCTGAACTTTCATTGATTGGCTTTCATAATAACCACTATTACTGCAAATATCTTACAAACAGACAGGCTGAAAGCACTCCCACACACCTACAAACAGACCATAGGGATGCGCAGAGCTTTCCGGTTCATCTTGAGAGTGCACCCTTTATTTTCATTGTTGCATTCAATTCTCACCCCTTCTCTTTCTGTTTCATTCATTCCATTCATAGGGAAAACAGTGTGTGAGTGCTGCATCAAAGAGAATATGTCTCATGTATTCTAATGAAATGGGACGTGAAAAACAAATGAACAGGACACAGACAGAAAGAGAAAGGAATTAGATGTGGAGGTGGGAAGTAACTGATGAAGAAGAGGAAAGAGAGTGGTCTTTGATGTCAGGAAAAAAATATTTTTTTCTGGTGAGAAGTTCATCATCATTCCCAGCTACCGTCCCAATTCTCATGCCTTTCGAACTCTTCCTATCCACCTCTGCAGAACGGGAGTCTCTTCGGCAGCAGTATGCACAGGACACCAAGATGGGCTTTGTCATCAATGCCATTTACTCAATGGCATATGGCCTCGATAACATGCAGCGGGCTCTCTGCCCAGGCTATCAGGTAGGTCCAATACAAATGGAGGGGCTTACTACAGTGAAAAAAGACACAGAAGTGGGAAGTGGAAATGGCGGGACACAATGTACTCCAGCTTGAGCTGTTTTTAATACAGTGTTTTGTAGGCTAAAAAAAAATGTCCTCATTAAACCCCCCCCGTTTCCACCCATCCATCCATTTTCCATAGCTGGGGTGCTGGAGCATATCCCAGCTGTTATTTGGGGAAATTTCTCTTTGGTCATGTAGAGTGAACAATGGTCGTTTTGGGCCACATAGTTTGGATTTACAAATAAGAAAACAGACATTGCACAGACAGCTGAATGACAACGATATCGCTGGTTAAAGCATTTTGTTCCAGCATCCTGGTTCTTTGTCACACTCGCGCACTCATTCAGCTCTGTGAACCATCTCTGTTGTTGTCTCAAAAATATCTCGGTGCGGATCAGAGCAGCATCAAAATGTATAGAGTCAATTCCCCCTCTGTATTTACACACAGGACACAGAAGGATTAGTCCCTCCTTTTAACAAACAGTTTGATAAGGTCATGAGGCGCTGCTGCCATTTAACTGAGCTCTGTGCACTGTGTATATTGTCAGCATCTAAAGAACATCAGTGTTGTTGCATTTTCAGTCTCATGTATTTGTTTTAACTGTTGGGGATCAGATACGGGTTTATCTCTGACTAAACTCGATCAGATGTCTTCAGAAATGTAACAGTAACAATACCTTTTCCTCTGCATGTTTATTTTGTTCTGTAACGTAGGGCTGCTGATATTTGGTCAGTTAAAATTTAGGCGGTCAGTCTTTGTTTGTTAAACAGTACTGTAAACATGTTTTGAGCAAAAATAAGTAAATTAAGCTCAGATCCAAATAAATTATATTTAACCTATCATTTGCTATTGCTTTAAGTTGAATGAATGGCGAATTGCCACTGTTTCCTCACCAAGGAACACTTGTATTAAATGATGTTTAGTAAACTGCTGTTCATATTATTTAGTTCAAAATGACATGGCTGTTAATGTATTTTAAGGGCCTTTGTGATGCCATGCGACCTATAGATGGTGCTACACTGCTGGACTTCCTGATGAAAACCAACTTCACTGGTGTGTCAGGGGAGGGAATCCTATTTGATGAAAATGGAGACTCACCTGGCAGGTAGGCATTGTTACTTGGCAGACGTATCAGACATGTCTCTTTGTTTGGTCGGTTGGGTGGCAGAGGTACAACTCTGTATTGTTTACTGTGTGATGTCCACTGCACATGTGCCTTTTTATTAACAGGTATGAAATAATGAACTTCAAAAAGATGGGAAAGGACTACTACGACTACATTAATATTGGTAGTTGGGACAACAGGGGGTTGAAGATCGATGACGACGAAATCTGGCCCACCAAAGATACCATCATCAAATCTGTCTGCAGTGAACCCTGTGACAAAGGTCAGATTAAGGTAAGATGACTAACACCTGTGACGTTTGGGGTTACATCGGAATTTTTGCAAGTAATTACATGCTGCAATACATAGAATATACAGTATCTAGTTTACAGGCTTTGCGGAAAATAGCTGTTAACCAAGCTCACTAACATCATCAAAATACTAAGCAGCCATTTCGATTTTTTTAGTCGGGTCATAATGTAAGGTTCTGTGACCATCCTCTGACAACAATGTTTTGATGATTGATTTGACCTCTATGGACCCTTTAGAAAAGATTTAGCCCCCTTGTCCCTCCCAAAAATCCCGGCATTTTTTGCTAGAGAGCCAAATTCAAAATGGCGCCCGGCGGCATCTCTAAAAAATAACTTTTAATCTGAATGACCTAGAATCATGTATGAAGGCACGTTTTCATACAAGTCAACCATGAAGATTCCAAATCTGACATCATTTTGATATTACAACTTTGTTTTGACCGCGAAATTCAAGATGGCTGCCATCCAGTACAGTGGTTCTCAACCTTTTTAGGCAGTGACCCCCCAAAACAATCATATTTGGACTGGGGACCACCCATTGCCTTGCATTGTGAGCAGTGTTGCCAAAAAAAAATCAACGAAAGTCGCTAGATGACGTCATGACGTTACGTATGACGTCACAGCGTCACGCACGACACTCGGCTGATCTCTAGAAAACGTGCCTACATGGAATAAAAAGGGAAATTTTGGAAAAGTCGCCCCTTGAACAAATGTAGTTTGAGTGCATTATTCACTGGCCTTTTGTTATTATCATTATTATTATTATTATTTTGCTTTTTAACAAAAGTTAAGTTTTCTATGTACTAGATCAGTGGTTCTCAACGGCCGAGACCCCTTTTTTTTGGGGGGGGGGTTGATAATGTAAGGACTCTCAAAGTAAAAGACCATCACTGCATTCAAAGTAATCATCAAACAATGTTAAGTTTGACTCATTCCCATTTAATCCGGCCTCACCCACACTTCGCACCCTACAGTCAGCCATGCCTGCCTCTGATGAGCTTGTTGCGGACCATTCTGCTGGAGAGGGGAAGTTGAACATGCTTTTGCAGGACCGGGTGTTCAGCAAGAATAAATCCTTCCATGCACCTGTCAGTTTCAGCAAACGCTTGACATTTTCCAAGCATTCTTGCATAGACAAGCCCGGCAAGGAACTCAAGGCAAGAGCTGCTGAAATGGAAAGAAGTGCTCTCAAAGCAGGGATCAACCTGGTTGAAGACAGTCAACTTGTGAAGCTCCCCGAGCTTCTAGAATACCGAGTTGTTGAGGAATGTGTGGCCTTATTCAACCCCAATGGCACATACAGGAAGACGTAGAAGAGCAAGCTCATCCAGAAGCTCTCCCTCCAACCTATTGCGATTAAAGACCCCTATGTTGCTCTAATTGACATGGGCATTATCTGGAGGATGGTAACTCCATCAGAAGAAGATAGGCAGACACAGGACAGCACCCCATACAAGTGGTCGGGCTATGTCCAAAAGGTGTCATCCATCATTCTTGCCCGCCATTCTCATGCTCACCGTATCATCTGTGTCAATGATCCCTATGATACAACATACTCAACAAAAGATGACTAGCGAGACCTGCGCATACAGGGTAATGCACATGTACCAAACATGTTCTACGTCAGTCAGGTTATAGTGGCCCTGTTGTTATTGATGCAGCTGATACCGATGTCTATGTCGCAGCATCAGTCATCTCACGGCAGCTTCCTGGCATGCTATGCATAAAGAGAAACAAAGAGACAGTCCTCTGCCGTGATCTGTTGACAGAAGAGATGGCAGACTGCATTGTGCAGCTACACTGTTTTACAGGCTGTGATGCCAACTCGGGGTTCTATGGAAAAGGAAAATCATCAGTGTATGAGAAGGTGGAAAAGAGCGGCAGCAACTCTCCCGGTGTGGAGACAGCCTTCACCTTGAAGAGGAGGTAGTACACTTCACGAGACAGGTGATCTATGGAGACAAGAAGAGTAGCACCATGGCTGAAGCCCGTGCTTCCAAGTGGAAGACCATGAAGAGAAAGTCTTTTATCCGTCTCCCTCCAGATGCAGACAGCTTACGCCAACACTGCCTCCGTGCCAACTACTTGGCATATCTAGTGCGGCACCCCTCACTGAAAGACCACCCGTCACCACTCGGACATGGTTGGGAGTTGGTGGGTGGTCGCTGTCATCCTGTCCGCCACACTCGACCTGCTCTCCCCACACACCTACCTGCACCAGGGCCGGTTGAAGAGGACGAGGAAGTTGAGAGAGAGGAGGATGAGGAAGATGTTGTACAGAGGAGGGTGGAGTCATCTGAATCCGATGATTCAGAAAGCAGTGACTCAGAATTCTCTGATTCAGACTGATACGTCTTTTGTGTTGTTTCGGGTGTTGCCGTTATTGGTGACGATAACTACCTCTCCACATAATGCAGCAGGTGGTACCTCCGATGTGCGTTAAAAAAAAAAAAAAAAACCTCCCCGGGAACCGTCACCTTAACGTGGTGGAGGGGTTTGTGTGTCCCTATGACCCCAAAAGCTATGTTGTCTGGAGCCTTGTGCTCCTGGTAGGGCCTCCCATGACAAACTGGTCTCTGGTGAGGGGCCTGACGAAGAATGGTTCAGGGCAGGACGGCAGGCCCTAAGGGGGCAGTCCCCCCAGCTAGCTATCTGGCTATTTTCACTCTACTGAATGCCGGCCATCTTGAATTTCAATGTCAAAACTAGGTTTGATTATTAAAATAATGTCAGATTCAGAATCCTTATGGTTGACTTGTATGAAAAAGTGCCTTCATACATGATTCTAGGTCATCCAGATCTAAAGTTATTTTTTAGAGATGGCGCCGGGCGCCATTTTGAATTTGGCTCTCTAGCAAAAAATGCCGGGATTTTTGGGAGGGACATGGGGGCTAAATATTTTCTGAAGGGTCCATAGAGGTCAAATCAATCATCAAAACATTGTTGCCAGAGGATGGTCACAGAACCTCACATTATGACCCGACTATTGTGCATCACCGACTTTCACATATTAGATCACAAAATATTTTTATCTTTTTTCCAAGTAAGTCATAGATTAGAAATGTTGAGTTAGTAGGGCTTTCTGGCTTAAATAAATCTTTAATGTAAGCTGATTAAATTAGTTTATAATGCTCTGCCTACTTACCAAATCGCCTACACTCATACTGTCCAGCTATTTGCTCCTTAGCTGTTCTTGTTCAATGTCAAAATTTAAAGGGATCAAAACTTCACTACTTGACTTGACTGAAGGTGAAGCTTTGCATAAATATGTTTTTTTTTTTTTTTTTAATTTAACCTCTATTTAACCAGGAAAACCTCACTGAGATTAAAAACTCTCTTTTTCAAGAGTGTACCGGCCAAGACGGGTAGCAGCACGTTAAACAGTTTCAGACAAACACAGGCAATCAGGCACAAAAAACGGGAAATAAGATTTCAGTACATTAATAAACACAGAATCAAGTCAAATATCAGTCAGGCAATTTTGCTAAAATTGCCCATGAGATAAAGATTAAGTCCACCAGTCAACACGTCTGCAGGCAGATGAGTCCGCCTCCAAGTCGCTCAACATCCTCTGAAAAGAGTCCAGTGAAACCCGATCTATTCCCCCAGTTCAGTTCTGACTTTAGGAACAGACAGTAAAAAAAAAAGATCCTGAGAATGAAGATTATAAGATTCTGTGCTGATATATGACTAACTGATATAGGTCAGAAGGTTGGATGGGTGCAGACCTAGAATAGACTTATAAATTAGAATACGCCAGTGACTGAGTTTACGAGCAGACAAAGAAGACCATCCAACACGAGCACACAGCAAACAATGATGTGTAAGAGATTTAAAATTGGTGATGAACCTCAGAGCTCTATGATGCATGGTATCCAGGGACTGTAAGCTTTGAGAGGAGGCGTGCATATACAAGACATCACCGTAGTCCAGCACAAACATGAATGTAGCAGAAACCAGTTTCTTTCTGGATTCAAAAGAGAGAGATGATTTTATTCGAAAGAATAAAGCTAGTTGTAGTTTTAGTTTTTTAACAAGCTGCTGAATCTGAGCAGTAAAAGAAAAGGGAATTGTCAATTGAAATGCCTAGATATTTATAGGTAGAGACAAATTGTGTCTGAGTTCCCCGAGCAGTGATAACTGAAGGCAGGTTTGAAAGTTTGGACCTTGAATTAGAAAACATCATGACTTTAATTTTTATCTGCGTTTAAAACCAGTTTTAAATCAGAAAAATTTTGTTGGACGGTGTTAAAAGCAGGTTTGCAACTGGCTCGGCAGGTGGTGGCTGTTGCTTATGAGCTGACATATAGACAAAAAAAAAAAACCTTCATACTAACTCTGTGGGCAAATGAACAAAGACCTGTGCACTCACAAAAAACTGCTTATTCTGTCTTCTTCAGGTGATTCGTAAAGGTGAAGTGAGCTGCTGCTGGACGTGCACTCCCTGTAAAGAAAATGAATTTGTGTTTGATGAATACACCTGCCGAGCCTGTGAGCTGGGTTCCTGGCCTAATGATGGCCTTACAGGTTAGTATATGTTGGTGTGCGTGTGTGTTTGTATGTCTATTTGCAAGATTAAACTGAAGTAACAGAGACATTACTGTAATACCTTAAGAGAGAAAAATCCAATGTTGATATAAATGAACGCATGTGGGATTGTAGGACAGATAAGGAATGCTAAATTGCGGAATTACACAGATCTGAGAGTTCTTTCCTTTACCCTGTGTGTTATCACAACATATTAGTAGAGTCCTGCATCGGTTACACTATAGAGAGAAACTGAGATATGATCCTTTCATTCTACCCATAGAACTTCTTTCCCTCTTCTCCCATCCCTTTCCCTTCCCATTTGCTCGCTCTCTCTCTTATCTTCTTAACTGTCACATGGTCATGGGTGTTTTAATTATTTTGCATCAATAGAAGCCTTCAATTCTCAATTAAAAAAACTATACTGTTGCAGTGAAAAATGTATTTCCCCTCCATCGCCTTGAAAGCGTTTGGATAGTGCTTTGTTGTGCTCTCAGCTGCTCATTATACTGCTTGCTAGCTCCTCACCAAGCTCAATGATTAAAACATGAATTGAAAATTTAGATTACAGGCAAAACAATACTCAAACTAAAACAGGGTGTAAACCAGTGTGAAAATGAAAAAGAGGAATAGCTGAAGACATGATTGGGGCTGCGCATAGATTAGTTGGTGGATACAAGTTCATGCGTGAGACTGTGCTCCTGTGTCTCTTATCATCAACAATAAGCGCCGCGAGTCCCCCTGCAGGGCTGTATGCAACAGTAATAATCAAGCAAACAAACTGCGACAGAAAGAGACAGAAAGCCTGGGAGATGAAGAGAGGGAAAGATGAAGAGGCAGAGAGAAAAGATGAAGTAGAGCAAGGATCAACTGACAAGGGAGGGAGGTGAAGTATTTGTGAAACCACAGAAAAATATAGCATAGGTCTTAAGACAGCAATAGGGCAAAAACAAGAAAAAGAGTGAGAGAAAAAGTTACTTAGAAGCATGAAGTGGTGATAAAAGTAAGTCTGATAGAGAGGGGAAAGTGAGAGAGATGGAGATGAATAGAGTCTGTGACATAAGGAGCAGCCAGGGACAGAGAAAGGAGCAGACTGAAGGAGGATTATCTTTGGGATTTGAGCCTCTCCACTGATCGGCAAAGTTTGAGTTTGAGAATGTTTAAAGGAGTTTGCCTGAAAACTTTATATTGACTAAACTCTCTAAACGGACCTTCTTCCCCTTAATGCGTCAGGTTGGCTTAACTGGAATTTCTTGCAAGTTCTATGAACTAATTGGGAATTAAAAAGCTGATGTAGTCGATGCTTTTTGACTGCTCTGAGTAAGCCCACGAGGAAGAACACTGATCTAGGATTTGCTGCCTCGCATCAAGAGTTATGTGCACAGTATTAATTGGGGCTAAATTCTAAATTTACCTTTTACCTTACATTTTCTTGTGTGTCCTTACTGATGACTAGGTGAGACAGTTAAAATAGGGGGCTGTGTTTAACTAGTGAAAAAACAGCATTCATATTATGCGGAAAAATATATAGTCGCTAACAAGTATTGTTAAGCTGAAATGATTCCATCTAGCTGTGTGATTTTGTTGTAAAGCTGCTCCTTTTGCACACATTTTATCTATTTTTATATCGTCTTTAGATTAAATCTGACTTGGAATTGTTTTGCACTCTGTGCTTCACATATTTTACATTATGATTTACAAAAAAAAAAATGCAGTGAAATACATCTGAAATTGTACTTTAAGGGTTTTCAGTAACACAAGTCCCAGTAACTACAACCTATGCCTTGTGTCTGTGTGTCTCTGTTACTGTCCTCTTGGATGCAGTCAGCAAAAAAGAAAGCCTGTTGTTTATGCCCCCAGACCTAATCACATCACTGACTTAATAAACTTCATTGACTGTGTTAAAGACAAAGTTATTCAATTACTGCACTCAAATCTTTTTTTGATTGCTCTTCTGCCTCTTCCTTTCTATTTGTAATCATCCCCTCTATACAAACAGGTGTGTGATGTGTGCATGTGTGAGTTTGTCTCGGCAGAAAGAATGGAAGCAAAAAGTCAAGACAGTAAAAATGTTTAGGGTGTGCATCCCTGCTCCTACGGCGTGTCTAGACCAGCCAGCGTTAAGATGGAACATAATTAGAACTGTCCCTTTAATTAATGGGGCTTTATCTCCTTGCCTATGAAGAAGACAGAGATGGAGGGAGAGAATTAAGGAACAAGGTGGGATGGAAGAGGATGTGGAGAGATAAGGGAGATATAAGGGGATATAGAAACAGCAAAAATGATTAATGGCATATTATAGATGGAGCAGGGACACAAATGGAGGGGGGGAAATGAATCAGTGAGCTGAAATACTTAGCAGAATAATATAGCAGAAGTCCTAATGCAAAAGAAAGTTGCAACATAGACTAAGATGTGTGTGAGAGGAAAGATAGGTCTTAATTTGTAGTTCAACAGGGGATAATATGGGGGGGTGTACTCAGTAATTTGTGTGATATTTTTTGATAGTGTTGTCTTGAAATAGAAAATAACTATCACTTTATCACAGAATAGCCCTCTATGCTAAGAACTCCTGTTTAGTCCTGCTACTTACATCTTGTTTTTATACTACACTAATGCCTTTACATGCTGAGGTTCAACCAGATGGAAAAGGATGTAAGAGAGAACGAGGGAAATGAGGCAAAGAGCACAAGGAAGGAAAATGCACTTAAATGTGGCAGTCTTGCCACAAGCCAATTCTGCATAATGCAGTTGCTTGACTTTGACTAGTATCACATTTAAGATCTTGATTTATTTTTTCTACATATTCACATATACCTCTTCTGTCCCCAGGCTGTGACGCAATACCAGTGGAGTACCTGCGATGGGGTGACCCTGAACCCATTGCTGCAGTAGTCTTTGCCTGCCTTGGTCTTATGGCCACGTTGTTTGTAACTGCAGTCTTTATCCGGTAACAAATCTCTTATCTCAGAAAATATATGATATGAGAAAGACTAGACTAGATGTTCATCTCAGATACAATCTTTGAACTGCTTGTATACATATTTACTTATGTGTGTTTCGTATGCATTTGTGTGTAAGGTTCCGGGACACCCCAGTGGTGAAATCCTCTAGTAGGGAGCTGTGTTACATTATACTGGCAGGGATCTGCCTGGGATACCTGTGTACCTTCAGTCTCATAGCAAAACCCCACATCATTCACTGCTACCTCCAACGGCTGGGAATAGGCCTGTCACCTGCCATGAGCTACTCTGCACTTGTCACCAAGGTAAGGAATGAGTTGGGGAAGTGAGGAAAATTACCATTAGAAATAAGGTTTTTCTAATTGATATGTCTGCCCAATTTGAACAACAGCAGTGTAGACATACAGACAGCAGATGGATATAAAGTAGATACAATATGCTCAGTAAATGCTGCATTTCCTAATGATATTTGGTATCTGACCCCAGACAAACCGCATCGCTCGGATCCTGGCAGGAAGCAAGAAGAAGATCTGTACAAAGAAACCTCGTTTTATGTCTGCCTGTGCTCAGCTTATCATTGCCTTCCTTCTGATACTGCTACAGCTGGGCATCATTGTGGCTATTTGCCTCATGGAGCCGCCTGAGGTGAGTAGATTCACATGATTTAAAATTTAGAGACAGAGATATTAAAAAGAATTGGTTATTACTAAGGCATAACTAAGCCTTTAATCTCCTTATCTTTATCAATAAAAAATATTAGTTCAGCTTGGGTTGCTTGTGAGTATTGAAATCTTTGCTGGCAGACCTTACTACAGTGTTCACTTCTGCAATCGAAGTTGGCAGTGTAATGAATGCAACCTTTGGTCACTTGCACTGCTTATTGCATCACTGCAGCCTTCAGTTGACTTGTCGAAGCAAAGAAATGATAGATGAAGCGATAGCCTTGTCAAGCTTTGAACTGTTGGCAAGTCATGTTTACTCCTGCATGTATAGGTGATCCATGACTACCCTAGCATCTGGCAGGTCAACCTCATCTGCAACACCACTAACCTTGGTGTGGTTGCCCCCCTGGGATACAACGGCTTGCTCATCCTCAGCTGCACCTTTTATGCCTTTAAGGTACAAGCTATGTTATCTGTTACTACAGTTTTGTTGATTGTTCAAAACTAATTTGTTAGTGAGTTTATGGCCTCAATAACTAAGCGCAAGTTCTTTTGATAAGAAATTAACATTGGCCCATCTTTAAGACTATAGTAGAAATACTGCAGTTATAAAATGTTTGTCCAGTCTAGCTACAGTATGTGTGTGAAAGTCACACAGACCCAGTGTGAGAGGACATGACTGAACAACTGTGTGTGTTTTATAAAACCTTTCAACAGCAGTTAAATTAATTCTGTTGCATCGAGTGCATTATAAAGTCAGTGTTTGATTATCAGTTGCCTGCAGCCATTGATTTTCTATAAAGTGAGAGAGCTGAAGCGTATAAAGCGACAGCCTGAAATGCAGTGCATTTCAAAAAACGTTTTTCTGCACCAAGCCAAAAAAAAGCTAATGTAACTTAGGTGGTTTAGGTCGTTTTTCACTTAACTTCGACAAAAAACTTTGGTGCCAAATCAGTGAGTTAAAAGTTTGTTTCAGAGTCTAATCTGGCTCAATAAGGGCTTGTTATCAAAGTCTAACATCCCTACATTCGCTTGACTCTCCCAAATTAAAGTACAATACACATAAATAAAGAAATGCAAAAATATTTACTGATGCTTGTCTTTTCTTTTCACTCTGTCTCCTTCTTTCTTCAAGACCCGCAATGTCCCAGCCAATTTCAATGAGGCTAAGTACATAGCTTTTACCATGTACACCACCTGTATTATCTGGCTGGCATTTGTACCCATCTACTTTGGCTCTAACTACAAAATTATCACCATGTGCTTCAGTGTCAGCCTCAGTGCTACTGTGGCTCTATGCTGCATGTTTGTACCCAAGGTAAGCTTGAAATTAATGTCCAGTTTCTTCTTTTTACTGTTTTGATGTATAGATTTCCTCAACGTTTCTAAGTTATGCAACCAAATGACCTTTTTCTCATTGTTTTTGAGGGATTCATCAATACTGCATATGAGACTATATTAGATTATATTGACTATAATCAGATCTGTGCACAAAATATATTAAACTTCAGAGCTTAGGTCTCAATATATCTCCATCTGCACCAATTTCAAAGTATTTTTGCTAAACTTAGAATTAAGTTTTTGAAGTCATGTTATACTTAGAATATAACACAATATGTACCTTCTCGACAGTCTTAAGAGGCTTTCACATAGGGTACATTGAGCGCTGCACTCCACTTATGAATCCATTCATATCTGCGTGTTGCACAAAATGAAAAAAAAAATCTGTGCTGAAGTTAAAGCTTTCAATTTGGGTACGGCACTTTCTGACAGATCGACATATCAAATCAGTGGGGATATGGCATTTCAACTAATTACCAACCTCGGGTATACTGCTATTCATTATGTAGCATAATATCAACCTAAAGTTGATTCTTATCTTTGTGAGTCTTGGCACAACTCTCCCCAACAGGCTATCAAACTCTTCCCCATCCTCAGCCTGATGTAGACCTGGAAGCAGTCACTGCACAGATGCAGCTCCTAAACAAGCCTTAACTCTCTGAACATTTGTCTTTGAGGATATTATGAACCCACACCCCCTTAGCTGCTGCTCATTTCCTCCTCCTCAGAAACTGTAAGGCCAATAGTTTCCTCTGATAGCTTGAGAGATGCATCCTGGCCAGGAGGTAGAATCTACACAGGCGCAAGAATACACAGTTCATCAGAGCAAAAGAGAGCGATATTATCTACTTTATGCAATAAGGGAAAACAGAAGGTCGAGTCGGGGGGAAAAAAAGAAAAAATAATATAGTTGAATCGGCTAAAAAAAAAAAAGACACTGACAGAGTTAAACAAAGGCAAAAGTAGGCACACATCGAAAATACAAGAAAGACAACATTCACAGATTCACTAGATGTGCCCACGTTTAGTGTATGATGGTCCTTGTTGAAAAGTGAGGGATCAAACTGCTGTTGCTTTTGAGAATTTTCTCTTTATCATAGTTTTACTTTTGAATAAAAGAGATTGAGTGATCAGATTACCCTTCTGTTTTGTGTTGAGAGACGGCTTATGATTGTCTTTAGAAACACACAGTGATGTATGATTTGAATTGTCTTATTTTCCAAACTGTTGAGTCTTGTTTAAAGAACATACTTTGTGTTTTATGTGATATCAGGTGTACATCATTCTGGCCAAACCAGAGCGTAATGTGCGCAGTGCCTTTACCACTAGCACAGTGGTGCGCATGCATGTGGGCGACGGCAAATCGTCCTCAGCTGCCAGCCGCTCCTCTAGTCTGATTAACCTGTGGAAACGCAGAGGCTCTACTGGAGAGACACTCAGGTATATATGTGTGTGTGTGTCGGTTGCGTGTCCCCAAGAGGCTTGTTGGCCAGGTTAATGCTAAGTTAGTCATCAGATACAGTCAAGAGACCCCATTTCTATAATGGCTCCACTTAGAGAGTATTTATGGTTAGTGTGTTTGAACTTTCTGAGAGATTGATTCTCCATACTCCCCTGTGTTTGCTTGACTGTTCCCCTGACCCCAACATGAACTGAAGAAAATTGCCTTATGGAGACATGACAAAGAAGAGGAGACAGGAGTGAGAGGAGGGGTGGAAAGAGAAATATTAAAAATGAAGAAAAAGATAGATGGAGAAAGAAATGAAGAACAGAGGGAATGTAGCAGAAAGTTGTTATAGAATAAAGACATTATATTTCTCACACCTCAATTTTTAAGCCATCCACAGTCATCTACATGTACAGTGACAAGGAACAAGGGAGACTCAAAAAAAGTGACACCTAGCTGCTTGTGCCAGAGAGAAGACAGGAGCACATTTTCATTTGTCAGCAGGTTACTCCAGCTCATGCTGCTGCTTGGCAAGCAAGATTTCAATCACACGCTTATAAGATGTGTCAGGAGTGTTTCCATCTTTGTTTCTCTCATTCCTGTCTTCCCCTCCCTGTCTCTTTTGGTCCTGTTGTCCTCTGTGGGTGGTGGTGAATTGGCAGGGCTGTCTGTCTCCTTGACTGCTGGCCTCGAAACTGTTACGTTTGAAATGCTGAACAGATGCAGGCAGACATAGATTTAGCAGACCAAAGCGAAAAGGCATTTTTCAAAGTATGAAATGTTTGATTTTAAGCCAAATGTTTGAACTGCCAAAGAGGGCTTGGTTTAGCTTCACTGGACATTAGAATCAACTTCTGGATTTAGTCTGTGCAATATGTGTCTCTACTAGATCCGTCTTATGGGATCAGACAAGTAGATCACATCATTGTTTATGTGCAGGTGTAAGTCAACCAGCATATGGACTTGTGTGTGCGCAAGTGTGAGTATCAGACAGATGTGTGTGTATGTATGCGTCTCCAAGGTGATTTGAGTTCATCTCTTCCCCAGGCACGGTGATGTGAGGTTTAATCAGAAGTTTCACCATAGATAGATTAATCACACTAATTATGCCGACAAAAGGATGTAGGGTCAGTAAAGGACAGAGCGCTGTGACTGATGTGAAGCAGAGAAAAGTACGAGGCAAAAAAAGCTGTTAGATGGAAGGTGAAATAGAGAAAGGATGAAAATGTGACACAAAAATGAAGAACCGACTCGAGAGCTGAGTAAGACTGGGAATTAATTGTAAGTTTACTCGGCATATAAAGTCAAACTGATGGAATGTTTTTATTCGTTGATTGACATTACTTAACAAAATAACTCGATGGATAATGAACAGAATATTGAATTTATTAAACTTCCTCCGAGCTCCTAACACCCCTGCTGCTTTCTTTTCTCTCTTTCCGTCCTGTTCTGCAGCTCAAACGGTAAATCAGTGTCTTGGGCGCAGACAGAGCGCAGCAGTTCACGTGGAAACCACCTGTGGCAGCGGCTGTCCTTCCACATCAAGAAGAAAGAGAACAATCAAACTGCTGTTATTAAGCCCTTCTCCAAAACCTCTGAGGAACGGTACTGTAGTGGGGCTGACCTGCCGCCACATGTACCGCTGCCCTCCCTCCCCTCCATGTCCTCCCTGCCCTCTCATCACGACAGCAGCACAGACAAGACCCTGTATGAGCTCTCGGAGGCAGAGGAGCGTTACTCGATTACATACCGGCCACAGACACCTTCACCAATCAGCACTGTCAGCCAGAGAATAGGAGCAAGTTTTGCAGAGGAGCCCCAGATGGTTGGTATTCCAAAGTACTCCAGTAGCATCTGCAGCGGCAGCAGCGGGAGCAGTTGTGGACCTCCCAGCAGCGGCTCTGTTGAAGCCGGGAGTGACGGACGTTTGGTTACTGTGGACGGCCACCTCCCAGCGGGCCAGAGCACACTGATGGATCAGATCAGTTGCGTGGTAAACCGCTTTACCGCCAACATCTCCGAACTCAACAGCATGATGCTTTGTTCCTCTCCGACGCACTCACACACGCACAAACACTCACCACCTCCTCCTCCTCACCCCGCCGACCCGTATATGCTGCCCCGTGAGCTCCCGATGCCCCCGACCCTGACCACCTATGCTGACGTTCAGCCCCTCCCTCCCGTTGAGTCCAGCTTTGCCAGCCAGGGTGGCTGTCTCGCTCACCCTATCCCTCTTTCACCCTACCCCCTGCCGCCCCCTCACCCCCACACCTCTGTCTCCCCTTTAAGAGGAGGCTTGGTTGCCTGCCTCCCCGACTCCCCGCTGAGAAGGGCGGAGCTGGAAGAGGAGCTGATTGCTTTAACTCCTCCATCACCCTTCCGTGACTCTCTGGCCTCCAGCAGTGGCTCCCTAAACTCAGAGATGGGTCTGTGTGTCCCTCCTGTTCCTTCCCATCCTCCCCCCTCTCCCCCTTCACCCAGGTACAACAGACTGACACTCAGAAACTACAGCCAGAGTTCCTCCTCACTGTGAGGCAGAGATTTAATGAGAGAAAAGATGGAGGATACACTGAAATCCATTCATCCCTGTTTGGAATAAGAACCGGAGGAAGAGTAGACGTAGAGGGCTGTGTGGTGAATACACCAAACAGTGTTAGTGTTTACATGTTTGCCGTGAGATGCAAGTATTAGCAGCCTGCCAATGTTGTATTTTCTTGCTGTCTAGTGAGTGAGAATTGATGATGACCACTGTAACTTTGGCATCAGTAACGGCAGCGATCACCTGATGGTTTAAGTCTAAACAGTATAATTTAGGTTGGGGTAGTGGCCTTAAGATGTCTCGACTATCAACTAAATAGAGATAGTGTTTGTGTGCATTAGTGAGCATGAGTGTATTTTGGCGGAATTTTTGTGAAAAAGAAGTGGTGGCCACATGACAACAGAAGACTCCTACAGCTTGTAAGAACGACACAGAGGCTATGAAGGGCACATACACTATATAAATGCTCATAGACATGCACACACTCAAACACACAAGTGTGAGCGCACCCATACAAATACATTGTGAGGGAAAACACTGTAAATATATGAGAGGTTCTGGATTTTTCCTCGGTGATGAAATCCAACATGCTTCTGACAAAAGTGCATTGTGTGAAGAACTTTTTAACAAAAGCATCTTTTAATTTGCTCATCTTCAATCTGCTCCCGCTACATAGCTGTCATGTCCTCAGTCCCTTTCTCTCATGCAGCTTTCTTTTATCCTGCCAGTTTTTCAGTGTTTTCTACTCTTCAAGTTTAAGTATCTTCAAAAGTTTGAATGTATATTTTCTACATGATTCCTGAAGCAGTTGGGACCAAATCTTTTTGTAGCTTCCAGTCTGTAACTCAAGAAAGAGAGAAGAAGAGGGGTTGAATAGACCAGACCTTGTTCTACCGTAAACATCTTAGTCTTTAAATCTCACTCAGGTGGATTACTGAGACAAATCTGACCTCAAAGCTTATTGTTATTGTGTGGCATTTAAAAGTGCATTTTATCAGGCTTAGCTGGATCCCAGTCATGACATTTTCTTGATACAATGTGTCAGCAGGACGTAGGAGCCCCGTCTCATCAAAGACAGTGCTTTGAATGGGATTAATTGGAGTCAATGTCCTCTCAAATGTTAGTAGGCACAAATTGAAAGCTGCAAGCTGAGAGAGAGCCTCCTCCTTAGCTTCTATTAAGGTCATCTGTTGTACAGTCGCTGTGACTTTTCAATGTTTTCCAGTGTTTTCAAAAAAGTAAATTCAACCAGAAACTAATTCAGAGTGAGCATTTGGGTAACCTTTTTATATTATATTTATTTTATACAGAGGTTTAAATGAACCCACATTAGTGTTTGTTTCACAAGACCAGACTGTAAAACAGTAAGACATGACTGACATCCAGTAAAGCCCGTCAAACTGAAGGGACAGCAGGAAAATACTAACATGGAAATCACCCAACCTCAATTAATACATCTTTAGTTGGGGAAATCTGCTGTCTTGCCAAGATTTAAATGATAACAAGGGCAGAGTTTATTCCTTTTTTTCCTCAACCTGTTTCCGGTCTCTATGCTGAGATAATTGGCTTTTGGCAAAAACTTTATACTGACTTGATATAAAGTTGTATCAATAATCTCACCTTGCGCTTAGCAATAAAGTGAATAAGTGATTTCTCAAATTGTAAGACCATTGCTTTAAGGTCAGGTGTGGCCTCATGTCATACTTCAGGATTGGGGAAAAAAAACACACTTGAAGATGTAATTCATTTTTTGAAATGATGTTTGGCAAAATTATATATACATACATATAAATGCTTTTATAGGAGACGGGGCTCAGTTTACAGAGAAGGAATTAATTGTCTAATGTTGTGTAATGTTTTTTTCTGAATATAAGACATATGTGAAAAGATTTGCAAAACCAATGGTGGCACAATTGGACTAATCAAGAATTGGGTATGGCTTTTAAATTGAATGTATTTACACGTTCCAACTCTTGAGCTGCGTCGCATGGGAGCATAGAGATGTGCAGATGAATGCAATCCTTACAATGAGTGGAGGCCTTGACTTCCTTGACGTCATCTCCCTCCACAGAAGAAAACACACAGCTAAGCAAAGAAAACACACTCAATCAAAAGTCAGAAGGTTGTAATACACCAACATACATTTTTTGATTTGATATATCCGGTACAGAAATATAACTCGTCTCATTGCTAATCTAAACAGTTAACATCACAACAGCTCCACAGTGTTGCCTGCAAAGTTGATGTCCATCACGATCTCCATCTTTTTCCGCAGCAGGTGCATTCGTCTGCTCTGACAGCTGACTGGTGCAGATGCAGTCCACGGTCTGATTTTTGTTTAGCATTCGCGCTCCACTGTAGCCAGCAAGAACAAACTCAGACAGAGATTTTGTAAATAATAAGGGCATGCAAAGAAAGTTCTGTTTCGTTTCAGATTAAAGTGACTTTATTTACATATCAACAAAGGTGACAAAAAAAAAGAAAAGTTTTTGAGCTATGTTATTACATACGGTACCAATTATGTATTACGACTAGAGAAACTGTGTTACTACGCTGAATGTGTGAGTGATCATTCCTATTCAGATGTCTTGTAATTCAATAATATAATAACAATTGATATTAATATGATTATTGTGCCAAAGGGTTAATGGGGATTTAGTTTGCTAGGTTGTGGGTACATATGTGATTTCATAAAAAAAAAGAAAAAAATGTCAATGGAAACAGTTTCTATTGTTTTGGATATTTTCTATATAAATATTCCATATTTTTAAGTGTAAAAGCAATATTATGTGTATGTATACAAGGTGCACATGTGGGTTTCTTAAATCATGAAGAATAGTTTTTCTTTTTCACTCCTCTTTATTCTCTGGAGGACAGTTCAACAAGGAGGATGCCGGGTGGACAGGTCGACATCTACTGTATATTTAATGAAAGGAAGATATTTATCTGTAACTAGTTACAAAGATTATTCAGATTCTTTATTTTTGAAGTGATGTTTGATCACTTTGGGCCTGTAGTTCCATTGTTTACCCATGTTTTCACTGCGTATTCCTGCTTTAGTTTCTGAATCAATCTAATTTACCAATGACACAGCTGCAGTGAAACAGTCGAGGGGATGATCTGTGTGATAATCAGATTTTACAAAGAAAAGGCATGAAACAGGAAGACGTGGTCATAATTGTTGATTGTAGATAGTTGTCCCCTGTATGAAAGTGCTTTCAGTCTATCATTACCACTGCGCCGACTGTCTTAATTCTTATAATCTATAACCTGCTGTTAAAAACTCACCTGTGTTGTTGTGGAGATGTTATGGGGGAGGAGTTGGTTTATGTGCTGCTTTCATTGACAACATTCACAATCTTGAGAGACTGACTAATCGCTTGCTTCAGCACTTCAGCTGCGTTTAACAGCCCTCCCGGGTGAAGCCTGACAAAGTTGTGCTGCCTCGGCAGAAAAAGACAGGATCCATCTTAATCTCCTTCAACCTGTAGCTCCCTTATGGTAGTTTGACATCAGACATGTAGGATGGTAATGTCATGTCAGAGAGCTTAAAGAGCACATTATGGCGGTATTGAAGGATGGTATTAACTTTGAAACGGATGTGCTGAATAGTGAGTTTAACATAAAATCAGTGGACCACAATGAAGTGAAAAATGCGATTTGTTAATAGAACATTTGGACGGAAAGATGAAGATTATTTTAATCTCTTGTAAACATTCCATGACGAACACACAGTTATCATCCCTTTTTGACAATGACCATCTACAGTAATATTGCCGGCAGGACATTTTGCCAGCAGACTGTCAGAAAGCTGCACTATTGTTCTAACCACGACTTCCACTCAAAAGGTTTGTTTTTATAAACACACTCTAACAAATTGGACTGATAATCTCCTGCGCTTTAACATACTTTAATCCAGACATTTTCATCTGTTTATTGGGTAGAAAAAGACACTCTGTCATTTATTTAATTCATTTTGAATGAACATTTAAAATCAATCCACTGACTACTACCAAGTGGTGCCTTTTGATCTGTACCTGTTCTGAGTCAGGTGATCCTGGTATTGAGCCACACATCTAACTCCAGAATTATTTGCAGTGGTGACCAGGGCTTCGGTCTTCACATGGAAAACTGTCTACTAGCCCACTGAAGTGCTCAAGACACGAGGCTGTCCGTCAGGTCTGTGAATGATGCACTTAAGGAAGCCCTTGACTTCTCTTTAGAGGCACACATGAACCAACCTTATTCAACAATTATTCAGGACACAGCAACAAACGCAATGAACTAAAAAGTTCTGTTCTATAAAATCTCTTCCCTACTGGCACACTGTTTTCTTTCCGTGTCTTTAGTCAGCAAAAAACGTGACCTTTGAATCATAGCAGGCTGCCTTGCATGTCGTGTTATGTGTCATGGCATTTTAAGCTTTTTCAGTGTCAGTTCTGGCTGTTTTGTTCCCATCTTGGTGGCTCAGGCAGTAGAGTACTTTCTTAAAAGTATAAGACAATATAGGAATAAAGCTTTTGTTTATTAACTTAGGCTAGTTGACACGTCAAGGATTGGAGTATAGGCGACAGGGTTAGGTGAACAATAATTGAACAGTTTTATTTGCCAATTGACTTGACCACTTTATGACACCGCAGGCGTTACATTTAACTGGGAGCAGCCACTCTGCCCTGCCTGCTCGTTCGATTTGGTAGAGAAAAAACAACTTTGTTTACTGTGTAAACACCGCATAGACATATGGTTGTGTACACTGTCAGGACAGACCTGGATAACTTTGCTACCTTTGTGAGTTTAAATCTCTTAATTGTTTTTTAACTATTATTATTGAGGAAATCTCAAAATTTGCACTCTCCCTCACATTCATGCCTATTCTGCTCTTCATTTTTGTTTACTTGTATAGAATCCAACAGAAATGCCTAAAGGCGATTTGTTTAGGGGTTAGCAGATTTTTTTGGAACCAGTATAAAAACTTGTTTTGAAAAGAAGTACGAGAAGGAACCAAAAATGATCATTCAGAGATTCAATTCAGCTGTTGACAGAGACCCCTTTTTTTCTTATGAACTGAAAAAGTGTTTCCAATCGTGTTCGGCCTTGATCTTGCTAAACAAGCATTTTCAAGGATAAACTAAAGGCATTTCGACTAAACTGTGCTGTACAAAACATCTCAAGATGTCCTGAATGTTGCAGTTGTTGGAGACGTCAGATGAATCCACTGTTGCCGCAGTCAGTAAGTTTAACAAAAACCCAAGGCCTTGAGGGTGACAACAAGGCGTCTTAAAAAAATCATCAACAGTATTTTTGTACGTTTGTCTGAAGCTGCTGATGTGAATGTCGCTTTTATAAGCACGCAAGGAGCATGTGTGTTGTAATGTGTGATTGTTTCCTCAGCCAATAGAGTATCTAGTAATTGTGGCTTGTAAAAAGAGAGTGAATAAAAGGGATTATTATAAGAAGAAATTATGATATTGATAAGTAATAAGAGGAGTAATTGTTTAATAATTCTAACATTTATAAGAAAGTGAGATAAGTTGTTTAGCAGGTCTGTTTTTTTTTTTTAGAACATTTTACTATTTTACATAAGTACAAGTTGCAGGATTTCTAATATTATGTGAGGATTGTTTAACTTCTTTCATCTTTCTCTTTAGAATTAAACTGAACCTAACTGTTAGAGGTATCATGATCCCATCGAGGAAACACCAATCCTTGTGTTTGGCATTCTTTACATGTAGACAGTCTTGTTTGGAAGATTGCTATGGACGCAAAGACGAGCAAAATCCTCATAAATCCCCCCGATGAGAATCTGTTATCAGTCGAGTGTTTAACAGTAAAGTGTTAGTGATATAAATGAGATGAGTGTTGCCATTGGAAGTGATTTTTACAGTCTTACTTCTCATTTGAGATAATCAAAGCTATCTTGTACGACTACAGACTTCATCCACAGTTAAATGTTATAAGCCTGTGAGCAAATGTTCGTGCGTTGTTATTCCGAGGTGGCCGATCTAAGCAGAAAAACAAATTTAGCAAATTCTTGACCAAGGCAGTTCATCTACATATGAATTAAGAGCATTGTGTTCTAATCTCTATACAGCCCAGATTTATTATTGAAACCATAATTGAGTTGAGCTTATCGGAGCAGCCACTTTGGGCTTCAATTTGATAAAAGGAAATGATGATGGGTTACCGTAAACGTAATTAAACAGAAGAGGAAAGAACTCGTGTCCCTGTAGTGAGTGTGTCAAATTTGATAGCCTACTTTTTATTATATCTGTTTGGAAGTATTCATTCAGTCCTGGCAGCAAAAGAGCGACTACTGAAATTCTATGGTAAACATGATCTAGATATTTATTTTCTAAAAAAAAAAAAAAAGTCCTATTGAAATTGCAGCTTTTCCAGTCTCTGCTGGTGTTTCATAAGAGCAGTTATATTATATCTTATCATTTTTATTTTATTTATTTATTTTTTACATCTCAAGTGCTACTACTTTCGTGTTTCGTCAGTGTGTCATCAACTTACATTTCTGTGTTAAAAAAATTTCCACTAATCTTTTTCATAAGCTGTATAACAGTGCCAATATCTTCAAAATGTGATAAAGATGGCTTAAATTTGTTATTTTCTAAAGGATATGTGATATTGTTTACCCTCCCACGGGGACATTTGATTGTTCAGTGAATTACTTTTCATGTATAATATATGACTTTTAAAAAGCTTCGCCGTTTTGTTTTTGCTTTTCTTCCTGATGTTCGGAGCAGTAGAATGTAACTTGATGCTATGTATCGGTGTGCAGGAAGATGGTTTGTATGTGGTTATTTTATTGCCAATTTCTCTCAGCTATGAAAACTTTCATATTTAGGATTACTTACCTTTTTTAAAAAAAAATAATAATAATAATAATTAAAAAGTATGTATTTAGGTGGCTTCCTTTTTTTTTTTTTTTGTAAGCAGGAGTTGGGCTATTATTGCATTGATTGTGCCCACAAGTGAGTTTTACACTTGCCTCGGAAACAACAAAGTGGTTTGTGTTGTTGCTGACACTCGAGCCTTGTTCACAGGTTTTTGGAGGTTCCCCACTGACCTGCAGTATATTTTGCCAAAACAGACTTTCTCTCCTCTCCCAGTTAATTGATGTTTGTCTCCTCTTTGAAACTGGTCTAGAGTTACTGTAATGATGGTCCTTTTCTGGGGTGATCTGTGACCACAAGGGAAAGCGGGAGTGTTATTTTTACAAAGGTTCACATGAATATCCTATGTTGATATTTTCTAATATGTGGGCCAATCAAAAGAATATTTAGCATTGTTTGTTTGGAGAATAATTCTATTTCTTAGTTATATTTGAAAAGGAAATCCCCAAACATCGTGAAATTCAGAGCAACTCTGGGCACACAATGTGTCCAGAGTGCATATCCCGTCATCGGGCGCTGCTCTGCTTGGTCGGTCCTTGCATCTCATCTGTACTTTTCTCCCTGGTGTCATTAACGGGGAGAGCTGGTGGACAAAACAAAAGGTGAAAGGCAGGAAGCACAGAATCCCAGTCCTCCAGAAGGCTGTGCAAAAAGAGGCTTGTTGAGTATGAGGCAGCTGGCAAGTGTGTTTGTTAAAATAACAAATTAATTCAGTCTTTTGTGGGCAACATTTCCACACAGTGTGCTGCCACAGTCCTTTTCCATTAACAGGTGTTTTTTTTTTTTTTTTTTAAAGTCACAATAGCTTGATTCAGTGGAGTCCAACATCCACCTGCTGGGCAGCAAAAGGTAGCCTATTTAAATGTAAAAGTTTTAATAATCCTTAACTCAAAGTTCTGAATCTTGATGACGTTTGGCGTTTTCTTTCTTCTTTTTTTTTTTTTTTTTTCAGTGGGACCTCCATGGAGCATTGCTGAGGAAAAGTGATAGAATATACTGTGTGTGTGTGTGTGTGTGTGGAGGGCATTTCTTTTTCCTTTTATTTAATTTCGCCATTGATAATCATTGTGTAAATGTACGAGAAAGTACCTTTGAATCATTGTTATTAAAAAAAAAAAAAAACTACCTTTGACTTTGTCTATTTATGTTTTTATCAAATAATTAGACAGTTAATCCCTGTGCAATGTCCAAAAAAGTAGAATGCAGAGCAGTCATGTTTGGCTACGCTCTGGTGTTTTTCATTACGAGTCCAAAACATCTGGGAAGGTCATCATTACTCACAGCTGCTGATAACCTACGCCATGACGTCAGATAAGAGGTTAAAAGGGTTGTTAAACTTGAGAGAGATTGCTATGATGCTACCTGGGCATAGATGATATGAGGAAAGGACGCCATCAACCTCATAAACAAAAATACCAAGATGTCGACGTCATAGAAATCTGTAATGCTGAGTCAGAACAGGTGAAAAGCAGGTCAGATAATGTTTACAGTCAGATAAAGCTTAAGTTTAATCTTCCCAATTTAAAAAAAGGGGTCGGGGAGGGTCCAGTGATGATAATGAACTTTTGCTTTAAAAGAAAAGTACTGCTTAGCAAAAGTAAGTTGTAATTTGGAAGACAAAACTACAAAACAGATAACTTTGCACATTACAATCTAAGGTGTGGAATGTGCAGCCGTGAACACACTATTCAAGGGCAGAGGGCCGGTAAAATCATGGATCTAAGTGGATAAGTACAACACCAACTTCAAAAAAGTTTGGCTGCTGTGTCAAATGTAAATAAAAACAATGCAATGATTTGCAAATGTCATAAATCAAAATTAATTCACAACATAACATAAAAGACAAAATGTTAAAATTGAGACATTTTACTATTTGGGGAAAATATTTTCTCTTGAACTTTATTAAATCTCAGATTTGATAGCAGCATTAAAACGTTGGGACAGGGCCGTCTTTACCACTGTGTAGCATCCTGTCTTCTTGTAACAACAGTCTGTAAGCATCTTGGGACTGAGGAGACCAGTTGCTGGACCTTTGTCCCATTCTTGTCTGATATTAAGATTCTAGCTGCTCAACAGTCCTTGGGTGTTTTTTGCATTTCATGATGCTCCAAATGTTCTCAGTTGATGAACACAGAATCACCCAGACTCTTCTACTATGAAGCCAATACAGCCTGTTGTAACCAGTACAGTACGGTACAGTATGCAGTTGAGTATTGTTTTGCAGAAATATGAAAGGCCCCTCTTTGAAAAAGGCATTGTCTGGGTGGAAGCTTATGTTGCTCTAAAACCTGTATAGTATTGATGGAGCCTTTCCAGATTTCCTGTTCTGAGGACAGCATGACAATTAAAAAAGTTGGAACAGGGTCCCTCTACTCTTTAGTTTAGAATAGTACATCTATGATTCCCAAAAAGTATTTAAATTTCAATTCTTCAGACCATAGAGCAGTGTTCCACCTGTCCTCCTCATTTTAAGATGGCCCAGAGAAAATGCCAGCATTTCTTGATTATGTTCACATATGGCTTCTTTTTTGCATGATAGAGCTATGACCTGCATTTGAGGATGGCACGATGAACTGTGTTCACAGTAAATTTTATGACGCTTTTCCACCAGCTCGCTTCGGCGCGCTATTGCGTGTTTCCACTAGCACGCCGTACCTGCAACCGGCACGATTTTTCGTACCACCTCAGCCCTGGTTCCAAGCGGGCCGAAGCGTTACTAAAACGTGACGTCAGATGACTGCCTTCCACTGATTGGGCGATGAGTGTCGTCACTGGAAGCGTCATAACGCGGATAATAAAAGCTAGCGTTAGCAACCGTTAGCTTACCTCCAAACGTCGTCTTTTTTAAGCTCGTAACAAAACTCTCCGGTACTTTTCAATTCTGTTTTGTCTGGCGGCCAGGAGTCTTCTCTGGCTCTCTTCTCTTGCCTTCTGTGCAACAAAAAGCCACAGGGTGAGCAGCAACACACGCAGCCGTGTTAAGACGACCCCGCCCACGTCGAGGAGGCACGAAGTGTAACGCTAGTCGTCCATTGTTCCGTCAAAGCAAGCCGTATCCAACGCATTCAGTTAATTTCCAATGAAATCCGGCTGATCGTTGTTGCCGTGCTCGCAAAGCATGCTGGGATTCCGGCACGGCGAGCGGGAGACCTGCGGCACGTCAAAAAGTTGGGCTCGCTCGAAGTTTATGCAAATTTGCCACGGCAGACGGAGTGCGTTACCCAATGACAGTAGATCATGTAGTTTTTTTTCCCTTTGTTTATTCACCCCTGAACGTTTCGGGTATTGCTCATGTCATTGCTATTGCGGGCAAACTGAACAGCAGCAGTGGCCGGAATGGCTGTGCTAAAACGATTGTAGGCGAATAAACACACCTAAAACATCAGGCAATTGTGAGCATCTCCACTTTTGCAGTAAAGTAATGACCATCAAGGAATAGAGGTTCAATCCAGTGCATCAAATTCTTTCATGGGCAGAGGTGGAGTAGTGGATTAAACAATAATTGTGATAGGCATTCATTTCAACAAAAGAACCAAATCACACCCATGGCCATGTTTTCACAAGATGTCTTGTTCATGTTTAATTTTCAAATCAGAGAAAAGGTGCAGGGACAGGTGATGCAGCGAGAAGGAGATCTCCTGTGTCGCAGCAGCAGCACAATAGCAGCTCTCCTCGCTCGCAGATCCACATCCATGGTGCAATATGAAATAATGTTCCATTGGTGACGATTTATACACATTAATTTCCCTCCAAAACTTCGGTTGGTTAAAATCACAAGTTATTTACTTCCCCCCCGGAGCCATTACCGTATGTTCTATCTACAACTTCGTATACAAGCCCACTGTAGTAGCAACACGGCGATACTAGGCATCCAATCTGGCGAGTTAAGTTGACGTGACGGAACAATGGACGACTAGCGTAATGGAAACACAACCAAACCGAGCCATGGCGAGCCATGTAGAGGTAGTGGAAAAGCGCCATTAGAAGTGTTCCTGAGCCCATGCAGGGATTTCCATGACAGGATCATGCCTGTTTTTAATGCAGTGCTCTCCGAGAGCCTGGTGAAAATGAAAATGTCTGGAGACATCTCCGAATCTTTTTATGATATCATAAACTACAGATGATGGAATACACAAAGGTTATACATGGAGGACCATTATTATGAAATTGTTTCACCATTTTTGATGCAGTTTTTTTGCACTTCTGAGACACTCTGCCTCTCTATGGTGCTTTTTAATGCACAATCATGCTACTAACCTGCTGTTAATCGACCCAATTTGTATAACATATTCCTCCATATAGGACTAACTCCCAGTTTTATCGCCTACAATACCCAAACTGAGCAGTTTTTGGCCTCTACAGCCTCGGTTATATTTGCTCCGTCAGTGTCACACGGTAGCCAGCATGACAGAGAGACATGGCTACACTATGAATCAGCCCCGAAAATGCATTTAATTCATTTAACTGAAAGCATACAGGTCAAGACAATGAAATTACCCTGCTATCTTTCATTCACTCTCCCGCATCTTCCCCTCCACATCTCGCCACTTCACCCTCTTTCATACTCCTCCATCACCCGTCTCCGCACTCTTTTTTTCTGGTTCTCCTCACCTCTCAGCACAGAAATTGCTCTCTCCAAAATGAAACCATCAAATTGAAGCAAATAGCACATTTTTCACAATAGATTGAAAGGCAGCAAAAATGCAAAAAAAAAAAAGGTACAAACAATAGGTTGTTTTTACTTTGGATGCTATCTGGGCAAAAACATACTGTTCGTATAATATGTCCAAATTCTTGTGCACCGCATAAGATCATGACGCATAGATATTTCTCTCAATAATATCCTGTGGAATGCACACATCTGTTCTCTCGTTAAATATTATCAATTTAGTGATCACAATTTCAAAATTGACTCACTTATCTTGTCAGGCCAGAGGAACCTGATAAGATCACAGTGAGCATCAAGAGTTACTGTCTTCACTCAAGATGCCTTATGTCAACACCTGCTGTATTAAAGGTAGGGTAGGGGATCTTTTTCTGGAACATTTTTTTACATATTGCTTGAAATACTCTTCACACCCCCATTGCAACCAATTAATTAAAAGTTTTGACACAAATATGAAAAGTTTTAGTGGCCTCTAGAACGTACAATCTAGGAAAAACAGTATCCAATCATTGTGAATGGACCGTTCACAATGATTGGATACTGATGCCGTCTATCAAACTGCAATCTAAAAACTAAATAAACTAAATACTAAATACGGCAACGATCGATGCTTGCTGTCAGAACAGCGCTCGTGCGCGTTCATGTACTCTAGAGGCGTGCCTTCGGGGTGAAAGTGAAGAAAAGGGTTGGGACTTTTTACCTGTGTATTTTCAAAATGCAGCTTCGCTGGACTCAAAATCCAGGATCTCCTACCCTACCTTTAACATTTAAATTCATATCATTATATGAAGAAACAGGTTCAAAATTAAACTGTGTTGCGTTAGACTTGCCTTTCATTTGGTGTTCCAAATGTGTTCATACTGCGATGGAACTGGGAGAGGATTCAGTGAAATTGATTAATATTGTAAATCAGTCATGTCGTAACGAGTTAAAACAGTTACAGTTGGTATTTTGTATAACATTATATACAAAATAGTTGTGTAAAAATTAAACTTGGTAAAACTGACATATTTACAGAGATCAGCCAAAAAGCTAAGATCACCTGCCTCATTGTGTAGCTCCCCATCCTATGAAAACCACTCTGAAACCTCATGGACTTGCCTTCCTCCCACACAACATTCTGTTGCCAAGTCTTCCCCATTTTAAAGGCTGCATATATTTTGTATATGTATAGGTCACGTAGGCAGACCATCTGCCTACATGATGTAAAAGGAAACATCATCCATCAGACTAGGCCATCTTCTTCCACCGCTCCACAGTCCAGATCTGAACAAGACATGTAGCGGTCCATCACATGTTGATTATTGTCAGAGTGAACCAGATGTAGCAGTCACAGTGCCGTGTGGATTAAGAGTTTTTCAAACTTTGACAAAACCAACATTCCTGTGGGGGATGTTTACGTATGTGGATATAAACCAGATCTTCATTTTCTTTCCACAAAGGAAAAAGAGACAGAAACTGCCTAATTTACGTTCACCTTCTTAAAAGCTTTTTGGGAGTGAAAAAAAAATAAGCAACAGACACTTGCAATAAAAATTGGGATAGACTCTAACGAACAAAGAACTCACTCTTGGAAAAGTGGGACACTTACTTTCTTATCTGGACCATAACTCGAAAGTTGACACTTTAACACCCCTTTTCACCAGCAAACCGACCAGATGGCTACATACGAACTGAGAAGACTTCATAAGACTCACTTTTAGTCGAATCTTAAAACTATATTAAATGTGTTTGATAACCGTGTACAATTTCTTTCAGGTTTCCAGCTTGATCACAAGACGCATATAGAGACAATTTGTACGATTCTGGCTTAAATATTGACAAAGAAACAAACTTGTTGGAAAATGCCCAACCTGCCTGATGGAACCACATTGCCCCCTAGTGGTCTGCAGTGTTGATTAGTTGAACATTTAAATCCCAGAGGACTCAGTAAAATGGACAATATAGGCAACTATTAACTTCTAACGATGTCCCTTCGGTATCTATTTGGTATTTGTTTGGTGTCCCCATTGTTAACACAGAAAATTAACATTGTGTGGTTCACTATTCATATGTCACGATTTCATAGATATTCATCTGAATTTTGAAAGTCATAATTGTCTTTATCATGTGTGTTATTTTGATGTCTTTATATTACAAGTCCATGTTATATCTTTAATCTGCATATCTTAACAAGATGTGGTGTTTTCAGAATCACCGAGACAAATGTTCTATGAGATGGGAGTAATGGAGAAATAAGAGTTTTCTTTGTCTAAATCCAGAAATCCCCATATAGCACAGATCACCTTACACAGACATGCACACAGTTCAAGCATGTCATTGGCTGAAAAAGTAGTGTAAGCCCCGCCTCCGAGAGTCAAAACCCGGAACCCGCGGAAAACACACTCTCTCTGGCTCTCTCTAGTGCTCTCTCTAGTTCTCTCGTTTGCTGGCTCGCTTCAGGTGTCTGCTCTCTTGCTTCTTGCCTCTTGTTCCAGAAGGGTTCCAACCCAGAGTTTCAGAAGGAGATTTGAGCAGAGAACAGCTGCTCAGAGAGTTTTGGAGATGGTTTAAGCAGAAGAGAAGAGCTCACCAGAGTTTGGGAGTTTTCCCATAATCTCAGGAGAGAACGGAAGGACGTGTGGATAACGATGCAGCGGACGACCGGAGGAGACCCTCCAGAACCCAGTGAGACCCCGGAGACGAGAAAGAAAGACCCGAACAAAGAAACAGATTGAAATACTCTGAAGATGCACGTTTTACGTGTTTTTGTTCGTCCCTCGCCATCCACGTCCTTCTACGTCGCACGTCCTAACCTCCGCTGTTTCACGCCATCATCACCTTTTCTTACCAAGAAAGCCAACTCCAAGCAACCTTTTATTAATCTTCTGTGAACTTAAGTTCACTTCATCAGAGAAGCAACGGACCCACTGACACCCAAAAGATTCGATCATCTAACCACAGTCCTCGGCACCATCGTTTCGGTTTCCCGGTGAAAGAAGCAACTGAGAAGTCCGCTAAAGTCAGCCACCACAGCCAGGAAGGCCCAGAGAGCGGAAGAGAAATCCCCTCGGACCCCGCGTGGCCGCTGCCGTGTTCCGAACCGACTAAACAGAACTTCAGCACAGTAAGACCGACCCGTTTTCACCTTAAAGTGGGTTTGATGGATGTCTCGAGGTTTTCACAGAATGATAAATTAATCCGAAATGTCAGTATTTAGCTTCAAATAGTCAGCCAACCCAAACTATTTGAATAAATCCAGTATCTCTCCATTCCCATATTTTATTTTATATTCACTAAGTGTTTTATATAATCACCCATATTCCATGCATCTCCTGTTTGTTTAAAGGTTCATGTCTAAGATCATATCATTGTAATAAACAGCTCATATATCTATATATATGTTATAATCACAGATTGTGTCGTATGCTTTCTTTACGTAATGTCTGTCCAACCAAACGAGAACTTCACGAAAGTAGCGAGATATGAGACTGAATATTAATTGAAAGATTAATTTAACATACCAGGATCGTAAGATTTCGAACAGTTTTCCTACCTGACTGTGACTTAAATTAAGTCAAAACCTAGGTAGGTGGTGCCCTGAATTCGAGGTAAGGTTTATTTGAGACTGTAAGAACATCTCATAAATCCTTATATTTAATACGTATATAAATACCCAGTAACGCTACACAGATCCTCCTTTTCCTGCTTCCAACACATGAAGATCTGAATCCCTTGCTGCCTAATATATCAAACCACTTAACAAATGCCTTTGTAACAAGAAAATCAACATCATGCCTATAAGTAACTACATGAGTAGTTTTAATGTTGTGGCTGATGGGTGTATACGGCTTTAGTTTATATTGAATAATGCATAGATTCAGCTTTTTTTCTGCATAGACTATTTTTTCACTTTGATATGTTTATAGAAACTTCACTGATTTGTTGTATTAAGCTAATATATATCTTTTTTAAATCTAGTTTTCTTTCATTTCCGATAAGGTTGTGCATTTTCTTATCCATTTCTCCTCCTAAATGTGAGCAACTGCAATATAGTCCAAACTCTCGTGAGGAATAATATAATAAATGGATAAATTAAATAAAATCTTTAATTTTGGTTCTAAAACTAGATACTATGGTGAGTAATCTTCAAACGGCACCTGACAGTATACATGTACTGTATGTAAATAGAATGTGATTTGTTTAGTGTATTCCTATGGGACATATTCATATAGTCTGCGTGGGCAGGAGTGTCAGGCTGTAGGTGCTTCTCAAAGTCAAGGAAGGATCCTTAATGCCTACGTTTTCAGGATGCCACATCTTGAAATCTTGCTGAAGGACTGTTCTGACATCAAAGGATCATTTGAAGTTAAATTTCAATGATGCTTCTACGTATCCTTGGCCTTCTCCAAGCCTCCACAATCAGAAGATGGACTTAGATTGGTGCAATATGAACTTACATTTTTTTCACTGTATTTGTTCACGCTGTCAAAAGACCGCAAAATATAAATTGCCGGTTTAAATGGCCGCTAACTGTATTCAAGGTAAACAAGCAAACAGCTCTCTAACAACTGTGTATTAATATAGCTGTCGTGTGTATTGCGTGCAAGAAAGAAACCGTTCTTGGCCAAAGACATATGTGACTTGGAACTTCCCGTCTTTCCAGGAAAGCATCCTTGACTTTAAAAAGCACTTTTTGTTTAGATTTTTGGTGAGTGATTTTAACTGACTCCACATTATCTGACGGAGATATTAAGGTCAAAACAAGTACAGAGAAAAAAAAAAAAAAAAAAATGGACAAGAGATGCAATGGACTGTCCCCATGTGGATATTGAAACAAATGTGTGTATGTTTGTGCTATCATATATATTTTCAGTATCTATACATATGTACAGTCTACATGTATGAAAATATGTTATAATGGTGAAAACATTTAATTCCTTGCTGCTTGGCTCTTGTGTGCAGTAGTATACTGTCAGGGTGGGGTGGTGAGGTAGGACACGGATGCAAACTTTCAAAAGAAAACTGGGATTATTTTCACAAAGAAAAAACAAAGTTCAAACAAAAGCGCAGCTGAGCCAGATTCAAAAACTAAACTGTGACAAAAACAAAATGGAATGGATAGGAATGGATAGGAATGGATAGGAATGGATAGGAATGGATAGGAATGGATAGGAATGGATAGGAATGGATACTTAACTTGGTTTGCTGTGACAAGGACCATGGATGATGTAGTAAGGATCAGACAAACTGAAAGGGGAAACCTGGAAACTAAATAGGGACCTGGGAGTGATTAGTGAATGAGTGCAGCTGATGGGGAAAACACAGGTGAAGTGAGTGAAGCTAACGAACTGAGTGAGTGAAAAACAATTGGCAAAACCTAACTAAACATGAACTCAAAAACCAAGGGCTAAAACATGATAAAACACAAAACTAAAACATGGCAGAGTCCCGTGGGCGTGACACATACTGCTGTGGTAATGTGAAGCCTTCACAAATGTGAAGGCTGTCACACTAACGCCACTGGGCTGAGCTGTCCAGCAACCCCCCTCTGTGATGGAGAGGCTCCAGCCTCACCACAAATGTAATGACATGCTGTTTCTGCATCCTTTTTCTGACTGATCAATGCAAGCACAGACAAAGGCAGTGATGGTGCTGCCGCTAAGAGATCTGTTATATAGATGAAAAAACCCCTTGGCTGTTCAAATGATCTCAAAAGTCCCATCAGGTCAAACGATAAAAACGAAAATATAAGCAACATGATTACGAAGGCATTCAAACACCATGCTTAGTCAGACCTCATCAAGTATTTAAGGGCTTTGAACATGACCAGACCAAACTGAACTGTGGACTGTTTCATAAGTTACTGTTATTACACTTACTAATTTCAGTAATTCATTCAGGGCTTAAGTTTACGGAGCTGTAGTATTAACCTCTATAAAATACAGAGAGGTCAGGCTGAGCTGACCGCTGCCTGTAAGAGGGGAATACGAAGAAAGTAAATACAGATGGAGACACGCCCACACATATTGTACACCTGTAAATACACACACTCACAAGTACCACCAAAGTTAATAAAGGTTCAGTATGATGAGATAATCGTTCTTTTATGACATTTTATAGCCAAATGGAACAAAATAAATTCTTTATTGTATTGGTGCACACTGCCTATTAGCCCAT
The DNA here is from genome assembly GCF_027942865.1 of Odontesthes bonariensis. Classification (NCBI taxonomy): domain Eukaryota; kingdom Metazoa; phylum Chordata; class Actinopteri; order Atheriniformes; family Atherinopsidae; genus Odontesthes; species Odontesthes bonariensis. Next base: position 21,446,571 of record NC_134514.1, on the reverse strand, counting down.
GAATGTTTGATAGGGAGATTTTCACTGGAGCTTCAGCAACAATTTAACAAGCAAAGGAACAGTACACAGCTAGAGGGTTAAGGACGCTAAGAAGGCTTGAAAGAGTGAGAAAGAAATGTGACAGTGGCTGAGAGGAATCTGAACAAGCAAATCTGTGGCAGCCAATAAAGCAGAAGTCAAAGTCACTTCAGTTTTAATTTCCTGCCTGTGGAAACAGGACTTTCAATGAGTCACTTTCAGAGGCTTAGTGGGTTCAGGCTATTAACATTTGTAACATCATCCTCCTGTCTGCCCGCTTCCTGCTTTTCTATTAGCTTTACTGCACAGGAACACATACATGCACATATACGCACGCATAAAATCACATAAAGGCAGTAACTTAATGCATGTTCCCAAACTACTGCAAACACACACATAATCGCACTTCCACACAAACACAGTGTAATGGCACTAATGAGAGCGCGTGACTAATACCTCTTCAGTCCCTTCTTCAGATGAGTGCTTATTATGGTCTGTCAAGGAGATGAGTCAGTCTATGTCACAGTTACTATGGTGATCAAAGCCTCCAGCACTTCCCTTAAGTGCCCGCCAGCTAAAATAAGCTCTTTAACCCCTTTAAGTACAGACTCATCACAGCACATTGACACCCACACACAAACATGACAAGAGGTAAGCTGACACTCTGACCTGTCTCAACAGACAAGTGAATAGAAAATTCCCCCACAGAGATAGTCAGAAAACTGCATTATACATGTGACAGTCAATAGGCCAAACAAGAATGGAAAAACAGAGTAAAGAGAAGGAAAACCTACAAGATGGAGAACACATTGTCATCTATTTAAACAACAGAAAAAAAGATAATTTTGTAGATTATTCATCACTAGCACCTCGGGCCTCAGATCACCCACTGCTCCTGATTTTAGATCATTCATGTTCTTTTTCTTTGTTCATCACACAAAGCATCCAGACCCTGCTGATATTCAAACATGAGCTCATGACCAATTTAGCAACCAATGACCAACTTTCTTTTGATTAAATGTCATTTTATTTAAAAATCTAATTCTTGCTGTGTGCAAAATCCCAGCCTGGTCAATTCATTCAATATTACTCTCATCACACATATGAACTATTGATATATTTTAGACGGCAACATTGACAGGTGGGGTGTTGCATAACGGTGATTTCAAGGTCATTGAAACGTGACGAGACACATTGTGGAGCCACGTAAAGTACTGTGGATGCACATTTTTGGGAGTGCTATCCAGAAAGTTAAACACCTTTGGCTCACCTACACCTGTGTGAATAAGTGTTGAAACAGATCTTTCTCGCCCAGCAGAGATAGGACGAAAAGCACAGGTAAAACCAATTTCTGTAATAGTCAGTGGGGTTACATGGCACTGAAAGGATTGGATTATTGGCTAAATTACAATAAGACTGAGTTGCTCCTTATTTTAGCAAGGGTAATTATCCTTGGATATATGGCGGTGAATGAATCGAATCATAGGCACAAAGCATGTCATACTCCGATACGATAGGGGGTGCTGTACCCATTTAAACTATTGCTAATAGAGCCACTTCCAGTTGACCGATTCACCACCAACGACAACAAACTCATTCAAGAAAATGGCGAACGAAGAGCAAGATGAAGGTACGTCCCTCTATATTTAGTTTGTGATGAGCTGCTTATTGCACAAACGCGATGCACAACGGTGCATTCTCCATCGCGTTGTTTGTTTCTTTCCGACGGTGGCGACAACAACAGTAATGCTGCGTGTACACCAAGAGCGACCTACGTTACCAGAGCGGATTCCAGAGATTAAACTCAAGCTAACATTCTGGTAATGAGCTATGACGCGGTTCGGCGAAAACCAATGACAATCCACAGATTGTAGGGGTCCGACAATCCGCGGGGTTCGCGGAAACAGACGTGTAAACTTTGGTTCCTATCCAAATAATAGTCGTTTCATCCTGAGACTGTTGCAATTGGCATAGAACTAAATCATGTAAAAAAAGAAAAAAAAAAGTATACCATCTTTGAATTCTCAGGTTTGACAAATTAGGATATAATATGAATCTAGAAATAAATCACCTGGTTGGTCTTCAAATGATGTAAATGCAATTTCAGATCAACAACACAACACATGACATGTTATCCTATATCATCTTTTTTCAAAGTAAGCCAAACTAAGCAGAAGAGATGTGTATAAGACAAAGTTCTTCTTATGACTGAACAGCTTGTAGCAATAATCTTTAGTAGCATTAACTTGAAATTATTGTTTTCTTCAAGATATTTATCAGCCCTGCACATTGTTTAGGGAGAAATTTAGTCTGCGCTTCTTTAAAAAAATTCTCATCTACACATAGTCATGTTTGACTCCAGAAGGCTTTGGCATACAGAAGAGTTCACAGTCGACTCGATGACAGGAAGATGTCCAGGTCCTGGGACTGCAAAACAAGCCCAAATCATCAGTCCTCCACCACCGTGCTTTGACGGTTGGTATAAAGTGATTGTGATGATTTGCTGTGTTTGAGTTTCATTCAATGTGTCCCTGTGCATTATGGCAAAATGTTTCTACAATGTTCTTTTCTGTTCAAAGGACGTTGTTCACATGCAACTTTGCTCACCCAGGCTATGCTTCCATGTTCTTTTCAGAAAGAAGTTTCCTGGCAACCACTCAAAACCAATCACACTTGTTTCAGTCTTTTTTTTCGCACATGCTAACTGAGGCCTGTGAAGTCTCAGATGCAGCTTGTGTTTTTTTGCTTTTCCTCTGAGCATTGTATGGTCTGACTCTGGGGCGAACCTGCTGGAATGTCCACTCTTGGGGAGAATCACAGCTGTCTTGAATTTTTACTCTTTAATAATCTTTCTCACTGTAGAATGATGGACTCTTCCCAGATTGATGAGCTGCAGCAATTGCTTCTCAATGAACATTGCTAATGTCTTTTATCCTTGGCATTGTGTACTGTTGACTGCTCCAGACCAGCAAGCAGCTAAAATGTCTATTTTTATTGAGGTGCTCACACTTGCTGGCGATTAGTTAATTAAGAAATTTGATTAGCAGCACCTTTCCGATACTGACCCTCTTAATTCAGATGATGGAGCCACAAGAATGTTAGTAGTAGTTAGTTCGTAGTAGTTTTTCACACACAGGTTTAACTGTAATATGTCATATGTTGTTTTTCATCTGAGGTTTGTATATACACATAAATATACATACTGTATTTTTATGCAATGAGACGATGGATAATCCAAAAATAAGTAATAATAAAACACAAACGTTTATATCAAAAATCAAATCAAATTTATTTGTATAACACATTTCATGTACAAACAATTCAAAGTGCTTTATAAATAAATAAATAAATATATATATATATATATATATATATATTAAGCCACTCCTAAAGAAGAGAACTCTAGACGCCTCTATGATGAACAACTACAGACCTGTCTCTAATCTCTCTTTTATATCTAAGATTATTGAGAAAGTTGTATTTAACCAGCTCAACGACTTTCTGAATGAAAGTTGAAGTCTTGATAACTTTCAATCAGGCTTCAGACGTCATCACAGCACTGAAACAGCTCTGGTCAAAGTGTTAAACGACATCAGGTTGAATACTGATTCTGGTAATGTTTCAGTCCTGGTTCTGTTGGACCTCAGCGCTGCGTTTGATACTGTAGATCACAGAATCCTGTTGCACAGGCTGGAAAACTGGGTTGGACTTTCTGGAGCGGTCCTTAACTGGTTCAGGTCCTACTTAGAAGGCCGGAGTTATTTTGTTACTATTGGCAGCTATGAATCTGAGCGAGTGGCCATGACTTGTGGAGTCCTCCAGGGGTCAATTCTTGGACCTCTTCTGTTTAACTTGTATATGCTCCCTTTGGGTCAGATATTGCAGAACTTTAACATCAATTATCACAGTTATGCAGACGATACACAACTTTATATGTCTCTGTCACCGGACAACTGCAGCCCAGCAGACGTACTGTGTCAGTGTCTGGAGGAAGTAAACACCTGGATGAGAGAGAATTTTCTACAATTAAATGAAGACAAAACTGAGATCATTCTGTTTTGTAGCAAAGAGAAGAGGGTCAGCGTTGGTAAATATCTTGAGACTCGGGACCTTACAATCACTGACCAAGTTGGTAACCTCGGAGTGTTGATAGACTCAGATCTGACTTTCAGCAGCCACATCAAAGCTGTCACCAAGGCAGCTTTTTACCATCTCAGAAACGTCAACAGAATTAAAGGTTTCCTCTCCCAAAAAGACCAGGAGAAACTCATCCATGCATTCATCTCCAGTAGACTCGATTACTGTAACGCTCTTTTAACTGGACTTCCCAAAAAGAGCATTAAACATCTGCAGCTCATCCATAATGCTGCTGCTGGAGTTTTAGCCCGGACTAAGAGATCTGAACACATCACACCAGTTTTAAAATCTTTACACTGGCTTCCAGTCAGTCACAGAATAGATTTTAAAAGCCTGCTGATGGTTTACAAATCCCAGAACGGTTTAGGCCCAAAATACATCTGTCATATGTTCAGAGAATATAAACCTAGCAGAGCTCTTAGATCCAAGGACTCAGGCCAGCTGGTCCAGTCCAGAGTCCAGACTAAACATGGAGAAGCAGCATTTAGCTGTTATGCTGCAAACAAGTGGAACAAACTGCCAGTGGAGATTAAACTTTCACCAAATGTAGACATTTTTAAATCCAGGTTAAAAACATTTATTTTCATGTGTCTATGCATGAAATCTGCACAGTATCTTAACTATCTTGACTGTTGCTTGTTTTTAAATTAATTTAAATGATTTTATTTGTTTCTCTTTATATTCTTTTATGTATTTTAATGCTTCTTCCACTCCCTGCTGCAATACTTTTATTTTATGTAAAGCACTTTGAATTGTTTATACATGAAATGTGCTAAATACATTTGATTTGATTTGATGATAGAGAGAGAGAGAGACAGAGAGAGACGTGTACTTCAAACAATTGTAAATGTTATATCATGCATAACGTTTTTTTTATTTTATTACTACTTACGTTTGTATTATTATAGTGCCATTGCATAAAAATAGGTTATATTTGTTTATTTAGTGAAATATATATAAAGACTATTGTCATCTGGGGTACTTTCCCACTTTCCTACGTCGTCTCTTTTCATGTTTAACGCGCATGCTCCAAGCTGCGGGACATATGACAAGAATAGTGACAAGAAGGAAACCGTAACAATAAAAAGGGAAGTGGAAACAAAGGACCGTTGAGAGCAAGCGATTAAATGTCGCGTGTTTCCTTGTTAGTTTTGAGTGATATAAGATGTTTAATTGTATTTGGAAGGTCTTCATCAGCAGCTAAGTGAATGGAGCTCAGGTGCATATCGTTATATAACCAATTTAAGAGCTGATGTTTTGGAAATGTCCCTGTAATTTCCTAAAATCAGAAACTTTAGCTCGTGTCCCTCCTTTGTACGTTAGCTATTTGGCTATAAGGCTACGTAATCGTGCGCATGCGCGTCGGTTGGGTTGGCGTGACCTATCTTGACAGGACAACTTAAATGCTGGTGCAAAGTTGGAGTTAGCACAACCAGCTGTGTTGTCCGAGGACAGGTTACCGTTCGGGTCATAGCTGAACCAGTGGCAGAGAAACAGGCCTCAACTCGCGTTTACCCCATTTGCGTAGTTTCTCAGGTTTAGGAGTGGGGAAACGGGATAACTGTGAGCGAGGATGAAGTTTGGCGGTGTTTTAGTGTGTGTGTTGCTGCTTTGGGTTGAGGGGTGTTGGGGTGACACACCGGCCAACTGCACCTATGAGGACCTGCTGGGGACATGGGTGTTCCAGGTGTCCAAGGTAGGAGGCGACAAGACCATCAACTGCTCCGCTGAAGGTAAAGCACACATGGACTGGCCACACAAAGACCGAGCACATAAAAGGGGGATTGACTAATACATCTGATATCGTGTGACGTGTTCAGGCCTGTTTTTAGAAAAGACACAGACTGCTGTCTGTTTTAATTCAACACCGTCCCAATACAGTAACAAATGTTAGATATTTTGTCTAACAATTTGCATGCCTCTGAACTCTACTACAATTCCACTGAAGTCTATTAAAAGTCAGGATTCACTTGGTTTTGGACTGATGGATGGTAAGTAATCTACATTGTTGTGGAGTAAATTCCTGCCTTATGTGATATGTTTTGGGGTTTTCTCCTCAGCCACAGGTGAGCGCACGGTGACCGTGACCCTGGAAAAACTGTCCGTGGCCACAGACGAGCTGGGAAACACAGGTTTCTTCACCCTCATCTACAATCAGGGCTTTGAGGTGGTCATCGGTGGGTACAAATGGTTCGCCTTCTTCAAGGTGAGAGTAGAATGGACTCATTTACTTTATCTAAGCATATGTTTGAGTGTTGTCCCGGCAAAATACTGCAAAAACACATTACCCGTTGGAAGTACTTGTGTGCATTAACTAATATGCACAGTCCAGCTCAGCTGATCTTAACATAGTCTCATTTGTCATCTTTGGTCATGAGCATTTTTGTGTGGAAAAGAAGCTTCACGGTGGGGAAACCGCTATGAGGGCGGCAGCATATTTTTAAAGCACTCAGTGGTTTCACTGTTTCTCATTTCCTCTCAGTTTATCTGGTGTGATGATCAAGAATATGCGCCGTTTCAGAACCGCTGTGTCAATGTTAATCTCGTGGTCATGTGTTATTTCTTTTTACTCACATGACTCTGAGTTGAAGGAAGTGTCGCAGACTTTCCGTGTTCCAAGCTGTGCAATGATTTATCCATGTCTGGTTCAACTTCCTCATTCTGATTCGTATGAAAGGTGTGGTTTGATTGGTTCTTTGGTTCAGACTTAATCATGTGACTCGGTGACACCTGAATACTGTAGAGGGGTAAAAAAATAAAAGAAATGTATACTTGTATATCGGACAAAAAATGAGTGTTTCTCCACGCTTTCAGTACTCTGAGGAGGGCTCTAAGGTGACCAGCTACTGTGACCAGACCCTCCCAGGTTGGGTCCACGACGTCCTGGGACGCAACTGGGGCTGTTTTGTCGGAAAGAAAGTACAGCCAGTACCACCCCGACCAGAGTACAAGGCGCTCTTCAACAGCAGGTATCTAAATGATGACAGTTTAGTACATTCCCTAAAATTCAGAGGAACCTAAACTAAGGATCACAATACATCACAGGACTCTGTGGCACCCAATAAAAGATGCTCTCCAGTTTTCACATTTCTTCTTTAGGCTACATTTTCTCTCCATTATTCCTCCACTTATGTGAGTTCAACAAGACTGAGACATGAGTCTACAAGATGAGTTTCCATTTGATAAATCTGATATGAAAGCGCAGTCATTGATTAGGCAGTGCATACTGACTCAGCTTGTTGTAAGATAAAGCTGCTGCCGCCTCCTGTTTAAACCAGGTTAGCTTGAGGGAGTAAGGCCATGTAAACATATTTTATCGCTCTAAAAACTTCTGAGTTAACATTTTAGTGCTACAGCTAATTTGTAATCATTGTTTACAGGGACAAAGTCTGTCAACGCTGAAGTGGTATTCCTTAAACCTTTTTCCAGTAATCAGCAGCCGAGAGCTCCTTTAAGCTGCTCCGTAACTCTAAATGACTAATGGCCACAAAAGAGACGACTGAGATGTTGAGAGAGTATTTTATGGTAGAATTGAGATATTTCTCAGTTTCTAATGTAACTTGCATCGTCTAATTCAAAAGGATCCTGCTGAAGCTTTAGTCATGGCCCTCTGTCCCCAAGCTATATCTTATCTAAAATCTGTAGATAGACTTCGAAAGAGCAGCACATGCGTGACCTTTCAGAACTTCATAGAATTGGATGAATTATTATTATTTTTTTGGGGCTTTTTATGCCTTTAATGATAGGACAGTGTGAGAGAGACAGGAAGCAGGGGGCAGAGAGATGGGGAAGACACGCAGCAAAGGGCCGCTCGGTGCGGGAGTTGAACCGGGGCCCGCTGCATAGAGGACTGTAGCCTCTGTACATGGGGCGGCTGCTTAACCCACTACGCCACCGACCGCCCCGAATTGGATGAATTTTGCTGGAAGACTGTGAACCCCCCCAAACAACAACAGAACCAGTCTTAGCATGGGATCTTTGGCTGTCTGTGAAGGCAGAGCTTTGTAGCTGAACCTCCTTGCTTTTGGTAATTGGACTTCAGATTGTCCCTCAAACATTTTGTGCATGATTTATTTATTTATTTTTTTTGATAAAATGAAAAAAAACTAACACTTCCACACAACTTCCAATCAAAAAGATGAGATGAATGGGGGGAGGAGACTGTGTACTCAGTTGTGTTCTAAGCAAAATGGCTCCACACTTTTACGCCTCTATGTGTATTATATTAGAAACTTTGTAGCCATGATAATGATTTACATTTAATTTAAAGCGCATGGATTTGAACCTACACCACTCATGTCAAAGGTGGTTGTGTCGTGCTTGGATTTTCATCCTCTGGAGTCAGACGTTGGTCTGCCGTGTTTGAAAGCCCAGAACACAAGAAACATGGCAATTGAAGTTGTGACGGGATCTTTGAAATGCCAAAACATTTCTTAACATGTGTTTGTGGCATACGGGTCAGTAAGTATTCATGATGTTAAACGATGATGAGCCGCAGTTACAAAAGCTAGTGGGTTGGTAAACTGACAAAAACGCAGATCATGTGGATTACAACTTCCTGTAGTAGTTCTGCAATAAATACTACCTCTACTACAAGCAGGAGACAGGAGTCAGTCTATTGAATCTGTACTCCTTCATGTGACGGTGCATAGTCGGAAAGGAAATTAGGATAAATGGAAGGACAAAATTAGCTGCAGGTATGTTGTAGTCATCTACTGGCACCCAATTAAAAGTACTGTAGCACTGTTGTTTTTTTCTGTTAAAATGTCAGACCTGTATTCAGGGGAATCTCTACATAAACCTATTTAATGCGTTACGTGCTGTGGTGCTGTGTTTCGTTTTCTTTTTTTTTTTTTTTGACCAGTCCCTTGTTTGAAATTGGCCTCACCTGTTGTATTATCCACCCTCCAGGCTGCTGCAGAAGCCGTACAAACACAACCTGGACTTCATTGATTTAATCAACTCCGTTCAGACATCCTGGAAGGCCGCGCCGTATCCAGAACACGAGATGTACACTCTACGGGAGCTGCATTACAGAGCAGGAGGGTCGGCCTCCCGTGTCCCTGGGTGAGTGTTTACTTTCATTTCTCATTTATCGCACAGAGCCGGCCATTTTTCCAGTGGGGAAAAACTGGGACTCTTTCCTATACCGGAGGTAAAATGTTGACTGTATTTTTTTCACCTTGTTTAAGCGTGAACCTCACGCATTACATTTCCATAGTGGGATGTTATAATGTTAAACAGTTGGCAGTTGCAAATGAGTCGTAGAAAATTTCCACCAAATGGGCTTCCTTACTTTTTCCTTTAGACGTGTTCGCCCCACGCCTGTGAAAGCCGATTTAGCTAAGATGGCTGCAGCTCTACCTGAGCGCTGGGATTGGAGAAATGTTGACGGCGTGAGCTTCGTCAGCCCCGTGAGAAACCAAGGTGAATTTTTCTCCTGTAAAACGGTTAAAAATTGTTTTATTTTTTATTTACTCTAGAAGCATCGCATACAAAGTTTTCTAAACCAAGTGACTAAAAAAACCATAAAACCCTGTAAACTCTTCATTTGAGCAGATATAAAATTGACACCGAGCGGCAGCCACTTTGCCTTCTTCCCTGGGTCTGCTTTCTGCTCTTGTTTCTGCGCAGCCTGGAGTGACTGAAGAGATTATGTGTGCTGAGTACTTTGAGTGTCTGAGAGGGCCTCTGTAGGGTGGGGTTTAAGGATTTGGAGACAGCCAAAGTGTTTCAGTAGAAGCCCTCTAAGTGACTGTGTAGGGTTGTGGAGCTTATTTCACTTCAATGGTATGAGTTAAGTGCATTCTTGGTTTCCATTGCTGTTCACAAAAATTGGAAGGATGAGGATAAATTGGTATGGCTGGTCTTAGAGTGGCTGCTGTGCGTGGAGCGGTGTGCTGAACAGCTCCTATTTATAGTATTTTAGACATTTTGACTTATTCCAGGTCTTCCTTGAGCAAACGCTAATGAAATAAAATACTGTTTTTAATGTACCCCAGAAGTTGGAAGTCAAAAATCAAAATTGCATCTAAAAAAAAAAAAAAAAAGATGTCTAAAAACCACAGATGACTTTCTTTCCGGTGAACAAACGCCTCCAGTGGCCATTTTATATATTTTTCTTTGGGCTGCATGTGAGAAAGCAAACGTCTTCCTCAACATTACCAAGCCAGCCTCCCAGTAATAACTCATTTATGGAGAGCGATCATGCGTGCTGATAACAGCTGCTGCATAATACTCTTTTCTGCTGACCTGTATCTTATTCTTTATTACTTATGCATCCAAATATATGTGATTTCAACACAAGAACAGTCGTCACTGCAGATGGATCTGAGCCTCCATCCACTATTTGTGTGTGTGCTGTGAACACGGACAGTGATTTTCTCTCTCTCCCTCGTACATCCTGTGTGCTCCACACAGGAACCATTCCTGACTGGTTCTTGTCTGGCGTTCCTGTAAAGCCGGCTAAATACATCTCATGGATCAGCCATAATCATAATACCTGTGCAACCGAACAGCATTCGGCATTTGGAGAACATTTGTTTGCCACCTTTTGTCAGACTGTTTTCTCTTTGCTCCACAGTTTTTCATCTCGGGGACCTAAGAGGCTTTGTAAATGGCTTATCTTCACAAGGATCAATTTGTTTTAAGGCAGTTTGTCTTTGAATGATAAGAGAAACTGTTTTTACTGAGAGGCTTTATGATTGCAGTATCTGAACCTTCTCAGTTTAGGGCTGTGTCAGTCTGCATCATGTCTCATATGGAAAAGCTCTCGAACCCAAAGAAATGAGAAATCAAAGTTTTGACAAATGTAAAGATACAGGCGTGTGTTTGACTAATGTTTTAATTTCCTTGTGATGACAGATTTATAGAGACAAGGGAACTTGATTCGATGATTGCAGTGTGACCGATCATGACTACACTGTAGTTATTAATCCTATATTTCTTGTGGATACTTGCACGAGGAAGTTGCACATAAATGTAAAGCTTGTTGTGCTTTCGTGTCCATTACCTGTTCTATTGTGGTGCAGTGATCCTGCATGGAGACACGGCTGTCTGAAAAGTGCACGAAAGGCATTGTTGACTTGTGCAGGCCTGTGAGGGGAGCTATAACTTTGTCCTGTGGGTAAAAACACGACAAACATGTGTCCTCAGTTTGAATGATCACAACAACTACCACAGCAGAATTTTCCCACTTCTTTAGTTCTTAAATCAAAGCGAAAGGCTCTTAAACCCAATCTGTTTTAAACAATAATAAAACTCCTCTCCGTCTCACCTTGAATCATTACTACAATTAAACCGCCCTTTACCTCCCTGCAGCCTCTTCTCTCTGACCTAATTTATTCCTGCAGAGCATTTTATTAAGAACCTGCTGCCTGACACTATGAATGCTAACCGCTTTCTTTAATCTCCGTTTGTCTCTGTGCCTCCCTCCATTGTTATGCATAAGTGTAGTGGATACCGAGGGAGCTGCATTACAGAAACAAGTGCCGAGTGGTGCAATGCATTCTTAAACAAAAGTGCACATAGTTGCCTGCCTGCTAGAATTCTGCGTCAGGGGTCACGCAGATGTATCTACGCTGTTCAGGCAGTTTTTTCATTTCTGAAATATCGGAGGTGTTGACACGCTTTAGAACAGAATATTTGTAGTACATATTTATAAAGTTCTATATATTGTTATAGTACCACTATTACAACTCGAGTAATCAGCACTGATTTGAGTTTATTTGGGCAATCTTCAAAGACTGCAAATCACAAACTCTGTCACGGCTGGATATATTCCCATTTAAATCTGATGTTCTGTTTCAGCATCGTGTGGTAGCTGCTACTCTTTTGCCACCATGGGAATGCTGGAAGCTCGAGTTCGAATCCTCACCAACAACAGCGACACTCCCGTCCTCAGCCCTCAACAAGTGGTCTCCTGCTCAGAATACTCTCAAGGTAAACTAATAGCCTAAATACACTTGGTTCTTTTACCCCCTCACCTCACTTTCTTATGCGATGGTTGAAGCTCAATATTACAAATAGGAATTGGAGAACACTCAGAAAAAGTGTTTGATGTATGGAGTCAAATATTCATATTTCACATTAGAATCACGGCAACATCTAGTGTTGTTGTATGAGAGAAAATTCTGGGTAGGCTTCAAGTGTTTTCAGAAAGTGCCTCCTTGCTGCCTTTTTAGAATGTCAAGCATTTCATTCTGATTGGTGCATTTTTGCTAATTACTTTGAAGAGACTTCAAAAGGCCTCATTAAATTGAGTATTTTCGTCCACATAACAGTTTTAATCCTTTTTTAAGAAAGTTGGTTCAACAAATAAAAAAAAAAAAAATTGTACTTTTGATTCCGTTGAGAGACGCACACACTTTCCTCTCCTTTTCAAGGTTGTGATGGAGGGTTCCCATACCTGATCGGGAAGTATGTGCAGGATTTCGGCATCGTGGATGAGTCATGCTTTCCATACACTGCGAGGAACTCTCCCTGTGGGCTTCCACAAGACTGCGGCCGAATGTACGCAGCGGAGTACGGCTACGTCGGTGGGTTTTATGGCGGCTGCAGTGAGATGGCCATGTTGTTGGAACTGGTCAAGAATGGACCAATGGCCGTGGCCTTGGAGGTACAACACCTGCTCACTGCCCGTTTCAATTCGTACTTGGTGTTTTGTTTTTTTTACTGAACAGTTTGGGAGTTTGCTGTTTTTGTGGGCAAGTTGGACACTGCAGTAAAGCACCTTAGGGATAAATCTAAGACCTAACATTTATTTGGACCTTAAAGTACAGACGCATGGTTTAAGTTGGCACATTTGAACCATTCAGTTTATACTGAGGTTAAAACTAAAGGGGAAACTGTTCCTCCACAGGTCTACCCCGACTTCATGCACTACAAGGAGGGAATCTACCACCACACAGGCCTCGCAGACCACTTCAATCCCTTTGAGCTGACCAACCATGCTGTGCTGTTAGTGGGCTACGGCCACTGCCACATGACTGGGCAGAAGTACTGGATCGTCAAGAACAGCTGGGGTGCCAACTGGGGCGAGAGCGGCTACTTCAGAATTCGCCGTGGAAGTGACGAGTGTGCGATCGAGAGCATCGCAGTCGCAGCCAAACCCATCCCCACACTGTAGACGCTGGAAACTGCATAATTGATACAAACGGGCACCAAGATGATTCTGAATAAAAATGTTTATGTATAACCCCATTGAGCTTAGTTGGATGTGTCACACGTGATAATGTGTGCTTGGGAGTTTAAATCTGTAACATTTGACAGTAGGTGACATCATTGGTCACATGGGAAGCAGTTGTCTGTCTGTAGTTGAGTGTTTGCCGGGAGTGTTTTCCTTAACATGAAATGTTATTGATTTAAGTTTTAATACAAATAGTCTTTAACCCAAAATCTGAATTAGGATTTATTTTTTCAGGGTGTAAGTTTTAAAACTTTTTTTTTTTGCCTCAAAGGTAGCGTTTTATTCTTTTTAATCAAATGTCAGCTGTCATGTTATTGTAGTGATTCAGAATTGCATCTATAGTTTCTGTAAATGGAGGACTTAGACACTCAAACGCTGTTGTTGGCCACTATGCATTCATAATAGTGGCGTTTTTAAAATAAACAAAAACATATATAGGGGATTATTTTAAAAAAAGTATCTCCACCAACTATTAGTTTACAGCAACTCTGCTGTGTTTTAATGTGAAAAAAACAAAACCTGGTTTCTCTTGATGTGGTTTAAAGGTTTAATTTATTGTCAGCCTGTGTTTCCTGTTCCTTGCCCATTTCAGCAGTCATTGATTTGCTGCCTATTAAATTCAAGCTGGAACTGCCAAAACAAACTTGGAGTTGAAATGGATTGTTACAAACTGACAGGTTGTAAATCCTAGTTGGAGCATTATAAAGGGAACTGAGGTGTTTGTTTGATTGTTACCTAAAAAGGGCCTTTGATCTTTTTTACTGTCTCAGGGAAGCACAACAGACAAATCGTTCTGTCCTTGCATCAAATTGACACCATGGCTGCCATGTTTCTCAGGGGTTTTCCCTGAGGAGCACTTAAAAGGAATGTCTTGCTCAATAAAGGGATGCAACACATTGTGGGGACTTCTGTTTTTTATTTTAAATTGGGTGTTTATAACAAAGAAAGATTAAATTTGAATGAATCTCCTTTGGATCTCAGATTTTTTTTTTTTTTAGGGCCTTGATCATTTTGGAGTTTGGCTGCTCAGGACTTTAATTTAGAAGGGTCACTGTAGTTGAAGCAGAATTGTTGTATATTAAATGCTGGAAAGTAAAGCCTGTGCAGTACATTTTTTTGTCTCGTATTTAAGCTTTTCCCTTTACTTGCTTCTCTGTACAGTGCCTAATGGCAAATGTTCAAACCCTCTTTTGCTGCTGAATAACTTTTGTGTCACTTAACACAAGTCTACTTTGAAGGACCATTGTTCTTTTTTTTTTTTTTTTTTTCCCCTTGTAAAAAGATTTGACAAAACTTTTGCTAACTTAGTAAGAGTCCCCCTTTATAATCACTTATGGCTTTAATTCTTTTAAGTCTTACACATGTAACTTCTGCGGCTTTTGCCCACTCAAGGCAAAACTGCTCCTTCAAATTGGATGGATTCAGCTAGTGTACGTCAATCTGAAGTCAGATTCTCTATCAGACTGAGGTCTGGACTTTGACTTGGCATTCAAAGATATTTTAGTCTTTCCCCTTGAACCACTCCACTTAAGGTCATTGTCATGCTGAAAGGTGAGCAGCCTCATCGGTGTCAATTCTCCTAAAAACTGAAACAGGTTTTCTTAAAAAAAAAACATCTTCAGAGCATGATTGTGCTAAAATGATGAGAGGTGATGGATTTGAAGCACATGCTACATTTTCCTCAATAGCCAAAAAGCGAAATTTGAATTGCTCCTGCTTAGAGTTGGATTGCATAGTAGTGTCATGGTTAGCATTGTTGCCTCACAGCAAAAAGGTTCCTGGTTGAAATCTTGATATTTTTTGGTGTGTTTTGTTTATTTGATGTTCTCTCTGCGCACATGTGGGCCTCTACCGGTACTCCAGCTTCTTCCCACTGTCCAAAAAACACACGTTGGATGAATTAGTGATTCTAAATTGACCACACAAGTGAGTGTGAGCATGCATGGTTGTTTGTCTCTGTGTTGGCCCAGTGATGGTCTGATGTCCTGTCCAAGGTGTAGCATGTCATTCGCCCACTGGCAGCTGTGATAGCCTCCAGCCTCCAGCCGCCATGGCCCTGGATTAGATAAAGCAGGTATAGAAAATGGGTGGATGTCAAGAGTATGTTCTTCCACATGCTTGAAGAGTTTCTTGTATGCTCGCCATTGTTTTTTGTTTTTTTTAAGCAATAGCTAATTTTCTATGAAACCATCTTTACTGATTGGCAGGTTAAAATGTCCTTCAGTACAGGCACTGGGACTGAGCAGCTCCTTCAGGGTTACCTTTGGCCTACTTGTTACCTTAAAAGCTTTGTTGTGGTGCTATACAAATTTAATAATGCTTCAAGGAACATTGAGAGTTTTTGATATATTTGTATAAATATTTCTTTTCACTCAATCCCAGTCTTCACTTCTTTGGAACTTAATCCCTGATCTGTTTGGAGAGCTCCCGGGTCTTCCTTAGGGGCCTTTCACAGCAGCTAAACTGAGATCATGTGACACTTAGACTGCACACAGGTGAACTTAGTTTAACAAATTTTTGTGACTTCCGAAAGCAACTAAATTAAGGCATCAAATCAAAGGACATGAAAGTACCGCAGGTGCATGCGCTACTTTTACTATTCTTAAGATTTATTTACAAAAAATAATTTATGTTAATTTCACTTAATCAAAGACATTTTATTGATCCATTAAAAAAAACATTAAAAAACAAAGACATATCAGTTTAAATTACAGGTTGCAATACAACCTTGTTCTTGCAAGTTAATATATGACAGCTATAGCTGATTAGTAAAATATACATGCAAAAGTTTGGGAAAAAGAATATTACAAAGTATTCTGTTTGTGTTTTACTTTAGATAATAATAGTTCCTCTTTATCCATGCATATACAACAAAAATGTTAGTGCATTAGTAACTAAATCCTGTAGTAAAACCCAATGATTACAGGTACTCGGTGCTTTTCATACTTAAAGTAGGTTACATCTTCTGTAAATGGGCATGAATTATAACTAAGTTTCCAAATCAGAGTGCTGTATTTTAAGCACTTTATCATTGCTACCTTAAGTGAAGTGTACAACTGTAATACTTTGTCCAACACTGCTGACAAACGAGCTTTTATCACCTTCATCCTGGAGGATTTACATAAACATTTGTTGCAATTTGCATAGCGCAGTACACAGCCGTCCCTCTCTGGCAGCAGCCCTGTGTCGGTCACAAGGTGCACACGTCGGTTCTCCACGTCCCTCTGCTGGCCAAGGCGTAGCTACCTTACTTCCCCTTCTCATTCCCAGCCCTCCACGTCTGAGCGTTGTCCCGCGTCTCTCCCCCGTTCATCCCCCAAGTCCTATCCGCACGGTGGATTCATGCTCAGCTCTCGCCCTCCTCGGTCGCCATGCAGAACAACCACCACAAGGAGCACCTCTACAAAATTCTTGTGATAGGGGACCTCGGGGTTGGTAAGACCAGTATCATCAAGCGGTACGTCCATCACAACTTCAGTCCCAATTACCGAGCCACCATCGGGGTGGACTTCGCTCTCAAAGTCCTTAACTGGGACCAGGAGACGGTGCGCCTGCAGCTGTGGGACATCGCAGGTACGGTCTAACTTTTACGCACTGCTCACATTGTATACAGAGAGGGTGAAACAGCGAGGGGCACTTAAAAATCACTTCCAAGTCGATTTCTGAAACTTTTTCACTTTGTTTGGAAGTGTGTTTACGCAAATGAATAGGCTGTATTACAAAACTGTGGAGGGTTAGTGAAGAGGTAGCCTATTTAACACACTCGGATTAAGAAACCTAAACATTTTCCTGGTTTACTGACACTCTTAGGAGTATTGTTTTTCATTTGAAGCTTAAAAGAAATCTAAAATCAAACGCTTTGGAAGTTAGTCTGCTTAATTGGTCCTTTCAGTAAAATTACCAGAAGGCTCCATTTAAAAGTTAAGTCCTGTTTCTGGGAATCTGTTATCATGAGGATAATTCTGTTTTTAATGGTTTAAATTGTGGCTCCATACTTCTGCATGTTGTATTTTAAACCGCTCAGACTCAAAATGAGCTAGAGCAGATTTTAATGACAAAGCGTTATGATAAAAACGGCCATTGTAACCATCTGCCACTGTTTCAGAACGACTGCAGCGGCTGCTCTGTTGGGCCTGAAAATGACAGTCTCCCCTCATTTAGAGCCAAACAGGAGCACAGGCTCCAGCTCAAGGCAAAATGCAAACATACCCCTAATATCATGGTTCCACTGTCATGTCAGCTGCTGGCTCCTGTTTAAGTAATTCAGAACAGTCATACACACAGTGTCTTCTGTACTGACACTTGTAGCGTAGTCATAATGTATATTATCACTTACGTTGCCTGGTCCCCTCTTCTTTGCAGTGCTGTTCTGTGCACTGGTTTCATTGTTCACCTCCATGAAATCTCCCCTTATAAATTGTGTAAGTGCATTACATGAAGCATACTGTACTGTATGCTTTTAGTAGGATTCAGATGTCATGGATCTGAGGAGTTGAGGGTTTGTTTGATTTTCTTTTTTCAAAGCCACGGTACTCAGAAATCGTAATATATTTTCTCGATAGCATGTAATGTTTTAATTGCCTTTGCCAACCACGGAATCCAGAAATAATGCAACCTTTTGACTGGGATATGCTGTTGTGTAAGATGACAAACCTGAGGGCTACAGCGGTCTCATGTCACATGAGTGTCGGCTGAGGTTTAGAAGAATCCTCTGACCTGCTGCTCTCTCCCCTCCTGTGCGCTTTCTCCAGTAAGCGCAAGCAGTCATGTGTCTCAAACTCATGTGAGGGAGATTTGAGGCCCAAGACCTTTCATACAGAAAGCTTTTATTACGAGCCAAAGAAGAGTGTCTCCGTCTGGGGAAACTGCCATAGGTCCTGTATTGCACCGTATGTGCTCCCTGCACTTGAATAAAAGTAATGGAGGCCCTTCGGTGGGAAAACCCAAATAGCTCTGACTGTTTCTGCATCATATGCTTTTTGCCATTTAGTTTGGATCAGGAATTTGAATATTTTGTCAAACTGGTCACATCCAAAATATATTTTTCAGTATGTGATTTCCCCCAGCATGACGGCAGGTCTGTGTAGGTATTGATGATGGCCTTACGTAATCTCAGGCCTCGAAACCATTAAATCACTTGCTGCTTCTCTGCATTTTCGAGGATAAACAACTCTAACCGTTCTATTTTTGTCTGCCATTTTTCTGTGTCTAGGACTCGTAGCGGAGAAAGAACTTGCTTGTCAGACATAAAAACGAAAATGAGAAAAGTTTGGGTCTTATCTTAGTGCCCCAATGTACGTTCAGCTTTTGGTGTCCTTTTTGAACACAGAATATGAAAAGATATTAACTGTTATAAACTAACTCACATTTGTTTTATTATGAACATTATCCTTATTACTAGTTTTTTGGTACTTGAAAACACTAAAAATAACTGTAATAATTGTACAAAAACATAAATTTGCAACCAGAAATGTTTCGATTTTTTTTTCAGCTATGATCAAATCATAATGTTGAAATGAGTATCATAAACACAATGTCTGTATTCTATTCTTTTAACAGCGTAATTATCATCTGGTATAATGTATCCTCCGTGTTAAGAGTTTTGCTTTTTTTTTAAATTGTTTTCTTGGTGAGTCTAACACAGTATCATTGAGCTTTATTGCTTCCACTGCAGGCCTTCTTTTTAGCAAATGAGAAATAAACCCTCCAATTTACAAATTTAGGTACATTTATTTACCACATACTGTATTATAGATAATGCACTATTTGTCAATTTAAGGATAGGAGTACTTTTTGTCTTTAATTATGATAAAATGGGAAAGTTTCATAATCAACTTTTGAGGCCATTTTTCTCCACTTATCTCCACTTTAGTTGCCCTTACTCGCCAAGCTTTTCACTTTGATTAATCTGTACCCTGAAGGGCCTCATAGTCAGATTCATGTAAGATTTTACACCTAACAACGTGGTGCAAAAAGGATTTTCCTTGTAGTTGACTACAGTGTAGTTGAGTTTTCAGATTTTTAATGAGAGCTGGCATCACCAGTGTTCAGATGCATGAAATGCATGAAAACTGCTTCATCTTAGACACCTAATACCTCATTTGCATAATTAGACATATTATTTAGATAAATATTGTTATGGAAACCATACTTGTATCAATGTCAAGAGTGAGCTGGGGAAGTTCCATGGTGATATTGACTGACTGGAAATTTTGCCACGTTTTATGTAAACTGAAGCACCTGTAAGCTGCTCGAGACAGGTCACAAGACCTTTTGTTAAATATCTTGTTTCACAACTTCTTATTCAAACAGTCTGGTTTTAGTGTTAATACAGACTGGTTTTAGTCATGACTTAGTTTTGTTCTGATTAGTCATTGATACCAAAGTGCATCAATCAAATCTGAGCAACATAGATATCAAACTGTAACTGTAATGTTGACTTTGTGTGACATCACACCTGCGCTGGTAAAAGAAAATAGAATAAGTTTTGGCCTTAAGCCTTTTTGAACTTTGTTTCTTTTCCCAATTTATTTTGTAAGTTTAGCATTTTATAGACATAATGCAATCATTTTCAAATCTTACGAACCAACATTTTGTTCACAATCGAACACATAAAGCATTTTGAATGTTGAAAGTCAGACATCTTACTGTTTTATGAAAAATATTCAGCTCCTCATGAATTTGAGAACAGCGTGTCTCAAAACAGTTGGGATGGGGGCAACAAAAGTAACTGGTATTAAAAAGAAACAGCTAGAGGATCATGTTGCAGCCAGTTAGGCTAACTGGTCAGTAACATGTTTTGGTATAAAAATAGTACCTCAGAGAGGCAGAGTCTCTCAGAAGGAAAGATGAGCAGAGGTTCTGCGATCTACAAAGAATTGCATCTTCTAATTGTGGAGCGATTTCAGAATAATCTTCCTTAATGTAAAAATGCAGAGACTTTGGATATTACACCATCCATGGTACATAATATCATCAAAAGATTCAGAGAATATTGCGACATCTCTGTTCACAAGGAACATGGCTGAAAATCAATATTGGATGCCCCTGATCTTTGGTTAGCCTGTTAGCTTGTCTGCAGTCCAGACTTTTCATCAGCTGAAAAGATTTGGAACATAAAAAGTAAAACACAAAAACAAAGACCCAGGACGGCTGAGCTGCTAGAATCTTATAATAGACAAGAATGGGAGAACATTCCTCTCCCACAGGTCCAACAACTGGTCTCAGCTCCCATTTGTTGACCGACTATTGTTAAAAGAAGAGGTGATGCAACCCAGTGGGAAACACAACCTGCCCCAACTTTTTTATTTGTGTCGCTGCCATCAAATCCAAGATCAGTTCATATTTTGAAAGAAATATCTCATTTTCAATATATATTTTTTCTGTGTTTTGTTTGCGAATGAAATGTTGGTGCACGATAATTTGCAAATAATTTGTATTCTGTTTTTATTTACATTTTACACAGCATCTAAACTTTTTTTGCAGATTGAGTTGGCCTTACACTTTACTGGCAGAGCTTTTAAAAATCATTTTCTGCTAGTGGCTGCAGAGAGACGATGAGAAATCTGTACACATCTCAGCATTATTGGTGAGAAACCTGGATACTTAAATGACCCTGTATACAGGAATGTAAATATAATAATGTGCGCTTAAACACATTGTATGTTTTGTCTGCTGTAATAGCTAGAAGTATAAAGACGTGTTTCAATGAGACAGTGCACATCTGCCATGTCCTTGAGCAAAACTGTCATCTTGCCAGCTGTTCTGCTGCTGACCCTGTGCTCTGATCCACCTGTTCTGATGAGAAACACTTCAGTGACACTCAACATTGTTTTTTTCTTACATCCTTTGTGGGGCACTGTGCTGAGTACCTTAAAAATTCAGTTTTAGTTATTTTTGGCTAGCCCATCGTGATAAAAAATGCTCACAAGCTGACATTGCGCTCGAGAAGAATTTTTAGATGGAAAGTCTGTGTGGATACAGCGTTCCAACAGGGCTTATCAAATTAATTTTACCGTCAGGAATCTTTGCAGACAATTTCACAGGCAAGCAGACACAAACACACCAAGGCGAAATCTCGTCCCCTTTCCATCCTCTCTCCATCATATTCATCTCTCTGTGCCGCTCTTTCTGTTTTTCAGTATGGACATGTACATAAATGGTGAATGAATGAGGTGAAGCCTGCAGAGAACGTATACATGGAAGCATGTATGTGACAGAAGTGTGATAAAATGAATAACTTACATGACTTATTTTGAAGAGTCTGTGCCAGTTTGCTGCTTTGTGTGTGCTGTAAATGGGAAATATACATAACATATGGAAAATATACATTTTCCAGCATGCATCAATAGAAGTATGAAAGGTTCCCACTCATTCCCAGTGGCACCAAACAACAAGCCTTCTCTTTTTGTGTTTCTGTGTGTGTCTTCCAGGTCAGGAGAGGTTTGGAAACATGACCCGTGTGTATTACCGTGAAGCCATGGGTGCCTTCATAGTGTTCGATGTGACACGGCCTGCCTCCTTTGAGGCCGTCACGAAATGGAAGGAGGACTTGGATTCCAAATTGACACTTGCCAATGGGAAACATGTAGCTACTGTGCTTTTGGCTAATAAATGTGACCAAGGTCGGGACGTGCTGACCAATAACGGAATAAAGATGGAGCAGTTCTGCCAGGAAAATGGCTTTGTGGGGTGGTTTGAGACATCTGCAAAGGTGAGAACCATCAGTGTCGCACAGGCACATATAAACACAGCAATAACATTTCCAGAAGGAAAAAATGACCAAGCCTCTATGGGAGCTTTGTAATTCAAGCCCCTGTGTCATCGAGCATGTCTGATCTGTTCAAATGTCCTTGAGAAGCAGCTGACATCGTTGACTCTGACTGACCCAGCACCTGATTGTCTTGTGTGGATGCCACAACAGAAGCACATTCAGATGGGAGAAAATCCTTTAAATGTGTTGAGTTTCACAGTCACAGTCTGTTTAGCATTTGCATATGAACAAAGTCTCAATCACAGAGCGCTGCTGCTTTCCCACAGAGAATCTCAGCAGACGTTTCCTTCTGTATTTTTTCTGGTCAGCTGCACTTGTATCAGGTGCTCTGTCATCTGGACTGGATGTCCAGGAATGTTGAGAGAATACATCAAATCAATGTTTTCCTTTCCCTGCACAAATTGTAAAGGAGAAGTTTGACAACTAGGCTGATTCTCCTCAATGTGAGACAGATGTTTTCATCAGAAACTTAAAGTTTCCACTCAAAAATATGTCAGACTCCAACTGTGAAAGTTTGTCACTTCAGAGGTGTTTTCATATTCTCTGCCCTAAAACTGACATGAAAATGTTTTCTAGGCAACCTAGATTTGCTTCGTCACAAATTCAGTTGTCATTTTTAAAATGTGGAAAAGAAAGCTAAAACCTCCAGCGAAGAGTTGTCACATTCAAGAAGTTTGCATTAGTTTTGAGAAATTTGAAAGAAAACAAAGGCTTTGTCAACCACAGCCAGTTAATATAGAAAGCTAAAGTTATGCTAGCCACATTCACCATTTTGATGAACCTGCTAGTCACTAGTTTTGATGCCAAACAGATTCCTCATCCGAGTCCAACTGAGGTTCAAACATATATGACTGAATCTCCTTTGCATTTACTTTTACGCTGATTTAACTTTTTGTTCTGTGTTCACGGATCAGTGTGGACCTCGAACAGAGATAGTAGACATGTATGCAGTTCTTGATGCGTACTGCTTTTTGACTGGTCAGCCTTACAAAATGTTTGTTGCATTTTTTTCACAGCTTTTCTCTTGTTTTTTTTTTTTCATTTTTATGCTGGAATACCATACCACGACTCAGGGGAACTTTGATCTAAGCATTCTAAATTATGTACGATGTCTGTGATTGTATATTTATGTGCACAGGTTTCAATAATAAGTGCATTTCACTCTGTCTAACCACATTTATCAGTGTTTTGTCTGAATTAGACACATAATTCTCACAGTATTGCTATGATAAACACATGAAATCAACACAATATGTCAACACAAAATTAAAGCTATCGTAAAAGCCCTGTACGACCCAAAGCTAACATGTAGACAGGAGTGGAAAATATGTAGTGAATATCTTCTGACTGGGAGGTGAGCTACACACTGACACTGCTTAAACCCTGGCTGTGCATAATCTCACAACTGAGCAGGGGTGGAAGAAAATAGACTACACGCACATTTTCCAACATCTGGGACTGTCATTCAACCAACCTGAGTTTGCCTTGTGTTAAAAACAACAAAGAGGGCTAAAACTAATTGGACTTTAAGCTACTGAAACCAAGACATTAATCCTTTCAAGGAACTGAAATGCAGTCATATGACATTTTGTAAATATCATGCACGGTTGAAGCTGGTATGTGAAAAATCCAGCAAGCTGCACCACTGATTCTGTGTACCCTTTTGTCTAAAAAAGAAAAAATGACCATACTTTTAACTTTTGTATGAATAGTGATAGTAATTGTGCCTCAAATGGTGTTTTTACAAGAGAACATTTAGTTGTCCTTGAGCTGAATGAGTTTCTAAAATCTGCATTTCTACAGAATGTTACACTGCCTAAGTTATCTGATCATATAATTAGTCCAATGTTTGATCTCAATCAGCCCTGGACATGCTCATCATGCGTTAAAGTGCAAGGAGAAGGAAGTTATGTGTGCAGAGAATAGAGAATGCTTTTTTTGTGTGTGTCTTTATTTGGACATGGAATAGTCTTAAGTTGTAAATCTAACAGTAAATTCAAGAGATGATTGAACACAGAAGGAGTGTGCATTCTTCTGAGTTCATCACAAGACACGTTCCGGTTATCTAATGCTGTTGCAGCCAAAGTTATGTGTTAGAAAAGTGTGTGTGTATGTGTGCTGGTCTTTTCCCATTGTTAAGCTCATCATGTGAGCTTCACCCAGAGTTCTGGTCCAAGTATTCCTAATCCTCTGCAAGGATGCTGTTGTGAGTATTTGTTTGGCAGTTAGCATAATTTTTTCCGGATGACTTTGGATGAATCAGTTTAAGTTTTTTAGAATAGTCTTTTAAGTCATTTGTACTTCCTCTATTCATTTATTGATTAGGGATCCAGGTTGCTATTTCTATGATTGAAATATACTTCTGTCTTCTGTTTTCCATAGGGTTGTTACAGCAGATCAATACATTATCTATTTTCTGCCAACAGTTTTAAAGATAATCAGCTATGTCAGATGTGTGTTAGGTGCATTTTTTTTCCAAAGTAAGAGTCAGATGTTAAGGCAAGGCAAATTTATTTATGCTGCACAATTCAACAACATGATTCAAAGTGCTTCACACTTTAAAGATAAAAGCAAATGGATAGAATTACTTTGGTATTAGTCACCATCCAGGACCACCAACAGCAACTGCTTATGCAAAAGTCCCATTTCCGTTTTTGCTCATGTGACGGCTGTTGAGACTTTATCCATGCTCTCAGTTTTGTTATAGTACCTCCTCTGCACAAATCTTTCTGGCTTCTTGTTCAGTGCCTCATCGCAACAACAAATTGTTTTCTAAACAATATTTTTCTTTTTTCTAATCTACTTTCCTGCCCCCCCCCCCCTTATTTTTTTCAGGAGAATATTAACATTGATGAGGCAGCCAACTGCTTGGTGAAACACATCATTGCGAGTGAGAATGACATGCTCCAATCGGACGTCTCCGACACCATCACCCCTCAGTTAGATAAGGGCAAAGGAGGGACTTGCTCTTCCTGCTTCACATCCCAGTAACAGTAACACCTGTCAGTTGGACGTCCTTTTAAATCTCGTTTCACACGACGCAGAGTTTGTGCGTGCGCAAGAGGAAGAACCATTTATTTTTGAGGAGGAGGGTACGGGTGCCAGCTCTTTTCCTGTCTGGCAGCTCGGGGCAGGCGGGTGGGTGACAGAGAGGCAGCTGGCTCAAGAAATGGATAGATTGAAACAGGGACTGAAAGAGAAACAGAGAGATGGATGCAGCTGTGTCAAAGCCAAGGTCACCCTTTTGGTGACTTCAAGTCTTGACTCTGCCACTTCAGTTACCATGGTGACACAGTTAATGAACAGATGTACAGAGAGATTGCAGCAAATCTCGGCATGTCTGTACTAAAGGTCTGTGGAGGTAATTGCCACATACAAACCAAGGTAGCAGCCTCTCTCTCTCCCTCCTGTAATCTCCAATCTATTCTTCCACTTTCGTCCTGTTTTTTCCCCCAAACTGAGAACATTTTAAGTTTCTCCACATATTTTGGATTAATTAGAAATTTTAAATTTGTTTTCTACCAGCTAACCAAAGCAACCCAGTCTCATTGTTGATAAGACCCAATCCTCATTCCAATTTAATTGTTCTTTTTAACTGGTTTCATTAAAATTCTTTATCAACATTTTTATCTCACCTATAATGTTGGCCCTAATAACACCATGTATAGAAGGTTATATGGATGAAATCAAAGAGCCTTTTCTAACAAAGGCTGTTTTATTTAATGTCTTCAATAGATATCCTTACTCTATCTTATTTATAAGTGCACTTAAAGGTGCTTTTTTTTTTCTTATTTCATCACTGAGGTATAATTAAACTCATTACCATGGCAACATATCGAAAATTCTATGATAAACATGAATGTGTACAAAAGTAAAAGCTGTTTTAAAGCAAAGACCATGTCTGTTTTAATTCAGTGGTTTTTATATTCAATTTCTATTCCACTGTGAAAGATTTGTAACATTTGTAATTTTGGGATAAATGCAAATATGTATACAGCTATGTATATATTATATAGAGTGAACTAAGACAGATTGTAGAACCAAAGATGTATCCGGTTTTCAAAATGTTCATATGAATAAAAGCTTTACTGGCTTGATGACTGACATGTCTGTTTGTTAATGATTTACGCTACGTTATTATGTAGTAAACCCATACATGTGTTTCCAATTTTAACATAATTAATGTAACTGATAACTAGGGACATATGACCATGGATACGTGCTGAACAAATATAAAATATCATGTTACATTTTTGACGCATTTTGACAAATGACGTGGACCGTTGTGGCTCGGGATGCACTGATATTGGCCGAACATCGATGTTGCCCGGTTTTCAGCTTGTTGACTGCAAACAGCTCATCAGCTAATAAAATAATCAACCAGTGGCTGGTGTTGAAATGTATTCATTGTGTCCTAGTTGTGCCATATTGACTTTGCTCTGAAATGGACAAGATTTATCTACATTAAATTTTATCGAGCCATGTAAGCCCTGTGTAAAAGTTTAAGATTGAACTATAGGTAAGTGGACAACCAGCCAATAGATGGCACTCAGGTGCTGCCCTCAGTTGAAGGTTTTTGTCTGTCAGTAACACCATTAGTTATTGTTGGAGATAATTGGTGCAGTAGCTTCCTGCCTCTGCCTGTGTCTAAACAGATCTTTTATTGAATTTACCCAGTTAGTGGAGTGCTGGATTTATCCATATCCTGCAGTCTGATGTGACAAGACTCACACAGCAGCAGCTTAGAGATTTTTGTCTATACTGTCAACAGCAAATGGGAAACCCAAGATGTCAGCCTCCTTCAGAATTATGAGAATATTTCAAGACAATTTTGATTTAGAAACTATAAGAGACTGACTGGATCAGTAGTCTGTCTTAAACAGACAGCAAGGAAGGATCAGTGTTAACTGGAAAAATGTTACATGGAACATGTTCAATGCATATTGATTACACCATAGATCGTGCACAAGTAACATGAGCAGTTTTGCTGAGGCTGAAATCAGCACAGAAACAAATCAGGTCACGTGAGGTTCCTGTGAGCTTGTACAATCTGACTCAAGATGTATTGCAAACGGATGACTCCAGAGGCCATAACAAAAAAAAGAAGAAAGAATTGGAGATGCTTTTATGATGGAATAGTTTCTCAAACTCCAGAACCCTGAGCTTTGCAGGTGGAAAAAAGGCTGGAACCAGGCTTGATTCAGAAAGTACACCAATGAATACATCAGAGGAATGTAAACATGAGAACTGGGAAAGCTAGGGAATGAACCACCAAGCCTACTATTGGTGAACAACCGCTCGGGGCCACAGCTGCCTCTATGGAAGGAAGAAATCTGCTTCATCACGCGCTGGAAGAAACAGGGTCTTGTGAAAAAAAGTACACCCTCTTTCATTTCCAAGGTTTTATATATATGAGGGCATAAAAATCTTCTGGTCCTCACCGGGTTTTAAAATGCCGTAAACACAACCATGTAATGGCATTGATATAACAAATGCTAAGCTAAAAATGCAGAAGCAGTGTGTGAAAAACCAAGTACACTCCATGATTCAACAGCTTGTAAAGTCACTTTTAGCAGCAATAACTCGAGGTAATCGTTTTCTGTATAACATGATCGGTCTCTTACAACACTGTGGAGAGATTTCTGGCACAGTTTTCTTTATAACATTTCTTGAGGTTTGTGGCCATTTATCTGTACACAGCTTTCTCTCTTAAAGCTACAGCATTTCATTAAAGTGACGTTTGGACTTTGACTGGTTCATCGCAACACCTTGATTATTTTCTTTTTCAGTCATTCAGGGGCCCGTTGCACAAAAGTAGGATAAGGGATTAAGCCGGGATATGTTGGCTATCCTGGATCAACTTATCCGTGATCCAGTTGCACAAAAGTGAGATAGAGGGAAGTGGGATATGTTCAGACCTAAGTTACCATGGAGATTTATTCTGTGAAGCTAGCCTGCTCCAGACCAGGCTAAATTCCAGGATCTATTTAATCTCATTCCTTATCTCAGTCAGCGGTCGCCACAAATGGAAACCAATATTCATTCCACTGCCTAGAACATATTGTTAAAACATTTAACTATACCCACTATCATTATTGAAACATTTGTGATCATTAATTACAATCATTTTAGATAACTGATGATTTTAGATGAACCACTAGATAATTTAGTTTCCCACAGACTACACATAAAGTACATCACCATATAAATATAAATACACATTAGAGTGTACCATGATGTTCCTTTATTGAACAAGGATGAATCAAAGCAAGTAAACCATCAGCTCCTTTCAAAACTGAAGTCACACAGTGCTCTACAAGACAAAAAGCACAGAATCAAAGCATGCAGTTTGGGACAAACTGTTTGTAAAAATGGGCTATACAAATAAAATTGCCTTGCCTATACAGCACAAAAACCTAACAAAAATTCCTCTGCCTCTGCAGGCCCAACTTAAATAAATAAATTAATAAATTAAAATAATTTAACACATATTGATCTCTGACCAGCCGACCACAGTCATCATCCGGGAAGATGGCAGGATTGTCCCAGTCTATGAGAGCTGGCACTCTGGGGGCCCTCTCCTTTCTCAGGCAGGCCACATTGTGGAGGACAGCACAGGCCACAATGATATTACATGCCCTGTCTGGGCTGACTCTCAGGTGGGTCAGACACTGAAAACGTGCCTTCAGTAGGCCAAATGTCATTTCTATCCGGGCCCTTGTTCTGGCATGGGCATGGTTGTATGCCAGTTGTGCCTCCAGAGGGTCTGCAAATGGAGTGAGCAGAAAAGGATGGCAGGCATACCCTCTGTCACCCAGCAATACACCCAGGAATTCACCTGTGAATACAAAATGTTACCATCACAACCTCATAAGTAGTGACATTCTTAACACAGCCATGATGTTAAAAGTGGTTATCAATAGAGGTTCTGTGGCTCACCTTGTGATGGGCGCCGATAGATCTCTGAGTTCCGAAACACTCGGGAGTCGTGGACCGAGCCAGGCCACTTTGCCACAACATTACTGATCAAATAGTTAGCATTGCAGACCATCTGAAATGATAAGATGTTAAACCAATTAATGCACAGTACAGGCAATGTGTGGGCAGGCACATTCTTAATAAAAAGTACACTTGTTAAGTATTTGTCAGGGGAAGTACCGTTCTGCAGGATGTTCTTATATTTCACTTTGACTTGCTGCCATGTCCGTTTTGGCCCAGTCATGTTAAATTTACATGCACAAAAACACACACAAACACACACAAACACACACACACAATGAAACAGTGGAGGAGCATGGAGTTACATTTCACTCACATGCAGTCAATTTCAACTTAATCATAATCAAAGTAGGCTACAAATATCTTTTCAAATATCGTCACCTTCCTAAAATAATCGCACAAGTAATTTTTTCAGGTTTTTCAGGAAACACAAAAAACTCCCCCCAAAAATGAAATTATAGCATAAAATAATAATTTCAGTCAGTAAGTATGTATCAAAGGATGCTTGACATAAGAACACTTATTGTTTTTCATAAAAACTAAGATTAAATAAATGACTTTTTGGACCACACCTTTGATGCCAAAAAATGACTTGAGCAATTATTTTAGGAAGGTGACGATATGTTAATTAACATTTTATTTGGATTGTAGCCTAATTGTGATAGTTTCAGTGGAGTGGTGAGTGTGATTTGTGCACTACTTACGCATTCAGGCGGTCAGCAATGGTTTGCCACGCTTGCTCCCTTTGTTTTTTAACTGTGGCAGTATTTCCTTTTTGTTTTATTTTCTCTTTCACCTCTTCAAATGCTTCCATTAATAATTCTTGCTCCGCTGGGGAGAAATACGCCGCCCTTGTTGCCATGGTGAATCAGTGAATCTATGATCGATCGTGGGGTCTATTTAAGCAAGCCGTGTGCAGCACTTATCCGGGATCGGTTTCACCTGGCTTAATGAATCCGTGTCTGCTCATCCTGGCTTGGCCTTTGTGCAACCAACTAAGCCTGGGCGTCCATGTTTTGGATTCCTTGAACCTGGCTAAGTAATTCATCCTGGATGTCTAAATCCTACTTTTGTGCAACGGGCCCCTGCTTGCACATTGCTGCCGTGTTTGGGATGATTTTCCTGTTACATGATCCAATTTTGGCCAAGCCTTAGCTGTCGGACAGATAGCTTCATACATATCTCATATTTGACTACTTTGGAATACCGAAGAGTTCACGGTCGACTCTATGACTATCAAGATGGCCAGGTCCTGTGGCTGCAAAACAAGCCCAAATCATCAGCCCTCCACCACCGTGCTTGACGGTTGGTATGATGTGCTTGTGTTGATATGTTTGCTGTTCACTAAACGTGGGGCTGTGTGTTATGACCAGACATCTCCACTTCGGTCTTGTCTGTCCAAAGATCATTGTTCCAGAAGTCTTTGTGCTTTGGTCAGATGCAACTTTACAAACCCAGGCTGTGGGCTTATGATCTTTTTATATAGAAAATAATTTTCTCCTGGCAACCCTTCCAAAAAATTAATTTTGACTTGCAAGTCATTTGTTCACCCTTTTTTTTTTATTGTACTGTCATGACCTTTAACATTTAACATGCTAAATGTGGTCTGCAGAATCTGAAATGTAGCTGAAATTAAGTTTTTTTGTAATTTCTCCAAATTGTTTGTAAATGGGTTTGAATCCCGGCTGGGGCCTTTGTGTGTGGAGTTTGCATGTTCTCCCTGTGTTTGTGTGGGTTCTTTCCGGGTACTCCGGCTTCTTCCCTCCACCCAAAAACATGTTAGGTTAATAGGTGACTCTACATTGTGTGTTTTTAAATCATCAAATTAAATTTTATTTATATGGCACTTTTCGTGCTTAAAACGCAACACAAAGTTGCGTTTTAAGCAAAAAACAACAATAATGACAACAATAAAATTTTGCGTTTTAACCAAAAAAAAAAACAACAATGACAAAACAAATAAAAAAAACATAACCCTCCCACCCCCTTAAATACCCAGAGAGACACAGAGACACACACATACACACACACACACACACACACACACACACACACACACACACACACACACACACACACACACACAAGCTCAGACCCACTGCACCTATTAAACAGAGACATGGTCGAAAAAAGACCAAAAAAGAATTTAATAGATTTCTTTGTTTTTTAACAAATGATAACACTGTGTGATATGTCTTATGTTGTTCCAGTGGGGTTGTATTTGCCTAATTTCAAGACAAAAAAGGACCAAATGATTTAGTCATTTGTTTAATTTTTTTTTAATGATGCCCTGATGCTTAAAATGTTTTAGCTGAAAGAGTGTGTATTTCATTTTTCTACATGTATCGTCTTTCTGCACATATTTGTCCCAAATGAAGTGAAGACTTTCTGGCATTGACAGAATCATTTGGATCACCTCCACAAGGGTTATATTATTCATCTCGTGCATGATGTCATGTCATTTGCAGTTTGCATCCATTCACCCCCCCTTCCACCTCTTTGCTAATTGACCTTTATCCACCATCTCTTGGTCTATGGTTGAGGAGGAACATCAAGTTGTTGGTGAGCTGAATGATTCTTCTTACAATCCGCTCTCTTCTATATCTCTTC
Organism: Odontesthes bonariensis; assembly: GCF_027942865.1. Taxonomy (NCBI): domain Eukaryota; kingdom Metazoa; phylum Chordata; class Actinopteri; order Atheriniformes; family Atherinopsidae; genus Odontesthes; species Odontesthes bonariensis. The sequence goes on along the minus strand of NC_134514.1, from coordinate 21,414,847 downwards.
TATATTCTCCCGTCACATCAGCTGTGAGAGATTGCAGGAGAAGCTTGTGCTTCTAAGAGAAAAAAACGCTTGGTCATAATGGACCGTGACGTGGGTTCACCTTGGATGGATCTGTAAAAAAAAAAAAAAAAGAAAGAAGAAAAATTCTGATTAAATGCTTTAATGCGTGTGAGAACAAATCTTATCTGATCTTTTTATGTAGCATTCATGAACAGTCAAGTTAGGGTCTGTACTCAGAATGATTACAGTTGGATTGGGAAAATATTTGTCCCTATAACTACAACAAATCTGTTTAAAATTTCATACTGATTGAGATGGATTAGGTCAGTCTGCTCTGATAGAGGTGATTACATGAGCCATTTCAATCAGATTAAGCTGTGATTCCAATTACAAATTGGATATTAAAGTCCCTGTTACAGCTGTTGTTAGTATTGTTTTCAATAACATCACTTTCAAATAGAAATAGAAATCCTTGTTTATTTCAAGATTAGAAAAATGAAGCCCGGCAAATAAATGATAAAATTAGTCATGTGCTTTTGGAGTACATTTATTCACTGATACTTTGTATTGAATGATATAAGGATAGTTAGTGTAAGTAACTGGGTCTTCAGCCATCAATATTTTTGTGTGATTCACCTTAAAATGCTCAGCTGAAAAAGAAAGTTTTCAACCATATATAGAAATCCTATGTTGGTATCAAGATCTAATTTAGACCAACAACATAGATCCAAGTATGGCTCAGTCAGAGTAAAGCTGATATTTAAGAGGTGAATGTACTTCCATACCGCGGTCCCATGACCAGAGTTGACTGACAGCTCCCTGATTATTTCTTGGTGACATTAATCAGCCAGTCGACTCTGTGTTATCAAGCACACGCAGACTGAAGCCGACATTTTCAGCCTTGTTGTGAAGCAAATTTTTCTAAAATGAAATGGAAATGCTTTACAATCAGCAACTTCGCGACCAATCACTTCAGATGTGGTTTGAAGATGTGGTACAATTAATGCACCATTCTTCAAATCCTTCACCACATCACTTTATATGAAAGACTGCTGATCGGTGCTCAAAGTTACATCATCATTGCCAGATTGGGATGACAAACTCAGAGAATTTTTTTATCTTTAAAAAAAAAAATTTTTTTAGGACACACGTGCACACAATTTTGTCAAAGCATGCTACTTGCAAATCAAACTTATTTTGCTTATGAACTCAAAATATTTATCCCCTGATGCCCTCTTAGACGAGGGTTTTTCTCAGCATGTGTGTTATCAGTCACTCTCAATAATATGCTTGAAATCCAATTTCACAGAGGAAAAAAAAATCTAATTCAGGCGTAGAAGAGGTTGCTTTTTTTTCTTTATCGACCTGACTAACCTACCATGTGACTGCAGCCAGGCAGCGCACACACGAGACCGCCCAGTCTTTACCTTCATACCTACAGACCACTGTAGCGAGCTTTCTTGCATACATATCAAACACATTCCTTTAAAGTCAGCGAGGGTCACCACATGCCGCGGGGAACAAGAATCAGTTTCACTGAAGAGATGTCAACTGAAGAAAATGTACGGACATTATTATCCATAAACAAACTCATTGTTAAGTTTTAATCTTGTTTCAAACAAACACTTTCTTATTATCCTCCTCCTCTAAAACGGTTTTGTTCCTCAATTAAAGCAGCAGCTTCTCTCCATTCCCCAGGTAAAAAAAAAGAAATCTGTTGTGCACCAGAGTCTCTGTCAGATATTGGTGTACAGGTTACGTCACATGCCAGCGGAAAAAGGAGTCACTCTCTAATTTGTAATAATTGGATCTGATTTTCAGCACTGATGTAACAATTTCCCAGAGAGTACACAGGACGGCTGTGGTGGAAAGGGAGGTTCAACAGATACTCAGGTTATGAGAGGATTTTCCTTTCCTACAATCTGAGTCAGTGTCTTAGAGACCAGGTCTCTAAGACAACACTCTGCTGGGAGGGCGATAGCTTTGTTTCTCTTTACTTATAGGCCCTGTCCTTGTAGTTCTCCTTGATTTTCCTTCAGACAGTGAAAGGGAAAAAAGAAGGGAAGGACAAAGAGAAACAGAGTAATAGAGTAACCTTATCGAGGCACTATAGTCACATGATTTCTGAGTAAAAGAGGATAAGAGGGAAATAAGCTGCATGTGATTTCAGGATGACTGTTTCTCCTACACAAACACTGCACACTGACAGCACTAGACATCGACACAGCTTAACCTATCAGTGCTGTCACAGTTATGATGTTGTGATTTTACCTAATAAAAAAGTTTTCACTTATGAGGCAACTCGAGATAATCCTCTGGAGGTTGAATAAATGTTGCGTACCCACATGAATTCATCAGCTTTTGGTCAGATGAAATATTACCCTTAAGAGATAAGGGAAGTGCATCTTACACTGGTAATACATCAGTTTGGATAATACAATATTCTGACCCTTGCAATAAAACAGCCACAGTGAAAATTCAAGCACTGAGGCTAGAAGCTGCCCCACTATATGGTCGATAAACACAGAGAGAGGTGTTGGACGTGGAGGCAGTGGCAGGCTTTCTCTGGCTCAGAATTAAACACAGCGTAAAAGAGAATCAATAACAAGAGCCAGGAGACTCTCAGGATAAATGAAAATAGCGTCTGCGTCTCCAGCTTTGATCGATAAGAGTGTGTGTTTGAGAAAGTGTGTGCGTGTCGGCTTGTCTGACTATATCTGTAAGGAAAACACGAGGCCCACCATCCTTGTAGGAACCTAAATGCTGGACCACACATGTCTGAATGGCTCTTTTAAGGCAAAGGCCCGGTTATGGGGCATTTGCTTTAGAATTGGTGCTCAGGGCAAGTAAACAATAATATTAATAAAAAAAAAAAAATATATATATATATATATATATATTTGATTTATCATGCACTTTACATTATAAAAATCCCAAAGTGATACAGAACAGAATAAGGATAAAAGCAAAGAATAAAATCATATTTACAGAGAGAAAACAAGATAAGCTTTAAAAGGGAGTCAGCAATAACTGAAGGAGAATGATTTGAAAAACCGAAGGTTCTGCTTGAAGAAATGTCCTGAGAGTATCAGGAAGTGCGTTCCACAGATGTGGGGCAGCAGCACAGAAGGCCCGATGTCCCATAGTGTATAACTTGGTTCTAGGGATGTGGAGGTGGTTTATGAGGCTGGGGCGGACGGAACGTGTTGTAAATTGTAGAGTAAGCAGTTATTTTTCGGTGGGGGGCATTTCCATCGATTCATCGATGGTTGATGAGGCAGACCTTGGATTCAATCGTGGCAGAGACAGGAAGCCAGTGAAAGGAGCGAAGAATCGGTGTAATATGTTCATATTTTTGCACCCTGATCAGGACCCTATAGCTGCAGAGTTTTGGATGTGCTGGAGTCTCTGCAGGCTCTTGCTAGGGATCCCAATGAGCAGTGCATTGCAGTAGTCCAGTCTGGAGTGGGTTTAAAGGCGTGGAACAACTTTTCAGCTACTGGGAGGGTTAGAGTAGGGCGGAGTCTTGTGATGTCACAATGTTACAAATGTTGCAGTGTCACAAAACAGGTTAAAAAATTGCAAAATGACAAATTCTTTCTGAAGATAAACACAGTGAGATGAAGATGTTCGACATCAAATGCTTAGAATAACCATTCACACCTAGGTTGACCAAGGAGCAAATCTGGTTAATTACCAAACCCAGGTCTCTCTGTCTTTTTCATAGACACATGTGCAATGCTGATTAGATTTAAGGATTTGTGCATTTGGTGCCATCTGACATATTTGTGTCGGTTATAAGATTATTAGTGTTTTTTGTCACTGATAGCAATTACAATCCTGTTGTGCCAGAGATTGTTCTGCTTGTTTTTTATGGAGTAGTTCATATGTCAGTGCAAAATTGGCAGATATTGCAGAAGAAAATTTGTGTGGCAATTAGGCCTAAGCTGATCTGATCTGTTTAGTGTGGTTAAATTGTGCCAGCATACAGGTTGAAACAAGTCATGTAAGGCAACTCCAGCATGTGACAGTTCTACCTGTTGGGTAAAGCCACCATTACTTCGCATCATTATCCAGAGAAAAGTTTATGCATACGCAACCAAGTGGTGAGCAGCATGTTCCATGATATGAGAAAAGATTGATGTTATGTTCCCCTTATGAAGTTACTGGTGGAAACTATGAATTTATTTTGGATCTTTTTAACACTTTGATGAATTCTGCTGCTGGTAAAACTAAGATATAAGGGCTGGTTAAGATGTAATGAGCAGCCAGCTGAGCTAAAAAACATAATCTTGAGTGCTGATCAGTGCTTGATTGAGGGGGGAGGTTGTTCAGACAGCAAAGAACTTTGAACTATTTTTTTTTGTCTAAATCAGAAAAAGTTGCAGCACCAAATAAGACAATAAAGAGTGTCCCATGTCCCTCTTATGCATGTTATAACAGTCACACAAGGACTGTAATTATGTCATTTTTTAACCACATTAGAAATTTCATATCACTGGTTTGCTTCCAGTTTTACCTCATTAATGTAGTTGTCACGCAAATTGAATCCTGTTGTAACTTGAAATATGTATTCTTTTTAATCTTTAAAACAAAACACAGCTTTTAGATTCCACAATATCTGATTCTACAAGACTTTGATTTTTAACTGCATGAAAGGAAAAGGAGACTGACACTATAATCTGTTATGACTACAAAAGACCCCAAATTCCCTGAAGAATTGAATAGATTGCTTTCCTTTCCTTTGAGGCAATGTTAGAGAATAGTCTGTTTTTTTTTAAATGCAAATTGTGAAATATCTTCACTGTGAATTCTACAGACTGTAAATGGAAATCACAGAGTCAGGAATTCAAAGAGCCCCAATAGAATATACACACAGATTTCACTCTTTCATCAGCACCTTTTGATCATGTGATTTTTCGAAGTCAAACATTCGTTTTATTGCAATCTTCACAAGCAGCTTAGTTTGCAGATGTATCGCTGCTTTGGAAACAACATTACCCAAGTCATAAATTCTGTCTGTTCTCCATCCCACCGCACAGATCACCAGAGGACCTGACAGTGCCTTCCAATTAAAACACTCTGTGCAGCTGCAATGTGGCTCAGTGGCCTTTAAGATTAGCAATGCCATCTTACAGAAAGAAATAGTCAGGTTTGTGCAGGTTTTTCCAGTTTCCAGTTTCCACACAGTCTCCACTTTCCTCTCCACTTTCCTCCAAAGCCCTGTGAACATCAAAGTCAAGTAGAACTGAGACTCAGGTTTGCCCACAGTAATGTGGGCATGAGTTACCCTTGTCGATTACTCACATCCTCAGGCTGTTTTCTCCACCTTTCTCCCAGTGTAAGCAAAGAGAGGCTCAATTTGTCCTCTTTCACATCACTGCAAATGGCAAATAGAAAAAAATCATTCAAGGTCAGTTGTACGTCAGCCAGAAGTGTCTGAGTAGAGTGAAGGTGTGTGTGAGGGGTCTTGTCTTGCAAGGTATACCACTGTGCGGTAATCTCAAAAAGCAAAAGACATAGAAAGGGTTAAACCTTTCACGGTTTTTACTAAAATCAAGTGCAGTATACAAATAAAAGCATTCCAAGAGGCATCATTGAGGTACAATATAGAAATATCAGTGTTCATATCTTTCGTGAAGGTAATTTTTCTTTGGTACACAACTAATGTTTGAATATCCATACATGAAAATTGTCAGCAAATCTAAAATGACATGACTCGGCCAGATCAGCACCTTGGATAGCGACAGTGACATACATAGTTGAAGATGAGGTTGTGAGTTTGTGATACAACATTAATTACACTGGCTGTCTATGTTCTGGGTGCATAATGCCACACTGCTATCTCCAGAAACAATGGGGCTAGTTATTTATCACATTATTACACAATTACAGCCGATATGTCCATTAAAACCTTCTTCTCTTCTGGCAAGAGTGGGTCGGACGTGAGTGTAATTTACGTCGGTATAGATTTAATTAGTTCCTCTTTATATCTAGTGTCTCTCTGCTCAGGAAGTTAATTGCTGCTGCAGAGTGTTTGTCCCTGGGATGGATCTTTTGGCCAAGGCCAGTGTGTGTCATTGTGAGTTTGTGCGTGTGTTACTGGCTCACTTTGCCTTGGCAGGAAAAAGGCTACATGGAAAATTGGTCAGCGTTGCCCTTCCCCTTTGTGCCAAGTGTGTCTCCTTTTATGGTTGTACACAGAAGAGCATGCAGATAGGACTTCAATGTCAATATAACCTTGTGCTGCATGTTTTCTTTGCTTAAAACAGCTGCGTTGAAATTGTATGTGCCTATCAGTTTTATTTTTAATATGCACATGAAAAACTGTTGGTGTATTTGTATTTGACTTGAGTCACTTAAAGTGTCTGTGGACTGAGTTCGGCAGCTGGGGTCGTCGTCTTACAGCGCTATCTAGCAGTGCATGTGGGGCACTGCACACACTGCATAACAACAAGCATATTCTCACCTCATATGATAACACTGGAGATTAAAGGGTTACACACTGTGAAATTAGAAATCAAAGCTCTATGACAGGAATTCATAGTAAAATTTTGATGTGTTCAAAATTTACCAGAGAATTATTAGCACACTGAAACAAAACACATCAACTGAAACACATGGATACATATGATTGATGCTGATGTGTTGGGAGGTTAACTGTGTGGATGGACGGCTGTTTAGTGAGTGGGAGGTAAGTTGCCAGGCAGTGTGGGAGTTTGAGGGCATGTTTACGAGTTGTGTCCATGAAGGAATGTGTGTGTGTGTGTGTGTGTGTGTGTGTGTGTGTGTGTGTGTGTGTGTGTATGTGCGTGTGTGCGCTTCTTGTCTGTGTGGGCAAACGAGCATGGGACCGAGTGATGGCTCACATGGAGGCAGTTGTCATGGCAACAGAGGATGTCGTCTTGTTCCACCAGATCTCAGCTGTCCCAGAATCCTCCAGACCTCTCTTTTCTCTCGGCGGTCTTTCTTTTTCTATTGCTTTCGTTTTCAGACGCTGTTTTCTTTTCTTTCCCTCTCTTAATTTTTTTCATTTTTTTTATCAACACACTTGCCTTCTCTTTTCCCCATCTCGCCCCCTTGCCATCTTCTTCACTTTCTCTGTACATCTTGTTCCATTTTCGGAAATTCTAGTTCTCCTCCTTCCGTTCCCTCTCATTCCTCCTGTCCTATACAGCAGACACATATATAAATAGAGATAATAAACTGAAGTCAAGCTGCTGGGGTGTATATCTATGTCTGTGTATGTGTGGTTAGGTCTTCGCTCCAATGGCTTGTAGTGGTGAGGTACCCTTCATAGGAATCTGTAACCCATTACATTTCTGCCAGATATGGTGCACACACACATACACACAGACACATAGGCACAGCTCATTAATACATAGTTTAACTGCAGAAAACACTGCAATCGCTTAACTCCGTCAGACTTTTGACCCTCAGACATTACCAGTATCCTACTGGCAGTGGAAGCTCCTTCAAAGCATGACAAATGATAATCTCAGATATTGCATCAAAAACCCTGTAAGAGGCAACAAAGCATCAAAAATACTGTGAGACTGTTACTGTTTTAATTTGATTTATTTTCATTTTCACTGTGTGGTTTGCTCACATATCATTTAGAAAATTCCCACTTACGCCCTCTGTAGTTTGGAATCAGGGTAACATATTTCAAAGGCAATAGGTAGAAATGATTTCTTTCTCTCTTTAATTAAAGCATTGAAGCTTTTTACTGGTAGTGTCTCCTTCTAACAATAATCAGCAACAAACACACAATCTTCTGTGCTCAGTTTAAGTTGAGAAATAGATGTTTCTGTGAGAAATGGATAGAGACCAAAAAAGAGATGAATGCCCCTTTTTTCCATCTATTTGACCATAACTTGAATTGATATCAATGCTAATGTTGCAGATTAGCAACATTAGCTAACAACAATCACACAAAGAGGTTTAAATTTTCTTTAATAATCTCCACAAACACCAACAGCTTGGTTTGTATGTTCTTCGTATCCAAATTACTTTGAATTAATTAAATTCCTTTCATTAAGAAAACACTTTTGTTCAAAGTGTTGGTACACACATAATCATCCTTGCCTTTAATGAACCACAGCCATCCCCCTAAACTTTATGCAGCATATATGTATTGAAGTGGAAACAGACACTTGAGCTGTAGGTTAAGTTGTCCACAGTGTCCACATTGGATCGCTCTCACTATAGTATCTCTGCAGATATAATTTTCAGGCAAAATAACACAACTTCCTAAAGTATGATAGATGACCAGAGGTAAATGTGTCAAAGATTTCTATTCTTCTTGAGAAACAGGATATGCGTTGTGTCATATGTCAGTAATGCAGAAACTGATTACATCTTCAAATCTGGGAAGCTGCAAAGCAGACCTCTGCAGCCTCTGTCTCTGTTCCACCTTACCACCCCCCTGCGTCTCCACCTTTTCTTCACTCTCTGCTCCTAAATCATCACTCTCACTCACACAGAGACATAGAAACCCGTAAACACACACTTTGCAATGTGATTTATAGTTTTATCAGCAACAATCTCAAGCCCTGGGTGAGGAAATATTGGGAAAACAGCAGAAACACGAGGCCACCTGGGAACCACACTCATCGGTCTATATATACAGAGAGGACACAGAGAACAGTCAGAAAATACAAGGGCACGAGTTGATAAATGTTAAATTTATGACAAATGTTAAAAACATTAACACAACAATTGAAATGCATTTTCACATCAGAGATGGACCATTCTGTTAGTTGTAAATGAATTAAAATAATGAAATCACCATTTGTTTAAATCATTTCAAAATTAGTGCTGCAGTGAAACAAAGCCTAAGTTCACTAGCAGGAGGTAACAGCAAAATAAAAAAAAAACCACCACCAACAACAACTTTGCTTTAGTATCAGACTTAAATCATTAATACTCTTCAAAACAAATCAAAACAATTTCTGTTACCATTTTTAAACAGAGATTCGGAGAAATCATGTGGCAGCCTGTAATGCTCCACTAAAATATACAACACTCTTTGATATTAACTTTAAAAATCCTCATAAGGCAATTCAATAGAAAAGGTTGCTACCACTGGATGGGTTATAACGGTTACTGGCAGACATGTGTAAAATAAAAACAAAAACTTAATGAAATGACTTCAGTTCTTAAAGACAACTTAGAAACAGACTGCAGAGAAAGCAAAGGAGATGCCACAGTATTACCAACCCTAGAGGAATCGTGAAAGTGAGTTGTGATGAGGAGATAATGATGATGATCTGTAGAGAGCAGAGGAGTGGATGTCATTAGAGAAAGGTTGGATGAGCTCTGAAAGTCCCAGCGAGCCTGTACAGCTGTCTCTTCTTCCCACTGGGGCAGTGCGAATGCAGATGCAACAGGGCGTGTGTGCGCTCACCTCTCCCCTCAAAACGGAGACATCTGTCTCCTCACACAAGCCATATGCCTTGTAACTCGAGCCCCCTCTAGTCTCCATCCCCCTGTTTCACTTTCATGTCTTTTTCTCTTTCTGTCTTGTTGTCTTTGATGGAGCGCCAGGGGCTGGCGCAAGCTCCTGCTCCAGGGCTTTATGGGTACATTGTCTCCCTCTGCTACTGTCATTTGCAAACCAGCTCACACATTCACACACACAGAGGCATGTGATTGAGAGATAGATAATGTAAAAGCAAATTCTATTATGCCCCATGGCTTACTTTACAAAGAGCAGATTTGCATTAAGATTCTCTAAATTACTCTGACTCTGTTGGTGGCCTACCTTCATTACGGCCTCACGTACAGATGTGAGACATTATGGGTATTATTTCCTGAATGTCAACATACAATGAAAATCGAAAATCGACACCATACTAAAACTCTCCATTTTCTTGGTTTTAACTTGGTATATGTATTCATTCTTTTCTTTTACTTTAGATTGATGGCCCTATTTCTTTCAATGGCTTTTGCTGCCATTACTGCAGTAAACCAACTAAATGTAGGTGACATTAAATCAATTTTTTTTTTTTAAAGCAGGGCCTTTTCACATTGATTTAAAACATCGACTTCAAGTTTCAGAGTTTCTTAACAGGTTTCTGCTTTTGTTTGAACATTCCGAACCTGTCAGTCATGCTGGATGAACAACAGCAACAGTGAAAAGAACAAGCAATTTTTACCATTTTGAAAACTGATAATCTGTCATGTCTGATGTCACACCTCCCATCAAAATAGATAAGATCACCCAAATTACTGCATCTATATCATCCATGACATGTTGTTGTACCTGAGAGTTTGTTCTGCCTGAATTGAAGTCAAAGACAATTTTACACACTGTAAACAATAAAAAAGCTCCAGCAAAGTAAAGGGGTCACAATGCAAGATGGAGAAAATGTTTTACTCTTGTGGTTTTTGTTCAGGCATTCGAGCTCCTTAAGTAGACAGTTCACTTGTTAGGCAGTTTGCAGACTCACACATTAATAATGTGTGCACACAAGATGGTTCACACCAGGGATTCATACGCAGTTACATTCTGATGGAAAAAAGTAATCAGAAAGATCAAAGTTTCATAGTCAAGAAACTCATCAGGCAGAGTGTAGTGGCCTTTATCTCGTATGGTCAGGGGCAGCCTCTATTAGCTGTAAAAACCACTAAAGTTGTAAAATATTGAGTGTTACAGTGATGGGTGGCATTTCACTTTAAATTGTTCCAAAAGGTTGCATCTCCCTTATTTAATCTTAGATTTGATATTTGTTTTAGAGGCCACTGTGAATAGGGTTGGATCTGAGAGTGCAGCCACGCGTTGTCAACTGTCAACATTTTCCCCTCATCCATAATCAACCCGGAGTGACGCATGTGTGGGTTTTACCATTCAAAACTGGAGCGAAACACACATCGCATCAACATTTCCAACACTCGCTGACTTTATTTTTCAAAAATATTGATCAACATGAAAGTAAAGTTAGTAATTTCCAATAAAAGAAAATTTCGTGCTTCAAGTATATTAAGGGGCTGAGAAATAAAAAGCTTTATTGGGCAGCTATAAGTTTTCCAGAAAACCCTCAGGTTGAGAGAGCTGTTTTCACAAAGCTTTAGGTCTGAATGGGTTATGGTATATCCAAAAAGCTGTTTGTGATTTATTATTCTTTTTAAGTGTTTTGATTTGATTTTTGTTTTCTACTTTTTTTTCATAGTATTTGGAGTTATTGGTCTTCATATTCCAGTTTATTCTTTGCTCTGTTTATTTTCTCGATTTCTATGTCTTGCCCACTTTTCTATTGTCGTCTGTGATCTTTGCTTTGGTTTTATTTCTGTGAGGTGTTTACTTATTAATGCAGTTAATTATTCCTTTTTGTTTCTAGTCTCTCTTTTATAATTGGTCTTGGTTGTTGTTCTAGCTTTTGCTTCATATGCATCTGTAGTCGTTTTGTCATGCCTCAGTTCTGTTCATATGTTTATCTTTTAGTCCTGATCTTAGTTCACTTTCTAGTTTATTCCATCTTAGTTTCCCATACTCACCAGAAGTTATACTCAGTCCCTGCTGCTAGGTTTCCTCAGCTTTCCCACATACCTGTCTATAGTTAATTGGACTGAGCCTGTTTCCCTTGTCTTATCCGTCCTTTCAGCATATAGACGTCATGGTTTTTCCTCAGTCTTTGTCAGATCCTTACTGTTGCTACTCCCCTTTGTTAGCTGTTTTTTTTTTTTGTCTTCCAGTTATTTTTTTCCCCCACAAGTTTAGTAAGCCATGGGGCATCCAGCCTGGCAGCGCTTTTGGTTTCAGTTTTAAATTAAGCTTTCAGAAGTATCAATCTGCCTCTGGTCTGCTGGCTGAGCTTGGATCCTCAACAAACTCCATAACCCACCAAACCTTAACAAAAGATTTGTTTCACTTGTGTTTCAAAGGTTTTATCTTCTTACTGTAAGTTATTGTTTGGTTCGTGTTTGGGAGACTAACACAGCTAATAAATAAGTGTGTTGCTTGTCTATAGAAAATAAATTTTGATTCGACAAAGGGGAGCAGTGTAGTTAGTTTGATTTGAAAGAAGAGCCCAGAGCAGGACTGTTTTCCTAATCTTGTCCCCACTGGTTTGCTTGCTATTAGTGCTTTTAGACACTTCATTGATTTAGTTTTTTCCATTTGATGTGTTCACTAAGTTCACAGCAGTGAAATTGGTCCACATGTAGACCTGTCTAGTCCTGTTTTAGTATTTTAATTACCTGCCGTGCTCTGCTTACGGAGCCCGGTGGAGATCAAACAATATCTTTTTCAGGGGGTTTCAAGAAAGCGTTCTCTCACTTTTCAAAGTGTGCCCTCGCTTTATTAAATCGTGCGCTCGTCTAAATAAAGCGTGCGCGCGTATACATAAACCGTGCGCTCACTGCCCCTCAGTCGTGCCCACATTATATACCTTGTGAGCACAATAAACAAAAGTGTGCCCACGATCTGTAAGACGTGCCCACGACATTCTGTATGGCAACAATAAATCCAAATTGCTTGAAACGTTCGCACGTTGTATTAATTGTGGCCACGAAATATGTTTCCATTACAGTGTGAGCATCTCACCTTTTTAATCTATTTGGAAGTTGCTTGGAATGGAACAGTAAGTACATTGTGCTATGGCGAATGTATGCCTAAGCAAGTATTATGGGACGAACAGTGTCCCTTAATGTAATGTATAATTCAAGTGCTTGGTCTGGACTGTTTGTCAACTGTAACCCTCGTTCTTGCATTATGCCTGTGCAAAAATCAAATACATCGATGTCGCATGGTATGGAGTCGAGGAAGGTGCATTTCCACTTGCAGACGGTCAGATTGGCTTCATCGAGAGGAAAGAGATGATCTTCAGCCCCCCACAGATGCGGAGCCAGGTGCATTATATCCGGTATTCCAGCCGGAACACCTGGGTTTCTGGACTGACGGATGCGATGTGCATTCCATGTGTCTTGGATGCTGTTCAATTCATCCTGGGGAAAAAAATTAACGAATGCAAATAAATATTTTAGGATTTTCATTTGGCTACAGCCCTGACTTGGGCGCCTTACAAGGCAGCCTTGAGAACAGGTGAGGGTGTGTGAAGTACTTTGAGTCAACTAGGCTCATGATGATGCCATGACTGGACGCCAAGGTTGAAAGAATATTCTTGTATTCCATACCTAGCCCATGGTAAACCCTGATTAAGTCCATTTCAAAATGGTGAAGAATCATATCCTGCTGGTAAATTTGGCTCATGATGTTATGAGAGTGTGGAATCGTGGCCACGCTTTGCTTACTTGTGCCATTTTTAATTAGGCTATACATTTCTTAAATAACGTTAACACGTTTTGTGAATCATGACCACGCTTTAGTAAATTGTGGTCACGAGGTATATAACTTTGTTACTACAACGAGAGCACGTTTTGGTTAAATGAGAGCGCACTTTGCAAAGTGAAGACACGTTTCAGTAAATTGTGCTCACGAGGGATATAACGTGAGTACGACTGTATTACAGCGAGTACACGACAGTAATTCGAGCGCACGATTTAGGTAAACGTGCGCTTGCTATATTTTAAGGAGAGCACGGTTTGGTTAAATGAGAGCGCGCTTTTTAAAACGGGTGCACGCTTTCTCGACACCCCAATATATTTCACCTTAAGACTCAAGGGGCTCCGTAGCTTTTCAACTTTATTTGTTCAGTTAACGACTCTAGTCACAGCTAGCTAAGTATGTAAGCTTAGGACAAAACAAATCATTTATTTTAATATGGCAGAGTATATAACTGTCCAATCCTGCAAGATTTGCTTGGGTCCCTGCAGGATCCCAATGCAGTCCTCTTACTGAAAGTGAGTCTCCTTATTGGATTGAAGTAAAACACTGTTTATTTGCGGAGACTACAATATTGACTTATTAAATCCAAATAAACATCATGCGACAGATGAGTTTCTGAATAGTATGTATAGTATGAGCCTTGTCCCAACCATCTCCAGACCCAGTAGAATAACCTCACATAGTGCTACACTTATTGATAATATCTTTACAAATACTAGCGAACAAATCAACATCAGTGGACTTATGACATGTGATATAACAGACCACCTGCCAATCTTTGGACTGTACAATGAAAAGTACGAAAAAAATTCTGATGCAAAACAAAATATCTTTAAAAGGGAGATAAACGAGAAAAATATTGACACACTAAATTGTGACCTGGCAAATCAAGACTGGACGGCTGTCATGGTAGAAGAAGAGATAAACAGAGCATACAATAATTACGTAGAAATATTCTGTAGATTATATGATAAACACTGTCCTTTGCGCCTATACAGAAAAAATGATACATCTCAAAAAAGTCCTTGGCTAACAAATGGATTACTAAATGCGTGCAAAAAGAAAAATACTTTATATCGACAATTTATTAAACTAAAGACTGAGGAATCAGAAAAACGCTATAAAGTTTACAAAAATAAATTAACAAACATTATTAGAAATAGTAAAAAAGTATATTATGAAAATCAATTAAATCCAAATAAGACCAACATGAAGGGAATTTGGAATATATTAAACAGCGTGTTAAAAAATAATCATGTAACCAACTCATACCCAGATTATTTTATAGACAACTCTATTGAAGAGCATAATATGGAGAATATTGTAAACAAATGTAATGAATTCTATATAAATATCGGACCCAAACTAGCAAATAAAATCCTAGTAAGCAACAGAAATGACTCTGCAAACTCATTAATAAATAGGAATCCAAAAACCATTTTTCTCACAGATGTGAATGAGGAAGAAAATAAAGCGGTCGTGAACAAATTAAAAAATAAATCCTCTATGGATAGTTTTGACATAAACATGAGAGTAGTAAAAAAAATAATCAATAATATCTCAAAACCATTAACTTATATATGCAACCTTTCCCTCACAAACTGGAAAGTTCCCAGAAAAAATGAAAATTGCTAAAGTAATACCACTTTTTAAAAGTGGAAATAAGCACATCTTCACAAATTATAGACCAGTCTCTCTTCTACCCCAGTTCTCAAAAATATTAGAAAAATTGTTCAACACCAGACTAGAAAAATTTATTGAGAAACATAAACTGCTTAATGATGGACAATACGGATTTAGACCAAAGAGATCAACCACAATGGCAATCATAGACGCTGTAGAAGAAATCACTGATGCAATAGACAACAAAAAGCACGCTGTCGGAATTTTCATAGAACTGAAGAAAGCATTTGATACAATTGATCACGGTATCCTACTCCAAAAATGAGAAAAATATGGCATACGGGGAGTGGCCTGGAACTGGATTAAAAGCTATTTAACAGAGAGACAGCAATTTGTGAAGTTGGGTGAGTTTGTGTCTGAACGAATGGGCATTGTTTGTGGTTTGCCTCAAGGTTCTATACTGGCCCCATTACTGTTCAGCTTATACATTAATGACATATTTAAGGTCTCTAACGTACTAAAAATGGTATTATTTGCGAACGATACAAATTTATTTCACTGTGATGAGAATTACAGTAAGCTAATAGAAGAGGTAAATCATGAATTAACTAAAGTACAAACATGGCTGAATATGAATAAATTATCACTCAACTTAAACAAAACAAAAGTTATCACATTTGGAAATTATAGAGAAAAAGATAAATCAGCAATTAACATAAATGGTACTGAAATAGAGAAAGTAGCCGAAATCAAATTCTTAGGAATCACAATTGATAATAAACTGAGCTGGAAATCACATATCAGACATATACAGAAAATGGCAGCAAAAAATATTTCAACAGTGAACAAAGCAAAATATGTTCTAGATCCTAAGGCTTTGCATATATTGTACTCCTGCCTGGTATCGCCATACTTAACCTATGGAATTGAAGTCTGGGGAAATAACTATAAAAGTTCGCTTCAGTCCCTAGTAACGATACAAAAGCGAGCAGTAAGAATCATTAATAAAGTGGGTTATCTTGAACACACAAATCCATTGTTTCTGCAGTCCAAAATATTAAAACTACAAGATTTAATTGATTTCTATACAGCACAGCTATTGTTCAAAGAGAGTAAGGAATTATTACCGACAAATATACAAAGAATATTTTTAAAAAGAGAAGGTAACTACAATTTGAGGGGCTGTGGCAAATTCATAGTACCAGCAGTGAGGACCACGAGGAAAACCATGTGTGTATCTGTATGTGGCGTCCGTCTATGGAACAGTCTATGTGCCAATATTAAACAATGCCCATCCATTCACCTTTTCAAACTAAGATGCAAAAAAATGATATTATTAAAGTACAGTGCGCAAGAAGATCGCTGCGTACGAATGTAAAATATGTTATCATCAGTTACTCACAGGCCTTACCTTGGGGTATTCTTATTACCATTGCTGGTATTTTTTAAGGAAGAAGAAAGGGGGGAAGAGAAATGTATGTATATATTTATGTATGCATATATATATATATATATATATGTGTGTACTTGTGTATGTATGTATGTGTGTATGTGTATGTATTTTTTCCTTTTCTTTTTTGCAACTGTACTATGTACACACATTTGATGGAGAACAAATGATGTAAATGGCGGCGGCCTTATTATTTATTAAGAACTGAATGGGGGTGGGAATCTATAAGCTTATTTGAATTTGCACAAATACTTAGCCGCTTGTTCTGTATATCATTTTTGCTTGGAATTAACTAAACGAAACGAAACGATGTGAGAGCTCTGCAGGTCCAAAATGAGCTTTGCTGTTCTGAAGTTTGAATGAATTGCACCACAGACATCAAGCACACGAGCAAACATGCTGACACGTATTTATCAGCAGACACAGATTTATTATGCAGAGATGGACTTGAAGCGAGAGCCCCAGATGTGCTTGAGCACACACATCTCTTCTATATCTTAGAAATCCATTTGAGCCATGTACCTGCCGCAAAGAGGATTTGAGCTGAGCATCTACAACCAGTCAGTCGCGCTGCACTGCCCAGTGCACATCAGACGCGGACACAATCACACCCACAACCTGTCTGTTCCTTACCTACTTCCACATTCATTCATAATACATTCAACCCCTGCCTTGTAATTGGAAAGAGAGGCCACCTGTTTTCTGCCATGTGTGTGTGCCTGTTAGACAGAAACATGCAACATAAAAAGGAGAAAGCTTCTCTTGTCTTCAAGGTTCAGTGTGAAGCATTTAGGGGAATCAATAGGTAGAAATACAATAGTATAAATATTTGTTTTCAATTATATCGAATCGCATTACTAATGAATATTTGTGTTGTGTGTGTGCAGCCACTGCAATGCATTTTCCTCTTGCATGCTTGGAAGTTGGAGGTTGACATGAGAGATGTTCAGCTGTTTGCAACCTGAAACCTCATCACTTGATGTCATGGAATCCTGCAAGCAGGTGAGGAGTGGCATTTCTTATTTAGGAATTCCCATCACCACAGCAAACCACAGCCTTCGAACTCCAATCTACACACTGTAAATCAAAAAGTTTTATTTGGATCCTGCAGTAAGGCAGGCCTGTAAAGATCTACAACGAATATATGTCAAACATTTTCAGGATGCTTGGGCATATTTTTAACCAAAACATGTTCTAATTGATGCATCCTTGGCTAACACAACTACAATTGCTTCAAAGATATACAAATTGATGTGTTTTCTCCCCTATCACAGAATGTTAAAGCATTTCAGCGTGACCGGCACAGTGCTGTGAAGATTCTGCAATTTACGACTACATACATTTTAAGGAGGCCTATGCATGCTGAGGTTGGAGGGGAAGATGAGATGAGTGAAAACAACGCCAGATATCTCTTATTACTATGTTCAGATGCTTTTTCACATCATCTTATTCTGTCTGTCTGTCTCTGTCTCTCAGCTGCCCCATTTGCCCTGTCAGTCCTTAGGCTGCTCTTTCCCTGTGGACCCAATTAGTCGTGAGCCCTCGAAGACAGATCATGGCCTTTAGCAGTGGGCAGACGGGGGAAACAGGGATGGAGAGGATGACAGGGGCTCAGGTGGAAACAAAGTGTGAATTTTTTTGGAATTGGACATTGATGGTAAAAGAGAGGAGAGTGGCCCAAAGGAACTGGGAGAAAGTGAAAAAACTGATGAAAAAAATGGGGGACAGTTCATGTGAACATGTGTTAATGGGAGATTGTGAGAAGTAGGAGCGAATCAGACTGAAATGTCTAAAGCAAAACAATGCTTAATGTTTACTGTCTTCATATGCCTTGTTCTGCCAAAGAGTTGGACTTCATGATACCAGTACAGTGATATTAATTGCAGCTGTATTAGTATGTTGGTTGAAAATGTAAAGTTAGTTGTGTGTGTGTGGAAAGAAGGCTGTGAAAACCCAGAGCTCAAAAGAGTACTCCACTTATCTAGTCTGGCATTCCTCTAAGCTGTGACACTCAATGATGTAAAAGAGATATTATCCTTTGAGCGAATTTCACTGAAATTATGCATTTTCATACAAGTAGACAATTGGTCAAATTGATTATCAGAAAGTAATCAAAAATACCCTCTAGGAGCTTTGAATAATGACGGAAAATAGATTGAAATATTGACGTACCCAAAACAGTTCAATTTCAAACATAACATTAACTATTGTTTAGTTTTGCAAATAATTACATTATTTTCTCATCCATCTCTATCATGTACTCAGTGTTTTATTCTTAAGTTGTATGGCATGCTTTTTTTATCTGATGGATTTTTGCCTGCTCATTTCTGGGACTTTGGCCTCTTTTGTCACTTCCTTCACACCTGTTTCGTGTTTAGTCAATTAGTTCTCTGTTCCTGCCATCCACACCTGGTTAGTTACTTGCGGGTGAAGTACACGGTTGCTGTTTTTGGTTGAGAACATGTTAGTGTGTATCCTTATGCACAAGCATAGACTTGAGCTATGACTATATACTGTACATACTCTTTGGCATACTAATACATATTCCCATGAAAAGAAGTCAAATAACAAAACAACTGTTTGTAAACAACTGATTTTATAGCCACAGTGGCACCATTATTGTTGATCTCATACAAATATTTCACAATTAAGCTGCATAACAAAGTATTCCCAACATGTTTACTGTTTAGATTGAACAACTTAAGTTTCAAATATGGTTCTGGTACATACTTTTCTGATGATTTCTCATCTATTGTAGCTCAGGCAGAGGAGGAGACAGACACTTAGTGTTGAGATGTCTGGGGAGTATTTCTGCTCACCAGGCATTCTGAACCTGTGAAAAAACATCACAATAATGAGCTGCAAACAATAGCTAGCTACTAGCTCAATAGCTGCTGGTTCCTTATAGCAATGCTTGATGGTGCATGTCGACTAATGTAGTGTAAAGCTTCTGTACAATACTTATACCAAAAGTTGAGTTTGTGGCACAATATATGATGAAATGTTTAGGTTGAAATTTTGAACAACACTACAGAATGGCTGACTCACTACAGAGTGGCCTATATAGAGAATAAATGGAAATTCCAACACAGCCCATATTGCTCACATGAGCAGCTTTCCAGCCCTATTTTTATGTGGTTTTCTTATCATTTAAAATCAGCTTGCCTTGGCTCTTGCCCATGTAAGTGCTGTATTCTTTTGGATTTTGGATCCAATCTTTGTTTTAGAATCATGTCTTTGCCAACCCCTCACTTCTTAAGTCTGCCTCTTGGACTGATTACCTTGACCCTCAGTCGAGTAATAAACTTTGTTTTAGAGTTCACCTCTTAAGTGTCCTGGGTAATCATTCCTTCATCCGTAGCCCTATTGTTGTTGCTTTTCTATTTTATAGGCTGATCAGGCCATTTTGACATAAAACGAGGAAAAGGACTAACTACTCAAATAAACTACAACAAAAACTTATCAGTAGAGTGCTAAGTAGTAACCTAACCTATGAAGAGAAAAATAAAAATAATCAGATGTCTCACTGTCAAAGGGAAAAAGAAAAATCCAAAAATCCTGCTTGATCCAACTCAGGGCTGGAGCCTAACCCAGCTGTCATTGAGCGAGAGGCAGGGTACACCCATGACAGGTCGCCAGTCCATCAGTCAAAAACCCACAAGTAAAACCTAAAACCCTCCCCCTGCTGCCTGAAACACTTGGTACAGCCCAATTGGGCATGGACCTTGTTTAAACAGATGTAAGGCAGCTGAGAGGCCTTTCATTGATGGGCCAGGCAACTCAGGCAGCAACATCACAGGAAACTGGTAACTCAAAGAAAAATATAATTAGTTACTTCAAGTATGTATTTTAACTGTGGCATATAGGTGACAAAGAAAGTTAACTAGATGTGTGCACCCAAGTAGTCAACCATATGGTCAAAATTTGCTCTTAAAATATGGAGATGGTCTGGTTATTTTAACTGTTTGTGCACCTAACTATAAATGTTTAGCAAATTAAACGAAATGGTTGCCAACCTGACCTTTGCTAAGTATGTGGCTGTTCATGCAGCCATCACAGGATGTCTACTGTAAAAGGCCAGCTGGCATTCACATCCCAAAGCACATTAAACTGTTGACTCGTCCTGACTCCCTTCAGGGAAATTTGATCAGTTTAAAGAGTAGAGTGCCTGACTTTCCAGACATCTTAATACTATGATGGATTAGAATAAAAGTTCCAAAGTAATTGAGAAAAATGTCAGCTGAAGTTATAATATTCCTTGTGATTTATTAAAGCGTTGGAGGTGAAGCCTACTCATGGACATTTCTTCTTTTTTTTTTGCCACAATAATGCAGGATACTACAAGAGAAGCAAGAAATGAAAATGCAGCATGGGTCTTGCATGAGTTGTCTGTAACAAGTCTGCTTGTATGTGGTAATCCTTCATCGGATCAACTTGGAACACTAGTTATGCAAGTTTTGTGACATTTTAGCAATGCCATCATTAAAGTTTTTGTCTGACTTAGCTTTGCCATTGTTTTTTTTTTTTTTATTCATTTTTTCAAAATTTTATTTATTCCCCCCCCCCCTCTCAGTCTGCTCCCTTGTTACTCTACACAAAGCCTGCTAACCCTGCTCACTTTAGGCGGTTGTTCTATGTTTTGTCCGGTCTAGGTGTAACCAAGACATACCATGAAAATGACCCATCTTCCTCAGGTCTTAAGCAGCCACAGAGACTTAGTTAAGATATACCAGAAATGAAGGTTCATTCACAAGTTGTGTGAGAAATACAGAGTCTACTTGGAGTTAAAAGATAAGCTTCGGGATAGGCCAAGGCCAAAACAACAAACAAAACGATCTACGTCAGGAGGAAAAATGATAAAGCAAAAGAAAAGACGGATCGCTTACCTCCCTAATCTAACAAAACAAGTGAAAACAATATGGCAGCCCCCTCCTATAACCTCCAAGTTATGAATGTATGAAGTTATGTTTCAATATTGTGATGAACAGTGTGGCTGGGTGGGAGGAGAGGGAGATGAGTGAGTCACTATCATCATCCCAGCTGTGTGTGAGACTCCCCAGATTCAAGTACCAAAGCAAGGAAAGAAAATACAATATTTGCTCAGTTCCTAGGTAAAGGGTGAGAATAGATTCTGCAGGAATTGAGCTGAGCAGCTTTAGATCTATTTGAGTGCGATGCTGAACATGATGGAATAAACTAAAACAGGGGATATGAAAAACACCAGAACTTCTGCGTGGTGGGAGTGACTGATCTAGAGGCTGAGAGGGACATAAAGTGCCGTCATAAAGAATGTCACGCTAGGTGTGCTACTCCTGGACTACACAACGCTGGTGTTCATAAATGAGATTTGTGCCAGAGCTCCATAAGCTGCTGATTAACTTTGTATTTGTTTCGTTTGTTTTGTTCAAACTGATGTGAGGCCGCAATCTTAGTTTTAATTATCTGAAAGGTGCTTATAGATTTTATTTCAAACGCTTTTATAGCCTTTTATTTCTAGATGAAGTTCACATATATCAGATGGCATATAATAAATGTATACAAAATAAATTGTAACTGATTACTTTGCCTGGCATATAACCACCTTTTGTTTGATGTAATCGTGCTCAGAGGTTTTATGTTGTATAGAATGCTTGGACCGATTTTTCTGTCTCAATAAAAAACTACTATGTAGCTCCAACAGTGTCAGATTCAGTTTGACTGTAGAGTCTAATTGCTCCCCATACCTTAAACTCTCAACATCAATATATTTGGATACGATCACCTCATCAAGGGATCAAGGGTGGGAACCCCCTGAGAGCAGGATGAAATGAGAGGGAAGGACAGGTCGAGAGACTAGCAACTACATCCTTTTTTTTTTTGTTGTATGCCAACAGATTTGATGAAAATAAAAAAAAGCTTCTTTGCTGTTTCCACGGGGAAAAATGAGCAACCAGAAAGTAAGTAAAACCAAATCTTTGTTTTTTTTATATTATGTTTTATGTGATATTATCATCTGACAAAGTCGAAGCAGAGCTGTTATTTTCTAGATGCCAAGTTCAAAGTCCCTCATAAGTCTCAAATGTTCCTGTTTTATTTTATAGATTTCCCTCTTACGTATTCTTGTTGAGTTAGCTTCATGTCCTATTTTCACACCACCGACTGTCACACCTGTTTTGCTTTTGTCATCATTCCCCCATGTATTTGTTTTACCTGTGTTGTTAAATTCCACTATGCAGTCACCAGGGATGCACAGGTTACAGATGGTAAAACAGCAGTATTTGCTGTTTTTCTGGGCATTTCTAGAATTAATTTTGACAGCAGTATCTGTCACTATTTAACATTTCCAATGAAGCCCTACAACAAGCATTCAATCATGGAGCATCTGGCTCATATCTCATTTTTCCAGTCCCAAAACAAAACCTGTTTGATTTACGGTAAACAGCAGGTGTGCATCCATACAGTGTAGCACTTATTTGCCCCGTTATAGCCAGAGAAAGTCGGATATAATAACCACGCACTGCATGCGTTTAGTTCTGGCTGTCATCATAATGTTTTCTAACATAATTAGGGTCCAGTTTGCACAAAACCTGTCAGAACTGTCTTTTGTCTGTCGTTTCCTTTCTTTGCACAAAATAAATAAATTCTTCTTCCAGTTACTGCAGAATAATTGCCACTAACAGCAAAAGAGAAGATCGACCATCACCCGACCACTATTGCCCAGCTGGTTTCTGGCTGAAAATGTAACATAGTTTGATTATTTCTGTCTAACCTGCTGATAATATTGCAAGCTCTGATGTTTGCAGGAAGCCAGTATGCCACACTCATAATGTCAGAAATTTAATTAAACGTAACCACAAGACATGGTGCAAAAAAGCCGTAAACGGGTAGAGAGAAGGAGAGGAAATGCATGTAAAACCTAACATTTCACTAATTGACCTTTATGATAAAGGAAAGAATATCTGCTTGAGTGGAGATTTACTGCTTTATTACTCACCTGTCTGGGCCCCCTGTTAATGTGTACCAACTCTAAAACTCATCCAGGTATGAGATTTTACCTTGATCTCAGTTCTGCAGCTTGCACTTTTCAGTCATTTGTTTAGAATTGCTTGTAATGGCGACACCTGCCCAGTATCACTGGTATCAGATGGAACTGAAAATATCAGTGGTTAGTCGGTCGTCCAATAACCGGAAGGTTGGCGGTTCGATTCCCACTCTCGCCACTCAAAAAGATTGGTGAAACTGACAGCCGGAGGGGTGTCAGTCCACCTCCTTGTTACGGCCGAGGTCCCCTTGAGCAAGTACCCCGTACCGTACCCCTATGCTCCCCAGGCGCTGCCCACCGCTCCAGTCACCTGTCTGAGACCCTGTGCATGAGCATGAGTCCGTCAACAGGTGCCAACCTGGATGGGTTAAAAGCGGAGGACAAATTTCGTGTGTATACAATAAATCTGATCTTAATTTAATAATTTACTGTTAAAACTTTGGGCTACCTGAAGTCAAAGGTGAATGTTTGCTCGTGACCAAAATAAGCTTGCAAGAGTATTTTGGCCTAATGCATTTGTTGGAATTTTTGTGGGCATGCAATGGTTTTATACCATACCAAGTGTACCCAAATCTCAATTTGTGTGTGTGCAATTAAATGTGTTTAAGGTCTGTTTCACAGCTTCTTCCTTTCAATTTGGCACATGTGATTTGTGTCTTACTATCAGAAAATGATGTGCCTCATTAATCTTTAACTCCTCCGCTTCAGTCACTCTCTCAGGCTTTCTATAATTGAGACAGTCTTTTACTGACGATTAAATATTGTGGACATTTTTCTTCTCTTGTTTTTAATGTCACCCCTTCGCATTCATGTTACACCATTGGTACAAGCACCAAGGATTAGCTATTTCAATTTTGCAGTCGGCAGCTTCGATCACAACAAACATTCTGACTTGCCATTTAGGTGAAGGTATGGGTGCTCTTACAACAGTAATTATAGCTCTCTCTGATTCATGGCTTCCAGTAGCAGAAGACTGAAACTGAAATAGCAACCCTGGATCAGAGTTTTTTTCTTTTATAGTTGAGACCTGTTTGGACTTTTTGGAATTTTAGCTTTTTGATAAACAGTGAATATACACAAAGAAGAAATTACGTGTTGTAGTGCCATCATGGTAATTTCAGGAACTCTAAAACAGCATTTCACTAAATCTGTCAGAATGACGTATTAATTGGCTGTCATATAAAGCCTGCAGCAAACGGACAACTGTCACACCACACTTGGTTTATTCGATTTTTCTGCTGTGGCTTTGGGTGAATTTGTGAGACTGTTGGCATCACTGAAGATGATCTGAAATGCTATCATTTACTTTTTGTCATTTATCTTGTATATACCAACATGCAAAGGACTCTGCTAACTCTGAACAGCTGATCTTATGTCAAATGAACTTGTACTACTGCACATGTCTGTTCATTAATGTTACTGTTACTGTTTACTCTTTTGTCATTTTAAGTGACATCTATATTTTACTAGCTCTGACCTCGCCAGATTTTCATCTGAAAATGTTGCAGGTTAAGCACCTGGGGGGGAGGGGAGGATTTACACATGACACCAACATGTTCAGTTGCCTTCAGTTTGATGGAAAGCTGCACATGTGTGAAAGCGTCTTCTGTTTGTCAGAGAGATGGCCCTATCCTGTCTCTTCCAGGCTCCCCTCACTGGAAGCCCACTTTCTTCTGATTGGTGCAGGAATCTGACAGGCCGTGATTTTAAATAGATGGATTGACACATAACAAAATAACGTGGTGTTTAAATTTTCCTCGGCCCCGGTTTGATCTATGGTGACAAGCTGCAGCATCAAGTTTGTTTTACTCTGTATCAGAGAATGAACAAGAACAAGAGAAATCTGAATTGTAACTGGAGGTTCTGCACTCCATCTAACCAGATATGTATATTTTCAAATTTTACCGTCCACCACTGTTTTGTTTATCACAATTCTGTGTTCCTGTGGCTAAATGAAAACTGTAACTATGAAAGGAACTGCAGATTTATTTATTTTTTCTCATTAGAACACATTCAGTCGATAGTATCCCAACCTCAGCACAGGGCTAAAGGTTCAGTTGTTCTAGTATCTTCTCAAAAGCCTGACACTACAAAGCCCATACCAGACAACCATTTGCAGATTTCCTGTACTTTCCATTTGCATGTGCATGCCATTTAATTTCCATATCTGTGTGACAGGTTTGCAACTGAAGTGTTTTGGACCAGATTTAATAAGCAGGGCACAGCAACTCCTGGATCACAGGCTTGAGCTAATTGTCTCATTCTTATTCAAGCATCCAGTAAAGTATAGCTGGCATTGCAAAGTCACTGACACACAGGTGGGGAAAAAAACAAAAACAAAACAAACAAACAAAAAAAATGCACCAACGAATACTGTCGAAGCTGAAGCCATCATGGACTACGGCAAAACCAGATACAGATGCAGAACCTATCAACGAGGATTAAAAGCACATAGTAAACGCCCAAACTGAACACCCAATAGGAAGTTTGAATGTTTATACTTGTTTAAATGTTTTGGAATATAGATGAGGCTGATTTTAATTTTCTATTCTTACAAAATCTGGACTTTCCAGTCAATTACTCTTCTTGTACATCAAAGATGTAAGCTAAGAAATATGCTGATATACATGGTATCAGTCAGCTCACATAACCGATAGAGGTAATGCGTACAAGCAGCTCGTTATTAGGTTGTTAGTGGTTGAAGTGATTGTAATTTAGCACAAGTGATCTTATTTATTTTTCCCTCTGGTGTTATAATTGGAACATCTTAATTGATCCAAAGCTGTGGTATATGATACAAACCTAATGGCATCTCCACTGTATAGAACTTTGTATTTAGTGCCAATCAAGATACAGTATGAAGAGACACAAAAATATTTCAGAAAACAAGATCAATTATGTGTATATGGAGATGTAGATGAGATGGTGAAACCAATTTTAAATTTCAAAATAACTAAACATGGCAAAATCCTGACCCGGGAAACTGACACAATAGTGTCACTGCTGCTCGTTTTCTTTCTGTACTGAGCACAGATGCACAGAAAAAACAATAGGAAACCAACCCAGACAGGCTCTTGGAGATGGATTATGTTTGTATGAGTCATTTCCAGTTATTCGGTTTGCCAAGCTGGCTTTCTGATTGAGGGAAACAATGTAGTAATTTCTTATGCAGCATTTTTTTGCGCTTTTCTCTCCATCTTTTTTTTTTTTTTTATAACTGTGTTTCATAAACTTACCACTTTCCCTCTCAACCCCCCCCCCCATCAGCTTTTCCTTATTTTTAGTCTCATTTTCTATCGGCTATTCACTGCAACCACCCCTGTCTGCATTACTACACTGAACGGTTGACATTTCAAAAGCTGACAAATGTCCTGCTGACATAACACGGAATCACTCAGCTTTTCTCCCACATGAGACCACATTTCTCCTCAGTATTGGCTTTACCTTTTAACCAATACAGCCTCTATACACAAGAGACAATGCCTCTGACAGCTCTTTGTACTAAAAAAGTGCCAAAATCTTGTGTTTCTGAGTCTAGCCTCTGGTTAGCATGAAAAGTGTAGTTTTGCTATCGCAGCTCTAACAGTCTTGGCTTTCACTGTTTATTTATGATTATTTTTTTTAATACAAGTAATCATTAAGTTTACCCAAACTGGGGATATTAATTTATTTTGGCTCTCTTGTAATCCTGGCAGACTGATGTATTTTTAGTGAAATGTGTCCATGGATAGAGCTGCACAGTATTGTAATGGTGTAATGTTTTTCTGTACATGGGCATTTTAGGTTTTGCACTAGGTCGGTGTGAGGATACATAGTCTGTCTCCTGTGATGGACTGCTGCAGAGTCTAGTGAATTCCTACCTCTCATCCATTGTCAATAGGACATGCACCACCACAACCCAGGAAAATAGTGACTGTTGCTAATGGATGGATAGATATGAGTGGTGAGATTTCACTTTGATTTTCCAAACTGTGCTTTATACACAACTTCAAGTAAATTAAAAATTTGCACAGTTTGAGAAAAAAAGAAATTGTTGTTACAGATATCATTACAAAATTAGATTCGGTACAGTTTGAGAAATTCTTGTTTTGGCATATCCTATCACCAATAATTACAGTGCACTTCAAATGGTCAAATTCAGACATTATAGAGGGAAAGCACACAATTTCCCTTTGAAGTTGAGGATGAAAGAGGAAAAGTTACCAGCAAGTACATGCATATGACCATGGAACTTAAAAACCAGAAAGATAACAATGACTACAAAGCACAAGTTTCAGGAGAGACGAGATGCAACGTGAACAACCCACAGCAGTGGAATAAATGCAAGAAGACTGAGAGAAAAGTAGGGAAAGATGCTCAGTGCATCATGGGATGTCCAATGGCAGCCAGGACCTTACAAAAGGCAAAGCAAGAGTCACCTAACAACACAAACAAGAAGAGTGTCTGCCACCTCAACACAAACTGGGAGCTGGTTCTGCAGGAAGAGGACCCGCATGGCTGAAGGATGTACTGTTTCTGTTCAACTCTTAGAACATCATGACACCACTAATGAGCCTGCACTCAGAGAACAGTGTTATTTAGGAGCTCAGAGTGCCATCTAGTGTTAACAAAGGCACACACAACTGTGCTGATGTGGGAACATCAGCAGCTCTGTTGACATAAAAATATCACATGCGCTCAGGTTTGATGAGGTTAAGTCCATTGTCATTTGTCTGAGGAACTTCAAGACTAAGAGATATTATGACTTTGTGAGGAAAATAAATGTCTTGTAAAAGACACAAGAAGATTTGCACATTTATTTCCCATATACTGCCCCATGGAGCAGCAAACCCTGCAGATGTTTTATACAGTTTTTTCTGTTCATAGCTTTTGGGATTTTCTTAATGCTAAATGATCTGTCTACTGCCAGAATCAACACATTTTCAAATTTGTGACCTGACCTTAAACATTGAATACATCTTTGTCTTCCACAGAATACATTCAGTCTTTCACACACCCTGCCATGTATAAAGAGCTCTCTGTTTCAGCTTGATGGTGAATAATTCTCTAATCTCTCCCCTGGCCAGGTTTTTGGATTTCAGTCTCAGCTCGTTAACATGTTTGGCCTGAGAACCGACATTTTCAAATCCTTCTTGCACCGAATTGGCTCTCAGGCCAAGACAACTACGTCACCCAGAATCCCCAGTGGTGGCCATTACTTCAAACTATCCATAGAGCATAGACCCTGAGCAGAATGGGAAAACAATTTCAACATTTCTGAGAGGGAACAGCTGCAGCATCTCTTACTCGATTCCTTTCGCTTTTCTCACTGGCCCCTTTCATTTTGTTTTTCTTTCTCTCGTCTTTCACTTTTTTTCATTTTTTCTGTCCCTGGGTGCTCACTTCCTCCTCTTTTCCTTTACTTCAAATCTATATGTACTCAAATGTCTTAGCACCCCCTTAACACACACACACACACACACGCAGCAATGCAAGCAACCACTCATACACACAATTGTGCACAGGGGAATCCAGCTCTGAACACATACCCAAGAATGTTAGTCCAAGGAATTTTAATAGGGCCCTTTAACATTTAAAAAAAATCCAACATGCTGTGCCGTCATATTTTGTTCCACTTTGTAAGCGTTATTACTGTGCATATGTTTGAGTGTGTGTGTATATACAGTGTGAACTGATTTTGTCTGAGAAAAGCGGATATCCAGAGGCTGTGCTGTAAAGCTGTCGTTTAGGAGTATGATTTAAAGTGTAACTTGATGTTGTCTTAAGATTGGAAAGACTGCTATCAGGGTGATCTGTTGGCTGTTAAAGACTACAAGTCTCTGTGTCTCTAAATAACCGCAGAAATGTAGAAACTGCTGCCGAGATGGAAAGGCCTGGAAATTAAATGACCTGTGAGATACACTGGAAAACTCCCTTAAAACACCAGGAGGTTTTGAGCTTCAACAAGCGATGCAATACAAATACTACCATGTAAGGTATTAATTTTAGAACCGTTATAACTTCTCCTCTTTCTGTGTGTGTGTGTGTGTCGGTTTATGAACATGCTTGCTGTGCCCAAACTCTCTTTGCATGAGTGTGTGTGTCTGTGTGTGGGGAGCCACATCTGGAAACAATAAAGTAGTAGATGCTGTCACTCTCCCTTTACCTCAGGCTTTTGAGTGTGCTCTTAAACAAACACTCAATTCACTCACGGTAAATTACAGGAAGGCAATCGGAGCTGCACTCGGATATTATGACTCCATCTCGTCTTGTTTGCTGACACTCGCACACCCATGCATGCACACACATGAACATGCCAAGAATGAATTTTTCTCCAAAGCCTAACCACTATCAAGTTTAATTGAAAAATCAAATTACTCCTAAGTTTGGAGCTTGAGTTGGTTTGTGCTTCTGCAAATATTTCTGTGTATGCTGTAAAGGTGCATGTGTGTGTTAGGGATGTTGTAAGTTAAAAGTGTTGCTATTGACAATGGCAGTTTCCACTGTGGATTCAAAGCACATTTAGGCCTTCTGGGGCATTTTTTAAACCCAAACTAAGAGTAACTGTAAAAAAAAACAAATGTGAAAGACATCATAACAGAGTCACTGCGGTGTGGATGTTTGGCACTAACAGGCTAATCGGTGAGAGCAAACAGCTGTTTAAAAGTATTAGTTTGTCACCTCAGACAATAGGTGGCAGTATTGTCCAACCCAGTAAGTTAACACAGCGAAGAGCACAAGCAGCAGAACATTCATCCTTTCACTCCATTTACTTTCTGTCCTGAACGGCTCCATAGCAGCTTTTAGGGGCACAGAGATGTAAATATGCAACGACTGTAAAGCAAAGGTTCCCATGCACCTGAAACCTGAAGTCTTATTTGACTTTAAAAGGAGACCGTTTCAGGTTCAGAAATGCTGAGCTCTAAAACAGAAAAACTATTTTTTCCTTTTCTTATGATGATGTATGGAACAAAGTTTTAATCAATTTACTGCAAAGAAAACAGGAAGATTAAATTGTAATGAAAACACTTATTTGAAAAGGCCTTCATTCTGTTTAACATATCTGGAACACCACCACACACACACACACACACACACACACACACACACACACATATATATGCATCCTTCTACTGTGCATGAGAGAAGTACAGAGACGTGCAATATCATAACAACCAACTGGAAATCAAAATGTTTTTTTATTCAACTTCTGATACAAAAGTGTTTTTTAAATAAACAAGTTTTAAAATTTTGTCACTTTTTTTTACAAGGATAAATTAGCAGTTTCTTTACAATACATTGATGTCATTGTCAAGACAACGAGTGTTCAACACGAAGGAGCAGTCCAAACCTTAGAGGCTATGATCCGTGTTGGTGAACTGACCTCAGCGGCGATTCACATCTGGGTTTCTCAAAAGCATTTACAAGTCCACACTGACAGTGGTTAAGTGTTGCACACACTCGCTGTGTTTCAAGGCACATTCTGTGATTGTTTGGAAATGTCACCTGAAGCTCAGTGTGGTCATAGGAAAGGAGGGAGCCAAAACATTTGAGGCAGATTGAGAGGGAAACTACATTAGCTCAGAGGGGAGGTGGTCAGAGGTTAATTTAATTCACTTTAAGTGAATGTAATGTTTGTTTGACTTTGGAAATTTAATAAGTGTTCCAAGGTATGCTGGTTTCAGACATGCTGTTTTTTCCAGGGTTCTAGGTTTCACCAGAACCACCAACGCTGGATACAATTTTTAGGGAAAAACGCAGCCCTGAAATTATATTCGTCTCATTCTAAACATTGGCTTAAAAAAAAAAAAAAAAAAAAGGAGTGGGGCACTATCTGGTTACAGATGACACACAGAACAACAAACATTCATCACATTGCTCAGAAAAAGATTTGTGACGCACGCCACATATTACACGTACAAAGACTCGCAGAATTGCAGAAGCTTTGCTTTTTAGATTGTCAGGCTAGTACACAGTTAATGAGTTTGATAACTGCAGGACAGGATGAGTCAGGACAAAAACACTTACTGAATTTCAAGCTTGCAGTCATTGCACGGAACTACACAAATCAAATGGCAGCACAGGCCTGCTATTAACCTTCAGCCATGAAGTTCTGAAATGCACAAAAATCTCTTTTAGGGGGCGGGGGCTCGATTGTCAGGGGACTGAGCCTTAATGTATCAGGCAAGGTCAAAAAGAGACATCAGACAGATCTAGTGCCAGTTTCACCTTGCCGCCATGGCCACATATGAGCTGGTCAATTAGTTTTTTTAGCACCAGGTCTTTACTTCGAACAACCTACCTTCCAGAAAAGCACATATTTGTCCTTTTGATACCAAGAGTGCCTTCTTTCGGCACACTTTGCATCGGCTTTTTACATTTTATCGTCATGCAGGATACTGCATGAAAGCTTTACATAAAAAGCCTTTTGCTCTTGCATAATGTGTATTTTGGCAACTGATTGTCCATAAATTCTCCTTCTTAAACCTGCCTCTGACCCAGAGTTTGGAAAAGGGCTTGGGTAATAATTAAATTTCCTGGATTTCATGGTAACCCAAGAGCATATACAGTACAGGGTTTCCAGGAGAACTGATGCTTCTGGATTTATGGGACAACAAAAGGTACAACATGCACTCTCTCCGGGTACTTGCTTTAACAATATTTGTAAGAATGTAAAGATTTTTTTTGCAGCATTCATAGTGAACACCTCCCACCCAAACTCCCCCTGTTAATGGCTCTGTGCACATCACTGTGCTGTATGGTTTTAGTCCCACCTGCTTCACATATCATACCATTATAGTGCATTATTACAGCTTAGAGCTGGTTTCCCAAAAATTCAAAGCAATAAAAATCACCTGTACTTTTGTACTGTATAAAAAGGCATGACTCCTAACCGTCCAGATTAATGTTTAAATGTAAACAAATTGTACATGTAAGGCAACAATTTGGATTTTCATTCCAACACTTTTATGTTTTGACATCTATGAGTTGATTTAATTGCTGAAAGGTTCCTCAGGGTGTCAAATGCTTTTGGGAAACTTCAGCTCACACCCACACCATACAATATCTGCTCCAGTGTAAAAGTTTAAACTTCAAAAGACCCTTAAAAGACACAACAGCATACACGTTTTCTGGATTCAGCAGGTTCAGTCTCTTCTGCTGAAGATTCTGGAGAAAAAGAGAGACAGAGAGGTAGACACGGTGCTATACAGCTTATCGGTGTATCTTGTCTGCATATAGATTCTTCTGCTCTGCCTTTTCCATCTCTCTTTTTCCTTAACTTTTTTTTGCTTTCTCCACCTCTCTGGGCAACGGAGGTCTAACGGAGGTAGAGAGGCTACTATTGCTACTATTGTTTGACTCAGTCTTCCCATTTTCTCCTTCATAACCCCTCCTAGAGGCACAGAGTGCTGAGCCGTCAGGGAGCTCATGTGACGCCATTACACCCGATGGCTTCTTGAGGAGAGTCCTGCTACGTTCCTGTGTCGCTGTGACTTTTAACACTCCTCTCCTTTCTTGATTCTCGCCAACCTTCATTTAGCAGAATGAGTTTCTATACAAGAGAAGAAGGCAGAATTCATTCCTGTCCATCCTCACTCTGGGTTTCTTTTCACACCACTGTCTCGTTGCCCTTCCCCGGTTTGATCCAGCCCTCGCCCGGTGCCCTCTTGCCACCTCGGCTTGCTCGGCTGTCTCTGAGCAGCCGTGCAGAGCAGCGCTGCCAGGTGTGGAGAGTTTTCGCTGACCAGATCCACATCCCCGATGTGATGCCTACGAGCAGCGACATGAAGATTCGAAGCATCTCCGATGCCACGTATGAGTTCTGGGTGGTGGC